>NC_067153.1:21875072-22475072 GCF_903995435.1 Acomys russatus | reverse complement strand
GCACCATTTGCAACCCCACTAGCAGAGAATGAAATTCCCAGTTGTTCTATATCTTTGCCCCCATTTGATGTCAGGTCATCCATCCTAATAGGTGTGTGATCATATCTAAACTTATCATTTGTATTTTTCTGATTGCATGTGATATATACAGCTTCTCATATGCTGTCATTTTGTTTTTTTTTTTTTTTTTGATGAGGTTCTGTTATGACTTTCAGTGGATTTAAAATCCAGTTGTCAGTTTTCTTATTGTTGAGTCATTTGCATTTTTGAGTAATTGTCTTTTTGTAGCTGTGTCTTTTGTAAACATTTTCTTCTAGTCTTTAATTTGTTTTTCCTCATTCTCACAGCACTGCCTTTCTCATAGAAATGTTTAGTGTTGAGGTGTTCCAGCTTCTTCCTTGCTTCTTTCACAGTTGTGCCTTTAGAATTATGTTTTTAAAAGCCATTATCATACCGAAGACCATCTAGGTTTCTCCTGTGTAATCACCTCGGAGCTTTATTGTTTTGTATTCCAACTATAGTCTACAATCAACTTAAGACTTACATTTTTTGTGGAAGACTTATCATATGGGTCTGGATTATTTTATATTTGTTTGTATGTCACTGTCCAATCACTCTAGCCTTCTTTTTTGAGAAGGTGATCTTTGCTCTGTTGAATTTTTTCCTCTTCATCAAAGGTTTCTATTCATATGTGGATTTCTATCTTCCTCCCTTGGCCCAAGTGACCTTTTCTAATAGCCACCCCCTTGTTTTATCACAGTTTTCAGTATATTTTGAAGTTGAATAGTCCTCCAACTTTGTTGTCTTTCGTATTTAGTTTAATCAATTGTATCTTTGCTAGTCTATATATGTATTTATATAAATATTAGAATTAGTTTATGTAAATGTTAGAATTAATTTGTTAATATCCACAAAATGAATGGTGGATATTTTTATTGTAATTGAGTTGGATCTGTAGGTAAACTTAAAAGAACATATTGACGGCAACGCCTTCAGATCCATGAACAAGAAATGTTCCTTCCCCCATTTCTCCCTTCCCTTCCTTCCTTCCTTCTTTCCTTCCTTCCTTCCTTCCTTCCTGCCTGCCTGCATGCCTGCCTTCTTTCCTTCCTTTTATTTTCTGGTACTGGGGCTTGACTTGGAGCCTCATACATTCTAGAAAGTCTAGAAAATCACTCTACAATTCAGTTATTTTCCAAGCCTTCTTTACATTTCTGTTATTTATTTTGAAGCAAGGTCTTACTAAGTTCCTCACCAACTTCTTTGAACTCTTCAGTACTGACAGTCATTGAATTTGTTTTCTTCTTGTCAGAGCCTCCTGAGTAGATGAGATATGGGCTTGCACCACCAAGACCAACTTCCATTCATTAAAAAAAAAAAGAAAATTCTGATTTCTTTTATTTTGGCTTTGTGGTTTTCCTCACATAGACATTATACATATTTTATAAGTTCTGTGCGCATACTAATGTAAATGGTATTGGTTTTAATTTTAATGCCTTTTTCATCACTGATATATAAGAAAGTACTTTACTATTGCATACTAGTCTTGAATCATGAAGGCTTATTATAAACATTTATTGGTTTGGGATTCTTTTATTTATTGCTTATGCTAAATATTCTTCATAGGCAACATCACATTTACAAAGATGCTTTGATTCCTTTCTTTCGAGTCAGTACATGTTTTGCTCTGTTTTCTTGTGCTATTATACCAGGCAGGACATTTAGGAAACATTAATAGGAAATATCCTTTTCTTGTTGACATTGCTACTATCTTATTTTTATTTTATTTATTTATTTATTTTATTATTTAGTGCATATGTTTTGGAGACGATCTTTATCAAGTACTTTTCCATTTATAATTAAATGCATGTTAATCTCCACAAATGTACTTTTTACATACATTAGTATGATCATACTATTTTCTTCTTATTCTTAGTAATGTAATAGATTATTGTTTTCCAAATATTAAGTCAGAAATTCATACCTGAAATCAATCACAAGTGGTCAGGGTATATATTCTTTCTGTATCTTGTTAGATTTCTTAATATTTTACTGACATGTAGTTCAGAATTTTACTTATGTATTCATGACAGATACTGAACTTTCGTGTGTTTGTGAGTGTGTGTGTGTGTGTGTGTGTGTGTGTGTACATGTGCCTCTGAGCTGTGTACTTCAAAGTGTATCTTGGTATGCTTTTCTCCCTTTTAAGTAGTACAAGAAGATTAAAGTGGTCTGGGGTCCAATATTTCTTTTCCCAGGTGAGCGACATCCTAATAAAACTCAATCAGGCCAAGCTCTGGTTAAACATCCCCTCCTGGTTGGGAACAAAAGTTCTGTAGGTTTCTTTTCTCCTCCCTCACCACATGCACAGGGAAAGCTCCCTCTGACCTTCCCTATGAGGCCTTGTTACAGAAGAAGGAAACAGAACTCAAGGTGCAGGTATCACTGTTGCCACATCTTCTAAGAAACCTCCCTTGGGCTCTCCACCCCAGCTTCTCTCACTTCGTCAATTCTAAATTCAGCTTTCCCTACCCTGGTGCTGTTTTCCATGGGGGCTGCAGCTCACAGGGTTCTGTTTCTGCCATTTGTACCTTTCCATCAGTTGTCTCCAATGCGAGAAGCAATAATCCCGTTATGCCCTTCTCATGTGGATTTAAAAATATGTAACAATGTTATTTTGTTGAAAGTTTTTGTAGGTAGGTTGAAGTGGTGACTTTTGAGCTTCCTACGTGTAACCAGAAATGAGAAATTCCCAGTATTATCTTTAAAGTCCTAATAAAAGCCCATGAGGTAGGTACAACTTTCATCATTTCACAGGTAGAGAAAGCAAGGTTCCAAGAAATATAGTGCTAGCCACATAATTACTAAATACAGATGCAAGGTTCAAGTCAGTCTAACTTTAGGCAGTACACTTGAACATTAGGAAAAATGGCAGCCTTTTCACATTTTATAAGTCTAAAGCAGCCTAAGGAGGAGCATCTAGAAATAGAGTTGTAGTAAAAATCATTAAATGGTTTTGCTAGAAGGCAGGTTGTGGAAAGGAATACTTAGATAGAAAATGGTGAACTTCATAAAGAAAAAGTCAAAAACCACCAGGACATCAAAGAGATGTATCATCTCTTCCTGGAACTAGTTCATCATCTTCTGAGAGCCCCACCCTGAAGACCGCATTTGACTTCCTCCTGTACCAGCTTCTGTACAAGCAATTTGACACTTCTCTTTCCTCTCTAGGCCTTGATGGAGGTGTTTTCAGGCCTAGTAAGTATAATCAAGCCATGGCAAGTAGGTTAATTCTTTGATCCTGATAATTCAATACTTCCAAAATGCTTCTGCAATATTAGGCTTATTCCATTTTCATGTCACTGTGGTCCAAGCCACTACCTTCTCACTCTGATATCTGCAGACATTTCCAAGGTGGTTTTCCTCCACCAGCTATAGTCCTTTCCCAATCCATGCTCCATCCTACAGCTAAGATGAGCTTTCCATACCATGAATCTTCTCATCTCTTTTCATTATGTAATATCTTAGTTCTATTACTTTTATAGAAAATACAAATATTTAAAAAGAAGGATCTTCAATGTGTCTATAAGAGGCACCATGGTGAGTCATAAAACATACACTTATAAGGAGAGGAGATGAGTAGATAACTAAGAATTTTAGGGGCTATATCATACACAAACACATACACTATATACATACATATATATATACACACATATAGACATATATATATGTCACTATGTGACTATGTAGTGACCTATGTCAGTAAATGAGAGTTCTACTCATCCTGGGCTCTGACTTGACCTTTTAAGCATTTTGACTTTTTGATCTTCTTAATATCTTACTCAGTATTACTATCAGAAACCTACTCAAATGCGCTTTCTTAGAAGAGCATCAAAGAAGACTACTTAATATTTCTTCTCCCACACAACCTTTGTTTCCTGAATTGGCCCCCATACGCTAAGAGGAAAGAATCTATCTAAACTCTACTTTTCTTTTCACTACAGTTCACTGACTTCCTTTTGGCTCCTTACTTTAAACACACTCCCACCTTCAAGTCTTCATCATTGCGACCCTTACTTAGAATGCTCTTCCTCCAGATGTCCACATCTTCCTCTATAGTTTCATTTAGATCTTAGCTCAAATGGCACTTTAATAAACACAGCATCCCTTATCATGCTACCAAATGATTTAGCTATTCACTATTCTTTTTATTTAATTTCTCTCCATATGTCCTTCCATTTGGTGTAGAGGTTTGCTAAGAAATATATTATACTTATAAATAAATGTCTATCAATTCTTAAAAGGCCATAGATTCATAAGCAAAAGTTATTCAACATTGTGTCCCTTGTGAATACTAGAATCCAGTTCATAAAGGATACTATAAGATGCTTAATAAACATTTAAAATTACAGAATTAGTAAAATAATAAATGAATGCATCCCTGCGTGGCACATTGACCACTGGATGGAGGTTTTAAAAGACATAGTGAAAGACTCTGCAAGTGTGAGGCATGGTTATTTTCTGCCTCATCTTGGAAGAACAAATTAAAATTCTAGTTTCGAGTAGTCTAAGAGTAGATTCTGTGAAGGAAAATCTGAAAGAGTTTAGAGATCTTTCTTAGGTTTAGAAGAGAACTGCAGATGGACCTTTAAGATGGTTTAGGTATAACTCATTCCTCCTTCTTCTGAAAGTCATCTTTATACAGCCTTTAGTGCAGTCAAGGAGCTCCACACAGTTCCATGAGAGCAGTCTAATCTGGAAATGGCCATGTTCATTGTATGCATGGACATTTCCAAGTTTGACTTGGTTTTATCAGAAGATTTGACTGAAGCCATCAGGGTTTCTATTGGTTCATGGGGAAAGTTCATGAGTCTACTACAGAGCCTTTGCATAACCCCAAGATGTTTTATCTTGACTTACGTTCAGCTCTGATGCCACATTTTGCTGACCCACCTGAAATGCAAATTGGAAGAACTGCTTCACTCCAGATGCTGCTTCACCTGCAACTCTGTAAGACAGTGATGACTAATGGTGTTAGTGAAGACATCAGGTTCCGAGAGATTGAATCGGAGATGTATTGATACTGAACTGGAAAATAAATGGACAGTGGAGGGGCTATCATTCAAATGTCAAAAAAAAAAAAAAAAAAAAAAACAAGAAAACAAAAATAAGATGATGTGTTTGCTATGTGTGGAAGAAGAGCATGGTGAGAGGCACAGAAAGGTTGGCCCTGTGGGTCCAGCCCTGTATCTGTCACTGGCAGATTGTGGCATTTTGAGAAGTCAGTTAAGACTTATGGGCCTCTTCGGTTCAAAAGGTATTATTGTTTTCTATACTATTCTCAAACATCAATGAAGAGTTTAATAAAGGAAACATCTGTACTAGTACTTCGTGAAGTACATTTCCTACACATTTGTTGATACAGCCTTCTCATTATTCCCATGGAGATCAAATTATTAATCTAACTCTGGAAAGGTGGAAGAAGATACTCTTCCGGGTAGGAGCCTCTTCAGTTCACACACCTGGGGAAGTGTCTGTGGTATTGTGGTGACCTAACCACTCAGTGCTCTTCTTTAGAGCTCTCTTGTGCAGAGGCCCATGCTTCAGGGAGCATAATCTGTGTGGAAAATAAGTCAACACTCTCTCTATATGTCCAAAGGCATCAAAATATCTCTCAGTGTGGGATGCTTGTAAGAAATGTTCCTACCACATGTCGTAGTAGAAATACTACATGCAGCAGGACTGACTCCTACTGCATTTATGTGGCTCTATATGAACAAGGAACAATAATTTAGAAAAATGGGAGGATTACAGCATCTGTGTTTTCATGAACTGCATTACTGCTATTAAAATTGTTAAGTGAAGTTACAGAGCTCATACAAAAAATTAGAAGGCTGTATCAATCCTGTTCCCAAATTTCACCATCAAACCACAGAAGGCAAATAGCAAGAGTAGAAGAGACAGTAACACACAAATACAGAAAACTCTGTTCTGGAGGGACTGCTACCAAAAAATAATGGAAACAAGAGGGGAAAGATATGGGTTATTCCCTCCCGACCACTCATGGAGATAGGGCCAAGGTAAGACAGTACAGTTCATGGAGTTAACAATTCAAAGAATCATGGATTCTCAGATTCATGTAATGACAGAGTGAATTATTATTGCTAGGATGCTCCAACTTATATGTCTCACACTTTGGTCCTCAACCTGACAACTTAGTTCCTGTCCTAAAGTCAAACAAATTTGGTTGGCAAGTTCTTCCTGATAAAGGTATAGGCAGGAGAGAAGTAGAGACCTGGATCTCTCTATAGTCCTAGTGATGAATCTGCCCAGTGTCTTCCGTGAACCATTTCCCTGTACTCAAGGTTCTCAAACTTTTCTGTGTGTCAGAATGGCCTTGGGATCAAGTTAAGTCCAGAGAAAGGCCTAGGACTTAGAATTTCTAACACTCTCCCAGATGCTGTTGATTTTTTCTTTGTGCCTTTACAAATAAATAGTGGGTATTAGAAATGGTGGTCCTTGTGTCCATTGTAGTCATAGTAATGGACTCAGTTCTGCCAGTCAGTACTCCTTAAGTACCGCAAAGTTCTGCAGAGAGCAGGACATCTGTAGAAGTCATTGAAGTAGAACCATAAGACCCTGAAGAAGAGAAACAAACACAGCCCTATGGGTTTTCATAGAAGTTCTGGGAGAATCTAAGATCCAGAACCCAAGGCAAGGTCTGCTTACAAGAAAATTTGGTTGGTTTCTGTCTACTTCCTTCCAATTTATTTTCCTTCCATTTCTAGCCATTCTATCCTCCACATGATCCTAATCATCCCATGGTGGACTCAAATCTAATCTTTGAGGCATCTCTGTATGCATGTGTGTCACCTCTGCTTATGTATGTATAAGTTTTTGCTGGTTAAATTACACATGCAAAATGAAAGTTGTGGGGACAGGAATTTACAGAACACATAACAAGAGTTTTAATGAGTTTAATTTTTATTTTTAGTTTGTTTATGAATGCTTAGAATCTTTCACAAACTTTAAAAGTAAAAATATGTCTCACACAATGACCTTGTTAATGCTAGCTTAAAGTTTAAATGAAAATGTTATTTATCAATAAGAGTACCATCACTTGAGAGGAGGTCCCTATTTCTATCCGTGCAAGCTGCAGTAGTTTTCTGAAAGGTTTCTCACCTTTGTTCCATGAGTACCTTTCCTTCTTGTTCCTCTCAAGATTTCTCTCTACATAGTTTTCTTTATGTTGATGTGATAAAAAACCATTCTGATCCAAAGCAACTTAAGGAAGGAATGGTTCACTTAAACTTACATGTTATAGGTCATCACTGGAGGAAGTCAGAGCAATAACTCAAGAAGAAACTTGAAGCAGAAAATGTAGAGGAGTGCTGCTTTCTGACTCACTCAACAGATTCCTTCTTAGCCAGCTTTCTTATATAGCCCATGTCCATCTGCCTAGGGAATAATGCTGCCTATAGTGGGCTGGGTCCTCCTACACTAATTAACAAACATGACAGTCCCTCAAAGAAATGCCCAAAGTGGATCTTACATGAGTAATTCCTCAAGAGAGAGCCCTTTCTCAGGGAACTCTGGGCTGTATCAAATTGACAATTAAAGCTAATTAGGACATAGGGAAAGTGATGAGTATTGCTATAAAGCATTAACAGAAGTGTTGATCAGAATTCTAATAAGTCACCTTAGAGACTGAGACCAGGTCTCATACAGTTCAAACATGGGATTTGGTCCCCCATTTCCAAAAATACATTTATAGTTTGATGTATGTCCATGCAATGTTTCCTGTCATCAGTGATATTAACTAAGAGGGCAGGAAATTACTGAGATTGCTTTTTTGAACATAGTGCTACATACAGAATAGACAAAAATAATTATCAATTTTTTGTGTAAAGAGTATGCTTTAAAAATATGTCTTAAGGTTTTTTTGTAGTAAAGTCATTGTATCAGAGATTTAGGTGATACTGAATTCAAACTCATCTTGGTAGAAAAAGATGATTTTGCATAACATTCAAGTCACACATAAGTAACAATCTCACTCTTGGCTCTTGAAGATTTTTTTTTCTCTTCTGAGCTATAGCAATTGGTCAGGAGGAATCCGTACAGAAAGGAGAAACACAAAGCTATATTGTGGTCTTCTGTAGTCCTACTTTGTGAAAAGATGACTTACTAAGAGTAGCATTGACCAAAATCAAACCATTAGTGGGGTGCATGTTAGCATTTAGTAGCAAATAAACATTTCTAGAATGTTTGAGGATCCTTGTGAATAAATTTTAACATGTTGGTCTAAGTTCCTACAGTAGCATCTAATGGTATTAGAAATAAAAATTGACTATAGGACAATATAAGTGAGTATTTTTTGATCAAATTCTGTCTAGTAATTATTTGGAGACAATAAGATATTAATTTGACCTTTATCTTAATTTCTTTTAACTCTTATTCCTGCTGAAATGAAGAGTTTCACACATGTGTGACATTTGTGCACAACTAAATGTACAAGTTCTATAATCATTAAGATGTGGAAGTTCAGTTATAAAATTAAAATTTACATTTTATAATTCAAAATTTAAAAGATGTGTATGTTAACCTTCACAGATAATCATGAATGAATGAATGTGTGACTGCACAATTTATCATCCAGTTGTGTTAAGTACATGTGTGGCCCTTATTGCCAGCTGGTGGCAGCATACCCTAATTGAAGACTTAGTTTTGGAGTGTGTCATGTATAAAATGAAAGAAGTCATGTTAGGAGATATAGAACAGGAGATAGTAGAGGGTCTCAAACCCTTGTGATTTGAGGGAATGACTTGGATTTTCACTGCCCCATCAACCAAAAAAGAGATGTACAAATTTGTGCTTCTCCATGAAGCATACTTTAGTTCAAGACTCACTTCCTGAGGAATCTATCTAAAAGGATTTAGTTAGTTAGTCATAAAGTCATTTTACCCCTAAGGCAGTAGGAATATATCCAATCACCAAATTGACTAAAACTGGAAGGAAAGATTCTGTGCTGCACCCTTTCTGTGGATACAGTGTAACGGAATCAACAATGGCTATTGATGGACACCAGCAATGTAGCCTATGCCTAACCACTGTTTCTTCTAAAATTCTCCTAGCTCGATGGATTCATGGAATTTTTTATTAAATCTATCTAGTTTGTAGAAATACAACTCAGGCTAAGTACATAAAAATCTCTGGGAATGGAAATATCATTAATAGTTTTGTCACAAGTTTCACAGGGTCTACACTGTACATCCAATATTAAAAAGCACTGAACTGGAACAAAGAGAAGTTAGAGGTTATGCAAAAAAAAAATGCTTTTCCTAAGTAAAAATCAGTCAAATCAACATGGAGCTCTCTAGCATGCCTGTATATTGCAACAAAGAGATCAAGATGGCATCATCACATATTCTCCAAAATTCTTCAGAATCTCTGAAGAAGTGCATTAGCTTTAACTGATACCTTCATGAGCAGGTGCTTCCTGAACACATTTAGTTTAACCTACACTCATGTGCTAAGTGACTCCATTGTTTCTCTGCTATTTACAGTTTCAGACCCTTAGCCACAAAGTGATTCTTGAGCACCTTGTCTTATGAGTCATAAGCAGCATAGTATGATTTAAACCTAAGTGCCTCTGACTTCCAAACTTAATTATGTTTCTTTGACACATCTTCAAATTCAAGTTTCAAAATAGGATGACTATCAGACTTCCATGAGTCGTTTTAAAATTCCTGAACAATTACTTTTCAGCCTTACAAACCACTTGGCAGGGAGACCTTCCACTTGTGCACTCACCAGGTTCCAAGCCAATAGATATAAATGTTTCTGCACCAAGGATGTTTTAACTAATCATTTCTAGGACTCAAGATGAAAGACAGTTCATAGATTCATCTCCTGGTCCCCTGTGTGCCTTCGTACTTACCAGCTAGCCTGGAATTCTACTTCAAGAGTCAAGATGGCAGATGTTGTCAGCTGATTCACAATTAAATGTGTCAAAGACAGATTTTTTCCCAATGGAAAATTTTAGTAGGAAGAATGCGTTTTTCAACTATTAATAGACTACATTAAAAAATTCAGACGAAAGTGGGCTGTGGTTGTCTGGTCCTCTGCACCTCCTGTATTTGAGCTTCACACCTACACCTGGGCTGTTTTAAGTCTTTTGACTGGGATAATCTTGATAGTTCAGTCAAAAGAAAATATAAAATAGAATTTGCTGAGCTTCTACCATGGCTGTGTAAAGCAGAGTCCTGTGTTGCATTATATTGCATGTGAAACAGTGAGTTTGTTAAAGTCAAAACGTGTCCTTGCAACCATATAAGTAAACCAAGTCATGTTTCAGTGTAATTGGCCTCCAGTGTCTTGAACCTTTTAAGATTAGAAACTAGAGGCTTTTGACTTTGCCTGATTTGGGCCTTTGTCTCCCTCTAATCCATTACATTCCATCATCTTCTTCTCCTTCCTTTATGGTAATGTCTTCCTCACTGTCAGTCTTAGCTCCTATAATTCCCTTGGTCCACCAGAAATATTTCTCATGTCACAGACCACCACTAAACTCTTTTAATAACAGTACTCATTAGGTCCAGATTCTATGGTCAGCAATCTGGGCTGAAGGCAGCCAAGTAGGTCTCTGTTATCACCTGCAGTCACTTTCAAAAGCCAGAGATCTGCCTTCTGGGCTGGAAACACACAAATGAAAATGTACCAGCTCTTCACTGGTGTAAGCTCTCAACTAGTTGGACTCAGAGGATCAGCTGAAACTGGTCTTTTCAAGAGCACTGTCTCTCATCCTTTGGGAGATTAGATTAGACTTCTTTACCTGGTAGTAAAACCTTCTGTAAGAACAACAACAGTAGCTTTTTCTGCTTCCACATTAAACAACAGGCTCAGGGGCTTCCTAGAATCAACGACTGGAAAAACTGACTTTTTTCTTGCTATTTCAACTGGTCATGTTTTATCTGCCATACTTAGCTAACTGCTAATCCCACTCCTGATATCAGCTCTCATGTTTTCTTCTCACCACCACATTTGATCAGTTTTTTTAATACAGCAAGTCTTTGTTCATGTTGTTACTGCATTAAATGTGGATTCCCACCAATTAATGTGTCTCTAGTCCCTTACCAGGAACACAGAAGTGGAAGGTTCCCAAATTCAAGACCATCTTGGGCTACACAGTGAAACACTATCAAAGAAAAAAGTATGACTAACCTTCTGAACTATGATGTCCTGGAAACAGGTACTTACCTGGTCTATAACTTTGTGACTTTAATGATTATTATATATCCTGGACAAGGGCACCATTCAATACACTGGACACATGAAAGTGACAGCAAAATGGTTTAGAAAGTGGACCTGGTCATTTTCATGCTCTAGCATGGACAACATGCAGTTTCCACAATAGAAAATAGACTGTGTACACATAATAGAAGCCAGTAAATGTCCTCCAAAGCAATTATGAGAGAAAATAAGTATATATTTATTTCTCATATTTTTAAGTGTGTGAAAAAAAATCACATAAAAATAGGAAGGTTGAACAGACTCTGGATAGCTTAAGAGTGGTGAGCATAGCTCTGACAGTCTTGCCTTTCTCCTTGATTCCCTCTGCCTCGCTAAACATTCCTAAAGCCAGCCAGCAAGGTCTATTCACTTATTTGGCCACTTCCTCCTCCTGAGGCTGACTACTGAGGGTTCAGCTATCAAAGTATTGAGGTCTAGGAATCAAAAGGCCCCTTTGACTCACCTAATTAACATGCCTAATTAAAATTAAAACAACTCCACCTAGCATGAGGTTTCCCCTTGTACCTTTATAAACTGGCATTTTCCTATATGCCATGTCTGTCTCCTTTCTATCCAGAGGCAGTCCTTTGTCCTCCAGAACAAATATCTATGCCCTCTCTCCCTTCTTCCCTTTCCCTTCTCCTGTGTCCTCTATCTCCTCTCTTTGTCTCTCATTCCCTGCCCTGTTCTTCTGAGGCAAATATGTATCCTTTATTCTGAGAATTTATTTTGGAGTCCTGAAGAAACACTTTTCCTTTCAAAGGTGTTAACACATACATTAATTAATATGATCACATTTATAAACACTTCTATAATCTTATGTCATCTAAGTTTGAACAAGGAAATGAGGCCATAGGAACCATTGACAGTCCTATAACCACTCAGTAAAAAATGGTCTTTTTTTTTTCATCAGGCAGAGAATTTCCCAAAGCTAACTTTCTATCTCTTCAAAGACCCTCATGATTTGTTCGTTAAGTCCCTGCTATTTTTAGTACTGGAAAAATCTGTCAAAATGACCAAAGGAGCTCACATTTCATAGACTCTGAGAAACAAAACCTTGGGGGTAGACTGAAACGAAACAAAGCATTGATGAGCATCTTTTAGGTCAACGTCTCTCTTTAAAAAAAGAACTAAGCTTCTTTCTTGGGTTTTCATGACAGTCTTCAGGGGCCCTCTCTACTTTGTACTCTTAGAGAGTCAAAAATATACCTACCCATTTCCTGCTGTTGTGTTTGACATAAATTTTTGATATATGTGAGGTACTCACCAGGCTAACCTCATTAAAAAAAGTTTTCCTTCATAAATTCAAAATATTTGAAGTTTAGCAATTCAGTGTTCTGTTACACTTGACTGAACATCATGTATTCCCAACAGGAAAGACATTTTTTGAAAATCTTGAGACAAGAAGTAAACTACTCTTTTTCTTCTCTGGTCCCTCTCCCTCCCTGCCTGTTCCTCCCTCTCCCTCTCACTTCCCCCTCGCTCCCCTGCTCCTTCCTTTCTCATAGTTACTTCATGCCAAAGTATGTCCAAAAAGACTTCACAGAATGCCCTGCATGGCATTGTATCAAAGGGAAGTATCCAATAGTAAGGATTTTAGAATAAACCTAGTGCACATACTCTTAATTTCAGAAGGATTCGAAGTAAACTACTTGAGAATAAAGTGGGATAATAAATGCACTCAAAACATATAGATGGTCAACACAAGAGTTTCATTGTATCACTATGTATTAGCCCAAGGATAAACATAATGACAATAACATTTGAATTGGATTAGGGAGTTTTGCTGTACAGGAACTAGGGAGTCTGAGCTGGTAGTGGTTGCATCATCTGAAACATGTGGCTACTGTGCCATGTTGGGAGTGCCATCAGTTACATAGAAAAGAAAAGAAGATAGAAAAATCCATGTGGAAGTGGCTGATTACAACCATGCCAGACCATTGGTCCAGTCTCATGGCCATAATTAAATAGCAAGAGTATCTGGGACGTGTCATGTCTATAAGAAAGGAAGAGGATAAAGACGGAATGGAACAGATAATTTGAAATCCAAGAGAAAAGCATAGTTTTCAATAAGAGGACATCATTGTTTCAGATTACAGTCTGTCATTTTGTAAAGTGGGTTTCTCTTTCCCACTAGAATCCCTTTCTAACTGTCATCTACTCTTCTTGTTTCTAGTTTCTTCCTTATTTTTCTTCTTTGGTCTATAATGGTTGTCAGGACTACAATTCTATTGACATTCTTCAATCACTATGTTCATCCTGTAGTAAAGTAAAATGGCAGCCAGTGTGCAAACTCCTTCCCAATCCAATCCTGAGGTTCTATGAAGTAGATCCTAGAACTGTAGCTCTACAACCGGAGTGCCTTGGTTGGACTTTTTGTTTTTCCAGTTACTGATAATCTAAATTGAGAAAGACACCTTTCAGAAAATTGCTTTTTTTTTAATATACAATGAGTATACTAATGTCTATTTCACTGAGATGTGAACTTTAAGGCACTTTGTGTGTATGAAGACTTAGCAAACACTGGACTGGATTACTATTTTTCTGAATACTTATCTTCCATGACTCTAAGATGCATCCTTATTCAGCTCCACATTGCACCAAAAATAGCAGAAGTATACATAAGGAAAACAGGTGTGTAAAAAGCAAATCTTATGTGCCAGAACCTGTGTGTAATAAATATCTTAAGCCTTAAGCCATTGAAGTTAGAGTAATTTGTTACAAAGAAATTGATAAGATGAGGGGGGGGGGTCATGTCTAATTTAACCTCTGTAGTTTCTTAGAATGTTTTTATTTATAAAATAGTGGCAATTCCAATTTGACACAATTGTTATAAGAATTACAGTAAAGCATCACCTTAGATTAGATCTTATATTACAAGAGATAGAAAATATTTGATACCATGTGTGATACATAGAAGGTATTCAGTAAACATTTACAAAGTCCTTTGCCCAGAATAGATCACTATAGCTCTTTCCTCATTATCAGAGGTTTGGATTCTAGTGATCAAACCACTACCTTTAATGAATAGTTACACATAATTATCAGACCCTTTATAGCCAGGATCTGAAAAACTTGGGGATGGGGAAATGATTTTGTAGACTAATGTTCAACATGCCTTAACAGCTGAGGAAATAAAAGGACACTTGCCTTTTATTTCCGGTCACACCCATGGGTTTTAATGTCTTTTGTCTAAGAAACCATTCCAAAGTGCAGAAAATGCATAAGGATTTGGTACATTAGTGACAAAAGGGATGCAACAGAAATATGCAAACTCAGGAAAAATGTAAATTTAAGATGACAAGGGATTTGAGATTGTCATGAAATGCTCCAGGGAGTGCCCATGGGTAGCAATATAAGAGGGTATGCAGAAGTAAATGCACAGACTTGTATCCAGTGTTGGTTTCTCAGGGCTACCTTTACTATAGCTGAGAAAGAAAAGAGGCTGATGGCCAATGATGTAAAGTTTTAAAACTTCAATAATAAACATTACAAGGATTCAACCAATTCGTAATTGCTTTCATGACTGGTATTATTGGGATTTCCTAATTTGGAAGGTATGGATAAAAATAGAAGTGGGGGAGTAAAATATAAATGAGGAAACAGAGAATTGAGTACTTTGACCAAGAACAAGAATCAAGTTGGGATAGCCAGGACTGTAACTCAGCCACTCTGACCTATGCCCAACCTCATTACCCAAAATAGCACATATAAAAAATGGGCATCCTGAAGGGAAATTTAAAAATCCAAATCCTGAAAGCACTTACAGTGGATACCGTTTCTTTTCCCATGCACTGTCTGCTATTGTGACATGGATCTTGGTCACTCCTGCACTGTCGGAGAAAACAGAAGAGAACAAGTCAAATGTGTTAGCTAACATCAGTGCATGAATGTGAATCTCAGGAGCCATGCCAGGCACTTCACTTTCCGTACTCTAGGGGGGATTGGGGTGGTGGTGGTGGTGGCTTCAGCTACTGAACCTTTCTAAGCCAATATCTTCACCTACAGAACTTCAGAGCCTAAAAAGTATGTCTACCTAACGGGATGCTAGACCATCAAATGAAGTTACTGCATAAACACTTAACCCCTTCACATCTCTAACAAGGATTTATCATCCTGGGGGGGGGGGAAGATATTCCTTTCATTAAAATTCATGAGACCCGATAGACTGTGATCAAAGGGTCTGGGGGGAGGAGCCACCCCATCTGAGGTCTAGGGGAGAGGAACAGGACTGAAGAGGGAGGGAGGGGGAGAACTGGGAGATAAGAGAGAGGGGATAACAATCGGATGTAATGTGAGTAAATTACAATAAAGAAAGAAAGCGCTGGTTTATATAGATATTAGTTCAATGGCATGTCTCAAGAGACCTCAAGCAATAGCACAAGTCACTGAAACGTGCATTGGAGATCTTGAACTTACTTATGCGTTTCTTTCTGAGCCATCTCAGGTAGTGTATCCGAATAGACTTGCATACAGTGTTTCTGTTTACAAGTAGTCATGCCTTTCTAAACTTCCTAAAAACTAAAAATATATGCTCCTAAGCAGATTTTTTTCTCCTGCAAATCACCACACTATGCTAGCAAAATACTCTAAAATACCAATTTTTAAATTTCCTATCTTTTCTACAAACTTAATAGTAACCATAATTAAATAAATCATTTTAGTGCCATTATGAGCAAGAAAAACTATTTAGACAGATAATTATCAATGTATTATTGAATATTTACGTTTTTGTATGCATATTAAAAGATACTTTCTATCCTAAGTTCAGCTGCTTCCTTCTCATCCTGTTATATCTTCACTTACATTTGTCTTCAATTTAAATAAATTTGTACATTAAAAAATCTGATTTTTCTTTTTTTTTCCAATTTGAAAAGAAGTAGTGAATAATTCTTCAACTAAATTTCATCAGTAAACATTTACATAGTCCTTTTCCCAGAATAGCTGTTAACTATTCCCACTGTAGCTCTTTCCTCCCTGCCAGCTTGGATTTCTAACAATCAAATGAATGGTTTCACATAATTATCAGACGCTTTATAGCCAGTATCTGAAAACTTAGGGGATGGGAACATGATTTTGTAGACGGGTGCTTAACATGCCTGAACAGCTGAGGGAGGAAGCTTGTTTTTTATCTCCTGTCGCACCCCTGCATTTTAACGTCTCTTGTCTTAAGAAACCGTTCCAACTAAATTTTGTCTGAAGTGTATTACCTACTCAAATACGGTGAGAACATGATTTCTGTGCACTTTTTTCAAATGCAGATCCATATAGGGTCTATACGATTAGACTTTGCTAGACTTTGAAGGGAGGATAAAAAGAAACCCACAGTTCCAACCGGAAGCTGCGGAAGTTGAAAAGTGAAGTTTCACTTCATAAGCACTTTTCTTCTCCTCAGAGATGAGTGCCAAGTGATTTGTGTGTGTGTTCACATTTGTCTACGCAGTGCTCAAAATTAAAATTCTTAGAAGGATTCATTGAAAAGCAATCATTCAAAGAGCTTTAAAAACGACACCTTGAAGAGCTCCTCCAAGCTAATTCATCAACGGCTTTGCTGTGATTCTTCATTCAGATTTATTTCCCTCTCAACATTAAGTGCCACAAAGTTTTGCAGGAGAGCAATGGGTGGAGAAAGCAGGGTAAGCAAAAGCCAGAGAAGCTTGAGACGAAGCACCCAGCTTTCTTGTTTATTTCTCTTTTTTCGTATTTGTTTGTTTGTTTGTTTGTTATTCTCTCATACAATACATCCCCACCACAAACTCCCTTCGCTCCACTCCTCCAGATCTCCTTAACCTGCTGTCCCCCAGATCTATTGCTCTTTCATTCCTATCTGAAAGGAGCAAGCCTCCCAGGGACATCCAGAGAAAACGGTGTAGTAAGACACAATACGACTAGGCACAAATCCTCATGACAAAGCTGGACCGAGAAACCCAGGAGGAGGAAAGGGTCACCAAGAGCAAATGAAAGAGTCACTCACACCTACCACTCCCACTGTTAGAAGTCCCACAAAAACACAAGCTGAACAATCACAAAATGTGCGCAGGGGACCTAGTGCAGACCCATGCTGGCCCCACGATTACTGCTTCAGTCTCTGTGAACCCCTATGAGCTCTGCCTACTTGATTCTGTGGCCTGTGTTTTCCTGCTGTCCTCTACCCATCTGGCTCCTACAATCCTTTCTCCTTCTAAGCTCCACCTAACGTTTGCCTGTTGGTCTCTGCATCTGCTCCCATCAGCTTCTGGAGAAACATCTCTCTAGTTATGATTAGGCTAAGCACAGATCTATGAGTATAGCAAAATATCATTAGGAATCATTTCATTGACTTTTTTTTTTAATTAATTTATTCTTGTTACATCTCAATGTTTATCCCATCCCTTGTATCCTCCCATTCCTCCCCCCCCCCCATTTTCCCATTATTCCCCTCCCCTATGACTGTTCTTGAGGGGGATTACGTCCCCCTATATATTCTCATAGGGTATCAAGTCTCTTCTTGGCTACTTGCTGTCCTTCCTCTGAGTGCCACCAGGTCTCCCCCTCCAGGGGACATGGTCAAATGTGAGGCACCAGAGTACGTGAGAAAGTCGTATCACACTCTCCACTCAACTGTGGAGAATATTCTGACCATTGGCTAGATCTGGGTAGGGGTTTAAAGTTTACCTCCTGTATTGTCCTTGGCTGGTGCCTTAGTTTGAGCGGGACCCCTGGGCCCAAATCTGCCTATTATATTGTTCAACTTGTAGATTTCTAGGACCCTCTGTATCCTTTTATTTTGCTATTCTCCCATGCGTCTCTCATTTAGAGTCCCAATTGACTTTTTAAAAACAAAAGAACAGGACCCCTGGGCCCAAATCTGCCTTCATATTTGTTCTACTTGTAGATTTCTAGGACCTCTGGATCCTTTTTATTTTGCTGTTCTCCATGCGTCTCTCATTTAGAGTCCTAATAGGATGCCTTCCCCTCTGTCCCGTTCCTGGTAAGGTGAAGGCTTTCGTGGGACATGCCCCTTGGGGCTAGTATGCAGATATAAGTGAGTATATACCATTTGATTTATTCTGCTTCTGGGTTTAACTAACTCATTATGATCATTTCTAGCTCAATCCATTATCACAAATTTCGGAATTCCTTGTTTTAATAGCTGAGTAGTATTCCATAGTGTATATGTACCACAGTTTCTTATCCACTCTTCTACGTGAGGGACACTTAGGCTGTTTCCATGTTCTGGCTATTATGAATAAGGCTGCTATGAACAATACAGGAGGTAAAACTTTAAACCCCTTCCCAGATCTAGCCAATGGTCAGAATATTCTCCACAGTTGAGTGGAGAGTGTGATACGACTTTCTCACATACTCTGGTGCCTCACATTTGACCATGTCCCCTGGAGGGGGAGACCTGGTGGCACTCAGAGGAAGGACAGCAAGTAGCCAAGAGAGACTTGATACCCTATGAGAATATATAGGGGGACGTAAATCCCCCTCAGGAACAGTCATAGGGAGGGGAATAATGGGAAAATGGGGGGGGAGGAATGGGAGGATACAAGGATGGATAAACATTGAGATGTAACAAGAATAAATTAATAAAATAAAAAAAAAAGAAAAAAAGTAAAAAAAAAAAATAAAAAAAAATAAAAACAAAAGAACAGCAAAAATCCCAGCTCCTTCAGAAGAACCACTCTCCCTGGCCTTTTCTCTTTATAGGTGTAAGTTAATATGCTCTTCTGTCTTAAATGAATACAGAGCTGCACACAATTTACAGTGACTCGTTTGGTATCGCTTTACAGAGCACTCCTGCCCTCGCTACCTCATCCATCCTTGCACTGAGGCTGTTACTCCATTACTATTTTATACATGTATTACTTGACCTCCAGATTTACTGAAAACAACACATTTAACATTTCCTTTTTTTTGCATAGTTCTTAGCACATAAAACACATTTAAAGTTAATTACAGAAACATTAAATAGAAGATAACACAGAGAGATTAATTATAGCTTACCAATAGAAAATAAATATTCTCATATGAAGTCTTAGGGTTTATGATTAGTCTCATCTATTTATAAAATAAATGAAAGAGTGTCTAATCTACACTATCCATTGGAAAAATGGAGGGAAAGAATGATTCTAGAAAACCCACTCTGTACACACTTCTGTGTCTATTTGTGTAACAAAAATGTTTCTTTGTGTGACTCTAAGCATGTGTCAGAAGGCATTTCAGAGATGGGAAATGTTTGCAAAATCCAGTATGAAATATTATGGAATATGCATAGAACAGGTTTTTATAATCACCATCATCACCACCACCACTTCCATCATCACCATCATTTTACTAGAGATTAGGAGAGGTAAGAATGTAAGTAGAGCTGCTGTCTGTTTAAAGCAGCAATGAATAGGACAAGTCCAGTGACAAAGGGGACACACTTAATATCCTAAAATGCCTAGAGATATTAGGCTTGCTCTAGTGGCTTCAGCACCTGCAGTGAATGAGGTCCAGGTAGACATAGCATTGTGTATTTGTTAAGGACTTTCTATTAGTGTTTAATACTCTGTGTACATTGGGATGTGTCCTAAGTACATTCACAGGATGTGAAATGAAGATATTCTTCAAGATATGGTCTGTCTCACTGTAACCTGTTCCCCTAGGGTTTTCAGTTCATTAGTCTGACTTTCCTCAGGGGTATAAATTGACTGCTATTAGTTTTGTTTAACTAAGCATTTTCCTTCCCACACCTGTGAGAAACTAGCTTCCTTTTCTCTGAACCACTGTTTAGTTCATCATGGGCACTGAGCAAATCTGTATTACCAGTTTCTTACAATTAGGTAGCTGTGCATTGAGTTCTATTTGTGATTGTACACATCAGAGATATCCACTTGCATACCTGGCACATGAGGGCTTTCAGACATCTCCTGTGCTCCTCCCTTGAACTGCTTGATGCCAGTGGATACAGCGTCCCTGGTAGCTAAAGCTTACTGTTTAGCAGAGGTGCCATGTTTGCATCATTGTGAATGTTAAGTTTTGTTGTCATTGTTTTGTTTAAGTGGCATCTTACTTTACCTTACCTGCTAAAAAGAGAAATAGAAATAGAAAAATGAGAACATAGCTTATGCATTAGAAAATATTGTACTAAATTGATGCATAGCAGGTATTTTGAGATTAAGTATTATTTAAACTAGCATAGTTCTTTCCAGAAAAGGGGGACAACTATAGTACCTTCTTGTCTCCTTTGTTTGTTAAAAGTAAAAGGCAATATGTTGAAAAGGAACTTGCCATCAGTCTGACTACATATATGCCCCTCCCTGAGTTCAAAATGAAACATGGGAGTTGAGTTGTATTAAAACAAGAACATGTGCTACAAAGTCAATACCAGGTTTTGTGCTCTGTGTTTCTAGAACCAGAGGTTCCCAAGCAGAAACTAAGCACTGTTGGCAAGATGGAGATAGGTCTTAAAACAGCAACTGCAGACTCTCACTGCCATTGGCAAGCTCAGAGTCAGAAAGGCCATTGCATCAAGGAATTTGGGTGTCATTTGATAGGCAATTGAAGGTTGCTAAGCAAGAGAATAACATCATCATGCTTTTTTCAATTATAAAATGTTTTCACACAGAGAAAATTATAGAGAATATAAAGTAACAGACATATACTCCCTACCATGCTTACTCTAAAGCCATGCTGCATTCAAATTTTCTTTAAAGTAAGGAAGTTGCATAGATATGGCAGAAACAACGATATCTGCTTCTAACTTACACCTCTCTTTCCAAATGTGGCCTCTTTCTCAATTTGTACAATTATCGTTTCCATTCATACATTCTTTACTACTATCTCTGAATAAAAGTAAATGTTAGTAATGTATAGAATCATTCATGCTTTTAAACCTTATATTAAAAGATATCAAATAACTCAGTTTTTTTTTCCTGAAGGCTGTTTTTATTCAGGCCAGTATTTAAGTTTTTACATACTGTTTGCATCACTCACTTTGGATGGAATGTTGTTTTTTCCTTTGATGAAAATTGTGTGGCCCATTTGCATTCCCCTACAGGTGATGTGTGTGTGTGTGTGTGTGTGTGTGTGTGTGTGTGTGTGTGTGTCGCTTCTATGTTTTGCTGTTAATAAAAATGTCATTCTGAAATTCTTGTGTGTGAACCATTGTGTGCCTATGCATGAATTTTTCTAGTGTGTTTTGAGATATGTAGCAGAAATAATTCCATTCCAGTCATTAACTCCCTGCATATTACCAAGTTAGGTATGTATGGCCAGTGTTCAATGCATCCGTTACCATGCATGCTATAGGATTGCATTCTCGTGGACTACAGAGCACTATGAGCTGGGTGGACTGATAGGTCATTCTCAAAGATCTTACAAAAGAAGGTAAGAGTCACAGAGACATAGACAAGAAGAAAAAGTAGAAGAGAAAGAAATCTAACATATTTGACAAACAAAAAAATTATAGGGTAACATTATTGAGCACCAAGAAATAGATTAAAGGAACCAAAACTGGCTCTCAATTTCCACCTGGATCACAAAGAGAAGCCAGTGTGTAATAAGATCGTGCTTTGAGGAAGTACATAGGGAGACCAGAAGGAACTGTGGCCTGGGTATGTTGATATTTTGGTATGAAAATAGAGATGAAGATAGAACAATAAATATAAATCATTCAGCTCTCTATATAGGTAAAATGTAAAAGACTTCAATAGGAAATATAATAATAAGAGATATGAAATGAAAAGATATTTCTATGCGATGTTAATAATTAAAGAAATATAAGAGGAAAAGAAGACCTTGTGAGAAAATGGAAAGGGAAGCCAAAATGTATGACATAGTAGCCGATTGAAGAATAAAGTGTCCATTCCGTTCAGCAAGTATTCAGTACTCAGCAACGGTTCCTGCAGCAAGAACCTATGGGATGAACAAAAAGAAACTAAGCATTGGTGTTTCACCATGAAACTGGACTGAAGATGGATTTCATGGAATGGCAGAGATGTATTTTTCTGTAGTTATAATTTCTGGGAAAAAAGTGCTGAGACGTAATATGCTAATGTGTTTCATAAAAATCAAACATGTGGAAACAAGGTTAGTAAATGCAGAAAATTTAGCTCTAGAGTATAGAAATTTAAACACTAATATCCTGCCTCTCTCTCCTTAGAAGGAAAATGTAAAACTCACCTTGGGTCACCAGTGTCCAACTGAGCAAGTCCATTCTATGATACTCTCCTTGTTAGTTTATTCCGGCAACATTAATAAGGATCTTGAAGGATTAAAAGAATAAAGAACAAAAAAGGAATGTGATTCTGACTTATTTCATTTCCACCTTTGCATTAGAATGAACACTTTAGAAAAGTATAAAGTAACTTGTGCCTGAAAGTGGAGCCATGACTGTGAACTCCTGTGAGGCCCATGGTGAACCTATGAACTCCACTGGAAGGACTGAGACTAGGACTGAGTTAAGCCACAGGCCCGATCAGGGCATTTTTCATGGGGTTGTCATGAAGTTTCCATTAACTCCCACTTCACTCAAGTTTTTGGCGCAGCTTCTGGCTCACGGCAGAGTGCATTATAATAGTTCTGAACCTCCTTACTTATCAAGGATGCAGTGAGAAGAACAAGGGCACCATGCAGATGACTGAATGCTTGCCTGAGTAAACAGAAATGAATCAGGGTATGATGTGCTCTGTCTAAAAGAAACTGTAGTTAGCTTTTTGTCAACTGTTTGAGCTTTAGAATTGAAAGCTGAACTCAGCTATCAAGGAACATGCCAGTTGCTAACTGGGCCCCCCAGGAGGAAGTTAACTATCTCCCATGGCATCTAACAACACCTACTGCTTATAGCCCTCCCCCTAACAGCTCACACTTGGCTCTTACATGTTCTGACTGAGGGAGGGTGAATGGGCAATAACAGGAAATTACTTTCCTTCCTTCCCAAGGATGAAATCACTGGGTATATTATACAATGTCACACACTAGTTGCCTTGTATATGTTATGCAATAACATTATTCCCCAGTAGGCAGATGGGGACACCAGCACTCAAGACTTACACAAGACTTAAATGTTGGGTAAGTAAAAAGCCAGAAATCAAAATCTTGTCATCTTGAGTTCCATACCCCTGCTCTTTTGTAAGTAAATAGTCTGGCTCTTGGACTACTTTTCCTCAGGAAACAGCCATCATGTTTCTCTTTTTTATATGCAGGGTTTTTTTTTTCCAGTTCATTGATGGGCTCTTTTCTAGAATTTTGAAGCCTGTGAGCAGAATTGGACACTTGAGGAAAGGATGCTCATGCAAAATGGTAAATACAGAGCTGTGGCATGGATGACTGTGAAAAACAGAGAACGGGGTTCCCAAAGCTCAACAAGAGGGCCCATTGAGGCTTTCCGAGGGCAACTTTTAGTTGAAAGAGTAAGAAATGTCCAGCAAAAAGAAAAGTAGGAGAGTATTCCAGAGAAAAGAGACAACATGAACAAAGGGAAAGAGATATGAATCAAGCTAGAATCTTTGGGAAATTACAGACAATTTGGCAAAATTATTGAATAATAAGCCATGAGTTAGACAGAGAAGTGAAGGTAGAGAAATATATGGGATTGCCTTATCCAGAGTTTGAAATAGACTGTTTCAAAGAGTACATTAAATATATAAGTAAGAAAATAGGGAATTGTTTACTACTCTAGTCTTTGTACAACTCTGTAGACATTTGATGAAATTCCTGTATTTATAGGCAATGTCTGATATATTGAACATAATAGAAGTGGATAAATTGCACAATGATACAGATTTTTGTAACAGATATTTTTGTAACAGATATTTATTGAGCACCTACTATGTGCTCACTCTTAGACATCAAATATCTAGCATTAAGCAAAACACAAAACCTACTGCTCCCTTTGGGATATTAATAAAGAAAATAATAATTCTTTACAGAACAATGTACCACTGCAAGGGGATGTGAAGTGATTGCAACATTTCTTGTATATTCCTAAAGATTTTGTTGAGATTTTGATGCTCAAATTCACTGTTAGAGGAGAAATGAAAGTTGGTCCAAGCAGGCCAGGATGAATGGGTAGGAATCATCAAAGAAATGGAAGACAGGGAATAAGGTTAGAGAATAGTAAAGCATGCTTGGCGTTTGGGTCACTGGGTACTTGGAGTTTCCCAGAGAGGGAGAGAAACCGCTGAAAGTGTCTAAGCAAATGTGTGATCCAATTTAGAATGTAACTGAACTATTTCATAGCAATAGTAGACCAAGAAACTAGTGGGGAGATGAGCTTGAAAAGTAGCTTGGTACAGATTCGGAGACTCACAGCCAAACATTGGGCAACGTTTGGGGAGTCAAGTGGGAAAGTGGGAGGATGGATAGAAGAACCTGGAGGTGAATGGAACTCCACAAGAGAGATAACTAACCAGGGCCAGAAGGGCGTGTGGAGACTGAAGCATCAACCAAAGACCATGTATGGACTAGACCTCTACACAGATGTAACCGATAGGCAGCTCAGACTTCATGTGGGTCCCCTAATTAGGGGAGTGGGGCTGTCTTTGACATGAATGTTGTTACCTGCTTTTTGATCACTTTCCCTGGTGGGGCCGCCTCTCCATGACACAGGGGAAGAGGACCTGCTCATTCCTGAAGCAACTTGATGAGCTGGGGTAGGGGTTAGGTGAAGCTCTGCTTTTCTGAGGAATAAAGGAGGAAGGGCGAGGTAAGAGGGAGAGATGGTGGGACAGGTAAGAGGGAGGGGCTATGATCAGGATGTAAAGTGAATGAATAAATGAGTTAATTAAGTAAAGAAAAACTTAAAAGAAAAGAAAAGTACCTTGATGTCTTGGACTTAGAAGTAGTATGTCTTGTCTGGAACAGTGTCTAGTCTCAGGACACAAGGCAAGGTGAGTAGGAGGAAGTAAGCTCAACGATGACTCTGGATTCATCTCCTAGGCAACTGGAGAGAAGACAGTGGAGTCCATCCTGAATACATGTAGTCTCTTTGCAGCTTACTCTAATGTCCTTTAAAGGTATTTGAAAGAGCTATGCCTTTACATTTTATTAATTTCCCCCATATGTTCTTATGGTTGGAACTTCACTATATTTTCAGAGAACAGTTAAGAATTGAGGTCCCTTGATACTACACAGGGTGGACGTCTCATTGCCACTTGTTGATTTTTAATTCCTTCAATGTTCCTTTCCATTTTAAACAGCAAGTCTATCTTTATGGCTTTGCTCAGGCTACTGAAATTCCTCTAGTCCTCGTCACTGTTGATATAATGCTTGATCATCACACTGCCCAGGCTGGTTTTACAGAATCTACACTTTAAAGCTTCAAAAATATAAAGAAATCCAAAAGCATACATTTGCAATTAACATTGTTTGAGTTCTAGGACTCACACCAATCATTTTATTTAATATTTAAGACCCTGGAACACAGACAACATTATGCCCACACATGATGAGGAGGTAACTGGATTACAGAAATGCTGGCGTGGGTTGCCCTGATCACATAGCCCTGTAATAAGCCGGTTAAGATTTGAACCCAGAGCTTTTCTTCCGATGCAAGGCTGTGCTCTCTTCACAAATCTGGTGCTTTTATAAATACCAGAAACATTTGCAAACTTTTAGAAGTACTTGGCCCACATCAGTGTCTGGTGAACACTATTGTCATCAGGAGGAGGTCAGGAAGAATAAATCTTTTTAAGTCAATGAAACTATAACAAAATTAGGAACTGTCCTGTTTAAATGCTTAAGCTAAACCACCTCTACAGTTTTGTTTTGTTTTGCTTTGTTTTTCCTATTTTTACCTTGGGAGTGAAGTATTTAGTGATGAAGTAAGTGATGTGTGAGGTAACTGTGAGTTCTTTGGGCCTTATCATATATGTTTGCTTCTGGTCTTTATATGCAAAGTTGCCACTGTCCAGAGAAGGCTGTAAGAATCAAATCTCATTACTTTAGATATGTGCAAACACTGGATTTCCCTGGCATCTAGCAGGACATATTGCATAGTGTGAGTGGAATGCATATTAAGACTTGATAATATTTTTCTCTCAATTGATCTGGTAAAAATATGTGCACAATATGTAAAACTAATAAATAAATTTTGGAGTATTTGTTTCTAAATAAACACTGGGTACCAGGTCAAAGAACAAAGGTCAGCGTCCCTGGGACAAGACAGGACTCTGAGAAAGGTATTTGTCTAGGCTCTGAAAGCCTAAGGTCACACAAGTCGTGAGGGGAATGCTATGAACCTAGTGCCTGGTCAAATTCTCAG
The DNA here is from genome assembly GCF_903995435.1 of Acomys russatus. Lineage (NCBI taxonomy): Eukaryota > Metazoa > Chordata > Mammalia > Rodentia > Muridae > Acomys > Acomys russatus. Next base: position 22,448,548 of record NC_067153.1, on the reverse strand, counting down.
CCTGTCTCAGGACTCCATTGTGTCCACTCCCTGAACTCGATGTCAGAAAACTCCATTTCCAATTCTGAGTTGATCACCTGGGTTTCCGTGATGTATATATAATTACATATTTCTCTGAGTCTCAGCAATTGCATCTCTGAATACAGGAAGCTCCAACACTGAGGGCTCGTCTGTTTCCTCCAGTCTTTGACATCATAGGCTTTTGGTACATAAATCATTTATTCTATTCTAGGGAAACAAATTATCTTCTTGTACTTACATTGTGCTGATACTGCTTTTAACCGTGTGGGTTGCTTTACTTTACAACATCTCCCAGATGCACTAAGAAGGTTCTGGCAATTGGCCACTGACTTCCACTACCAGATCCACAGGGCATCTGAAGCCCTGGGATCATTTGCCATACTGTATCAATCGCATTTGGGTTTGGGTAAAGTTTAACTTTAGTGATCTGAGACCAAAGGAAGAAACACAGTAAAACAAAACCAATAGGCATCATTTTGCTCCATTTGAGCTGTGTTCCAGTCTAAACTTAGCCACTTACTATTTGTGTACCACTGCTAAACCCAGGCCTCTCTCAATGAGACCTACCAGGGCCCTCAGACTACTGGGTTTTCATTCATGATAGAATACATCATTAATCAGGATATAGTAGACAATTATCATCTACATTGAATGTGAATATTAAAAACAGATGTTTGAATATAAAATCATTTTTTTTCTCTCTCTCAATCTTAGATATCAGTTCTGTGAAGTGGACAAAAGGGGAAGATAAAATTATCCCAGAAAAGGGAAAATGATGTCAAAGCGTTCTTTAAATAACCAGACACCATTGGAATGTTAGCATGGATACAATCTGAAATTAACTTTAAAAGTACATTTCAACCCCACACAAGGCCATTTCCTAGTTTGGAAACGTGTTAGAAGATGGAGTGGAGGAAGGCCTAAAGCTTGTTGAGCATCGTTGGTATTCCAGTATCTGTGATACATATTTTTGAATATCTGATTAGAAGCCTTAGTTTCCAAATGAGAGAAACAAGGTCCTGAGAAAAGCAAGGTTTATTTATGCTAACATTTTATGTACTTGCATGTGCTTTGTTCTTTTCTCTCCTACGTTGGAACTTTGGGGCCATTGCTGTTAGAAGGGAAAAATAGCAATGCTTATCAGTGCTCAGTGCTAGAAGATGCCCTCTTCTGCCCCAAGGCTGCCCTCACTGCTGTTGCAGTATCATCAGCAAACAACACCTACAGAATGGAGGAGATGAGCCTGCAGATTGTCATGCACAGATGTACATCTAGGGGAGATGGCAAATATTGCTGGTGTGGGCCCCCCAATGAAGCACTATTCCTTTGCAGCCTGGCCATGTCTTCCTTAGAAGTCAGTGTTATAGAGAAGGACTAAGGGTTCTTGAGATGAGACCCAGAATCGTTCATATCCCATTATATCTTCAGACTGATCTCTTGAGCCTTAGGAGCCTGTGTTCTTACTTACCAAAGCTCACTACATATCACATATCAGTTTTCATTTGTTGGGTAAGCTGTCAGCAGATACCTGCTAAATAGATCATGGACTAGTCAGAATACTAGAATGCAAAGCTTGATGGCTGTGAATTCCTATCATCAAATAATCAGTCTTGTGAAGGAGAAAATTGTGTAGGTAATTAACAAATTTAACAACAAGTTAAAACAGCATATATGTACGTAGATATCTAAGGACTATGCATAGTGACTTCATCAAAAAGTGTCATAAGCTGTTGTGCTCTTGGGAGAAGGTGGAGATGTTTGGGTGGAATTTAAATTTGTCTTGGAATTTGCCACATATAATAGGCACAAGAGTATATTCCAGGCAGATAGAATGTTCTAGGACAAAGAGTCACACAATTGCATGGTACAATTCCTAGGAGGGATGTACAGAGAAAGTTTTCAGGGGGATCTCAAGACATGGTTTCTGATATCATTCCATTCTATTGTCCTTACTTCCCTAAATATGCTTTTGGGAAAGGCAGACTTACAATGTTTGTAACTATAGCAAGGATATTAATATAAACAGACATCAATGACCCGAGGGTGACTGACAAGAAAAATAGCAAACTTTGGGTCATAAATGACATTTTCTGCTGCCATAATCCTAAGAGTAAAAACCTTAAGCTTCTAGTTAAATGAGAAATGCCTACATTTAAAAATTGTGTGCACATGCACACATGTGTGAGTGAGTGAGTGTGTGTGTGTGTGTGTGTGTGTGTGTGTGTGTGTGTGTGCACGCGCGCGCGCACATATAGGAGAACAGGTGCCCTCAAAGCCCAGAGGCTTCTGATTCTCCTGGAGACCCAGTTACAGGAGATTGTGAGACACTGGATATAAGTGCTGGGAAATGAACTCTTGTCCTTCGGAAGAGTACAGTACAATCTAATTAGTAAGTGACCAGTAGCTGAAGGAATTATGCTGGCTGCAGAAAATGATAGAGAAAAGGTACTTCACGGTCTGACCATGAAGATCCAGGACACTGGAGAAAAACCCGGACAGAATAACTAACTCAGCCCTGTGGAATAGAAGCTTATTAAATGAAATGACAGAATCTAAAAGCAAAACAAAAGCCTTCCCCAGAGAAAGATTCCTTTCTCTTTAGTTCAATTATAGAATCAAAGGAAATGTGTTTACTTTCTTCAATGTCTATATTTTGCATATTTACCCTTCATAAGAGCTCTATTTTTTCCTTATCATTATTTGTTATGAATTTTATATAATCTCTGGCTAATACAATAAGGCAAGAAAAATAAAAAGCATATAGTTTAAGAGGAATAAAGCTCTCTTATTCAGCTATTATATTGTATAAAAGAAAAACCCCAAAGAATTTATAGAGTATCAGAACACATAGGTGAATTTAACAATCTTATTGGATATAGAATTTATATTAAAAACTAATATTAATGGAATCACTAATGCAGCACCAACATATTGGTACAAGAATAGTCAAGGAATCTGACAGAACTGAAGAGGCCAGAAACAAAACCACATACACAAGATCGTTTTATTTACTACAGTATACAAAGGTAATTAAGAAGGAAGTAGTAACGTTCTATATCCTTGCTGCTATTGGTTAACTGATGAGAAAAATGACCCTCAGTTGTACTTCTTATGCTATTTCATATTTCTATATAGATAGTTCCTATTTCTACATAGATATTTCTATATAGATAGTTCCTATTTCTACATAGAAATTAAGCACAGGTGAAAATATAGCAATTGTGAGTGGTTAAAATTGCTTCTAGGGGGAAAAGAAAGATGTCGTTTCCATACACTGAAATACAAGGCGTTTCTTTTCTGTATAAAACCTATTTTTGTTTTGATTATGTGTGTGTCAGGGAGTCTTATCATGTAAATTCAGGTCCCAGTGGAAGCCAGATATGTGAGATGCCCTTGTAGTTACAAGCAGCTGTGAGCTGTCTGTTGTATATGCTGGCAATCAAACACAGCCTTTTTCTAGGATCAGTACACACTCTCAAGTGCTGAGCCATCTCTCCTGCCTGCAGATACAAGGTTCATTTTTTGAGGAAAAAGGCAAGTCATAGCCTCAGAGGATGCTTTTGCAATCCTGTATGCACTTGTTGGGTACAGGATTCAAACCAAGAATACATTATGTACTCTTAGGAATTAATATCAAAAGGATAAACAACCACTTTACATATGGCAAAAAGAGCTGGCATTATGAGTGGATCACGGGTCATAAAGATGGGTTATAAAACTCCAGTGATGGTTGGGTGTGGTGGCTTACTCCTGTAATCCCAGCACCCAGGAGGCTGAAAGTTGAAGATTGCTTCAAGGGAAAGGCCAGCTGAGACTACAGACTGACGTCTTGCCTCAAAAACTAAATCAAAATTGCGCCTGGTGTCAGAAACCCAGCCAAGTACCCAGGGCTAGCAAAGACATGGATCTTGGAGAGGAACCCATAACAATCGCTTTACTAAACCAGGATAATCCCTAACCACAGTCTAAATATTTGTCCTTATAAGTGCCATCCTCACCCTGTATCAAGGAAATCTCCCTTTGCAACAGCCTGAGACCACAACAAAAAACACAACCCACCAAAAGACAGAGTTGTGGAGCCCAGTCTCAATGGATACACTTACAAAAATAACTCTCACATTCAAGTCTTGCATCCAAGGGCCACAAAACAGTTCAGAAGAGGGGGGTTGAAAGATTACTAGAGACAGAGGATCAGGACCTTTACTGTGAGGCTTTGTCTCCTAGTAATGTCAGGAGCTACACCCATAAAGTCTCACCAACATGACTGTCTGAACATGATCTAAACAAAGGCAACGACATTAGATGTGCTAAAGTGAACAAAGGAAAGACCATGGGCCTTCAACTCTATACAAATAACTACAGGCAAATCAGGAGTATGGAAAGTGCTTTTCCCTAGGGAGGAGCATGCCAACTGTTATCCAATACCAAATAGTCAGCAAATGACATGATGAAAACATACATACAAGGTGAATACATACTGAGCAGGCTGTACTCCTGCACTTTGGAGAAAATATATATACATGCATATATATGTGTGTACATAACAACATTTATATACATACACATGACATATATGACATCACTTAATGGGAAAAGGTCATTAATTTTGAAAAGAGAAAGGAGGAGTATGTGAAAGGTTTGCAGAAAAAAAAAGGAAGAAAGAAATAATGTAATTTATTATAAATGTAAAAAGTAAGAGAAGCAGCTTTTTACTGCACATTTATTGGATTCGGTAAAATTAAAAAATAGTTGGGTAAAACAAGCACTGATACATATAAAATGTAGCTAGGATTCCTAACTAATTCTGAAATGTGTATAAATTAGATTCAGTTCTTTGGAAACACCTAGAAATCGCCTATTGAAGTTAAATATTTGCCTATGTTATGACTTTGAAACTCTATTTCTAGACATATACTGATAACAAATGTATCAAAAATCATGGACAAAATATTCATGGCTACCTTTATTTTAAAAAATTAACTGAAAGCCATTAAGATATTTATTAACTTGAAAAGGACAAATACATTTGGCCCATTTAAACAAATTGCCTTGCTGGTTGGGATTTGAATGTGAGAGGGTAGTGAAACAGAGAAGAGCTTGACAGTAATGATGGCCTTGGTTCATCCAGGCTGCAGCAGTGGTCTCATTCTACTTAAACAGAACTCTAGGCTGAGCCTGTGGACCTGAGGGTCTGGGAACCTTGACAGAGGCAGGAAGTGACTGGGCAGGATTCTTATAGACACCTCGTCCTCTTCTAATCCAATGAGTCTTGATTCATTCCTTCATGTAGATTGTGTCTTCTGGACAGCATATGGTATATCAAGGGTTGCAATGCATGTGTGTGTCTACTTTGCCATTTACTTGATGGAAGAAGTATCTCCATACCATAGTAGAGCAGAGAGATAAAAGGGGAGGGCACACCAGCTCCAGTTCACAGGACTTCCTGCTTGTTTTAGAAAAGGAAAAATCTCCTTATGTATATATGGAAGTCTGAGTATTTTGGTTTTTTATTTTTGTCTTTTGTCTTTTGTCTTTTTTAAAATATTTTTTATTAATTTATTCAAGTTATATATCAATTGTTATCCCATTCCTTGTATCCTCCCATTCCTCTCTTCCTCCCATTTTCCCCTTACTCCCCTCCCCTATGTCTTTCACACGAACTCTGGTGCCCCATATTAGACCATGTCCCCTGGATGGGGATGCCTGGTGGCACTCAGAGAAAGGATACCAAGAAGAGACTTGATACCCTATGAGCATATACAGGGGGAGGAGGTTCCCCTCAGTCTGAATATTTTGAATTTCTTTCCCTATCAACAAGAGGAAGAGTTATGCCACTGAGTGTGTATAGAGAATTACGTCGGTGACAATTTGATTTTATGCAAGTATGTTGATGTATAGATGCATTTCTTAATGTTTAACAAGTAAGGCTACAGATGTGCATGTATGAGTGTGTGTGTGTGTGTGTGTGTGTGTGTGTGTGTGTGTGTGTGTGTATGTGTGTGTGAGTGTTGCTTGTGTTCGCATGCGCGTGTGTGAGTACACTTGTATGTGGGTGCCCTGGGCTTTACCTTACTCTAAAAGCTTAGTAATATCCAAGTGTGAGTCACAAAGGAGAAGGGTTAACCACTTCACGAATAAGGAATTCATTCAAAAGACTGGTTTATAACCGGAGAGAGGAAGTTTTGAACAATTTCTCGTAAAGTTACAATAGCCCAACCTGCAAAGGAAACCCCTCCTAGGTTAGAATTCCAGAGTGTCTCCTACAGTCTGAAAGCTGGCCAACAAATGACCAAGCATTTAAAAGAGAAGGAAGATCCTAGATTCAAGGGCATGAATCTGTCTTCCTTTCTCCTCCTCTGACCCTCTCTCTCCCCATCAAAGTCTGAGATGCTAGCTGCTCTTTTAAGGAAGCGAAGGGACTTTTTCTATGGAGCACTCTCCTCCCAGTGTACTCCTGTTTCTCTCCTGCCCTCTCTTTCAGGGGGCCCTGTGCTTGGTTCACAGGAAAGTAGTACCCGTTAATCCCAGCCTCTGCGGTAAAATGGGCATACTGACAGCTATCCTGCAGCAGCTGCTATGAACATCCCACGGCTGTGAACTGATAGGGCGTGTAAGGCTCTGCACTCTGTGAAAATAGGAAACACGCCTGGATTGTTGGTCTTCCTTTATGTGACACAGCATGCTTGCTACCCAAAATATTGTTTAGTGAACAAACAGAAAAAAAAGGAGGAAACTTCCAAGTAAATGTTTAAATGGTAATATAAACTATTTGGTGATAAAAGGAAAATAGATCAGGAGGGATTTCTTTCATGTGAGTTCCATACGGATTCCAAGGAAGGGTGAAGAAAAGCCACCGGATGGAGTGGGTGGGGATTAGAGTCCAGAAATGGCAAGTCAGAGAAAGAACAATGGTGTCGTAGAAGACAGCTGCCTCTCCACCTTTTCTGCATCTCAGCTGCACCCTGTCTCCACTTTAAAGACCCATGACAAACAAAAGCTCCTTTAGTAACCATTAGTAACCAACAGGCGGCACCCCTCCTACAAACTTGTCATTGGCATTCTTTGTGCTCAACCCTACAGAGTCAGAAAAAAGAAAGAAAGAAAGAAAGAAAGAAAGAAAGAAAGAAAGAAAGAAAGAAAGAAAGAAAAGACTACCTGTGAGGCAAATATAGACTTATCTCCTTACCCAGATTTGGTAGTCATAAGATCTCAGTTGCTAAGCATGTGGTGCATTTGAAACTGTAGTTGCTGTTGTTGTTGTTAAGGTTGCTTTGAAATAGTGTCTCCTATTGTCCAAGCCTCAGGCTCTGAGGGTGACCATGAATTTCAGATCCTAAGGCCTCCGTCTCCCAAGCACTAGGATTAATGAGCCACCTTGCTCTGCTTGCTTGATTCTTGCTGATACTAAAGACAGCCACAGTCTCCATGTATGAACTGAATTTCAAACAATCTACTGACTTTAAAGTAAAATTGTCAATTGATGTGGAATTCTCCAAAACCTGCGACAAGGTTCAATCAGATCATCCAAGGACCCCAGAGTAGAGAGTTTCCCTGTCAGCTTTAGGGACAGTTTTACATCTACAACGGTTTAGTGTGTTCTCAGCCAGAGCACCAGGGCTGTCCAGAACTCTTGTGATCCCAGGGGACCCAGGGAAATGGAAATGCAAGGAAGCAAGGACAGGGACATATGGATAGCCTTTGCTAGGCTCCTGAGACGTGACAGGAAATGCAGTTATCTTCACCAGCTTGTCATGACCTGTGAAGTGGGGTTGGAGATAACATCTTGTTTTGTTTTGCTTTGTCTTATTTTTGTGGGTTTGAAGACAAGGTCATCCTCCTGTGTCCTGGAACTAACTCTGTATTCCAAGGTGGCTTTGAATTCTGAGTGATTTTCTGGCCTCCGGCTTTCAAGTGCTGCTATCACAAACTTCAGCTTCTAGACCCTACTGAGCAAAGGTCTTTTGATTCCAGGTGTTGTGGGATCTTAAGAAAAGAGTTCCAGGCTCTAGGATTATGGATATCAAGGCTGCGTATCAAAACCATGTGGGAAAATGCAGTACTCATTTGAGATTACTTTCTTTTTCATTTTCATTATGACAGTTACGTAGGTTCAGCTTTCTTATCTGTCACATTGTGTGCTTCCGGAGAAACGTCTTGTCCATGACACATTAAAAAACAAGGTTAATCACACAAAGGCTGCCTCTACCTGGCTGGAAAATCATTGCATGAAAAGATCTGTAGGTGTCCCTACTTTTGTTGTCTCAAAATGTTCAGCTCTTGGGGTTCAATGTCTGCCCCACCCCCTTGAAATCCCCATTGAAAACAGAAACTAGAACTGTGAACTAAAAAGAAAAATATCTATTTGAATTTTCCTTCTGGTGAACTGACTTTTTAGCTATTTTAGGTAGTTTTCTTGGTAGCTGAAGCATAGCAAATAGATTTGTTTCTTTCCCATAGATACCAAATGTCTTTGAACAATCCATGAAACGGCACATGTTACAGGGCATTTACAACAAAACAGTAAAGCTACTGCAGAGAGTAACAGTTGGTAGTATCCCCCTAGTGGACACAGTTCTCATGAGTTTTAGGTGGCCTGAGAAGTTCAAGAGGAAGAGAGCGACTTTCTTCTCCATGTTGCCCTGTAACTTCTAGCAATTAGGTTGGAAAAAATACAGGGAAAACCAAACATTACGACTTAAAACTGCAGGGCTGATCTCATGGGAACCAGGATGTGTCAGGCAATGAGGAACTGAGCAAGGTTTCTCACTCCTGAGCTGCCAGATCCAGAACAGGGAGCTGGAATGAACGTCAGGAGGACATGTGAGATAGATCCAACTAACAGTAGGTGATGGTTTATGATACATGTAGGGAAGACTAGGAAATGGTACCTCAAAAGGGGTTAGGCATCCTTTCAGAGTCCAAATGCTATCTCCAGGGTAAACTTCAGATCACTGCCCAAGGAAATGAATATTTTTTTCCACTGTCTCATGTGCCTCCTCCAATCCTGTGTAAGAGACGCACCATGTGTGCTTTGGCCAAGCCTGCAGAAGCTGTGGAAAACACAGGGATTCCCCAACTACACACCCACCTTTCAAGGGCCTGTGACAAAACTGCAGCAGGTCATCACCCCTGGGACTTTGCTTTGGGACTTCCTAATTCTCAGAGAAATGTAAGCAAAACAACTCACTTTGCATAGCTGAACTCAGAACAGAGTGAAATGAGAACGCCGTGCTCATTTTCGTCTGTAGCCAGATATATTTAAATACTTTTTTTATGCTCAACACAAAAATAAAAGCATAGCAAAGAAAAAACCAAATGATGAATGTAATATTTAAAAATATGATCCTGCAATTAGAAAAACCACCACCGATAGTTGGTCATTACAGTAGAGTCAGCAATTTTTTTTCTCAAAAAAGTCAGATGACAAATATCTTAGTCTTGGAGATCTGCTGTCTCCCATGATAGTTTTCAATCCTGTTCTTCAGGCATGAAAGGCACTATAACTGGTACATGAAAATAAGTGGCTCCGTTACAATTAAAGAAGCAGATAGCAAAGTTGGAGTTGACCTGTGGGCCATTGTTTGCCATTCCCTAACAGGAAGGAAGAATTAGAATTAAAATTATTTTCTATCTCGAAAATATCAGATGTGCCATAGCACATTATGCCTTTTTTACTTTCAAGTTATTTCATGTTTATTCTTCACCAGTTCATTGCTCGCTCCCATGTGGGCAATTGTTCCATTCTCCATCCCCACCAGGACCCTGAAATGTCTCCACTTTGAACTACAGGGCTAATTTGATAAGGACTAGAATCTTTATGTGTTGGGAAGCAGAGCACAGGATGCTCTGGTCTCTGAGCTCCCTTATCCTTCACTTACTCAGACCAGATGGCTCTCTGCACTACTCCAGGCTCAGGCTCCGCTCCAAGCAGAAGGCAGAGAGTGGAACCTGTTATCTTTCCCACTGCCTCTTCCCTCTTCCTGTACTCTTCTCATCTGGATGGAATGCGCATCCCCTGACTTCCTGTTCCTCTGCTTACAGAAGCTCCTAAATGTCAGTTCCAACTTAACCCTGTTTTTGCTCTTTACTTTTCCCCCCTCACTTTTACTCTAACCCTTTTACTGATAACGTTTTATTAGGTAAACAGGAGTTTTAATGAGTGCTGCCTGTTTAAGACTTCTCATCCTGTGGTTCTTGCTTAATCACCCCCATCAGAGGCAAATAGTTTGCAGGAATATGCAAAGAAGCCAGAAGCTTTGTGGGCAATAAGGAGCAAGAGGGCCTGTGGTTCAGACACTCAAATTCACTGATTTCCAACAACTTACCAGTCAAAGAAGGCTAATAGGTTAGTTCTATGTCATATTTCCATTGGAATTAAAGAAGCAAGGAAGGCATAAAAAAATAAAAAAGAAAAGAAACCCTACTTATCTCCATTGCAATGCCACATCTAGCTAACTTGTTACTTCAATTCAGTGTCTAATTTGTATTTTTTCCCAGATACAGGATCAGGCCAATTAGGCTCAAATTACGGTGCACCTGATTAAGTCTAAGACCCAGGAAAGTCATTATCCTCCATAAACCTCTACCTCATCCAAGAAATGGAACCAATCATGTGTTTTTATTTTGTTTTGTTTTGTTTTAAAGTATCTGAGAAGTAAATAGGATTCTGAATGCTGATTCTAAATGCCAGGCCTCACTCTCTCTCTTCTCTTGTCACTTCCATGGATTAATTCTGCCTGGAACTGTTTTATCACAAGTCTACTGGTGTTGATCCCTACTGACATGTACCTCAAGACTTCAAAGCCTGCCTTTCAAAACGCTTCACTGCTTCCTCTCTCTGGCACCTGTGAGGTAACCCCAGTCTCCTAACCTACTTGGAATACATGCATCCCTTGAATCTCCATGGGTAGCACCATTCTGTGAACACTGATCTCTCTGTGACTCCCCTGGAGCACTTCAGTCCTGGAAATGGTTTGGATCTTAAGGATCCTCCAATACTTGAGGGCCAGTGCATACAGCTAACGGGAAAGGACATAACATTTGGGAGGTAGAGTCTAGTAGGAACAAATTTAGGTCTCCAGGTGAGTTCTTGAGGGACATATTGAGTTCTCATCCTTTCCTCTCTCTCTCTTTCACTTCTTAGGTAACGTTCCTTCAACTCTACCATGGCTACAATGATGTACTCTTCCACTTCAAGCAACCATGCCAAATAAACATGAGCAGAGGCCTCTGCAAGAGTGAACTAAAGTATATCGTTCCCCCTTATATAAGCTGATTTTCTTTGATATATTCCACAGCAAAGGAAACCAGAGTGGCCTAATTCCTTACTGGATTGACTTACATGTGTAGTAGGAGCTGTGTTAGACATTTGAGAACAACCTGGAGCAAAGAAAACCTGGAATTCTTCTTCAGTCACTTTCATTCTAGTTTCTGACTTGGGCCTTCCTGATCATTGAGAGCCAGGGCTTCTACGCCCAGATGACTCAGGAGGACTAGGGTACCATGTCATGTATAACTAAGCCTCATGTGGGACACAGAGTAGTCACAGATAGGACATTATAGAATAACCATCTATAGGGCTTCCTACAAGAAGCAAGGTCCTCCTTGAGGACAGGATAGCATCTTGTTCATGTGTATCTACACGTCCAGCTTACAAAGACTGCAATGCCATAAATCCCAGGTAAAAGAAAACTGCAGGAAACTGATCTTCTTTGCCTCATGACCCCCAATCCAACCCCAACCTCCTTTCCTTAATTCTCTCCAAAGACCACAGCATTCAACCAAAAAGTAGTCATCACATGGTGGGAAACTTTGGCTACCGCCATGAATGAGGACTATTCTAATCTATTTCCTGAAAGAACTGAGGTCACAAGTCACTAAAACTGGTGTCTTTTAACAATGATTAATAATAACCACCACTTCAGAGAAACTACTCATGCCTGCTCAGTGAGGAAGCTGGGGTGAAGAGGGTATAGCTCTCTAAGCCTCAGTTTCTTTTCCAGTAGAATGGATAGCAAAGCACACAGCTACTGTTGAGGAGCAGCTAAATTAAGTGAGGCAAAGTGCACTTGAGTACCAAGCTCTTAGAACTTAACTAGCTCTGTAAGAAATGACACTTTTCATTGTCCATATTTCTCCCAATAATCTAGTGTGATAACAAAAGTAACTCTTCTTCTTTAGTTACAGTGTCTGTTTTCCTTTTAGTTGAAGTAGTTTCTTATTCAAGTTCATAGTTTCTTATTTCACGAGTGGCATCCTTACTGGAGTACCTTTGAGTGGTGTGTAATCTGGGATGTATTAATGGACTGTGAGGTGGTATTTAAGAATATTAACTACACCTGGGTGGAATTTTTTTCATTGGCCAATAGGTTGGCCACATAATGGGCATTATATTGAAGAAGGGATATGTTAGTGGTCAAATCCTTGCCTTTGTGGAATTGGGATTCTACTGAAGGAAAAGAGATAAGCAAGTGATAAATGGATGAGGGTGATGGTAGCCGAGAGAAATAGTAGAGAAATAGCATGCTGAGGAGGGGTGCTAAGGAATCAAATCCATCCTTCAAAGAACAAGCTGTGATCATAGACAAAACTATTACTCATGAGATACAATGAAAATAAAGAGTTTGACTTGTTGATCTTTTTGTTCTTAGAAAGAGTGTGCAGCCCAGACAGTGATGGACCAGAGTATCCGACTGGCTCTGACTCTCTAGTGCTCAGACTAAGGTATTTGCCATAACGCCTTGTCCTTTGTTCACTGTCATTATTTAGTCTTTGAAATTTTTCATACATGAATGCAATTGATTGTTTCATTATTTGAAAATTTAACACCTGAATATAATGTACTTTGATTAGAGCCACTCCCTACCCCTTCCAGTACCCTTCCATCACTTACTGCTCAACTTCCTGTACTCTTTTTTTAAACCCACAGAATTTTCTTGGTGACTCCAAGTGCAAAGGTGCAGGACCAAACTTCTTAGTTGACAACAGCAGAGCACTAAGCAAAAACAAGACTCCTTTCAGTAACAAGGCCTTGTGAATCAACATAGCTCTTATGTCCTAGAGGCCAGTACTGAGCTGGAACTAGTTATATGGCATTCCTTTGCCTTTGTTTTCAAATAGAAAGAGACTCAAGTCTCAGAAATACTTCTTAGATAGTGCTTTGGTATGTAGCCTTGGCTGGATGGCCCAGCATTGTGGCATCTCAAGACTATCTTCTAATTAATGTCTTAGCCTCCTGAGTCCTGGGATTATAGGCATGTTGCACTCCTGAAGCATGTGATTAGAAAGAGGCAGCTATCTATGCCCTAGTTTCTCTGTTGGTCAGTACAGAAAGCAATTTTTTTTTTACAGCAAAACACCTTGGAACAAGAGATCGTGATCTAGGCCACATGGAGCCCTGAAAATGATAGGTTTGCTCAAGTTCTGAGAGCTTGAGTTTTATATATGTACCCATATGTGTTTAAGACTGTATTCCTCTGAAAAGTGATCCTGTAGTATTTATTGTAAAGTTGCTCATCCCTACTCATAAGAATTAGAAGCCATTGACTTGAAATGGAGCTAGAAATATAAAGTATTTATAAGGAAACAATAATACTAACTTATATATTATAAGTCTCTTACTATTTGTGACATGACTATAATCTATCTCATTTGAGCTCAAGACAAGCAGCTACAATAGGCAGAGTACAGCCAAGTGTACCAACTAACACTGTGCTCCTAGCCCTTACCATTGGAGGGCATTGCTGTTTACCATCCTCCACATCAACTGTACAAATCAAGGGCAAGGACCGCAGGCTGACCTTAAACTATTCAACTCCACTTAATTACCCATTGTAGTAGAAGCACATAAATACAGGATGTCCCTTTGCTCTGGCATTCTGCTTTGCATCTTTATCAGAAAGACAAATGTAATTCATGTCCAATTACTCACTCACCGCAAGGTCAGAATATTTATTTTTATCATACTTGTGATTTTTAGGATTAGAGATATCAGTATTTATTCACGGCTAACAGAAACCAAACATCCTGTTGATAACTATGAACTGCCATGTAGTTATTGTCACAGGTATGCTGAGTCACAAAGCAAATAAGAAGTTTATGAGTTGACAGGGAAAAGGCTGCAAGGAGGTAAAGATAAGTTTCCCTGGGTAATCACTAGTGTCTTGAGAAACAGACATGCTGTTTATTTATGTTGTCCATTTATTGAACAGTGAATGCTTGGGAAACTGAAACTAACCCAAAGAGTGAGGATTAAACAAAAGTTATATCCTTGATTTTAAAACATATTGCTGGGACATTTTGGTTCAATTTATGAATGGGTCATCTTACCAATCATTTCTCTCTTGCTTGTAGAGAAGAGCTTTCTCTAGCTCCCAGGCAAAAAGTGGACATAGGAGAGGTGGAAAATTAAAGGACACTCTCATGGAAAGGGTTAGTTTGCTCAGAGATCTGGAGTAGCATGTACTGGCATCCTTACAGAACTTCTGTAGTCAGTTCCTGAGATTGGCAGTCTTGAAAAGGAGAACCTAAACCCTTAGCTGTAGCAATATATATTTGGGTCAGTTCGTTCCTTATCACATCCAGCCAAGCAAATACATTTTATTATCCTTTGTCACTGTCATTGAGACAGTACTAATTGCCTGATACTTTCACTAATTGGTGATCTTTAGAGATGGCATTATTATAGGTTGTGCCCATGATTCAAATCATTTATTTTCTCTAGCTATCTGTAATAACAGAGCTAACAAGTGTGTATGTTTTTCTTAACCCGTGTCCTTGTTCCTCTTAGTATCTTTGTGTATACTAGTAGTCTGGAAAATAGGCTTCCAGTTGAGGCTCATGATAAGAAGGCAGCTATTATAGTTGAACAAATACTTACCCCCCTAGCTTCTGTTTTTGTACTTATGAAAAAAGGACATCAAACAAATGGTTTCTGTGGTTCCTTCGTATTGAACACTGCATATCTCTCTAATATTCTTCTTAGCTTCAATAGGGCATGCTGTCACACTAATGTGCAAGACAGCTCCCCTTGTCAAGATGATGAGTGTAAATTGGGGGCAGTGTGAATGAAGTTTTAAGAACCTTTACTTGAGAGCAAGTGAAATAAGAATCCTTGATGCAACATTGTGTCCAAAACTGAATCTGATATTTGAGTGCATAACAATAAATTAGGTTTCAGAATGGCAAATCTCTCCTCTCATGAATCAAAAGTCACTAAGGAGCTAGAGGGGGTGGTTCCCAGGATAAAGTGCTTGGTACACTAGCACGAGGACTTGAGCCTGGGTACAATGCACCCACGGGAAGCTGGCCATGGAAGCATGCATCTCACAACCAGCTACGTGGCTTGGGAGAGGTGAAGACAAGAGGACTCCAAGGGCTTACTGGGCAGCCAGTGTAAGCAAAGAAGTGCGGTCCAGATTCAGCTAGAGACCAGCTCAGAAAGTTAAATGAAGAGTGATATAGAAGAAGGCACACATCTGTTGTTGACCTATGGTCTTCACAGGCAAACACATACATATACATGTACATGCTTACAACACACACACACACACACACACACACACACACACACACACACACGGTTGAATAAAGGCAATTTAATAAGGTCTGTTATTGAAAGAGAGGTAGCAAAGGCTATCCTTTTTTATACTGCTATGCTTAGTTCAGCTAAGTTCATATTTTTAAACAATTTTTCAGTCCTTTATTCATACTCATCACCTAATGAGTACACATACCAAGGTGGGAGAAGACTTATGACTAATAGAGAAAATGTGAAGGGAGTCTTTCCTTTGGAAATGATGAGTAGCTTTGATATTTAAAAAGTATGTAAAAAATAATAAAAAACATTTCTGTCTCTGTTAAAATAAAAAGCTATAGTTGTGATGAGAGGAACATTCTTGCACTGGGTGATCTGAACTCTGTTTAAGAAAGGCCTTTATAGACAGTACTATGGAAAATTGTAATGGGCCTTACCAGCTGGTGTGACATGCCTGGGGCAGGAAGCTGACAAGTGACTCAAGCAGCACAAAGTGGTGGTTGTCACCCTGGGGTTTGTGTGACACAGAGGACATCTGGTAATGTCTGCGAGTATTTTTGGTTTTCACAGTTCTTGGAGGCCAGAGAGCTAAGAACTCCTATGATACATAAGACAGTTCTTCACTAACAAATAACTATTCAGGGCAAAATGTGTCAAAGTTGAGAAACTCTAAGGAGTTTGATACAGATGTTTAATTCCTCACATCTTTAGAGCTGTGGGGAGAATTTGAAATTGACCTAGCCAAATAAAAATTGTATATGCATTTTTTTTCCAAACAGTTTCAAAGAAAGGTACCAGAAATGACACTCAGGGTCAGGGAAGTAGAAAGGAGAAATTGAAAAATAATGTTATATATGAGTTTAAAATGTTAATTATAAAATCTATTCTCTTGTGTGTTAACCTAAGATTTTTATAAAGAAAATAAAATGACTATTAATGGCTTGGAGAACTATAAATTTAAAGACCCGCAATCCTCAATGATTATGAAAAGAGCACATCAGTACATAGGAGTTGCATGAATATGTAAGAGTAGTGATGAGGTCGGTGTATTTACTCTTGTCTTGGCTTTCCTTATTTGATTTTTTTCCTTAATTTACTCAGCACTTTGAATGTATAGGTAGCACTTTTAAATTCAGAAGCAGAAAAATGAATCTACCTTGAATTTTGAAAACCTAGTGCTCTAGGGGCCTGAAGAACACATGGTAATAAGAACAGTAGCGTTAACTTCAGCTTAGCTGGCAAGCATAAGGGGAGACAGGCCTACTCACTCACTCCCAGGCAGAGTGTAAATTCTTATGACCTCTTTGGAAGACAATTTGCCAGTACAACAACAGACCCTTAGAAATATTCATAACTTAGGTCCCAGTCATTCCAACTCTCGGAAGCTAGCCTAAGGAAAAAAAATAGGCACAGAGGTGTTCATTTAAGCATGAGTTGCAATGGTCAAAATTGAGTTATAATGACTATGAATAGAAATCAGCCCAAATGACTACAAATAGCTCAATTTATATCAAATCATATTAATTCTATATGATTCAATAAGAAGTCACTGAAGATAATATCTACAGTGATTATTATAAGATATGAAACTTACAATACACAGTCAGCTTTATAAAAGGGTCTAAAAATGTGAACTAATATGTGTTAGCTTCAAAATATGAGCTAATGGAAGAACCAAGAAGCTTGAAAAGACATATGGTAAGATTATTAACAGAATGTATATCTTTTAGATATAAAATACAAGTAAATTTTCTCTTTTCTTTACAAGTTATGTCATTTTGTAATTATATTAAATAAAAAGCACAATTCTTATCATCAGTCAAAAGCATTGAGAAGCCTTTCCATTCCAAATCTCAGTCTGATACTTTTGTGCACTTAGGAAATACCATCTCATTTAACACAGCAATAGTTTAAAGATAGGAACCATCATAATTTTAAAAGGAAAATAAAAACATCCAAGGCCTGATATTTCACCTTTCTTTGCTTCAGGTGTTCTCTCTGTCCCTCTCTCATTATGTTTCCTCTGAGTTCCCACCACTTTTTAAAATCCATATTGTATAGCCACTGTATGTCACAAAGTATTTGTACACTAAATAAATGTGTAAATAAAGGAGTAGTTTACCCAGAAGAACAGTAAAGTCAGCCTGGTAGCTCCAACTTCAAAGTGAGTGACTGGTCCAGATAAATTATGGAGAAGGCCAAAGTCCATCCCCTCAGCACTTCGCCCAACTAACAGCTTACTGTTAGGACAGGGTGGTGTCTAGCCTGGAAGTTATACATTTATCCAGCCATAAAGGCATGAATCCAACCTTCAAAGCACAGCATAGGGCGTTCTCTGTGAACAGTTCTGCAATGCTTAACACAGCAGCTGGTAACGATTATGATTTCTGTTTTCCTTTGAAATTTCCCACTTGTTTACTTAACAGAACATTGCTCATCTGAAAGGGAGTGGACAAGGAACTCTATTTGTAAAAGGGAGAGCAGGTATTGCAAGGAATCTTGGGTATGTGTGTGTGTGACAGTGCTTCTACAAGGTTCTGCTCAGTTGGGATGATTTAAAAACAAGCCTTGGTTGGCTGGTCATAAAATGGGCCAGATTATAGAGGGGATTTACACAGCTATTACTATAGTTTTTAGCCAATGGGTTACAATGCTTTAGTGGTCCCTGGATATTTACGGTAATAATGTCTGAATCAGCAGTGTTATTTTTACAAGACATCTAGGTGATGGGAGACATTCAATGCAGGAAATTTTAGCCTCTATAAGAATGGAAAACTGTTTACAAGAACACTAATGTCTATAGATTGAAGCTGTTCTCAAAATAGGTTAAACATCATGTTGATTAGGGTTTTTCCCTTTGATAGCTAGAATGCATATATCAGTCTACATATACTTTCCCTCATCCAGGTAACATGACTAAAACGAGGATTAAACAAATTCACTCATTCAGAGATGAGGAACTAAAATCATCAACCTTGAGGAAAGCAAATAATTACAGAGAATTTACTATGTAAATTACTCCATCTTCTATCAAGGCTGCAATTAAGGGATTTTCTAAGTACGAGAAAAACAGTTGTATGATGTATTTCTTCCTTGTGATTTCTATTGGGATTGGGGGATAGATTAAAGAATTGAGGCATTCAGTTCTAAGTCTCTACTAAATTAATTTGGTTAATCAGCAATTCCCAGGAACCACATAAGGAAAGCATGAAGAAGGCAAACTGAGTTCTCTAGTAAGAATATTCTTCAAGCCAAGATATCTGTTCAAATATTAAATGTTAAATATATAGAAACCCAATATTCTCCTCTAATGAAGTGGCCAGTGTAAGTATTGTCTATTAGTAAATCGATTTTGAAAACAAAACTCCCTAGTCAGTAGGATCAATGCCTTAATTCTTCCTCCTTGAAACCTGAAAGATGAAATCATAGTACCATCTCATCAGAGACAATATGATGATCCAGATATAGGGGTGGTTATCTCAAATATCCTGTGTCCATATAGAACATTAAGGAATTCATTAAAACAAGAAGTCCCTCTTGAGGATCACTGAGATTTGGAGGCCATTGTAGACTGCTGGGATATATAGCCAGGAAAATGTGACATCTTCCTTTCACATGAAAGAGAATAAAGAAAATCATGTACATCATCTGAATTCTTAACATCAAGCTCTCTTTTAGAATTCCAGGAAAACAGACAGGACTACCATATGAAATTCCTTTTATCCCCCCAGACAGATTGCTCTTAGATGAAGTAGATATTAGATTCCCTGGAGTTGAGTTACAGGTAGTGCGAGCCATGAGGCATGGGTGTTGAGAATTCAGGTACTCAAAAAGAGCTGCCATTTTTCTTTGCCATGGAGCCTTCTCTCTGACCATAGGCCTTTCCATTTTGAAAGTAGTATACACTACCCAGAATGAACTAACTAAACACCTATGGCTCCACCTTTGTGGAACCAAGGAGCATCCTAAGATCCAAATACCAAAGTCAATCTTTCCCTCTAGTGAAAATTAGCAAGCCAGAAGAATAAAATTTGGGAATTGCAATTTAGGTACAAGACCAACATTACAAACCCAGAAAGACAAACAAAAGCCAAGATATAGGTAATCTGATAGCAACTCTATCATTAATTCATCATATAGACAATTGTCAATCATCAAAGATGGTGTTAGGTTTCAGATTTAGTGCAGAGGCAGAATGACATCTGTAGTCTAAGCAGATTATAATTTAAGAACTCCATAGAAAGGATATAAACACTATGCCTAAGTCAGGAGTGCAAAGTGGAAAAATGTAAAGCGTAATAGATTGCATAATTTCTTCAGTATTCACAAAAAAGAATGTTGTTTATAATAGGATTTGGGACAAGAAACATAACCATAGTGTATTAGTCTATTGTGTTTGCAGATACTGGGATATTTGGAGTTTTCAAGCATCATCTGAACACAGAAATATAGTCTGACATACACATCTTGGCATATGCACACAACAAATCCAATAGCTGTTTCTCTACTAAACACATGAGGAAGTATGAAAAAACAAGAGTATAAGCTTGTGATTTAGGTAATAGTACTTCAAATCTCATAGTTGCTTGGGAGCTCATTGGCTTTCCATGCCATTTTTACTTTTACAAGGAACATGTGGTTGTTGTGAAAAGCTAAGCAGAAATATGAAGAGAGCATGCTTTCTGTAGAGGGATTGGGGTGGGTTTTTTCTCTCTGTATGCTTTGACATGTGACCCACTCTAATGTTTATTTTTAGTACAGACATAAAATAGTGAAAAGAAGAATAAGGGACAGGAAGAATGAAATGGAGAACAAAGGAAAGTAAATCTACAGATAGATTTGGTTGAAACATTTTTAATATAGGGAAAGGTCCTTATACTTGACTTTCAATCCTCTCTTTATAAATGGGAGTGGTCAGCACATACCCAGTCATTAACTTAAGATTGCCTACAAAGAGAGCATAAATAGTGAAAGGAAAAACCATTCATCATCAAGCAATGATACAAAACACTAACTTGTTGGTGTGTCTGTAAGTCTGTGTGACATTTCGCTGGGTGGAAAGGTTAGAATTTTGGCTCTCTTATGTCTTAGAACAGTAACTTAGAAAGCCACTGGGTCTGGCAGACTTTGTGGTATATGCCTGTAGCTCCAGCACTAGGACAGTTGAAGCTAAGGCAGAAAGATCACAAGTTTGAGGCCAGGTCTATAAAGTGAGAACTCTCTCAAAAAGGAGACGAGACGTAGGCTCACAGTTCATTGTTCATTTGCTTGGTCTCTCTCTCTCTCTCTCTCTCTCTCTCTCTCTCTCTCTCTCTCTCCATCCCTCCCTCCCTCTCTCTCTTCCTCCCTCCTTCCTTCCCTCCCTCTCCTCTCTTCTTCTTCTCTCTCTCTTTCTTCCTCCCTCATTCCTTCTCTCCCTCTCCTCTTCTTCTTCTTCTTCTTCTTCTCTCTCTCTCTCTCTCTCTCTCTCTCTCTCTCTCTCTCTCTCTCTCTCTCTCGTTCTAGAAATAGGGATATTTGTAGCCTACTTTTTCATTGATATTAGGTACAATTAGCTCCATCTTAGAAAGAACATCGAAGCTTGGAGAGTAACTTTCTCTAACCTGAAAGTGGTCCTGCTAAATCTGACCTCAGCTGACCAAAGGCTATCCTGTTAATTATTACATCATTCTAATTTCCAGGGACTTGTGCTGGTCACACACTAACTGGGGAACGAAGGTTCTCTGCTCTTTCCTCACTGACACACCACTTGGTAGCAGCCTTTGGTCACAAATGAAACTGGACATTGACCTTCATGGATAAAGGTCTACATTCCTTACTGAGATTTCACAAGAGGAAATGATGAGGCATTTTTCTGGGTGTTGAAACTGCTCTCTTTGTTCATGAACACCACCATCGATGAAAAGAATGCTTTGAAAAATTCCTCAAAGGTAAAAGGTAGGCTTTCTTCTGAAGTTCTGATGTAGTCCCAAAAGGAAATAGAAGCTTGTATAATTCAAGCCCAAGTGACTCTTCTGTTGCCTTAACTGAAAATCTGGGCCACATTTTTCTTTACTAATTAGTTAAATACTTAAGCTCCTGAGTCACTAGGCTGTCTACTAGTCACTGCCTGTTCTAGCTCTTCCACCCTCCAGTGGAACTTGGAAGAAATGAGGCACCTCAAAGATCCCACATTCATGTAGTGAAAATGAGCCAGCAGTGAAATCAATCACCACAGAGAAGGGTGGACAAGTGAAACCTTTAGGAACTATTAATGCTGAGTCAGAGCCTTCACACAAGCTGCCAACAGATAGAAGAGAGGATGGTTTTGTGCATTCAGTTATATATGTAACCATTCTTATTCCAAAAGCCCAAATTTCACCCTGCTCTGATTCTCTGTGTGCTGTTGCATTGTGGAGAACAGCTGTGTTTAACCTGTTCTTTGGGAATGTAGCCAATTTACTCTAGGCACTAAGGGAGACAAACACAAAGGCAGGTATAGTCTTCTCTAGGTGGCAAATAAAGAAAACATACTTTGTCAAAGACTTACCTGAGAATCTACCACACACTCCTGAGGTCAAGATGGGAACTTAGCTATGAGGGTACTCAGGTGGGGCCATTACGATCTCTAGAAAATCGCTGTTGTCTGGGTGGGCTCTTTCTCCATATAGTACTCAGGACCATGCTTAGCTCTGAGCTCACTTAATAACTATTATGTAAATCACAAAATAAAAGCTGTGCCTGCTATTCTCTATCTTAGCTAGTTAGGTAGAAGATGATAGATAGAGAAATGGATAGACAGATAGATAAATAGATAGTAATAGATGATAGATAGCAATAGATGATAGATAGATAGATAGATAGATAGATAGATAGATAGATAGATAGATATTATTGATGCCATTTTATTTTAGAAACAAACAAAAATGTTGAAAGCCAGGAAGACAAATGTGAACAAAGACAAAAACTGAATAGACATGTCTCAGGTGCTATTAAATGAACCTTCGCTCCATGGAAGAATGGGAGATCTATTTATGGGATTTGCCCAAGAAATAAGTGCAAGCCTGAGCCTCTCCATTATAGTGCACCCCAACCTCTTTTCAGGTACAAAATGTAGGCAGCAGCCTTGGCCTCAGCAGCTGTTACCATACATATAGACTATTGACACTTTGGTTAGGGGTGACTAAGAGAGAATGCATATGTTGGTTTGAAATCAGTCAGATGGCATTTCCTTGAGCTTTGCCTTCATTTCTCAGTGAAAGGTTGATGCATTTGGTTTTCCTGACATGTCATTTCTGTAATAACCATAATTATAGCACAGTTTCTAGAAGCCTTTGACAATAGAACTATATAATGAACATTGGAAAGTAAATGGCAGGCCTTCACTGTGGGACATTAGGAGACCTTCTTACAAGTCCTAGATATTGACTTTCTCTCATGTGAAATAAGGATGTCTGATCAAGTATGCTCTAGGTCCTCACCATACAGAGAAATCTGAAGGCTTCCATGTCTTCTTTTGTCTTTCTCTGAGGTCATTTCTTACACTGACCTGTGTGTTTGGCCTTGAAAATTCAGTGTTCAAATAACCAACTAAGAACCCACTGTTCTATTAATAAGGACCCAATGATCAAGACCAGCAAGTTAACAAGCCTGTCTTTGTTCTTAATCATGATGGAGCCCTAATATAGTGAACACAGACACTAAACCTTTGGACAACACATTCCGCAGATGTTACCAGATGTTACCCAGCACCAACAGAATACCAGAGATGGAAGAGAAAATACATTGCATTGAAGATACAATAAAAGAAATAAATGCATGGATCAAAAAATGTTAAATCTAAAAACTTTCTGACACAAAACAACTAAGACTTCTGGGATCACTATGAAAAGAAAAAAGTTAAGAATGATAGGAATAGAGGAAGGAGAAGAATCCAAGCTCCAAAGTCTAGGAAGTAGTTTCAACAAAATCATGGAAGAAAACTTTCCTAATCTAAAAAAGACATCTATAAAGGGACAAGAAGCACACAAAATATCAAATAGATTGGACCAGAAAAGAAAATCCCCTACCACAGAATAATCAAAACACTAAACATCCAGAACAAAGAAAGAATATAAAAAAGCTGCAAGATAAAAATATTGAGTAACATATAACAGAAGACCTATTATAATTATACCTGACTTTTCAATGGAGACTCTAAAATCAAAAGACCTTAGAGAGATGTCTTACAGACTCTAAGAGACCACAAATGTCATCCCAGACTACTACTATCCTCAGCAAAACTTTCACTCACTATAGATGTAAAAATTAACACATTCCATAATAAAACCAAATTTAAACAATATCTATCTACAAATCCAGCCCTACGAAAGTGCTGTAAGGAAAGCTTCAACCTCATGAGGTTAAATAAATCAATGAAACACCAAGAAATAAATAATCTCTCACCAGCAACATCAAAAGCAGGGAAACACACACAGACACACACAGAAACAGATAGACACACAAACACACACACACACACACACACACACACACACACACACACACACACACACTATATCTACCACCACCACCAAGACAAAAATCAACAAACATTGCTTTTTGATATCTTGCAGTATCATTGGTCTCAATTCTCCAATAAAAAGACACAAAGTAACAGAATGGATGAAAAAACTGGATCCATCCTTCTGTTGAATCTAAGAAATACATCTCAACATCAAGAATAGACATCACTTCAGGATAAAAGGTTGGAAAAAGATATACCAGGCAAATGGACCAAAGAAGCAATTTAGTGTCATCATTTTAATATCTCACAAAACAGACAGCAAACCAAAACTAATCAAAAGAGTAGAATGATGCTATACATTCATCAAAGGAAAAATCCACCAAGATGATATTTCAATTTTTATCATCTGTGCCACAACCAAAAGGGCAACCAAGTTTTTAAAAAGAAATATTAGAGGTTACAAAGAAGAGACATGATGCCCTATGAGCATATACAGAGGGAGGTAATCCCCCTCAGGAACAGTCATAGGGGAGGGGAATAAGGGGAAAATGGGAGGGAGGGAAGAATGGGAGGATACAAGGGATGGGATAACCATTGAGGTGTAACAAAAATAAGTTAATAAAAAAATATGTAAAAAAAGAAATATTAAATGATGAAAAAAAAGAAATATTACTACATCTTACATTGAATATGATGCCTACACACTGATGGTGTGGAGACTTCAATACCCAACTCACACCAACAGATAGGTCATCCAGACAAAACTCAAAAGAGATGTACTGGACCTCACAGATACTATAAATCAAAAGACTTAACAGATGTTTATAGAACATTTCATACAAAGACAAAAGCACATACATTCTTCTCAAAACCTAGCAGAACTTTCTCTAAAATTGATCATATACTTATACACAAAGCAAGTCTCAGTAGATACAAGAAAATTTAAGTAATCCCTGTATCTTCTCAGACCACCATGGATTAAAACTGGATGTCAACAACAATATAAACAACAGAAAGCTTACAAGCTCATAGAAACTGAACTTAATAAGGAATGGATCAATGCAGAAAAGAATTTATACAATTTAATGAAAATGAATACCCAGAATTCCCAAACTTCTGGGACAGAGTGAAAGCAGGGCTAAAAGGAAAGTTCATAGGATTAAGTGTCTGCATAAGAAAATTGAAGAGATCTCATACTAGCAACTTAATGGCACATATGAAAGATATAGAACAACAAAAAGCAAATACACACAAAAGGAGTTTATGGCAAGAAATAATAAAATTCAGGGCTGAAATCAGTAAAATAAAAACAATACAAAAAAGAATGAAACAAAGAGTTGGTTCTTTGAGAATACGACAAGGTAGATGCACCCTTATCCAAACTAATTAAAATATGTAGAGATAATATCCAAATTAACATAATAGAAACAGAAAGTGGAACATACCAACAGACACCTAGGAAATCCAGAGAATAATAAGGACATTCTTTAAAAATATGTATTCAACTAGATTGGAAAATATAAAAGCTATAAATAATTTTCTCAGTATATACCCCTTACAAAAATTAAGTCAAGATTAGGTAAACAATTTAAATAGGCTTAAAACTCCTAGTGAAACAGAAGTAATCCTTAAAGTCTCCGAACCAAAACAGAAAGCCCAGGACCAGATGGTTTTAGTGTAGAAGTCTACCAAACTTCAAGGAAGAGTTAGTGCCAATACTTCTCAAAATATTCCACAAAATAGAAACAGAAGGAGCATTGTTTAAGTCATTTTATTAGGCCACAGTAACCTTAATACCACATAGCGACTCAAAAAACAAAGAGAATTACAGACCAATTTCACTTATGAACATGGATGAAAAAATAGTCAATAGAATACATACAATACAATTTCAAGAACATATCAAAAAGGTTATCTATGATGATCAAGTAGGCTTTATCCCAGAGATGCAGTGATGGTTCAATATACAAAAATCAGTAAATGTCATCAACCATATAAACAAACTGAAAGAAAAAACCCACATGATCATCTCATTAGATGCAATAAATAAAAAAAAAAAAAAAAAAAAGAGGCCTTTGACAAAATCCAACACTCCTTCATTATAAAAATCCTGGAGAGCTAAGGGATACAAGGGTCATACCTAAACACAATAAATGCAAATTACAGCAAGCATATATCCGATGTCAAATTAAATGCAAAGAAACTCAAAGAAATTCCACTAAAATAAAGCACAAGACAAAGTTGTCCACTCTCTCATATCTATTCAATATAGTTCTTGAAGTCTTGGATAAAGCAATAAGACTAATGAAGTAGGTCAATGGGATACAGATTATAAAGGAAGGAGTCAAAGTGTCGCTATTTGCAGATAATATGATAGTATATATAAGTAACACTAAAATTACACGAGGGCACTTCTACAGCTAACATCCTTTCAGCAAAGTGGCAGGATGCAAGATTAACTCGTGTGTGTGTGTGTGTGTGTGTGTGTGTGTGTGTGTGTGTGTGTTTGTGTGTGTTGCACTCCTACATACAAGTAACAAACAAACTGAGAGAAAAATCAGGGAAACAAAACCTTTAAAAATAGCCTCAAATAATATATTTTATATAATATAAATTGACTTAACTCTAACCAAACAAGTGAAAGACTTATATGATAAAAATGTCAAGCCTCTGAAGAAAGAAATTGAAGATATGAGAAGATGGAATGATCTCCCACATTCATGGATCAATAGAATTAACATAGTAAAAGTAGCCATCCTCCCCAAAGCAATCTACTGATTAAGTGAAATCGTATCAAAATCCCAACACAATTCTTTACAGATTTCAAAAGACAATATTCAAATCCATATGGAAAAACAAAAAGCCCAGGATACGCAAAATAATACTGAAAAATAAAAGAGCTACTGGAGGTTTCAACCTTCACAATTTCAAATTGAAGAACAGGGAAAATGTAATAAAAACTCCATGGTATTGGAATAAAGGCAGACCCATCGATCAACGGAATTGAATCAAAGACCCAGGCATGAATCCACATACCTATGTATACCTGATTTTTTTTATATGAAGAAGCTAAAATACACACTGGAAAAAAGACAGAATCTTCAACAAATGGTGCTCATCAAACTGGATGTCTACATCAAGAAGAATACAAAGAGACCCGTAATCATCACCTTCCAGAAAACTCAAGTCCAAGTGAGTCAAAGACCTTAAGGTAAAACCAAATGCACTGAACTTGATAGAGATATTCTTGAACACATTGCCACAAAAGACAACTTTTTGAACACTACACTGGTAGTGCAGGTACTAAAAGTTAATGTGTGGAGTGTCATTAAACTGAAAAGCTTCAGTAAGGCAAAGGACACCATCAATAGGACAAAGTAGCATCCCACAGAATGGGAAAAGGTTCTTTTTTTTTTTTTTTTACCAACTACACATTTGATAGAGGACTAATATATAAAATATAGAAAGAATTGAAGAAGCTAGATATCAAAACCAAATAATTTTATTTAAAATACATTACAGATTGAAACAGAGAATTCTCAATGGAGGAATCTAAAATGGCTAATAAAAACGTAAGGAAATATTCAATATCCTTAGCCATCAGGGAAATGCAAATCAAAAGTACTTTGAAGTTCCATTTTACACTTATCAGAATGGCTAAGATCAATAACACAAGTGACAACTCAAGCTGGTGTGGATGTGGAGCAAAGGGAACACTCTTCCATTGCAAACTTGCCTAGCTACTATTATAGAATTCCGTATGGTGGTTCCTCTGAAAATTGGGAATAAATCTACTTCAAGACCTAGATATACCATTCATGGGCATAGACCCAAAGAATTCTCCATTATATCACAAGGATTCTTGCTTAACCATGTTCATTGTAGTTTCATTCATAATAGTCAGAAACTCCAAACAACCTAGATATCCCTCAATAGAAGAATGGATAAAGAAAATGTGGTACATTTACACAATGGATTATTACTCACCTGTTAAAAATGACACCGTGAAATTTGTAGGCAAATAGATAGAACTAGACAAAAACATACTGTGTGAGGTAACCCAAATTCAGAAAGATAAATATGGTATGTGTTCACTTATTAATGGATAATACCTGTTAAATAAATAATAACCAATCTATAATTTGTAGACCCAGAGAGATTAGGAAAAGAAGGAGGATCTAGGGATGACTCATGGATCTCCCTGGGGAATGGGAAATAGAATAGAATTTATGGATGAACTGGGGTCAGGAGTGGGAGAGGTAGGGATAGGGTAGGGTGGAGGGAAAGTGTGGTGAGAGATGTCTGGAATCAGGGGGAGTATAGGGTTGGCTTGTAAACCAAGAGTGGTAGAAACTTTCTGGAGTCTATGATGATGATCTTAATCAGGACTCCTAATAATGAGGAATATGTAGACCCAGCTGGACATCTCTTGTAGCCAGGCAAGAATTCCACTGGAGGTACTGGATTGCTCAATTGAGTTGTTGGCCAAGTGGATTCTATGAAAATTCCCAAACAACCAAGGTTGTTACTAAGACAGAGTTTCTCTCCCATTGCTGAGGACAATGTTCACACAACTCATCGTGCATAGAGAGGTCTAGCTCGGGCCTATATGGAGCCTTCACCTTACATTCTAGTCCCTTTTGTCTGGGAAGGTACTCTGCAGGCTACTAAAAGAAATGAGGACACCAACCGAGACAACCAGACATTTTGTTTACAAGCTACTGCCTACATAACATACTAGAGCAATGTTGGTACAGAATTTGTAGGAGTAACCAACCAGTGTCTGACTGGAATTAAGGCCCACTCCATGACAAGGAGCACGTACTCAACACTGCTTAGGTAACTAAAAACCAGAGACTAAAAAGCTCAGAGACCTAGGGTTAAACTAAACACAACTTGAGCAAAAAAAAAAAATTAATAAAATGATTCCTAATGATATTCTGCTATACTCATAGTCCAGTGTGTAACAGGAACTTTTATTTCCTTGTTTCAGTTCTTATCTTGGAGGCTTATTGCCTATGTCTGAAGCTTCTAGCCTCCATATAATCTAGCCTACGCCTAAGATGTTTTCAGCCTCCAAGACCTATTGCATAATAAGCTTGTCCTTTCTTGTTCTTTCTGAGCTCTGGGCTGGCTGGTTCAATTCAGCTGTTCTGGCTCAAACTCCTCTTCCAGCTGATTTAGTCAATCTGGCTTCTCTTTCAGGACCTAAATTCCTCTATTTGGCCTCAATCTAACTCCAGCAATCTGTTCTAATCTCCTAGCTCCCTCTCATTCTCTGGCTTGTTCTGCCTTCACCTGTGTCTAGCATATTTTCTCTCCAACCTGTCTCTGTAAAACTGTTACAGTAAAACTGCCTCCTCTCCTCTCCTCTCATTCTCTGTGTTGCTTCTTTAAGTAGCTACCTTTTCCTCTCTCTTCTCATGAGAGTTGGGTGTATCCTATTCTGTCAAGTCTTCGATTTGTGACCTTTCTGCGACCCAATTTGGAATCTCTTGACAACATGGGTGCTTCCTTCTACAAACTAACTTTACCTTCATTGTTTGGGATTAAAGACATGTATTACCATGCCTGGACCTAAGCTTTTTTTTTTTTTTCCAAAACTTGCTGTATACCAGGCTGACCTTGAACTCGGATCTGGTTGACTTGGTCTCCTGGATTAAAGGCATGTTTATATTCCAGCCAGATCATGCAAACCTAGGTCTTTGGATGTGATATCTTGCCAGAGCAGCCATGTTCTTAATTAAAATTCCTCTACACCAGTGCCTTATCCAATCAACATCAGAAAGACTTGCTCCAGCAACAGATGGGAACAGATGCAGAGACTCACAAGCAGACATTATGTGGAAAGAGTTTCTAGATGGGAGGTCTCCATCAAATCTCTTCCCTTAGAGTGCAGGGAATCCCGTGGAAGAGGAGGTGGAAAGACTATAAGAGCAGGAAGAGATGGAGGTCACTAGGATAATAAGGCCCTCACATTCAACTAAGCTAGGTAGAGCTATACAGACTGAAGGATAAAGCACTGAGCATACTTGGGCCTACATCATGTTATCTGTGTATATAGCATAGCTATTAGCTTAGTATTTTTGTGGGACTCCTGCCTATGAGAACCAGTGAGTCTCTGGCTCTTATGCCTGCCTTGGGAGTCTTTTCTTCTAGTTGTGTTGCCTTGTCCAACTTCAATATTGATAGTTTTTCCTTCATGTTTTTATATTTTATTTTGTTATGTTTGGTTGTTTTCTCTTAGAAGTCTGTCTTTCTTATGAGAGACAAAAAGGGAGTAGATTCAGAGGTGAGAGCAGGTGGGGAGGAACTGGATGAAGTAAAGGGAAGTGGGACTAAAATAAAGATATACTGTATGAGAAAATATATTTTTAATTTAAAAAATGGAAAAACAACAAATAAAAAGTTTAAGTACCTGCTAGTAAATAAGTAAAAAAAAAATGTTAAAAACCAATGAACCAACAAACAAAAAGAACTTGAATACTTAAAACATTCAAATTTGTATTTGCAAAGATACATTTTATCATATGAAAATTAAAAGTTTATTTTTTTCTGTTCTATGCATTTTGGAGTAATCCATTTATATAAGAACTAGAATAAATTATCTCTCACTTGCTAAAATAAAATAAATAATCCATACCAGATTCAGGATCCATGAGTAAGGTTGAAGTTGGGAAACCAGTATAGAAGAAGAATGGATTTGAGAAATTAAGGTAGAGGTATATGGTGGGGGAGCTGAGGCACAATGGAGGGGCCTGGTCTATTAAGAATATAATAGAATCATGCTCAGTTGTACAATGATAAAGATGATTCTGGGAATGAGACACATGTAGGTATAAAATTAGCCTAAGGGCAAAGTGATTTTCAATTGGAACAGGCCTACTCATTACTCTGGAAAACTGTTACTGGGATATGATGGGGTAGTACATGATATTTTTTCCTAGGACTGTGTTTTTGTTGTTGTTGTTGTTGTTGTTGTTGTTGTTGTTTAAACTGTTACATACTTTTATTTGTTTGAAAGTCTTTTTTTAATTTTTAAAAATTTATTATAATTTATTCAGATTACATCCCGATTGTTATCCCCTCACTTGTATCTTCCCGCTCCCACCCTCCCTTCCTCTTCCACCCTATTCCCCTCCCCTAGACCTCTGAAATAAAGGGACCTTATACCCCACCATATGACCACAGCCTATCAGGCCTTATCTGGATAGCCTACTCCCTCTTCCTCTGCGTACCCTCCAGACCTCCCCACCAAGAGGAAGTGGTCAAATCATGGGCACCAGAGTTCATGTCAGAGGCAGTCACCACTCTCCCCACAACCGTGGAGAATGAGCTGTCCATTGGCTAGATCTGAACAGGGGGTCTAGGTTTACTGCATGCTTTGTCTTTCATTGGTACAATAATTTGTGCAGGGGCCTCTGAGGCCAGACCCACTGCCCTTGATGGTTTCCTTGTAGGGCTCCTGAACCCTTTGGGTCCTTTCAATCCTCCATCATCCTCCCATTATTCCATACCACTCTCACCTGGAGTCCAGTAGTGAGTGGTTCTTGACTATATTAACAATAAAATAAAAAGACAACATCAATGCCAAGTATAAACAAAGCATTTGTCTTGTGCTTGGTACTATTTTAAATGCTTTATGAATTTTAACTCAATTTCCCCTTTCAACTCTAGAGGGATGACAGCACAGGAATTAAAACATATTGATTTAAAGTCATAGTTCATTCAGAGACATTTTTATAACTCCAGACAAATGTGAGACAAAAATAATATCTTCATTGCCGAAAACATTACATTGGAGAATGGGTTCATTATCCATGAGCATGTAGATTTCCCAAGTTAAGTCTCAGAATTAAGCCAATGTACCAAGTCTTAGACACACTAAAAAACACAATGAATGCAATTTCACAAACCTTTTCCATAATCCAAAATAATAGTGAATGCATGCTGTCTATGGGCACTTTAGAAAAACCAGATTATATTTGTTTCATTCCCATCGCAAGCTCATTGATCGCTTTAAGTATTCAGGAAAAATTAATAAGGGGGAGAAGATGGGGATGGGAATATTGGTGCAATGGCTCTTCTTTCACATGGAAGGGAATGTCAGGGGTAACGAAGCCCTACTCCACAGCATCCGACATCCACCAAGACTGGCTGACTTAAGAGTGAGTTATAGAGTGATTCCATGGAGAATTATATGCTTAGGACTGAAGTTATGTCAAAGGAAAGTTAGAACTTAGACTGTTTCCTGTTCGGACAATGAGTAAATCTGTTTGGCAGCCACATAACCAGCATAATCATTAAAGCAGGCATAACAAGTATTTATTATCTTTTTTAAATCATAAATTTTCCACTTACAATTCTACACAAATTTCCCCCCAAAATTTATTATTTGTAATTGTTTTGACATAGACATCAAAAGCTAAGACACTCATGATGTAGCATTCAAGTATTTTTTTTTTATCATCAAAGGTCCTCCAATATGTGCTCATGTTATGTAATCTCAATATTACTGTCTAACATCTTGGGTTAGCCAATATTTCTTGTTAAAGTTATACATTTAAGACATTTTTACATTTTATTTTTTAAAAATGTATAATCTTATATACAGATTTTTGTATAATCTACTCATGTATTTATTAAAGCAGAAACAGTTGAGATGAAAATAGTGCAATGTTCTAATACATGCTGTGCATATGCAGCACAAAATGTTAGAGACTGAGGAAATTTAGAATCTTCATTTTTATCTTCCTCTTGTGCATATCAGGAAGCTACCAAAAATAAAAATAAACAAATAAAACAATTGACAGTGTGCTAATTAGTGCTATTCCAGTAAAAAAAAAAAAAAGCAAATTTAATAATGTATGGAAATAAATAAGTCTCTGATGCCATAAATCCTACCTGTTATACTAGAACTTTGGCTGTGGTATACAGCCCTATAGTAGGCTCTTAACCTTAGTTGATACTGATTATAAAATGATTAAAATACAGGATTTTTCTAAATTGTAATTGAAACATTCCTTTGCAAGCCACTCTCAACCACATAGTTTGATGTAGATTAATCAACAAATGTTTTTTGTGCTACTGATATCAATGGAAATGAGATGACAGAAGAGGGTACATCATACATGCCTGTGCAGGAAGTATGCATTAATTCTGCCATCATACATGGTATTTATTTTCAATATGAGCTACACATTGGTAGCAGTTATTAGCCGGAATGAACTCTTTCTTCTATTCATTGATTTTGGTCATGGTACTTTGTCACAACCACAAGAAGTAACTAATACATAAGCCTCCTTGTATTTGCCTTTAAGAAAATGGCAGCGTTGTATTATGCCTTGAGTGACCAACCACCATGGCTCTCCTAAACTGACAGAAAAGATGGGTTTCAGTGATGGAGCATCACTTCTAGGGTCTGGACAGTTCAGAGAAAACTCCAGTGTCTGCGGACTTCAGCACTCTCTCACCAATGCTACATCTATGCTTCTTTCTGTGTGCCCACATGTGTGTAGAAGGTAGGGAGAGAGAATAATTGTGTCGGTTACCCTTATATTATCTTTTTCTTGCTAGAAGCCTATTATGTTCATCCTTTTCTTGAGAAATATTACTACCAGTTATTTATCAATCACGAGCATTATACATTAACCAGTTTAATACTATATCGTATTGAGAATTGTGTTTCTACCACTTAGTAAATATGTGATTTTTTTTGACCAAGTTACTTTAGCCATCTCAGTCTGTCAATGGAAGGAGAGGCTAGAACATATCATTTAAGGATTATGTGAGAAGTAAGTTAAATAATCATAGTGAAGAGTCTGATGTCAATCTTGACACCAAATATGTTTATAATAAATACATTCATCCATCTCACCCAGGACTTTTGGTGAAACAACTGAAAATAAGATATACCATCCAAGTTTTCATGGCTTCTGTGGAAAGATAGGACACTCTGTCATTATTATTTCAGCAAACATGGGAATGGACCACAGTCAGGTGAGCATAAGCAAATTCAGTGTTTTCATTGAATCTTGCATCCCAGAACCATCTGAAGTGTTAATTTACCTTTTCTAAGTGAATGCTATGAATTCTAAAACCTTGTGCAGCATTTTATTTCCACTGATCAATTTTTAATCCCTCTTGGGATAAACACAAATTTGAATATATTCCACAAAGTATAGAGCCTAAAGTATTCTTTCATGTGGATCAAAAGCCAAGCTTTCAGAGGAGAGCATGCCATCTCCACGGCAGAGATCTCATTGCTTCCTAGTCTGCATCACAGAGTTTGAGGAGTGTTGGATGTGGCCATAGAGAATGGCCTGTTTAGGCAGAATGACCTCACTTTCCATGAGTGTCCCTGCTAACTGAACTGGGATCTGTCCTCTGTTGACAAAGTCCATGGAAGACTAGAAGCTTAGTAACAGTTGATGGCATAGTGTGAATTGGAAACTTTTCCAACCATCTGAAGGAAACATAGGCTACTTCAGAAATTTGTTCTAATTAGCTGGACCATTGAACCTGAAATCCAGAGCGTTAGCAAGGTGGGGCAAGTGGGCCCTGTGCCAGCTAGTTCTTTATCCTGCATATATTTGGTTTGAACAGACCATGAACTCTTTTTACCATCTCCCACTTCCAGTTTTTCTAGGGAAATTTGAAATAAGTGGTTCAAGCCGTGATATGGGTTAGAAGCTGCAACTCCAAGCATCTTGTTCGAAAGCTATCTGTAGTAGTTTGAATGATAACAGCCCCTTTAGGCTCATGTATTTGAATGCTCTGTCCCTAGCTGGCGCAAATATTTTGATAAGATATGGCTTTGTTGGAGGAGGTGTGTCACCAGGACCCAGGGTGAATTTTGAGACTTCAAAAAACCCATGCCAGGCCCAGAATTGTCTTCTTTCTGTCTCCAACTCACATATAAGATACAAGCATTCAGTTACTGCTCCAACAACATGCCTACCTGTCCTATCCCCGCCATGGTGGTCATGGACTAACTCTCTGTAACTGTAAGCAAGGTTCCAATTAAGTGCTTTCTTTTATGAGTTTCCTTGGCCATGAT
Source organism: Acomys russatus (assembly GCF_903995435.1). Lineage (NCBI taxonomy): Eukaryota > Metazoa > Chordata > Mammalia > Rodentia > Muridae > Acomys > Acomys russatus. Next base: position 22,413,448 of record NC_067153.1, on the reverse strand, counting down.
GTCTCTTCAGAGAAATAGAACAGTAACTAGGGCACCTTTTCTTTACATTATGCCCAAGTATCCTCTGTGTTCTGTCTGTGCTTTTGAGCATGAGCGTTAGTTTGCATCCTCATTTCTCCTCATCAGTGTCACCTTATATCCTCACTCTTGCTTGTAGTTTAGAGCACAGGTCAGCTTCTTTTTCTTCCAGGAAGCTTTCCCTGATTCCACAAGATGTTGTTGTGCTTCTGCCTCAGTATTCATCTCCCATTTCTTGCCTATAAAACTTTAAATTCTACCAATTCTGAGCTGTTCAAATACTATGCTGTATTCTGCTCTGAAGTGTGTCCATAAGCAATGGCATATGTACAAGGTGTTCAGTGCCTTGCAAGTGGTAGACATATGTTAGGGGATAAGCAGTTTCAATATACTGGGCCCATTGCTTGCAAAATAAAGTGACTTTTCTCATCATGTTCAAAACATGCCATAAAACCAATACTATTATCAATATCACAACTTTCCAAGTAAAAAAGGTGATGTGTATGTATATATATATATATATATATATATATATATATATATAGTGTGTGTGTGTGTGTGTGTGTGTGTGTGTGTGTGTGTGTGTGTGTGTTTTGAGAAACTAGTAATTTGGAGAAACAACTCCAAGATTATGTTGAAACTGGGATATTCAAAGTGGAATCTCAGGTTCCTTGGACTCAGAACCTCAGTTCATGTCATTGTGGTACTTTTCTTAGTTTTGGGTCAGGTGAATAGCTTGTTTTCAGATTTCCTTTGGTAGTTCAATCTGACAAATACGAATGCCTTTTCCAATGTCCTTGGTCATAGATCTGTAGATATCATAGTGCATAACACAACTCCCCTTCCACAGTCAAGGCACTAATTTTCTAAGCTGCCATGGGCATTGGCTCCTGATTAGATTCATGCTATTACAAAGGCAGCTATTTGCCCAAAGGTATATCCCCAGTTTGGGGCCAGTGAACTAAGCATGAGTCAGTGTAAAAATGCAAAAGTGAGGTCCTGTGCTTAAAATCAGGAAAGTTCTTCAGGCTGAGCCTCATCAACACTCATATAGCAGTCAGTTCAACTTCTTCCTTTGCCTAATCTTAATTCCTTTACAGATGATTATTGAATGGCTTTTCTGCAAGCAAATTTCTGTCTCCGAATATTATCTTGGGAAACCCAACCATAGATCAGAGAACAGGCCCTTGACTCAGAATTACTAAAGAAATAAAAATTTGCAGGAAACCTTCTTCCACAGTTAATGACAACAGACATGGTTTTAAACGGGTAGACATTTCTCCACGGGCATTCTCTAACTCATACTATAGGACATGTGATTAGAAATCTAATTTGCTTTGAGATGACAAGTCACATCTTCTGCTTCATTATTGCATGTGTTCACTGTAAACTGGTCTGGATTTCTAACTTTCGTAAGCCTCTGTTCTTCATGAATTCCACTGTAGCATCAGGAAAGCTTTTCAGGTTCATCGTAGAACCAGGAAATCCAAGCTCTAGGGTCTTATCATCTCTATAAATCTAATTATCCCTTTTAATGAGATTGGGCTTTAGTAGCAATTTATACTTTAAGAGAAACAAAATCTCTTCCTCAGCGGAGTAAGGCACTGGAATGGAGAGTAGGTAAGATTTAAGAAAGCATGTGTTCCTAATAAATAATGCCCAGGTAATATCAACCAATGAATTGACCAAGCTCAAATCATGCTATAGACATTAGGCCAATATATGTCTTTTCTTACTCTGGTAATCATAATTTCAGAGGTCTTTCCTTGCTTTTATGGTCTTCGTGGTATTATATTGAAAATAGGTGTGGTATCAAGAAAGATGCTATTCCTGTAGAAAAGAATTTACCTCCCTGTAGGGATAATTTTTAGCCACTTTATTGGGTTCTTATATCTACCACCCTTTCAACCCCTATTCTAACCTAATCCCTTCCAACTTCCAAATACCAGGTAGGAGAGAAAGAAGATTAAATGGAAAATGCAATATAGACCTCTTTCGACTACTTCCTGTGGATTAAGCATGTTGGGTTTCTAGGGGCAAGTCCAATCTTCTTTGTCAGAATACCCAGCAATCTAGCAATCCAGCAGACAAGCAAACCAGCAATAGCAAGCACAGCCACAGGAACCAGCAGCAAGGAGCAGCAGTAGCATGGACAATCAGCAGTGGAATTGGCAGCAGGGGGAGCATCAGCTGCTACAGGCCCTCTCAGGGCTTTACTATTTATATGTTCTTAAGAGTTCCCAGAATTAAACTATCCACAGTTGGCAAAAATCACACCCCTCCTAGAGACAATCATAGTTAATGGCTGTGGACAAACTGAAGCCTTATATCCCATATCCCAACAAATCCCAAACAAAATCCCCATATCCCAAACAAAATCATGTTCCTACAACATAACTGGGTTTTTAAGGAAACCAAAATTCTCCCCTTATGGACCTCTCAGACTGGGCCTGAAAATATCAGAGTAAGCATATGTTCCATAAGAAGTATAAAATTTCCATTAATAATGGGAACAAGTTCTTAGAAATGTGCTATACAACATAATATCTACAACTCTTATCATGTAGTGTATTACAGTAATTTTAGAGAATTGACTTTTTTAGAAATTTTAAAATTGTATTTTAATTAAAATATAATTATACTACTCTTCTTCTTCCCTTTTCTCTCCATAACCCTTCCCATTTTCATTTGCTCGAGACCCCCTCATGTCCTCTCTACTCATGTTGAGAATTCCTACAACCAACACAAATAACCAGAGTTTACAAGAAATTTACAGAGGTAAGTTGTAGTTCCTTGATTATAGCGGTGACTTCTTGCCCTCTGTTCTATAATGTTTCCTCAGATATCACCAAGTTCAGTGTAACTGAATATTCTGAAGTCATAATATATATCTCTGAAGAGCTAGCTTAGTAGGTTCCCTGTCTCTGCATTTTAAGGCTTGCAGCGGTTTAAGTTCCTCACTCTCTACAACACAGCAAACAAATGTTTCAGTAAGCTTCAAGTTCAGGTCTCTTATAATTAAAAAAAAAATGTCCTATGTGCTTCATTTTATTTTTTAGACTCACTTAACTATGGATGTTTCCTTTGACTATTTCATTGTCATTTTATAAAAATTATTTTATTCATTGAATATGTGTCATGTATACGTGTATGTGTGCATGCATGAGAATGAAGGTGTGCTCAGCCATGTGCATACATACACGTGGAAACCAGAGGAGTATATTAGGAGTCTTCTTCTACTGCTGTCCACCTTGTTCTTTTGAGACACTCCCACTGAACTTGGAGCCCATCATTTTTGGCTAGGATGCTGGTCATCAATCTTCAATGATTCTCCTGTTTCTAATCCTCAACAGTTCTGTAATTACAGGCACACACAGTCACCACAAAAGTACATGCAGCCTGTGTTACCCAACTTTCTTTGTCTTTAATGTACCATGTGAAAGGCTACAAACACAGGTCCTTATACTTTTATGACAAATGCCCTTATCACTGAGCCACTTTTCTGTCTTTTAATAAATGCTTCCTTAATTTTATTTAAGCTTTTTATTCTGATAAGAACCTCTGATATGAAATCCACTTTATGTAAGTGAGTCTCGATAAGTACCATTTTGTACAGGAAATTTCTAGGGCTTATACATCTTAAGAATAATTTTGAACTCAATTATGAGTTCATTTCTTTCCTTTTGACAACTCAGTCCCTGAAAAACTAAGATCTTACCATCCCAGTGTTTGATCCTGTGATTTTGAATATTTCAGACACCTCCAAAAACAAACTAATATAATTATTGTCACTCTCTGATTGGCTTCTTTTTCTTCATGAAATGACCTGAAACTTTCTCTATGTTGTCACATATTATAGAATTTCCTGAATTTCATAGCTACATTGTAGACCACTGGATGCATGTGTGCATGCATGTAAAAGTGCTTATATGTGTGTGCATATGCAGCATATATTCTTTACCCACAGACATCTACACTTTGATTTGTGATAATAGTATGAAATGAATACTTAAATGCCAATATCCCCTTAGGATTCCTAATTTCACTTTGTTTGAATAAATATGGGGTTGTTGGAATCCGTGGCCTTATTTTTAGGTTTCTGAGTAGGTCTTACACTGCTTCCCACTGTTGTACTATTTTACATTTCTACCAACATTTTTTAGTTCATTATGAGTAGAAGCTCTTTATGGTTTTTGTTTTAATTTCCTTGACAATTCTGGAATTCTTTTCACAACATTTTTTGGTCATATGTATGTCTTCTTGGAGAAATTAAGCTGTTTGTTCATTTTCAGTCACCACACAAGTAAATACAACCTCTATTATACAGCTGTCTATATCTCTAATGGGGTGGCATTTGGAAGGCAGATAAAGTTTTATCTACATGTCTTTATTGAGTAGTCTTCTATTAAATTAGAAGACATTGCAAGATACTTAGATGGAGACTTAAAATAAGTGTACTGAACAAGCTCATCAAAGCTAGATACAGAAGCTCAAATCAGATGGAACGTTTTCTTCTGCTTGCTTAGGTCTCTGAGTCTGACAGAAATGACAAGATACTCTAACAGGAATGCTTGTGCCTACAAATGCTCAGTTTAACAATAAGAACTGATGGAATATTTGCTCTTTCTTAGTGGCTTAGAAAAATTCCAGGATTGCAATTGAATAAACTGACTTAGATTATACACTCACCTCCATGCCAGTCACTACAAGATACTTTGTAGTATTGACCAGGAATGTGTAGTGTGTTCAATCCAAGCTAGGCACAATTAAAACCAATTCCTTCCAAATTGTATATATGGAGACAAGGAAAAGAAAGATTCTACCTGACCCCACACTCCCAGGAAAGATCAATAAAAGCAAAAGCAAAAGGAATTCTGGGTGGGCAAAGTGATGGATCATGTTTTTGTAGTCAGTAAATAATTGATTCTTACATCCTACAGCACACTCTTTTGGCGCTCTATACATATCCCTGGGCTGCTGTTACTTCTGTAATGCAAGCCTAACCTCTAACACCATAGTCCTTTCCCAGAAAGTTACTGTGTCTTTGCCCATATGGTGCAGGTCACCAATTCCTGCCTGCCTCTTGCATGGGAACTAACTCCTCCCAGTCACAGATTTAACCTGGACTATATATTCTGGTGGATATATATCTCAACTCCTTCACACACGCCTAAAATTAGATCATTTGAGGTATATACACTAAGAACTTTGGTTATTAGCAGAATTGGGCTCCAGGTATTTGAATCAATAATTTTATTTAAAAATATAACCTGGATCTATTTCCTTCCATTCTTTGTGAAAATTTTCTGTTTCTTTTATATAGTATAAAAGCTTTTCAAATAGTACATTGTGTTTACATTTTTTAAATTTATAAGCCAGAAGTGGAAAGAAAGTAAAGAAAAAGTATGAAGAGAAAGAAGGAAGGAAGGATGAAAGGAAGGAAGGAAGAAAAAAGGAGGGAAGGAAGGAAGGAAAGAAAGAAAGTGAAAAAGAAATAGATTTCAATGTTTTCAGAACGATTTACTTATACATGCAGAAACAATTTTGAGGGGGATTTATACATAAGGCGAATACAGTCCAGTGTAACATGGAAGTCTTTTTGATTGCTATGTTAAATTATCATATTTGATTTGGAAACAACCTAACCTGTGAAAAACGGTTTTAAACTCTTGCTACAGTTTCTGAAATGTATAGATGGAGGCAATACAGATGTCTCTATAGAAGATATTTTTTCAGCAAGTGAAAGTGACCATTCACCTTTGCTTTTGAATTGATACAGTCATATAAAATGAAATTCTTTGGTTTTGTTCTTCCTCCACTTGGGAAGGACTCAATGTTACAAAAGTGGGTTATCTCCTTGTGCCTGAGAAAATGTTGACACTTACCACCCACCCAGGCAGAGAAAGAGCCTTCACAAGAGAACCCAACAAAGCAAAGCAACACATGGTTGCCTTGAAGAAGTAGGTGACAGGGTGTCGTCATCTGGAGTTCTTTGTGTTGGTTTGGATGCATGCCCAGTACAGAGAAGTGTAAAGGAAGTGATTTCTCTCAAAATAAACACATCAATCAAGAAAGATAAAGAAAATAACTATTTCACCCTTTGATGTGTGAAAGAATGGATGTCATGTGGAATTTATCCTCATACTGTGTCTCTATTTCCCCTCAGGTTCTTTTCTCCATCTCACACATAAAAACAGTAAAAATGAACAAAATTTGTTACATGCTAATTATGTGCTCTGTTCTGTGTAAACTACTCATTTAAATAATTACATTGACTGATTCCCCAGGAATGATAGATCCATGTATGTTGTCAGAATATTACAGGTAAAAGATCTCTAGCATCCTAATAAATTATCATGTAATCACAGCAGCACACACAGAATTTTATGAATCAAGTGATTCAAGCTAAAAGAGGGTAAACAGGCTCACTGGCCTTCACATCATGCTGAGAGGCAAGTTCTCTGGATTCAGTGGGGAGCAACATCTGTGTAACAAACACAACAAAACTCCATGTTTGAAACAAAGAATCATTATATTTCTCATAAGTGTATAGAGTACTCATTTTTCTGGTGGTAGCCAAGCTCACTAATGCGTATATAGTCAGTAACAGGCTGGGTAGACAGCACTGTAAATTCTATATGTACTCAGTCACATGGTTAGGACCACATGACAACTGGCTGACCTATGATGCTCTTGGTTGTACCAACTGGGCTCAGCTTCCCTTGGTCTCATTCTTCTGGTACCCAGTCCAGGCTTGTTCTCACAGCAGTGGTATGTTTCCAAGAAAGAAGGAAGAAATGTCACTTGAAGTCTAACCTCCAGAGTTATGCATATGACAATATGTTAGCGAAGGAAAGTCACATGCCTAGCTTGAACTTCAGAGGCAGGAAAGGTACTGCAGGAACTATAAATTCATGTTTTAAAAAAGTGACACATGCACAGGGAAAGATACAGAATGTTAGTCAGTCCACTGTGGATGTTTTTCTTTCTATCCCTGGCTTTCTTTGCACTCGGACATGTCTCTTTCAAAGAAGATCTGCACAAATTCTACTTTCATTTCACTAGAGCCAATGGATAGAAGAGAGAATCTTTTTTTACAGTCAACCAAAAGACACTCTCAAGACTTCCAAGTAACATTAGTCACCTTTCCACCACTGTGACAAAATGCTTTTTATGAAAACAACTTCCACGGAGAACAAGATTGTTTTGGTTCACAATTTCAGAGGTTTGGGGGCCATGGTCACATGACCTAATAGTTTGGGCCTCTGGGTGGCAATACCTCATAGCAGGGAGCATGCAAATGTTTTCATATAATAATAGAGAAGAAGAAAGAGAAAGAGGAGGAGTGGTAAGAATAAATGGAGGGAGAGAAACTGGGGTGCTGATGCTCCCTCAAAGGGCACACCCACAATGGCCTCACTTACTCCATTGTGCTTACTACCTCCTGAAAGTTCCACCATGGCCCAGTAGGCTGTTGGATGAGCTTTCAACAATGAAGGACATGTATGATCCTAAAAATAGATGAACTCCATCACAAAGAAAAATGTTTCCAGGTTCCCTAGAGGTCAGCATCCAGCTACTGGATATGTCCAGGGAGGGGAGCTTACCTCTCTGTAAGGCAACCTGCTGCATTGTTTTTTCTATTACTGATCAAAATATCTTTTTTCCAGTTATTTTCTATGTTCTCCAAAACAAACTAAAACCAAAATAATTTCTTTTACTGACAACATTTTTGTACACAAAATTACCCATTAATGTCTTGATTATTTTATTGTTTTCTAAATGCAACTACTCAGGTGCTCCTCCAATGACATCAATATGAGGACACTTTATTGTATGTGTACATATTGTCTATGTTCCTCCATTACTGGAAACAAAGTCGTTTGTGTACTGTAAAGTCGGCTTCACTAGTGTAGATGCCAGTGTTCCTTTGTTCCAGTTTGCTAGACATTCTACTTCTGTTAATACAGCCAGGCCTATCTTGTCTCTTCTTTTTCCCTCTGAAATTGCACTTCCTTATTAGTGTGATACACTGAACTTGGTTTCACATTCACAGTAAATGATTTTGAACATGACATTCATGTTCATAATACTATGTTTGGTTTTGGAGAAAAAAACAAAAAAACAAACAAACAAAAACCCTAACTATGTTTGGTTTTGGAGAAAAAAACAAAAAAACAAAAACCAACCAACCAAACAAACAAAAACCCTAGCTATGGGTCTCTGCTTTATCCTTCCATCATTTTCTGTGTAAATTTGGCCCTAACTTTATAGCACATTGGAGTGGGAGGAATGCCTTGAATGAATGTATCAGTTGTCAATAAAGCACTGTTTAGCCAATCAGCTGGGCAGAAAGACAGGAAGTGAGCCAGTTTCTAGACAGTTGAGAGTTGGGGAGAGAATCTGCCTGAGGAGGAAGAGATTGGCAAGCGATTGGAATATATTCCCCCCACCAAGCTATGACAAAGTATGCTGTTTCAAAGGTGTGGATACATTAATCTGTATGGCCTAGGAAGCCAATAACTGATACAATGAGACTGTAGTGTATTTTAAAGCTGCAAACACTACACTAGGCAGAATCTAAACTACTACTAATCTACTAGTAAAGTAAAATAAACTATTCTAATCCTATGGCCTCATAACCTACATGGCAGTAAACAGTGCTGTCATTTAGCATAGTCATCATCACAAAGTCCTCTATTTTACAGCTATCACTGTGAAGCTGAATGAAGCACAAACATCCACTACCTCCTTCCAACATTTGAGTTTGAAGATTCTGCAAGTTCTTGGGTGAGGCTGTGAGGGTAGAACTGTCTCTTTCAAGTAAACTCCGGTTTTCATATGTCTTCTCCTATACCATTTTCTTGTACCTCAGCACCTCTCTAGAACTGAGATAAAAATCTACAGCCCTTTGGATTCAAGGAGCATTTGCCTTCCATGCCATCATTTATTGCACTTACTTGACATGCAGATGTCTTATTGAGACCTCAACATCCTTGCCCACACCTCTTGTGTCTCTGCGACCACCAATCCTTAGCTCCTCATTTTTAAGAGGGTGCAACTTGGCTCTAAGCTTTCTCTAGATCTCCTTGTTCTCTTGGGCCAGTAACAATGAAACACAGCCCTCTCTACCCTAGTTAGGTAGCAGTGTGGAAAAGAGAGCCTTAGCCACATTTGTGTCCTTGATGGTACTGGCTACACAGTACATTTTACCCCCACGGTGACTCTATATTTATTCCCTTTGGGTTTGAGACGAACATGTTTATAGACCAAGCTTTGTCCTAGGATACAGGCAACCAAGATCTGATCCTTAGATTCTCTGAGTTAGACGAGATTTGTATCTCATAAGAAAATTTTTAACACCAATAGGTAAGATAGCCCATGATGCCTCCAGGCTTGGTTCCTAAATTCTTCCCCAGCACTCTAATGGCCCTAGAAGCCATGGCTGAGCTTCCCTTTATCTAAGCCAATATTCTCACTGATCTATAATCAGGTCTGTGAACAAACAACCAGTTCCACTTTGAAAGAAGTCATACGGCCTCCTTTGTGTTAATTCTGTTTTCTCTCTGTCAGTTTTCAGCACATCAAAACCATGCACTTGTAGGTTTCTAGGACCCTCTGTATCCTTTTATTTTGCTATTCTCCCATGCGTCTCTCATTTAGAGTCCCAATAGGATGCCCTCCCCTCTGTCCCAGTTTCCTGGTAAGTGAAGGCTCTCGTGGGACATGCCTCTTGGGCTAGTATGCAGATATAAGTGAGTATATACCATTTGATTCTTTCTGCTTCTGGGTTAACTCACTCATTATGATCATTTCTAGCTCAATCCATTTATCCACAAATTTCGGGAATTCCTTGTTTTTAATAGCTGAGTAGTATTTCATAGTGTATATGTACCACAGTTTCTTTATCCACTCTTCTACTGAGGGACACTTAGGCTGTTTCCATGTTCTGGCTATTATGAATAAGGCTGCTATGAACATGGTTGAGCAAATTTTCTTGTTGTGTGCTGGAGCATCTTCTGGGTAGGCCCAGGGGTCCCGCTCAAACTAAGGCACCAGCCAAGGACAATGCAGGAGGTAAACTTTAAACCCCTTCCCAGATCTAGCCAATGATCAGAATATTCTCCACAGTTGAGTGGAGAGTGAGATATGACTTTCTCACGTACTCTAGTGCCTCACATTTGACCATGCCCCCTGGAGGGGGAGACCTGGTGGCACTCAGAGGAAGGACAGCAGGTTGCCAAGAAGAGACTTGATACCCTATGAGAATATACAGGGGGAGGTAATCCCCTTCAGTCACAGTCATAGGGGAGGGGAATAATGGGAAAATGGGGGGGGGGGAATGGGAGGATACAAGGGATGGGCTAAACACTGAAATGTAACAAGAATAAATTAATAAAAAGAAAAAAAGATTAAAAAAAACCATGCACTTTCACACAGTTGTCTCAGTATATTTAAATATATATTCTAAAATTAAATATATTCATCTCTTTGTCATCACACTGGCTATCTTTATAACAGAAGACAACGGCCATGGGTTATATTTTTGAGAGGCAGAAGGATGAGTAAGAAAGGAATTCGGCAATCAGGGCTTCCAGATGAGCCAACAATAGTGAATCTTTTCTTCCAACATATATATTGACAGTTGGACAGCTGAGACCTAATAAGAGCATCCATGTGCTAAGGAATTTTTCAGATAAAGATGGTACAAAAGTCATATGTTCCCTGACTCCACAGGCCAAATCATCTTCCTTCTCTATCCTCGATAGCCTCTTGTTATACAGAAAAGTGGTATAGAGAAACATACATATGAATGTATTTGACACCTATATTACTACATATGCAATGTATACCCAGTGTAATACGTAATCATTATATTCATTATATACTAAGTATTTAAATTTATGTAATAAAAATGGCTAAAATATCAGCTGCTAAATAAACAGTCATCACTCCAAATGACAGAAAATTCTAGAGGCATCACATGACTGCGACAAGGCATGAGTGGAAATCCTTAATAGTATTGCTTCATTATATCTTCTCTGTATCATCAATAATCTTATAACAAAAAAAGAATGTTTTCCATGCTTCAATTCAGTGCTAAAGGAAGGGAAAGGAGTTGATGGTAGTAAAAGGAAAAGGAAAAGGGGGGAGAGGAGAAAAAAAAGGAAAAAAAATCAAGACCCACAACAGCCTGATGATTACTATCTGGAAGATTAAGCCCCTAAACTTAAGTGCAAAAATGGGGGTTTTGGGAGGAAATCATAAAGACTCTTTCACCTTAAAAGCAGAGTGTGTAATATGCTGTTACCAATAGACAGAAAAAAAAAAACACAGAGTCAACAGCCTATGTCAGCTCACTGGGCTGGAAGAGAGGCTGTGAGCAACCCAGACAGAGCCAATGCAGAGAGAGAACAAAACGGCATCTTGTATTTTGAATGAGCTCTTCACCCTCTTGTTATGTGTTCCCATCCATAAAGGTATAAAATATTCTGCATATTTCCTCATTTGATAACTCAGCAGATGGCATGTGATGTACGCTTTTCAACACAGTAAGGATGCACTTGGAACCCAAGCAGACAAATTTCCCTTCCCGAGTGACATTTTCTTACAGATAGAAGAAAAACCCAGTATTTTGATAATGACATAGCCTATAGAAATGATTAAAAGTGACATGCTGCACCACTTTGTGCTCTACAGCAGAGTGAGAATGGGTAATTTATAAGAAGGGGTTTAAGTATGACAGTCCTGAAAGCTGGAATTCCAAGAACGAGGCAGTTCTTCTGGAGGATAATTTTAGACTCCATCATCTGGAGGCAAAAGGTTGGTGACCCAGCGATCATGAATGAGGAAAAGGTGGCAAAATCCTGTTTATAATAAACTAGATCTCCAGAGTTATTGGTTTGTCCCTGGGACAATGATATCAATTCATTGAACTGTACACTCATGGTCACCTCATTTCACAGAGGATCAGGTTCCTAACACACTAACTTTAGGAACACATTTAAGCCATAGCAGATCCTCTTGGGATAGAGTTCACAAATCTAAGAATGGAAGGCATCTCCAGCCACTGCCCATTTGACAGTGACCTGGAGGAAGTGAGAGACATCTGAAGGAAGACTACTCTAAGCAGAAGATCATGACTATATCTTGAGGCAGGAATTTCAGACCATAGGTAAGCCAAAGATGATATCTGCATGTCCAGGATATAGAAAAAAACTAGGCAAGAAATAATGGTGGCTTAGACCACAGTGTCAGTGATATGAATGGAGTTCTAGAGAGCAATATTTCATCGTCATATTCTGCCTGTAGGGTCAACAGAATTTTCCAATGAATTAGGTGTGGTATATGAGTAAAAGGGAGATCTGTAGATGTTAGGTGATTAGAGAAGTGAAGTTATTCTTTATTAGGGTGGAAAAGATTGGGACAAAGGATCCTAAACATTTGGGAGGAAATGTCAAATTAATGCCGCATATGACCGTGGGGTATTTGCAAGGGAGACACAAACTTGGCATGTAAATTTTTGAGTCATTACTTCTAGTCCTGACTCCTACAGCATGCCAACGTTTAGTGTTCAGAGAGTTGAAAATTAGTTGAGATAGAGTACATGGGGTAGTATCCTGGAAGGAATAAGAACATGACCATCTTTCTGTGCATAGAGGATAGCCATCTGATTAATTAAGACATGGAACAAGGTTTACAATGTGTAATCCTTTGGAGACATTGGCAAGACATTTTTATGAAGAATGGAGTGAGTTCCAGAAAGAAAGGAAGACAGGTAAGATGGCAATAATAAAAAGCATGACCTTGGAAAAGGTTTTCTGAACAAGGAACTTTGAAGAGGTGGTGGTAGATGGAAAGAAGATTGGCACGAGCCAAGGGGTTTTGAAGATGAGAAGAATCATACACCCACTTCATTTGCTAATACAAACATTTGTGTTGGAGATAAAGGCTGCTTGCTGGTGCAATATCTCTTAGTAGGCAAGAGGGTTGGGCTCTGGTGCAAATATGCAGAAGTTGGCCTCAGCCATAGACATAGAACATTTATTAGTACTAAATGGGAGAAAGTTGAGTATTTGAAACAGACACGTGTAAAATGGAAGTGCCACAGGAAGTTTTAAAAAGTTGTATTCTGCTTTCTCTTTGTTTTCCCCAAATAAAACGTAGAAAAGGAAAAAGGGATTTTAGGTTACTGTGCAGTCAATTTTTTAAAAAATCATGTTACAAGAATAGAAAGTTAGAAAGACAACATGATGGTGACAGAGTGGGGTGCATGCAAGAGATAAACAGTTGTCTGGGAAGGAGAAAGGACAAACAAGTTAGGAAACCAGGCTACTGGAAGGACTGCCCTCCTTAAGAGTGTGTACTGATTTGTTTTTGGTTATGTTGACATAGCTAGAGTCACGTGGGAAGAGGTAATAGAGACCTGTGGTCTAAGTCTTTGGGCCTTTTTCTTGAGTTATGGTTAATGTGAAAGAGTCCTGCCCACTGGAGGGAAGGTAATCCATTGGCAGGTGGCTCTAGAATGTATATGGTATAAGAAAGTAGACTCAGAAAGCTATGAAGAGAAAGCCACTAAGGAGAATTCCGTCCTTGCTTCTACTTCAGGCCCAGACTCCAGGTTCCAGCTTTAAATTTCTGCCCTGAATTCTCCCTAGTTTTGGATTATAATCTGGGAATTGTTTGGTGAAATAACACCCACACCCCAAGTTGCTTTTGGTCATGGTGGTTTTTCACAGAACAGAAACCCTAACAAACATAGATTGAAATTACAACTTTGTGATATGAATACTAGTTATTATTAAATGAATAATACAAGAGTTAAAAATAAAAAGAGGCGTGGGTATGAATCATGATATGGGAGACATCTGAAACTAGAAAGAACTATTGAACTATTGATGGTCTATACTAATGATAGAAGCCTTTAGATGGATTTTGATTAAGGAAGGAGGGAGAAAAGTCTGGGCATTATAATGATGAGACAGGGGCCATTTATCTCATCTCCAGGTTAATAGAAGAGTGAGGGAAAAATATAAATTAAAAGACCACCACAGGGAAACAGAGTCCCTAGTCTGGGTTAGAGGAAAAAGGTGTAAAGAAATTTATAAGAGAAGAATTTCTGCTAAAATAATTCAAAGAGAGGGTTTAAGCATTAGGAAAAGGAAGGGATGAAATCAGTTAAATAACATATATAGGTGGATTGAACAAAAATCTTGGAATAAAAAGAATGACATGCACAACATCTCACGCTACCACATTCCAGATTAACTGCTCTGTAAATTTTTATATGGTTGTTATATTTGTTTTTTTTTTCTTTTCACAAGTGCTGTAATTTTTAAAATCACTTCTGAGTGGTTAAAATACTGTAGCATGGATTCCAATATTTCAAGAAAAGAAAGGAGATAGACAAAGATGCCAAGGCTCCTTAACCAATAAACTTCTTTTAGTTTCATAAAAAAAAAAATCTTGGAATAAAAGATGATCTGACTATGCCCGGCTTATCATATCTGACAGGGGTGAGAATCAAGTCACATGAGTAGGATGGTGTCTGGAGCTCTAGGGTCTCCTCTCTCTCTGCTCTCTCTCTCTCTCTCTCTCTCTCTCTCTCTCTCTCTCTCTCTCTCTCTCTCTCTCTCTCTCTGACTCTCTGCCTCTCTCTCTCTCTCTCTCTGTCTGTCTGTCTCTCTGTCTCTCTGTCTCTCTCTCTCTCTCTCTCTCTCTGTCTCTGTCTCTGCCTCTCTGCCTCTTTCTCTCTCTCTGTCTCTGACTCTCTCTCTCTCTCTCTGACTCTCTCTCTCTCTCTGTCTCTCTCTCTCTGTCTCTGTCTCTGACTCTCTGCTTCTCTCTCTCTCTCTCTCTCTCTCTCTCTCTCTCTCTCTCTCTCTCTCTGACTCTCTCTCTCTCTCTCTCTCTCTCTCTCTCTCTCTCTCTGTCTCTCTCTCTGTCTCTCTCTCTCTGTCCTCTCCTCTCTTCTCTCTTCCTTCCTCCCTCCACTTTCCTCCCTACCTCTCATGCACACGTATAACATGGCAAAAGTAATGTGCAAACCAAGGAAGAACTAGAAACATGAAACCTGAGGTCCCTCCTCATTGTTGTGAATATTCCTTGCTTTGTTCATTTATTAAGCAGATGACCACATTGGGAATCAACTCAATATAGGTGACATGCCGTGGAAAGATAGAAAGACTCACTTCCTTCTCATACTCATAGTCTCAGTCTTCAGCGTACTACAGAAAGCTTTGTTCATCCATTTAATTGATCAATAGCTATATAGTAATAGGCTCTGATTTACATTTTTCTCTTTACTGCTAAGCTGTACTCTACCACTGAGTCACACTGTCCAGATCTCTCTTTTATGGGTTGAAGTAAGTGAAGTCTTTGACTCTCATCATATTACCAGGATGATGACTGCTACTATCAAATGAAGGAAGAAACTGAAGATCAAGTCAATGGTTTAATTACTTTCCCCAAGGGAACTCTTTCTGTGAGTCCATTTTGAACTCTGCTGTTTTCTCATTATTCTATACAGTCTGTGGGAATTTGAATGATAATGACCCTTATATACTAAGACAGTGATTCACAACCTACCTAAATCTGCATCTCTTTAATACAGTTCCTTGTGTTTTGGAGCTGCCCCAACCATAAAACTATTTTCTATCTACTTCATAACTGAAATGTTGCTACTGTTAGGAATCATGATGTAAATATGTGTGTTTTCTGATGGTCTTAGGCAACCCCCAAAGTGGTTATGACCCACACTAAGTTCACATTTGATGGTGCTGTTTGGGGAGGCTTAGGTTGAGGAATTATGTCCTAGGGGTGGAACTTAGGGTTATATAGCTGTGATCTACTTCCAGTTCACTTTCCCTATTCCATGCTAGCATGCATGTGACAAAGTGAGCTCTCAGCTTCTTGCTCTAGGTAACATGCATGCTTGCCATGATGTTCTTTTACCATCTGGAATAGTAATACAAAGAAGCTATCTTTCTTTCCAAAGTTTCTTTTAGCTCCAGGAACAGAGAAGTAGTGAATAGACTTCTTATCCAGTGGAAGCTTGCTTATCTTAATTTGAATACTAGAGAAAAGGTGTGAGGCCCATGGGACACAGGCATAAGCAAGAGAACTAAAGGGAAGAGCTGATGGAAAGAAGACGTAACAGAAATCGGAGAAATGGGGAAATAAGAATGTTGCCTGAATATTGAGAAATGCTTGCCTGCTATCATAGTTACTGTTCAATTGTTGTGAAGAGGCACCATGACCAACTTCTAAAATAAGACATATATTTGGAGGCTTGCCTACAGTTTCCAAGGGTAAGTCTAAGACCAGTATGGCATACAGGCAGACAACATGGCACTAGGGCCTTAGCTGAGAGCTTCCATCTGATACACATACAAGAGATGAAGAGAGCTAAGTGGGCACAGGATGGCCTTTTGAAAGCTCCTCCTTGCTGTAGTAACATACCTCCTCTTGACAGGGCTACACTTCCGAAACCATCATAAACTGTCCCACCAATTTTAGACCAAGCATTCAAAATATAGAGCTTATGAAGGCCACTACACCTGATAAATGAGGAATAACTTACACTCCTGTGTCTTCTTCAACAAAGCTTAAAAGAGAGCATGTATTCCCCTGAAGATGGGGAAGCCAGAGTGTGAGGTCAAGGTATGAATAGGGCCTGTTCCTTTTGAAGGAACAAGGAATTTATCTGCTGTTTCATGTCTTGTTCAGCAGCCAGACTAGTTGGCTATCCTAGGCTCATAGAGGCTTCATGCAAATTTCTACTTCAATCTTCAGATGACATTCTTCCTCATCTCTCTGTGTCAAAAAAAGTTGCACTCCATATAAGGGAGTCACCATATTGTCTACCCAACTTGTTATAGCATGACTGTATTAACTTGATTATATTTGCAGAGACCACTTTTTGCAAAAATAGTCATATTCACAGGTTCCAACTGGACATTAATTTGGGGGAGACACTATTCAATCCATCAAACAGTGGAAAAGATGAGGGCATAACAAAATCATTTTTCATACACATTAAATCAATACTATCTACATAGTTTAGAGCCTGCTTAATTGGAGCCTTCAAAAAGTGGCATTTTCTTCACATCAGAGATATTTATTATTATGTAGAATAACTGTTTGGTCATGTTTTCTGCCAGATTATCACATTTTTTCTAGGTCAGCGGTTACCAAACTTGTTAAAACAAATGCTGTTTCCAGCTCAGCATCTCTGATTCAGTATCTGAAGGGTGTGCCACCACAATTACATTTTAAACAAGTTCCAAGGGAATGTTGCTGTTGACATTCCTGGTCTCAGACCATGCTTGAAGAAACCTCCTAGTATCCCACAAACTGACCTTCTCCAACTCCAACTTAGGAAAAAGAGATTTAAAAAAACGTTTATTTCTGTTTTCTGACTATGGCTAATGGCTGGATATGCAAAAAGAACCCAAGATATGCAGTAGCCTGTGTTGGGGTTGTTACATTTTTTAATTCTCTTTCTATGAATCCCACCATAGTGTCCAGCATGCCATCCCAAGCACTGTGAATCAAAGGTTTTGATTCAGTTATAAACAGGATATAATTATTGCATTTAACCAAGGGAAACAGAAATTCTATTGTGTTAACATTTGTAAAACATCATCAGCAACTGGTGGTAGGTAGGTGTGCTGTCTGACAAATTCCAGTCTTTTTAATCCAGGGCCAAAACACTCAGGGCTACTGGAGGTAGATTTTGAAGCTGAATCTCTATAAACCCCTCTGGCTGGTGCTCTGTGGAAGATGGTTTTAAAACTGACACAACACATGGGTTTGTTTGCATCCTTCCTATTCTAAAAGCTGCAGGCTTTTCCACTGATGCTGCTTTACTTTCTCTCCTCCCATCTTAACAAAACACATATCAATCCAGCTCATCACAGTTCTTTGTTCTGTGTTCTCTCTCTCTCTCTCTCTCTCTCTCTCTCTCTCTCTCTCTCTCTCTCTCTCTCTCTCTCTCTGTGTGTGTGTGTGTGTGTGTGTGTCCAAATGCAAGTGTTGTACATGCCAAAGCATGCTAACGCAGTCTTTGATGTTATTTGGTCTGTGACTCTTCCTTCTAAGGAAGCAGGGTGGGTAAATTCAGTGCCTATTCCCTTCTGTATTGTTTGTTTCTATCTCTAGCACTTCCTGTCTTCAATATTACACATCTGGCAAACTGTCTGCTGAGATTTAAATCTGTGCAGCCTGTCTTCAAACCTGTACTTCAAGAACATGCCCAGTCCCCACTTACCACCCTGGGCAGCTTTTCCTTTTACATCAGACTCTTGGTGAACTCCTGGAAGTGACATCAAAGGTACTCAGCCAACTAGGAGTTTCTATCTCATCTCCCATCCATATCCATACTGCTCACTCACAGGCTCTATAACGTTATCCTTTGACCTCCACACATGCACTGTAGCAGGTGACTTGTGTACAAACACACATACACACATACAATTAAATGGATAAATACATGTGGACAAATGGATTGAACTAGAAATTATCATAATGAGTGAGTTAACCCAGAAGCAGAAAGACTCAAATGGTATTACTCACTTATATCTGCATACTAGCCCAAGGGGCATGTCCCATGAAAGCCTTCGCTTACTGGGAAACTGGGACAGAGGGAGCACATCCTATTGGGACTCTAGATGAGAGACGCATGGGAGAATGGCAAAGTTGAAGGATCCAGAGGATCCTAGAAACCTACAAGAAATCCTTAGGAAGCAGCTTAGGGAAAGCTCTGGTTTTCTCTGAGCTGTCCATCATCTCTCTTGCTTCCAGTCATGAACTTCAGCTCCTCTGAAGTAAGAAGAAAACTTGCCTCTAGGGTTTAGAAGAATAGGGTGTGAGCAAATTGTTCCTCCAGGTTAACACCTTCACATGATAGTGGATGGCTGCAGATCAAGACATCTCGCCAGGAAGTTTCTGTTCATTTGCATGACTTTCCAGTAAGGTACAAACAAATACCTGGGGATTATCACTTCCAGACATCGCCTTCTTCTTCCAATCAGCCTGTGGAACATCACCATTGTAGGACACAGCTTTAGTTTTTTTCTGAGCCTGCTGAGTTGCTGCTGGGATACCCCATAAGATCACACTTTACAGCCCTTGGCGAGAACGCCCCAGATCCCACATCAGGCAGAATTGTGTTGCTAGGCTTCCCAACGGCTCCATCTGGACATTCATTCACATTTGCAAATCTTCAACAGTTCTCTGATACCATTCGATGGGAATACACACTTTGTGTGTTTCTGCTTTTAATGGTTTTGCTGAGACATCTGGGGCCAATGATCTGGCCTTGGTTATGAGGTTATAGGCTAGGACAATCAGCAAATGCCTCAGTTACTAGTCAATGATGGTAAAAATTACCAGGAAATAAAGATCTACTATTATTTGCAGAATGTAAAAAATGTTATCTGGGACAATAGAGTGAATCAGATACTAATCAATTATGTTCATTAAATAAGTCCTGGTTTGGTGGGAGGTGGGAAGGGCGAGGCAGGGGAGGGGGATGGTACAATGAAGGAGATAGGATGCCTGATATCCTGTCTCTGAATGCACATGGAATAATGAGGCACTGGATAATCCCAGTTATTGACCCAGAGAAGGACAGACTTCCTGTATGCATGATTATGAGATAAAGAATCTGAGGCAAGGACTACTCTTGTGTATTTGTGGCCTTTGCCTTTGTGCATTCAATCAACACCTGTGCTCAAAATTATTTCTATAAAGATCTATTGTGAATGTGACACCCTTTTTCATGTCATTCTTCTCAGCAATATAATGCAATAAATATTTACATAGCAATTGGGTTGCCTTAGGTATCAGACTTGATCTAGCAATCAATTAAAATTACAGGAGGATTTACATACACTGGATGTGAATGGTATGCATTTTATACATAGGATTCAAGTACTTACAGATATAGAGATGTGTGTGTGTGTGTGTGTGTCACATGTGTGAAGATGTGTATAGGTATGGAGGCTAGAAATCCACCTTCTAGTTTATTCCTGGGTACCTATACCTTCTTTTGAGACAGAGACCTTTCCTACCCTGGGACTCCCTAGTTAGGCTAGGTTAGCTGAGCAGTGAGCTCCAAGGATTTGTCTCTCTATCTTCACTTGACTAACTCTTGGGTTACAGGTACATTAAACCACACGCGACTTTTTATGTGGGTTCTGATTATTGAATTGAAGTCCTCATGATTACACAGCAAGCACTTTTTGACCTGAGCTATCCCTCCAAGTTCTATCCTTCCAATTTTGATATTCCTTGGTTTTACTTTGGAATCTACTCCTTAAATATGTAAAAAAAAAGAGCTGTACTAATATTCAGTCTTATTAAAAGAGATATTTCTGTGGCCTCTGCTCTATAATATTTCAGTTTTATGCAAAAAGTGATCCAAAAATTAATTATGGCCATTTTCTAGATTGTCCCATGTTTTTATTGAATGCATACAAGTTACTATTTGAGACTTGGGATCAATGGAACGAATAAAACAGTAATTGTAGCTTGGAGTATCTTAATGTTTAGGTTAATTTATGAAGTATTTGCATGAATTAAAATGGGACTTCTTCTGAGTTCTTTAAAGTACTGAGAAGACCCCAAGCCATTGCCTTGCCAAGGCTCAATGTTACCTTCACCTCAGTTCCTCTAGGTGTAGAATGTATAAAACCAGACAGGCTGGGCGTTTGCTCAGTCATTTAAGCTAGCTCTTTGGTGCTCAGAGAATGCCTTAGGATCCTACATTCAAATTGTTTTCATTGCTGTACTTCAACTGCTTTAGGGACATTTTAAAGACCTAGTAAAACAGATCGAGTTGTGAAATAAGCATTGCCTCTTACCAGAAATCCTGTTCTTTTCTTGTTAACTACCATACAACAGTTTATGATGCTACAAAACTCCTTCTAAAAACTGCTCCCTTAGCCAATATCAGCACACAATATTTTTTACATTAAAATTATTAAACTGTTAAAAATATCTTTCTAGAATGGGTTATAGCCTCAAGCAAAGGATGTAAAACCCGTTTTACCAATAACCATTTCAAAATCTACTTACCTTCTTTACTGCAAAGGAAACTACTGTAGCAGACAGACAGGGATCCTTGCATTTACACATGTCTGAATCCAGCATGCTTTAACTGGCAATCACATGGATGGTCTCTTCCTCAAAACATCTTTGCTGTCATCTTCTCCCACTTACCTGCTTGATTTCTCAAGACACTAGTATACTGCCAGTTACATATGAGCATATTTGGCTAAATAGAATCGTAGCTAAAAATTCTAACCTAAACATGTCCTCATAATGGGCAAATTCTTTTGGATGATAGCTCTTAATTTAACTTCCCATTCTTTATTTAGTTTAAAGAAAAAATAGTTTATTTCCACTTTACATTATTATTATTATTATTATTATTATTATTATTATTATTATTATTTGTAATTTTTAAAATGTATATGTTCATTTACATCCTGATCACAGTCCTCCTTCTGTTCCCTTCCTCCCACCCACTTCTCCCACCCCTTCCCTTCTCCTGAGAAAAGGGGACCCCCCAACCCACCCTAGCACATCAAGTTGCATCAAGACTGAGCTCATCCCCACCAACTGAGGCTAAGTAAGACATCCCTGCCCAGGCAAGGGGAAGTGATAGAAACCAGGAAATATAGTCCATGCCATAGACAGCAACCATTCAAATCATTAGGGACCCTATATAAAGATCAAACTGCCCATTGGTTACATATGTGTAGAAGGCCCAGATCCAGTCCATGCATGCTCTTTGGTTGGTGCTTCCATCTTTATAAACCCCCATGAGTCTTGATTACTTGACTCTGTTGGTCTTCTTGTGGCATTCTTATCCTCTCCTAGTCTTCCTATTCTGCTAGGTCCCAACTTTCCATCAGACTCCCCAAGCTCAACCCAATTCTCTCAGCTGCTGGATGGGGCATCTCATAGGAGAACTATACTAGGCTCTAGCCTTTAAACATAGCAGAGTCTCATTACTAGGGTCAGAAGTTGACTTTTTCCCATGGGGTGGGTCTCAGATTGGGTCAGGCATCATCTAGACATTCCCTCATTCTCCACTTCATCCTTATCTCTGCACATCCTACAGGAAGGGCAAACCTTGGGTGGAAGGTTGCTTAGGTGGAGTGGTGTCCCCCCTCTCACCACTGTAATTCCTGCCTGCCTAGTAGGTAGCCTCCTCAGTCTCCATATCCCCTGCTGCCAGGAGGCCCAGCCAGAGACATCCCCATATCTTCTCTATTACTCACCCTGTTACAGGCCTCCAGCTTGTCTCAGTGATACCTCTGACATTAGTTTTCCTTTTCTCTCCAAGCCCTCTCCTCTCCCCTTCCTACTCTCCCCACATCTGATCTCCCCTTGTTTGTCTGCTCACACCATCTCTTACCTTGTTCCCTCTCTACATCCACTTCCTTTGTCTATTCTACTTCCCCATCTGAGTGACATTCAAGGAGAGCTTCCCTTAGGGCCTCCTTGTTACTTAGTCCAAGTGGATTACAGACATCAACATAAAACTAGAAACACTAACTCTACTACAAGAGAAAGTGAGGATTAGCCTTAAACTCATTGGCACAGGAGAAAACTTCCTGAACAGAATATCAGCAGCTCAGGGAGTAAAACCAACAATTACTAAACGGGACCTCATGAAACTGAAAAGCTTCTGTAATGCAAAGGATATTGTAAAGGGAACAAAATGACAGCCTACAGATTGGTAAAAGATCTTCATCAACCCTACATATGACAAAGGGCTAATATTTAATATATGGAGATACCTTAAGAAACTAAACACCAATTAAAAATAAGGTACAGAGCTAAACAGAGAATTCTCAGCAGAGGAATATCAAATGGCCAAGAAACACTTAAAAATGCTTAACATCCTTAGTCACCAGGGAAATGCAAAGCAAAATTACTTTGAGAGTCAATCTTATACCTATCAGAATGGCCAAGATAAAAAACTCAAGTGACAGTACATGTAGGTAAGGATGTGGAGAAAGAGAAATACTCCTCCATTGCTGGTAGGAGTGCAAACTTGTACAACCTCTTTGGAAATCAGTCCGGTGATTTCTCAGAAAATTAGGAAGACCCAGCTATACTATTCCTGGGCATACACCCAAAAGATGTTCCACCACACAACAAGGACATTTGCTCAACTTTGTTCGTTGTAGCTTTATTCATAATTCCCAGAATCTGGAAACAACCTAGATGTCCCTCAACTGAAGAGTGGATAAAGAAAATGTGGTACATTTATGCAATGGAATACCACTCAGCCATTAAAAACAAGGAAATCGTGAAATTTGTAGGCAAATGGGTGGAACTAGAAATGATCTTGCTGAGTGAGGTAACCCAGATCCAGAAAGACACATGTGGTATGTACTTACTAATAAGTGGATACTAGCCATATAGTACAGAATAACCACACTACAGTTCATAGACTCAAAGATTGTGTACATTTTAAACACTACTTCTAAGTTTTTAAAACCCTTACAGAGATTTTAATCTACTTTGTATATAATTACTTTTCTGCCATTTTGCAGCTCAGATAAAATATAGCCAAAGAAGATGAATAATATATTTTGGTACATACACACACACACACACACACACACACACACACACACACACACAAGCAAGGAGTGGGGTGAGGAGACAGAGAGATTACAAACCCACATAGGCAACTATCTATCAAAAGCCATATGTTGTGAACCTGAGGCTATGGGGCTGTACTGATGAATAAGAGCTGTGAGGTCTTTGGCTCAATGTTAGGAAAGTGTACAGAGAATGAAGTCAGCCTCATTGCGTAAGGACTAGAGAGACTAGCGACAATCAAACGCCTTTCAACTTGTTAGGCAATCTCCACATCAACATAATCAAATAGCATGTGAGTAAAAGGATATAGATTTTAGGCCAAATATCTGCAAGACACTGCTAAACCTCTGATAGACTTGGAACATTCAACATAATTCCATTCCCTGAACCTCCAATGTGACTTCTCTGCCAGGAACCATGGGAGGATTCAGTGAGGAAAGGATGGCAACTGGAAAACGGAAGCAGTGCCTGGATTTATCTAAGCATGTCTAGTGTGGACAGTACACACAAGTCTTCATGAATTCCATCCATAAATCAATACTCATGCCCCCAATATTTTGCTAATGATCATTTCTTCCCTTGACCACAAAAACAAATGCCACTTGACAAGCTAGAAACTGCATGGCATTATCTCGAATGTGAAGGGTATGCCTGAACAAATTCTGTGTTTACATACTACCTTTTGTCTTGCTGTAGCACACTATTCAAGGCTTATTTTAAAGCATAGACAGCTACTATATCCAGAATTCACCAGTGTGCACATTATGACAAAATATATCTTTGTGCAGAAAAAAGGAAGTCTCCTCCAATGTAAATCCACAAAGACACTCCTAGGACTATAGGGTGGATTTTTTTTAACATTTTATTAATTTATTCATATTACATCTTGATTGGTAGCCCATCCCTTGTATCTCCCATCCCTCCCTCCCTCCGGCTTTCCCCCTACTCTCCTCACCTATGTCTATGACTGAGGGGGACCTCCTCCCCCTGTATATGCTCATAGGGTATCAATTATCTTCTTGGTAGCCTGCTATCCTTCCTCTGAGTACCACCAGGCCTCCCCCTCAAGGGGACGTGGTCAAAAGTGGGGCAGCAGTGTTTGTGTGAAAGTCAGTCCCCACTCTCCACTCAACGGTGGAGAATGTCCTGTCCATCGGCTAGATCTGGGTAGAGGTTCGAGGTTTACTTCCCATATTGTCCTTGGATGGTGTCATAGTTTGAGCAGGACCCCTAGGCCCAGATCTGCCCATCATAATGTTCTTCTTGTATGTTTCTAGGACCCTCTGGATCCTTCTATTTCCCCATTCTCCCATGCTCTCACATGCTGGTGAGGATGTGGAGAAAGAGGAATACTCCTTCATTGCTGGTGGGATTGCAAGCTGGTACAGCCACTTTGTAAATCTATCTGGTGCTTTCTCAGAAAAATGGGAATAGGACTTCCTCAAGACTCAGCTATTTCACTCCTTGGAATATACCCAGAAAATGCTCCACCACACAACAGGGACACATGCTCAACCATGTTCACAGCGATCTTATTCATAATAGCCAGAACATGGAAACAACCTAAGTGTCTTTCATTAAAAGAATGGATAAAAAAACTGGTACATTTACTCTATGGAATACTACTCAGCTATTAAAAACAAGGAATTCCTGAAATTTGTGAACAAATGGATTGAACTAGAAATGATCATAATGAGTGAGTTCACCCAGAAGGAGAAGGAGTCAAATGGCATATACTCACTTATATCTAGACACTAGCCCAAGGAGCATGTCCCATGAAAGTCTTCACTTACCAGGAAAGTGGGTCAGAGGTGAGTACATCCTATTGGGACTACAGAGTGGACTTTAGTAACCCTTCTGTGGCATTGGACTGGAAAAAAATCATCCGAATTACCAGCATTCTTTAGAGAATTTAGAGGGCATGGGAGAGATAGGGGTTGTTGTGGAGTATGACATGGTTATGAGGGTGGAATGCTAGGATTTAATTTGAAATGGAATTGGTGATGGGTCCCTTAGGAGTCTCAATGGAGTGTGAATTTGTTGTGGAAGAGATAAAAAAAAAAAAAAAAAAAAAAAAAAAAAAAAACTTCAAGAATTACTATGGTACAGTAAGGCTTGGTCACATTTGAGATCAGCTGTCGCTATTCAGTGTGAATTGAGTGTAAGAAGAAGAGTGTCATTTGCCATACAGGATGGTTGTACTATAGAGTAGAGTGTGTGGTAGTGTGAGTGAGACTGTCCCCCATAGACATGTATTTGGACACTTAGATTCTACCTGGTGGAGCTGCTTGGTGAGTTCTGGAAGGTGTGGCCTTGGTGAAGCAAGTGTGTCATTGGAAGCTCTGAAGGCTAAGCTTTGATGTTTCAGAGCTTCTTTCCACTCACAGAGCTATCTCTCTGCACTGTGCTTGTGGGTCCAGGATATGAGCTCTTGACTTTCTGCTCCAGTCATCGTCTCTGTTGACTGCCTCTGGGCCTCCTTGCCCTGATGGGCTTTTACCTCTCTGGAACTCTCAGCCCAAAGAAACTTTTCCAGCAGTTGATTTGTGCAGTGTCCTAGCATGAGAAAAATGACAAATACATTGGGAATGGCACACACCATGGTCAGAGGCTTATTGTAGAATCTTTGTAAAGGGATTGAGGATAACTGTGAGGCTCACAGGAGAATTCTTTTTATCACAGAGGTATTACTAAAAAGGATGGTGAGGATGACAAGATTGAGGTTTTTCCTGGAACCGTGAATGGTTTGGGGAGAAGAGCCAGGCATACAATGGAATTCAAAGAGGATGTAGGAGCTGAGAATGGCACTTTCTATGGGGGTAAAACACTGTGGGAGAGGAGACTAGAAATTACTGGGGAGGAAGATGAGCCTGTGGCAAGGGAAGGAATGGATGTGGGTTGCGAAGGGTGTGAAAAAAGAGCATTGTGTCTTGGGCAGTCTGACGGAGCTTGTGGGAGGGTGATTTTTGCTTGGTGTTGAATCTAAATTGGTAAGAGGATGTACAATGGAGAGATGATGGGAATTCTTCCAGTGAAGGGAAAGCTTCAGTGCAGTTAGTGCAGTCTGGCATGGTCTTGGAGGAAATGAGGGCTTTTCTGCAGGTTTATTTTTTATAGGATCTAGATCAGGGAGGTGGTGGACATAGCTGAGGAGCACTAAGTAGCGCATTAGGATAAGATGACTGTATTTTTCCAGAATGATGTTTTGTGGAGCAGGAGTGTATTGTGATTTGTGGGGTAGTCATTGAAGAACTGGGGTTTTTCTTGGAATATGAAGAGGTGTAGGACCGGGCAATTGAGATCATCACAATATGTCCAGTGGTTCTAGTGGTTACAATTTTTCTACAAGGAGACTTACAAGGAGAAAAGCTTATGGAGTTGCTTGTGGAGAGGGAGGATTGGAGTTATCTGTGTATTGTAGGTTGATTTGGAGTGAGTAACTTTTAGTTTGCTAAAGAAGACAAAGTTGAGATTGTGTGAGAGAATTGATTCCTCTGGTGGCAGGAGGGAGGTGTGTTTTTCTTATAAAATATAAAAAAAATGTACTTTAATTTTCTTTTGAGTCCATTCTTAAATTCTTTTACTAATAGACAAAGAACAATGGGAGAAAGCTATGATTTCTCCTGTGTCAATTCTGCTCTGAACATGGAATGATCAACCCCTCTCTGTGTAGATTAGCTTCAAGGCATGACTTTGGGAACCATTGCTAAAGATTTAGCTAACACACCACCAGACCTCCTTATCAACTTTGGGATCTGCCTTCATTCTTCCCTGGATCCCTTCTGAAAACCACAGTGGAATTCCATTATGTCTGCTGAAGAAACATGACAGTTTTAAGTAATACGTTTTGAAAGCTCGGGCAAATGAACTGCACAAATCACTTGGCCATAGGGGCATGATCATTTAACGATTGAGGACATGGGTTTGAGAAGAGGGCTACCTGAATGTGTGAGCTTACATTCATAATTCAAGCTCCTTTGGTTTCTATTTCCTCATCTGTGAGCTGAAGATAAGTGTGTCTACTTCATGGGGTTACTGTGAGAATTAGATCACTCATAACATGTATATAGAAAACACCACAAGATATGAAATTAAGATTAATTACCACTATCTCAGAGCCTCTTATGGTTTCATTCATAAACTTGAAATAGTATTTATCTTATGAGCTTAATTATAGTGACAATTATGTTTTAATAATGTATTTAATCATTTTTGCTACCTTCTTTTTCTCTTTTCTCTCTCACTCTCTGCTTCCTTTTTTTTTCTTCCCTTATTTCCCCATTCCTCTCTCCTCTTCTTCCTTCTTTCTCTATACTTCTTTTCTCCCATTCTTTCTAGAACTGGGAGAAAATATTAACAGAAACCTAAGAACCTTTTAAGGTGAACTTGACCTACTTGCCCATTTTGAATTATTTAACCTCCCTTGGGCCTTCTAAATTGAGACCTACACCCCCCCCCCAGAATGCATTACCTTAGAAAAAGAGCAAATAAACCAGCTATGCATGTTGACTAAATTAAATTTACCCAAGAACAAAACAGTTAACATTTATAGAAGTTCTCATTGAGAAAAGAACATTCCAATAGAATTTTTTGTCTTTTAATTTTGTATTACCTGTATTTTGTATGTTTTTCAGATCTATTTGTTAAAGGTTTTCAATCATTTCCCATTTCATACCTTGACTAGCACGGCTTAATTACATAAAAATAATTTCCTATAGTCAATAAATATGCTCTGTGTTAGTGAAAGCAAAACTATCAGCACATGATTTCCTTCCCAAGACGATTACTGCAACTGCTCTGAAGCACCCAGGAATATTTAGAAAGTGGAGAAGGACTTCAAACCAGCAAAATAAATGATAGTAGGCACACTGGTTTCTTCCTTTCCCTCATGAGAATTTTCATCTCAGCATTAATTAGATTTCCTTTCATTGCAAGCCATAGAAAGCCAGTTCCCGTTGGCATGGAGCCAAGAGGAAGTTGGCATGAATGATGGATCCAGCCAGGCTTGAAGTGGCACTGCTTTCGTTAAGTTGGTATTTCAAGGTAAGTCACACGGAAGCTGGTAGCTACAGGTCTGTGTTCCCCTAAGTTAATAGCCAATAGAAAAGATCATTTATTTCCTCTCTGTTCAAAATTAAAGCCACCAGATTCTCCCCGAGGACTAGAGCCTAGCCATTAATGAACCAGGTTGGGTCAAAGCATCAGTTTTGGATCACTCACTATCAAAAGAGCAATTCTGTCTCCATAGTATGGATCTATGTCACATGTGCAACTACAGCAGGTGGATGGAGACTAGGGAGGTGAAGATGTTCTAAGGGAAAACAAGATAATGTCACTGAAAGAGAAAGACAATGGAGCCTGTATAAATCCCCAAAATAATTGACTTGCACAGCCCTGTCTATATTACAAAGACAAGCACAGATAGCCTTAGAAAGGAATATCCATATTCTTCTGGTTAAAGGATGCAACTATTCTCTATTTATGCTGGTGACAAGGTTTACAATTCTGAGAACTCAAAGGCACATTCCAAGTCAATGATGTTTAACCAGGCAGGACATATCAAACACAGTGGGGATGAGGAAGAGCATAATTAAATGATGACGGGAATGGGGTTTTATGTAGTTTGGATCTCATATTTAATATCATAAGTACTTGTCTGTCACATCAAAATCAAAGCTTTACTTTTTATAAGAGACCACAAGAGGAAGAGGAAAGTAATAAACTTTCTTAGCTAATGGTGAAGAGTAGAAAAAACACATTACAATACAGATTTTACACTTGTCCTACCATTAGGAGGAAAGCTCTCCCATAAGAAGAGCCTGGCTTCATTGTGTGAAAAATCTATCACTGTTTACTTAGACACATCATTTTCTGTTTACTACATGTCTTTTATAAATGATGTTTATTCTGTCCACACATTTCAATGTGTGCCTCCAAGAACTGTTTTCTGCATTTCAGAGTTTTTAACAGATAATAATTTTTTTCTTCCCTGTGTGTTTTCTGTCTTTGCCATTAGATCAAGTGTTCCTTGTACACAAAAATATTATTTTCATTTTCACAGCCAACCCAGTCATTCATTTGAAGAAGGAGGAATATTTTTAGTCAGGAGAGGACAAGTTCTGTTTCCATAACAACAACAACAACGACCGCAATTTAAAAAAACTCCTTTGTATTTCTATGGCTTAAATACATAAAAATTGATTTATCATTCATTCACATGGTACATTTTTCAGCTTCAGCACATTTCCATTGTTTTGTAATTGTACCATCTACAACATATGTCCTTCAGGGTCACCATGGCACTGAGAGTGGTACAGAGGAAGACTTTAATATATCCAGACCACACATGTGGCTTTTACTGGAGACCATTGGCCAAATTAGTTCTTATAGCCTTGATCTAATGACCAAGTAGGCTGAGATGTGTAGATGAGCTACATCTGGTAGAAAGGTAGATATTGGTTTTACTGCAACCATCAATATTCCTTACTTTGGGGCCCTGCCACATGCCTCTTATTGGGACGGGTGACTTAGCTAATAGTGGGAAGTAGTATCTAAGCTTACTGCCACAAACTGTCCTTTTTGAGCCTTGGGAGTATTCCTGAGAGCAAATGACATAGCATGGATTGTGATTCCATGCTTCAACTTTCCTGGAGAAGGAGACCACAGCCACAGCAGGTGGAAGGCACTGTTGTTTGAGCTGCATTAGAGAATGGTTGAACAAATTGCTCATAATTTGAAGTTTGGGGGTCTTAAGAAAGCCATTACTGCTGTTTCCTGGGCTATTGACCCATGGTAGTGTTTCATTACAGAGGTAGTGAGAGTCTTGTCTACATCTGCCTAACTTCGGTGTCCTTCTTTCCACTGGTTCAAAACACAGACAGGGACCAAGAGTTTATTGATAGACCTACATCCCTATACTACTTTGTCAGGTCCCAACACACTTTCTGTGAGTAGTGAACTCTGAAGGAACATGAAAAACTATTGAGCCCAAATCACACTTACAGATAAAGTAAATAAAATCAAGATGGGTAATCTGAGCAATCCCAGTGTTTTACTCAAGCTGTCCTGTGCTACTTATAGTATGCTCTGATACAAGGTACCAGCCTCTATTACTTTCCCTATGTAATTCAGAGACATTTCCCCCAAAGGAGATAGAGAAGCTAAAAGGAAGAGAAAGAAGGATAGCAAGAAGAAAAGAGGAGAGGGATAAGGAAAGCACACTTGAACACCTCTGAAGAAATAACAATCAATTATTTTCAAGCATGTGGGGGTCACTTCCTTGCCTGTCTCTGCTTTCATCTTACAAGCTACTGAGTACCGTGGGGTGAATCATTCTCAATCGGAACTGATTATTCCTACAGCCGACTTTTTCCCCTGACCATAAAAACGCAGCAGCTTGTTAATCATACAACTATTTAACTGCGTCCCTCCCTAGGCCTACAACTGAGCTCCAAGCCCATAATGTATAATCTACCCACCCACACATATTGAAATGAGATTATTGTTCCCACAGAAAAGCACCCCGCCATTGCACAAGTCCCAACTTTGTTCCAGAGGGTGATAAAAGGGAGTAGGAAAAGGCCAGGAGTTGTTTGATAGGCTTCTAAGGAAGGCAGAGCAAGGATGAAAGCTTACCCTCCAAGGTACAGTCTGAAAGAGCATGTAAGCAAACACTCTCCTGAGCACACTCCCAAGACCTTTGATGTAGAAACAGTGATTCCTGATAGTTGCAGGAGTGGCCACAGTGGATGTACTTATCTCAAACAAAAGGTCGTAGCTTCCAGGTAGGAAAACCATCCACAGAACACAGAGGTAATTGGGAACGAGGTAGGGAGTAGCTAGTCAATGCAGAGCAGTGCTTGGATCATGTGGACAGACCTGGATCTGATCTCTAATTTGCTTTCTGATAGTTGTGTGGATGGAAAACAACCAATGGAGCCCCTTCTATGTGTCAGGGGATTTGATACAGGTAGCCATATATTATCCTTAGTAGGCACCATCACTTGCCCAGAGTGAGACCTTTTCTTATATAGCACTGTGAAGATCTACAAAATTTAGGGCTCCGAGTCTGCATGCAGCCCCTAGCAGTACTAACTCCTTCTTATTCACAAGAAAGACTTTGCTGCAGTGTACCTTGGAGTCTGAGAGCTATGCATTGGCTGCTCAAACTTCCAAATGGAATTTGGGGGAATTCAAAAGAAAACTCTGTAATCAACAGTTAGAGTTGGCATCCAATTCTTCAGTCTTCTTGGAGAGTAGAGAAGCTCTTGGGTGAAAATGACGCATCACAGGAAGCAGTGTTTGAGAAAACTAAAGTTAATGTAAACATCCTAATACTGAAAGATGGTTCTAATGACTCCTGCTCCTTTAGATCTGCCAAGCATTCTATCCAGGGTCCTCCTATCAGAGTTTATGTCACATTGGGATGCTAGGAGAGTACTCTATGCTGTCATGTATATAGCATAGTAATAAAGAATGATGATAAAGAGAAAAAAATTGTAGCGCTAGACCACATGGCCTAGCTGTGTGACCCCGAGTAGCACTCTCTGAGCCCATTGCTGACTCCAAACTGTAGCTGACAATGTTAAACAAGTCACTTAGTTAAGGTAAAGAGTAAATGAATTATTGTATGCAAAACACACAGGATAGTGCCTGTCGCATAGTGAATGCTCTGTGACTGTTGGCTCTTGCTGTTATACTTACACCACTGTCTTACAATACTAGGGGGCATCTGAGGAAAGTGACCACGTCTCACTCAATCATACATTCCAGACTCTTAACAGCCAACTCTGAAAATTGAAGTCTATGTATACCAGGTAAATAAATAGCAAGTGCAATTGTAGAAATAAATGTCTCCTCATGTCTAGGAGTCCACAGTAAATAAACAGTATTTCGTGTTATGACATTATTCCCAGGTGTGTGCTGAAATTCACTTGTTTTTTTGTACATTGGTTTGGGGTGAGTTTTGAGGACATTCTAGAGATAAGACCTGATAAGAAAAAGAATCTTACAGGGAATCAAATATCTTAGGAAAAAAGAGCAGAACAGAAAGAATTAGAGGAGCAGAGACTACAAAGAAGAGCCTGGTCAACCTCAAAGTGCCATGGATTCCTAGATGGTCCCATGGTTGATTCTGCAGTTACAATGCTGTAGGAGAGTCAAGTTCTTTTCCATTGAGCTGTGGCTGATGCATCTCTGGAGAATAAAGATGTAAACAGGGATGGAAGCCAATGCTCATTGAATTCCTAGTGAATGAGAAACACTTAAGTAAACATCTTTTTGAGTCTCACTAATGCTGCGATATCTCTGTATTATTTGCCATCTACAAATGGAAAAACAAAGACACAGGCACAGTCCACAAGGCCTAGGCACATAGAGGGATACCTTTCTTTACCTCTAACTTATAACCTGTCCTCCCTTGAATAACCAGAGAAGGCCTAGACAGTACTTTCTCTCAAGAAGCAAAGCATTACCAGCTTTAGCATTCTAGCTTTTCAAGCCATGCAGGAAAGAAGATGATCTATCAACTTTAAATCCCAACTTGAAAGCTGCCAAGACACGGGCAGAGTCATTAGACTGAGTTTCTCTTTGGTACCATGCTTAGAAACAGGGAGAAGCAAAGTTGCTCAAACAGGTAAAATAAGCCCTCCAGTGAGCAGGTGGGAACTTGCTGGAGAGGGAGCAAAGCCTATTGAATGCTGAGCTGGAGAGGTTCCAGCACAGCTGAGAGACACATCCACCATGGTACGTAAATATCCTTTTAATCACTAGCTTCCACCTGCATTGCAAAAAGAGAAAAGGAAAATATATTTGACATGTGTCTTTCATGTTTTGTTGTGTCGAGCTGTGATTCTAGTTGTCCCAAAAGCTGAGCTGACTCAATGTGACACTTATGAGGGTACCATATTTGGGAGTAGTGCTCAAATGAAAATGCATAGGGAATATGTGGGTTGCTTAAGCACATGAATCATTTATCTTCTAAGGTAAAAAACCTCAGAATTATTTTTGATTTTGCTTCCAACTATTTTATAACA
This sequence comes from Acomys russatus, assembly GCF_903995435.1. Classification (NCBI taxonomy): domain Eukaryota; kingdom Metazoa; phylum Chordata; class Mammalia; order Rodentia; family Muridae; genus Acomys; species Acomys russatus. The sequence goes on along the minus strand of NC_067153.1, from coordinate 22,379,768 downwards.
TAAATCTTTTCTTACTAAGTGTGTGCCATCATCTTTTAATGGAGAAACAAAATGTTAACATTAATTTACCTTCCCTATCCAGGGAAGAAAAACTCAAAAGTGAGTCTCAAGTAATAAAAGACATATAGAAAGAAAAAGAAGAAACAAGAAACTCACCCAGGGAACAAGACTTGCTTGCAGACCTCTGAGACCTGGGTGGATGTGCCATCAAGTGTTGCTGTTAGCATGGGGGTCTCTCCAGTGCCCCCTTATGGGATTGCCACTGAGATCCTCTTTGACACATCTAAGGGAGACAAATTACTTGTCCTTTCAGTGACAATCTGTATTTTAAAGAAAATATTGCACACCAGCAAAGTAAATGCCTGGCAGGCACTGAGCAGGCTGGGGACCACTGAAATTTCTCTGCAAAATAGTGCTAATCCCAACTGGGTCATAATCATGGTCTACTGAGGGCTAAGAAATTCCTTTTTCCAATAAATGTTGTCTACGCGGCTGCCTCTGGTACTGCGTGCAGCCCTATCTTTCCTTGATGATACAAATATTTATTTTCAACTTTAAACCTTTTGGACTTGAATTTGCATTTGCTGAATATGTGTTAAGTGCTAATTATCTATGCTGTGGCTACATTTTCTTTACAGTCACTCTAAAAAGGGTTATTATCTTTATTTGTAAGTGAAGAAACCAAAGCTTAACAGTTTCCTCAGTGAAGAAAGCAGATGACCAGAGAAGACACTAATGCAAGGTGCATGCTGTGGGAATTACATAGCAAATCTTCAGGAGGTAGCTTGAACTATCCCCCAGTTGATGGAACGGATGACATTTGAGCCTGAACTTGAAGATGAATTAAAGAGAAGACACATGAAGAGAAGAAAAAGCATGAAGTCATGAGGCCTTAAAAGAGGATAAGGACTTGGCACCAGTTTTAACAGTAGCTCACTTGGCACTTGGACCAAGACCTCCTCCTGTGTGGTTGCTCAGAGAAGGTTCCTGTGTATGTGTACAGGTTGTACTTGTGGTTCACACACTTGACTTTACAGTGTTTGCACCTGCTCATGGGTCTCCCAGATGGCAAATGAAAGCTTAGCTCTGAATTCCCCACCCACTTGATACCATGGTAACAGGGATGCTTATCAACTCATAGGCAAGGAGTTCATTTCATGAGTTAGGCTTAGATGGCTTGAACACACTGTAGCCTCACAGAGCCCTTTTGTATGGGACAGAAGACTTTATCTACACATTGTGAAGTCTTCCTCCAGCAAGTGGAAGATTTTCTTTTCCTTAAGGCTATTACTGGCTCCACAAGACAATAGGTTGTGAGTCAATCCTTAGGGAGTTATTCCTCTTTTTAAAAAAAAATCTCATTTAAATAATTACACATTGGCCTCTGGCTTAATGCAAATTGAGGGAAGGCACTACCAGGACTTTTACTGGGAACACATGAGGCATTATTTATAGTAAATGCATTGTCTTCAGTCATTAACCCATTCTTAGCTGTAAGGAGATCAGTTGAGGACCTAAGCCTTTCTGAGAGTTCCACATTAAGTCAAATGAAAGGAAGGTAAATCATTAAAAAATAAATGGGGGGAGGTGGTACAGTTTTAAGGATGAAATTCTTGCTTTTTTTAACAGTGACAATCTATTCACAGGTAGCATCTGCATCAGTTACATTTCTGCTTGCTGTGACAAAATACAAAACAAGAGAGACTTGAGGAAGGGAGAGTTTCCTTTAGACTGGTGTCAGTCCACTATGACAGGGACAGCGTGAGGATGAGATCAGAGAGATCAACAGCGGCCCCAATGCTAGGCAGCTCTTCCCATTGAATCCTAACTCAAGAAACAGAGGGCAGTGGATGCTGGTGCCTTTGTCCTTTTATATTTGGTATGAGTCCCTAGCCTGTGGGATGGTGCAACATAATCCACATTATGGAGGTGGTGTCTCCATGGAGACATCCTAATAGGCATGCTATAATTTTGTATCCTAAGTGATCCCAAATCAAGATTGGTCATCACATTCTCCTAAGTTGACTTCTAGGTAGGCATCAACTACTTCTATTATTTCTCTTTCTTGATATTCAAATGTTCTCTGAACAAATACTTGTTCCACATACATTGTATGGGATCAGCTTCAGTCCATCTCCAGTATGGGTCCCTGACTATCTTTGGTCATTTTTGGGGTGATATTTTTCTGGTAGCATGATACTTTGAAAGGAAACACATTCTCACTGCTCATCCATTCAGACTGCTCTTTGGAAACCAGGCTAGAATAGCTGGCTACTAACACCTTCCTTTTTTTTTGTTGGAGGAGGTGTGGGCCTGGAATTGATGTCATTAGCTGTTCTAGCCTGAAGCCAAAACTGGGACATGGAACAAATTCATGAGAAATGAAAAGAAATAACTTCTAACGTAAATATAATTAACCTGCTGGATCAGCCTGTACCCGAAGCCATTGCCTCTGGAGTTATTAGTCATGTAAATAAATAATTGTCTTTCATGCCCAGTTCTACCTGAGTAGGATTTTCATTTTCTTTAAAATTAAAACAATTTTGAAAGTGTCCAAGACTTTGCAATATAAGATAGGTTAAAAACCAAATTCATTACACAGAAGTAAAGTTGGGAAACTTGAAGTCTTCAGATGTTCAAAATGACCTGCTGAGGGACACCCTAGTGTAATTCTTGCTTTATGAGAAAACATAAAACTAAAATATTCATAACAGATATGAAGAAAGTAAAGAACGGTTTGATTTTTAAATAACAAGTTTCAGAAAATAAGATAGGGTATGCGGCTCTTACCCAAAAAATTAAAAATATTTTTATACAAAGGAACCACATTTTGCAGAATTCGACTCATACAGAAGCCCTGTGTAGTATAGAGTATGTCAGCATGACTGTAATAAGAATGAGCTGCCATTGTAGGTAGGTAGCTATGCTTCAAAGCAGTGTTATGATTTGAGTGAACCTGTGTTCAACCCCGACTATGCCAAGGACATTTCTGGCACGTTCTGCTAAGGGACCATTTTTCTTTGAAAGTTGGCTTTGTATGATGACATTCATGTTACCTGTTATGCTGTGGTGTCATCAGTGCAACGTCAGCTTCCTCCTTGATACCCATCATGGTTACAAGCTCTACTGCTCTATATTAAAGGTCCATGGTTGACCATTGAGCCATGGGAAACTGCCACAACATCATGACATATGAAGGTTGGCAAAGTCCACATAGCTAGCTGAGAGAGGAAGTAGGATCCACATGCTCTTAGGAAACTATTAAGTGGGTCTTGTCCCCCTTAGTTTGAACATAGTTCTCTTTATAGAGAACCTGGTTTTCTATGTTCCCTGTCTTTTCCTTGATCACTCTGATGGTTATATAAACAGAATTAAAACCAAAATTTGAAAAGTTATTTTCTTTTACTTTAGCTAAAGATCAATCCTATATATACCCTTGTGAACGTTTAAGATGTGTATGATGAAAACTTGAAACACAATTCAATTTTTTTATTATTAATTTATTCTTGTTACATCTCAATGGCAATCCCATCCTTTGTATTCTCCCATTCTTCCCTCCCTCCCATTTTCCCCTTATTCCCCTCCCCTATGACTGTTCCTGAGGGGGACTTCCTCCCCCTTTATATGCTCACAGGGTATCAAGTCTCTTCTTGGTAGCCTGCTATCCTTCCTCTGAGTGCCACCAGGTCTCCCCCTCCAGGGGACATGGTCAAATAAATGTGAGGCACCAGAGTACGTGGGAACACAACTCAATTAAGACCCCTTTTCATTCTTCTGTTTGACAAAATGGAAGTGACGTTGTGATCGCTCATACAGTCTGATGAAAAGGAATTCATTTTCAGTGGTATATATGAGCTCTTTATGTGTGGTTTGTTTGTTTGTTTGTTTGTTTGTTTGTTTGTTTCTTCCTTTCATTTAAAACTCTTGGGTAAGGGGTGGTCTTTAAGAATTTCACTTGTAGCCTCTGAGATTGCTCAGAGGTTGAAACTGCTTGCCACCAAACCTGACAGCCTGAGTTGCTACTCAGGACTCAAGTGATAGAAGAAAATTGACTCCAAAAGTTTTCCTCTGACTTCCATATTTGTGCTGTAGCCTGAACACACAAACACACAAACACAAACACACACACACACACACACACACAAAATACACACACTCACAGACATACAACATAAATAAATATCATTGAAAAAAGGCTTCATTTGCTGTTGGTGCCTAATGAAGTTGCTGAAATGTTTGAGAAATGCTCTGGAAGCTGGGAGTTTGTTTTCTAAAACTATAGTAATTGCATTTTTAAAATATGAGAAATTGTCTTTTCTCATGTGTGGAAAGTATACTTTTTTCATTCAAACAGCCTTCTCGTTTTAGCAATCTTGGGTCAGTGACAGTGCCACTGATCAATCAAAAGTTATTAGAAATGCTGACTGAGTGTATTTTAGTAAAATTGTAAATAATACCATTTTTCTGAGATTGAAAAGACATACATATGCCTCCCCATCCCATGATGGCTATTGAAGGGCCCTCTGTCTGAGTTCCTGCCTCCTCACTCTGCACTGACTGGTGAGGAATGCTGGATAAATTAGTCATCTTTCCTCTGGTGACTTAGTTTCTGTGTCTGTGAACTAGGTATAGTGTGACCCTTCACAGGCGGGGGCTAGGGGTGAAGCTTAGTGGTAGGCCATGTGTTCACACGTGTGTGTTTGTGTATACAGCCTTGGATTTGATCTCCAATAAAACAGCAGGAAAAGTGAAATATATTAACAGACAGATGTTAAAAGCTCTTAGTGTGATTGCTGGCCTGGGACAAACACTCAGCCTTAGTCTTTATCAACACATCCATCTAGTGAATTGATAAAATTAGGCATTCTGGACCATGAACAGTTTTATTTTGAAAATAAAATATTGGATACACACACATTGCCTCAGTCGAGTCTCATGATTTTTGAGGGTGATTGGTGATTGTGTTTGGGAGAAATCTAAGATGCTCCCAAGATCTCTACTGTCTTATGTTCAGACTTCTAATTGTTGCTTCCCACTGAAGATAAGCAAAAAAAGGGGACATGACAACAGCCTTATGAAGCAGCCACTGGGCAAGGAACTGAAGTAATATATAGAAATTGAACATAGTTCTGGCCCATGGCCAGTAAAAGGATGGGGCCCAATCCTGCATTGGCAAGTAACTGAATTCCGTACTGAAAAATATCCTGTATCCCCATAGGAGATCATAGACCAGGTGATACTTTGACTTAACCTTTGGGATCCACAGAACACAGAATCCAGTCAGCTTTGTGAGAACCCCCAACCTTCAGTACTAGAATAAACTATTGTTAAACCCCTACACTGTGGTTGTCATAAAAACAATAGAAACAATGCATTGTTGATGATCTGGTTTTGTAGCTCACCTACTTGTCTTTAGAGATGGGAAGGAAAGAGAATCCTTAGGGATGGCACTATTGGCTGCTTGTGTGCACAAGTAAGGTGAACAGGAATCTAGGAATTTTGTAGCCCCTGAGGATGGATGGCTGTGTTTGTGTGGATGTGCCTGCTGTGGACAAGTGATAGAATTCACATGCCTTATTATAGTGCCTGGAAAATTCTTCCAATAAAATCTCATGAAGTGGTAGGTTTCATTTTGATTGAAAGCATAGAATGTCTTCCCACCCTGCACCCTTCCCTCTCAACTTTACTTTTCCTCCACTCACTGACAGTCCCTTAGCCCCACCCTTTATGTCTTGCAGAGTAGTGGCCTGTTGACTATGTTGACCATTGCTTGATGCACTACAAAAGAAAACAATATAAGGACAAAGACTGTCTGTCTTATAGTTAAATTTACAGAAATGGACAAATATATCAAAATATTGCATGTAAGCCAGCGGCCAGAGCAATCACATGCCACTAATACATCCCCAAGCATCAGGCATCCATACACAGCTTTATCAAAATGGTTTTGTATACTTGCGCATAACCTTGTTGTAAGATTGCTGATGTTAGTTTATAAGATCTATGAAGACAGTGATAATATTTTCTTATGTTTTTCTCTTAGTGCCAAACTCAGTGGCCAATGTATAGCAGATGTTCAAAACATGCTTGCAGTCCATAACGGAATCTGACAAGGAAGCTGTAAAAACTGAATTGTTCTCAATATGACTATATATTAGACTCAGTATAATCTCTTCTTTTCTTGTATCTTGATTTTGATGCAGTACAGTCCATTTTGAAAGGCTAATTTTGGAATTATAAGATAAAATATTTTGGGTTCCACAAATCACTATGCTTGCGGTCATGTGTTGCAGCAGTAATGTGAAGCAAGGAATAGGTGGTGAGGGTAGAGCTGTCCTGGGCTTCTCCTCTCTGAGGGAATCAAAGAACACTGCTGGATCTATAGCCAATGGTGTGGGGCTCTGCCAAGAATGAGATCCCCTGATTTTACTCTGATAAAGTCATTTCAATAATCTCCCTGGCCTCCTCCTCAGCCCTGTGACATGGAAGAATGGAAAGAAAAGAGGTTTAAGTATCAGAAAAACCTATTCAATTCGGCTTCCTCCACTTATCAAGAAAAGCAACTCCACCTCTCTGGTTCTATTTCTTTGTCTCATTTTGTATTCATGCTAAACACAAAGGCTGGAAAACAAAGAAATTGTGACAATGATGATAACATTATGATTGATAGCAGAGGACGCTTTCCAACTTCACACTCAAGTTTCTCTGCTCTGGATAGCCACAGCCTTGTATGTGGCAGGAGCCATGGATAGCTGAATTCACAGTAAAGCGTGGGGCTGGCAAAGACTAAAGAGCAATAGAGATTTGCAAGGATGAGATGAGAGAAGTGAGTGACAGAAGGCAGAAAGTTCAGTGACCTTCCCTGAGACTTCTAAGTTTCTAAGTGTATTTTTCTAAGTGTATATATTTTATGGGAACTTGCATAAAGGCTCCCTCCTAAAGCCATTGCAGCTTAGAATGAAATGCCACATAGAAGGTAGCGAGAAGATAATGCACCTAAGAATTAATAAGAGCAGGGAATGATGCTGGACTTGCACAGCCTATAAGGCCAGGCCTACCACTTCTAGAGGATATAGGGATAGCTGTTATATAGCTGAGGGAAACTCTATATGCCTTTTCCGTTCAGTTGAAGCATATTGGTATCCTACATTGCCCAGACAAAGTCATAGAAAGAAAAAAGGATGCTGTGAATCTGAACTAATAAGACAACAGTGAGTTTAGCGGGTTAGGTAACCACAGCTAACAAGTCCATTAGTATCTTCACAGCCCAGAATTTATTTCATATTGGAAACATTTTTGCCTAACATATAATAATTCTAAGAAGTTATACTCTTGGGTCACCAACATTCCTTTCTTCCCTCTGGCTCTATGATGTCTATTGGAGGTATTTTTAAAAAGACAACAGGTTGTATCATAGCTTCTATTTGAGTAGTGAGGTAGAATGGATCTCTACCAAAAGCCAAGCCCAAGAACAGCGACTCTGTACTGGAGGCTGACAGGTGTGTATAAAGATACATATGTTAAGGCAGGGTCTGAACCATCATGTAACAAGCCATGTATTCATAGAGGGTTCTAAGTGTTTTCTCTTTTTTTTTTTCCTCATTAACTCATTTATTTATTAACTTCATATCCTGATTGTAGTCCCCCCCTCCCAGTTCCACCCTCCCACTTCTTCCCACTTTCCCCTCTCTGTTTCTCCTCAGAAAAGGGGAAGACCCCTATACTAACCTGCCCTAGCACATCAAGTCTCAGGACTAAGTGCATGCTCTTCCACTAAGGCCAGACAAGGCAGCCCAGCTAGGGGAAAGTGATCTAAAAGCAGGCAACAGAGTCCGTGTCAGAGAAAGCCCCATTCCAATTGCTAAGAGACTCTCATGAAGATCAAACTGCCCATCAGCTACATATGTATAGTGGCCCTAGGAACTCTCATGGGCCTAGGTCAGCGGGCTCTCTTGGTCTTCCTGTGGAGTTCTTGTCCCCTCCCAGTCCCTCTATCTTTCCCCTTACTCTTCCACAAAACTTCCTGAGCTCTGCCTAAGGTTTGGATGTAGGTCTCAGTATCTGTTTCAATCTGCTGCTGGTTGTGGCCTCTCAGAGGCTGGTTATGTTAGGCTCCTGTTTGCGAGCATAGCAGAGTATCATTAATAGTCTCCGGGGTTGTCTCCCTCCCATGGCGTGGTTCTTAAGTTGCTCTTGTCATTGTTTGTCCCTTCCCTCAATCTCTGCTCCATCTTTATCCCTGCATATCTTAATAAGAAGGGTAAATTTTGGGTTGACAGTTTTGTGAGTGGGAGTTCCCTAGATTCTGTGATCACAATGAGGAAGCTAAAAATTCTACATCATAGTTAGGCCACCAACCTTCTCAAGCTTTGTGTACTTTTCCAAGAATTTCCCTTTGCTGTTGATAAGCTATTACGGGAAGAGGCTGAAAGGAGATAACTAAAGGCTAACACTAAGATGAGATCCCTCAGCATCCTCCTTACCTCTAGGGACAGTGAATGAATTGTACTCCGGGGGCAGAGAGACATTTAAGAGGAGAAGTTCTGACAGTTTCATAGGGCAGGAAATGTAGTCACTAGGCCAGGGCCTGGTGTAGAAAACACAATGTATATGTTTATGTGCCTTCTTCCAGCTTGTCGACACTGAATGGGAAGGGAAGAAAGCACAGGAAGGAAATCCTCTTCCTTTTGGCAAGGCACAGAGAGAAATTCATGGCTTGACCTGCATCTGTTGTCTCAAGGAGGAAAGGTCACTTCCTCTGTGCTGGATGTCACAGACAGTTCAAAAGACACCATCACGTCCATCAACGCGATGTTGGATTGATAATAAGGTAGTCACTAAATTAAGTGCCTGACTGCAGCGGTAAGCAGGAAGTCAATGCCCCTCGCCTTTTCATGGGAGTCATTTCTGGGGTTCACTTTATCACCGTTATCACACCACGACAATTCCTTTCCTTATCTCTTAGGCAACATTTTAATTGTGTTGGTAAAGAGTGTGGAGAAAATTATAATAATAAACAAACAGCAATAGCAAAAGATGTTTAGAAAGAAGAACTGATTCTGCTAGGGATATTGCTCAAAAGTGAATGTCCATGTGCACAGCTCAGAATCGGCAAGTCATGCACTGAATCCCAGGACACAGCATTTTCAAAGCAATCTGGATGCTTCTCATGTGAGCATTTTGCTTCACATTTTGCAAACATTGTCTAGTATTACAGCGGCTTTTTTTTTTTGTATATTTTTATTATGTCCACTGCATGTTGATAGTCCCAATGGCTCTATAAAGTGTACAGAATGGAAAGATGATCTCCTTTTTTTTCCATGAAAATGATGAATTATAAAATTGGCATTGAGGAGGATCCAAGATGGCGGCGAGCAGTGTGGACCGCGTTTGGAGGCTCCAGTGAACAATTCAGGGAATTGCACAGATTTCTGAGCCAGGAACACCGAGGTCCGAACATCACGGCAGCAGGAGTGCTCCACGGTTCGGAGGGACCAGGGTGCGGAGGACCTGCGTGCCCCTGCACACGGGAGGAGCGTGGTTTTTCTCTGATCGGAGCGGCAGCGGTAGAGGCGGCAGCACCAGCGGCACCAGCAGCGGCGGCTGAGGCACCACCTCAGCTCAGCGGCAGCTCCCCTGCGGGGACACAGTCCGGGCGGAGCACTTGTTCCACCACTGGCGCTAACTCAGAGCAGCCGCAGTTCTCCTGCTGTGGCACAGGCTGGACAGAGCTCTCGGTTCCACCAGCTCTAAGACTCTGGTTGGACACAGTGTACAGTTTGAATCCAGAATTCCTGGCTGAGATTGGTGGTCAGTTTGGGCCCTGAGTCAATAACTGACCACAGCACGCACTTTGGGCCAAAAGGCCCTAGTGGAGCTTGGTGCGTAGTCCCAGCCCAAAAATTCTGGCTGGGCCCTGTGTGCATTTTGGGCCCAAAATCCCTAGCTGAGCTTGGCAGACGGTTCTGGCCCTGAGAATCTAGCTGAGTTCTGCCCGTGGTTCGGTCCCAGTGCTCCTGGCTGGACTTGGCAGGGAACACAGAAGGCTGTGGATACCTTGGCCTGACCCAACGCTCATTCAGAGACCCAGAACAATTGCAGGATCCACAGCAGAGAGGGACTGAGGATCACTGGCTGTGAGAGACCAGAACAACAGGGCTAACCTCCTAACATCCACAACAGTGAAGCTTTGAGCTCGCAGCCTAGGGAAATCGTAAGAAAACAAGTGAATCTATCATCAGACACCCTCCATTCAACTCTGGAAGCTACCCAACAAAAACAAAGACGGCAAGATGTCTAAAGGACAACGAAAAAGCATACGCAAAAAACCCAAAACAACATGGCGTCTCCAGTTTCCAGCTATCCCAAAGAAAACCACCCAGAGAACTCAAATACAACGGAAATACAAGAAAATGACCTCAAATCTTAGTAATGAGGATGATAATGGAGGAAACAAATAAAATTCGTAATCAAATGCAGGAAGACGCAGACAAACAGGTGAGAGACATAAAAGAAGCACATAGAGTGGAACTGGAAAAATTGCAGGAAAATGCAAACAACCAGATGAAAGAAATAACTAAAACGGTTCAAGCTCTGAAGACCTATAAAGAGGCAATGGAAGAAACTCAGGAATATACAAAAAATCAGATGAAAGAAATCAAAAAATCAGTTCAAGATCTGAAAATGAAAATGGATTCAATGATAAACACACAGACAGAAGAAAAACGAGAACGTGAGACCTCAGAGAAGAAGGCGAGCAACACAGAGGTGAGCTTTTCTAACAGAATCCAAGAGATGGAAGAACGAATCTCAGGGCTAGAAGATACAATCACAGATATTGAATCAACCATTAAAGAAATGCCAAATCTGGAAAACTCCTGACACAAAACATCCAAGAAATTAAGGACACCATGAAAAGAAGAAATTTGCGGATAATAGGCATTGAAGAAAGAGAAGACATCAGACTCCAGGGCCCAGAAACTATTCTCAACAAAATCATAGAAGAAAATTTCCCCAATCTAAAGAAAGAGATGCCTATAAACATACAAGAGGCCTACAGAACACCAAATAGAATTGACCAGAAAAGAAAAACTGCCCGCCACATAATAATCAAAACACAAAACATGCAGAACAAAGAAAAAATATTAAAAGCTGCAAGGGAAAAGGGCCAAATAACATTTAATGGTAAACCTATCAGAATTACACCTGACTTCTCAGCAGAGACCATAAAAGCCAGAAGGGCCTGGACAGAGATCCTGCAAACCCTAAGAGAACACAGATGCCAGGCCAGACTACTTTACCCAGCAAAATTATCAATAACCATTGATGGAGAAAACAAAATATTCCATGACAAAAACAAATCAAACAGTACCTATCCACAAACCCAGCTTTACAGAAGGTACTAGAAGGAAAACTCCATCCCAAAGGGTCAAGCTACAACCAAAACTACCCAGGAAATAGATAACTATCCCATGGCAAAAACACACTACACAAACGCTCGACTGGAAACAACATCAAAATTAAGACTCTTAACAGTCACTGGTCATTAATATCTCTCAACATCAATGGCCTCAATTCTCCAATAAAAAGACACAGACTAACCGAATGGGTACATAAACAAGACCCAACATTCTTCTGCATCCAAGAAACACATCTCACCCATAATGAAAGGCATTACCTCAGGGTAAAGGTTGGAAAAAAATATTCCAAGCAAATGGTCACAAGAAGCAAGCAGGGGTAGCCATTTTAGTATCGAACAAAATAGACTTTCAACCAAAATTAATCAAAAGGGATGAGGAGGACACTTCATACTCATCAAAGGTAAAGTCAACCAAGATGACATCACAATTCTGAACATCTATGCTCCCAATACAAGGGCACCCACATATGTAAAAGATCTCCTAAAAAAGCTTAAACCACACATCGATCCCCACACAATAATAGTGGGAGACTTCAACACCCCACTCTCACTGAAGGATAAGTCATTGAAACAGAACTAAGCCGAGAAATAACATCATTAACCAATGCCATGGGTCAAATGGATCTAACAGATATCTATAGAACCTTTCACCCAAACAAGAAAGAATACACCTTCTTCTCTGCACCCCATGGAACCTTCTCCAAAATTGATCACATCGTAGGTCACAAAGCAAGCCTCAACAGATACAAGAGGATTGAAATAATACCTTGTATCCTATCAGACACCATGCTCTTAGGCTGCAATTCAACAACAACAGAAATAACAAAAAGCCTACACGTTTGTGGAAACTAAACAACTCTCTGCTAAATGACACCTGGGTCAGGGAAGAAATAAAGAAAGAAATCAAGGAGTTTCTGAAATTCAATGAAATGATGAAACAACATACCCAATTTGTGGGATACATTGAAAGCAGTGCTAAGAGGAAAATTCATAGCACTAAGTGCCTTTAAAAAGAAATTGGAAACATCGCACATAAGCATCTTAACAACACAACTGGAAGCCCTAGAAAAAAAAGAAGCAGAAACACCCAAGAGGAGTAGACGCCTGGAAATTATCAAACTCAGGGCTGAAATTAACAAATTAGAAACTAAGAAACAGTCCAAAGAATCAACAAAACCAAAAGCTGGTTCTTTGAGAAAATCAACAAGATAGACAGACCATTAGCCAAACTAACTAAAAGCAGAGAGACAGTATGAAATGAACAAAATCAGAAATGAAAAGGGAGACATAACAACAGACACTGAAGAAATTCAAAGAATCATAAGATCCTACTTTGAAGGCATATACGCCACAAAATTTGAAAATCTAAGGGAAATGGACGATTTCTTGATCAAGTTCACTTGCCAAAGTTGAGTGAAGAACAGATAAACAAGTTAAATAGTCCCCTTTCCCCTACAGAAATAGAAGCAATCATCGATGGTCTCCAACCAAAAAAAGCCCAGGGCCAGATGGTTTCAGTGCAGAATTCCTACCAGACCTTTAAGGGCGAGCTAATACGATACTCTTCAAGCTACTCCAAAAGATAGAAATGGATGGAAAATTACCAAATTCATTCTATGAGGCCATAGTCTCATTGATACCTAAACCTCACAAGACTCAACAAAGAAAGAGAATTTCAGACCAATTTCTCTTATGAACATAGATGCAAAAATACTAAATAAAATACTTGCAAAACGAATACAGGAGCACATCAAAGATATCATTCATCATGACCAAGTAGGCTTCATTCCAGGCATGCAGGGATGGTTTAATATACGGAAATCCATCAATGTAATCCATCATATAAACAAACTGAAAATAAAAAACCACATGATCATCTCCTTGGATGCAGAGAAAGCAATTGATAAAATTCAACACCCATTCATGTTTAAAGTTTTAGAGAGATCGGGGATACAAGGCACTTTCCTCAACATAATAAAGGCTATATACAGCAAGCCAATAGCCAAAATCAAGTAAATGGGGAGATACTCAAGGAAATTCCTCTAAATCGGGAACAGGCAAGGCTGCCCACTCTCTCCATATCTCTTCAATATAGTACTCGAAGTTCTAGCCAGAGCAATAAGACACAAAAGGAGATCAAGGGTATCAAATGGGGAAGGAGGAAGTCAAATTATCCCTCTTTGCAGATGATATGATAGTGTACATAAGTGACCCTCAAACTCCACCAGAGAACTTCCTAAAGCTGATAAACCACTCAGCAAATTGCTGGATACAAAATTAACTCAAAAAGTCTGTAGCCTTCCTATACACAAATGACAAGCTTACAGAGGAAGAAATTAGGAAAAACCACACCCTTCACATTAGCCACAAGCAATATAAAATATCTAGGAGTTACCCTACTAAGCAAGTGAAGGACTTGTAATGAAAAAAATTTCAAAACTCTGAAGAAAGAGATTGAAGATGACCTGAGAAGATGGCGTGATCTTCCTTGCTCATGGATCGGAGAAATTAACATAGTAAAAATGGCCATCCTACCAAAAGCAATCTACAGATTCAATGCAATCCCTATCAAAATAACTACACAATTTTTTAAAGACATTGAAAGTTCATTCTGAACTTCATATGGAAAAACAAAAAACCCAGAATAGCTAAACAATCTTGTACAATAAAAGATGCTCCGGAGGAATCTCCATACCTGATCTCAAACTGTACTATAAAGCAATAGTAACTTAAACAGCATGGTACTGGCACAGCAACAGGCTGGTTGATCAGTGGAATCGCATCGAAGACCCAGATATGAATCCACACACATATGGTCACTTGATTTTTGACAAAGAAGCCAAATCCATTCAATGGAAAAAGGATAGCATCTTCAACAAATGGTGCTGGTCTAACTGGAGGTCTATGTGTAAAAAAATGAAACTGGACCCATATTTGTCACCTTGCACAAAACTCAAATCCAAGTGGATTAAAGACCTCACATAAAACCAGAGACACTAAGCCACTTAGAAGAAAAAGTGGGAAAGAGCCTGGAACATATTGGCACAGGAGACAACTTCCTGAACAGAACACCAACGGCCCAGGCCTTAATGTCACCATTAATAAATGGGACCTCATGAGGCTGAGAAGCTTCTGTAGAGGCAGGAGACACTGTCAAGAGAACAAAGCGACAGCCTACAGACTGGGAAAAATCTTCACCAACCCTACATCTGACAAAGGTCTAATATCCAAAATATATAAAGAACTCAAGAAATTAAACACCACCAAACCGAATAACCCATGAGAAATGGGGCTTGGAACTAAACAGAGAATTCTCAACAGAGGATATCAAATGGCTGAGAAACACTTAAAGAATGCTCAACCTCCTTAGTCATCAGGGAAATGCAAATCAAAACAACTCTGAGATTCATCTTACACCCATCAGAATGGCTAAGATCAAAAATTCAAGCGACACCACATGCTGGCGAGGATGTGGGGAGAGAGGAACACTCCTTCATTGCTGGTGGGAATGCAAACTAGTACAGCCACTTTGGAAATCTATCTGGTGCTATCTCAGAAAAATGGGAATAGGGCTTCCTCAAGACCCAGCTATTCCACTCCTTGGAATATACCCAGAAGATGCTCCAGCACACAACAAGAAAATTTGCTCAACCATGTTCATAGCAGCCTTATTCATAATAGCCAGAACATGGAAACAGCCTAAGTGTCCCTCAGTAGAAGAGAGGATAAAGAAACTGTGGTACATATACACTATGGAATACTACTCAGCTATTAAAAACAAGGAATTCCCGAAATTTGTGGATAAATGGATTGAGCTAGAAATGATCATAATGAGTGAGTTAACCCAGAAGCAGAAAGAATCAAATGGTATATACTCACTTATATCTGCATACTAGCCCAAGGGGCATGTCCCACGAAAGCCTTCACTTACCAGGAAACTAGGACAGAGGGGAAGGCATCCTATTGGGACTCTAAATGAGAGACGCATGGGAGAACAGCAAAATAAAAGGATCCAGAGGGTCCTAGAAATCTACAAGTAGAACAATATGATAGGCAGATTTGGGCCCAGGGGTCCCGCTCAAACTAAGGCACCAGCCAAGGACAATACAGGAGGTAAACTTTAAACCCCTTCCCAGATCTAGCCAATGGTCAGAATATTCTCCACAGTTGAGTGGAGAGTGTGATACGACTTTCTCACATACTCTGGTGCCTCACATTTGACCATGTCCCCTGGAGGGGGAGACCTGGTGGCACTCAGAGGAAGGACAGCAAGTAGCCAAGAAGAGACTTGATACCCTATGAGAATATATAGGGGGACGTAATCCCCCTCAGGAACAGTCATAGGGAAGGGGAATAATGGGAAAATGGGGGGGGGGAGGAATGGGAGGATACAAGGGATGGGATAAACATTGAGATGTAACAAGAATAAATTAATAAAAAAAAAAAAATATATGAAAAAAAAAAAAAAATAAAAATAAAATTGGCATTGAAAATAGTTTAAAATAGCTGGCATTTTATTTGCTCAGACCTTTGCTAGACTTTCTGAGAGTCAGTTCAGTGAGTTTTTATTGGAAGAAAGAGAGAGAAAAGCACACAGCAGTCCAAGTGCTTCCTATTCTACACTACCTGTAATTTAGAGTATAACAGCTACACACGTATAAATCCATTGTGTTAACCTTAATCTATACCTTGAAGATGATAAGTTGATTGATTCACCAAGTGTATTCATGGACATAATAACGTTTATCAAGTAGCCATTGTGTACACAACACTGTTCTTTCTGTTTTGAAAACAGTTATGAAGGTTTTTTTAAAAAGGCACTTTATTTGAGAAACAGAACCAGGAAACCACATCCCTGTGTGATTGGTTCACATTTGAAGGAAATCATCCAGAAGTCCATACTCTAAATGTGGTACTTCAAGCGGTTTTTAGCACCACCCTCAGCAACACCAGAGGGGTCAGGTCTACATGCAGCTCAGGTGAAATCCTAGTTTAAATAATCCTTGAGGTGATTTATTGGTGTAGTGAATGATATTCAAGATGTGTGGACAACAATGGAGAGTGTAAGAACACTCTACAGTTTCACGAATAAAGCAGAAAACTGTGATAAACCCCGCGTCCTAGCATATTTGGCACAGCTGGCTGTGTTTGTAACCTTATTCAGTCATCGTTCCACCCCCATTCTAAAGGAGAGCTCTGTCACCTTGTCACACTGCAGGTCTTGCTGAAACTATATGCATATCAGACTAAGGAGTGTGTGCAAGGGGCTTTGAGAAGAACCACGTGTATAAACAAGGTGACACACTCACCTTTTGAGAATGTATAGGCAGTGTGACAGGGACCTGAGTGTTAACAAATGCTTATGAAAAATGTTTGATTTTATCAAAAACATTTCAAGAGAAAAATGGCAGGCATCAGATTCTTAATCCCACCTACTTCTTTTTTATTACAGTACATTGTTTTCTGAAATAAAAATAAACAGAACAAAGGTAAAAATAAAATAAAACATGAACATTTAAAACATATAAAATAAAATAAGTAAAAAATTAAAAATAAATAAATTAAATTAGAAAGTTGAGCAGCCAAACTGACATATCAGTTTGTAGCTGATTGTCTCATTTAATCTCTCACAACAATGCTAAAATGTATAAAATCTTTCTATCAGTGCAGAATTTTACCAGACCTTCAAGGGCGAGCTAATACCGATACTATTCAAGCTACTCCAAAAGATAGAAATGGATGTCTCATTGATACCTAAACCTCACGAAGACTCAACAAAGAAAGAGAATTTCAGACCAATTTCTCTTATGAACATCGATGCAAAAATACTAAATAAAATACTTGCAAAACGAATACAAGAACACATCAAAGATATCATTCATCATGACCAAGTAGGCTTCATTCCAGGCATGCAGGTATGGTTTAATATCTGGAAATTCATCAATGTAATCCACCATATAAACAAACTAAAAATAAAAAACCACATGATCATCTCTTTAGATGCAGAGAAAGCATTTGATAAAATCCAACACCCATTCATGTTTAAAGTTTGAGAGAGATCGGGGATACAAGGCACTTTCCTCAACATAATAAAGGCTATATACAGCAAGCCAATAGCCAAAATCAAAGTAAATGGTGAGATGCTCAAGGAAATTTCTCTAAAATTGGGAACAAGGCAAGGCTGTCCACTCTCTCCATATCTCTTCAATATAGTACTCGAAGTTCTAGCCAGAGCAATAAGACAACAAAAGGAGATCAAGAGTATCCAAATGGGAAAGGAGGAAGTCAAATTATCCCTGTTTGCAGATGATATGATAGTGTACATAAGTGACCCTCAAAATTCCACCAGAGAACTCCTAAAGCTGATAAACACCTTCAGCAAATTAGCTGGATACAAAATTAACTCAAAAAAGTCTGTAGCCTTCCTATACACAAATGGCAAGCTTGCAGAGGAAGAAATTAGGAAAACCACAACCTTCACATTAGCCACAAGCAATATAAAATATCTAGGAGTTACTCGAACTAAGCAAGTGAAGGACTTGTTTGAAAAAAAATTCAAAACTCTGAAGGAAGAGATTGAAGATGACATGAGAAGATGGAATAATCTTCCTTGCTCATAGATCGGGAGTATTAACATAGTAAAAATGGCCATCCTGCCAAAAGCAATCTACAGATTCAATGCAATCCCTATCAAAATACCTACACAATTTTTTAAAGACATTGAAAGTTCAATTCTGAACTTCATATGGAAAAACAAAAAACCCAGAATAGCTAAAACAATCTTGTACAATAAAAGGTGCTCCGGAGGAATCTCCATACCTGATCTCAAACTGTACTATAAAGCAATAGTACTTAAAACAGCATGGTACTGGCACAGCAACAGGCTGGTTGATCAGTGGAATCGAATCGAAGACCCAGATATGAATCCACACAGATATGGTCACTTGATTTTTGACAAAGAAGCCAAATCCATTCAATGGAAAAAAGATAGCATCTTCAACGAATGGTGCTGGTCTAACAGGAGGTCTATGTATAAAAAAAATGCAACTGGACCCATATTTGTCACCTTGTACAAAACTCAAATCCAAGTGGATTAAAGACCTCAGCATAAACCTGGAGACACTAAGTCACTTAGAAGAAAAAGTGGGGGAGGAGCCTGGAACATATTGGCACAGGAGACAACTTCCTGAACAGAACACCAATGGGACCTCATGAGGCTGAGAAGCTTCTGTAAGGCAGGAGACACTGTCAAGAGAACAAAGCGACAGCCTACAGACTGGGAAAAGATCTTTACCAACCCTACATCTGACAAAGGTCTAATATCCAAAATATATAAAGAACTCAAGAAGCTAAACACCACCAAACCAAATAACCCAATTGAGAAATAGGGCTTGGAACTGGACAGAGAATTCTCAACAGAGGAATATCAAATGGGTGAGAAACACTTAAAGAAATGCTCAACCTCCTTAGTCATCAGGGAAATGCAAATCACAACAACTCTGAGATTCCATCTTACACCCATCAGAATGGCTAAGATCAAAAATTCAAGTGACACTACATGCTGGAGAGGATGTGGGGAGAGAGGAACACTCCTTCATTGCTGGTGGGAATGCAAACTAGTACAGCCACTTTGGAAATCTATCTGGTGCTATCTCAGAAAAATGGGAATAGGGCTTCCTCAAGAAGCAGCTATTCCACTCCTTGGAATATACTCAGAAGATGCTCCAGCACACAACAAGAAAATTTGCTCAACCATGTTCATAGCAGCCTTATTCATAATAGCCAGAACATGGAAACAGCCTAAGTGTCCCTCAGTAGAAGAATGGATAAAGAAACTGTGGTACTTATACACTATGGAATACTACTCAGCTATTAAAAACAAGGAATTCCCGAAATTTGTGGATAAATGGATTGAGCTAGAAATGATCATAATGAGTGAGTTAACCCAGAAGCAGAAAGAGTCAAATGGTATATACTCACTTATATCTGCATAGTAGCCCAAGGGGCATGTCCCACGAAAGTCTTCACTTACCAGGAAACTGGGACAGAGGGGAGGACATCCTATGGGGACTCTAGATGAGAGAAGCATGGGAGAATGGCAAAATAGAAGGATCCAGGGGGTCCTAGAAACCTACAAGTAGAACATTATGATAGGCAGATTTGGGCCCAGGGGTCCCACTCAAACTAAGGCACTAGCCAAGGACAATACAGACGGTAAACTTTAAACCCCTACCCAGATCTAGCCAATGGTCAGAACATTCTCCACACTTGAGTGGAGAGTGGGATATGACTTTCTCACGTACTCTGGTGCCTCACATTTGACCATGTCCCCTGGAGAGGGGGACCTGGTGGCACTCAGAGGAAGGACAGCAGGTTACCAAGAAGAAACTTGATACCCTATGAGCATATACCGGGAGGGGTGGGTAATTCCCCCTCAGGAACAGTCATAGGGGAGGGGAATAATGGGAAAATGGGGGGGGAGGGAAGAATGGGAGGATACAAGGGATGGGATAACCATTGAGATGTAACAAGAATAAATTAATAAAAAAATTTTTTAAAAAGAAAATCTTTCTATGTCCATTTCATAGATTCCTCTCTCCTGTCTAAAGGGAGTGAAATTAACTTATTTAGCATTGTGACAAATATTAAGGATCAGACCAAAGACTGAAGTGGTTGATTGACAAAGCTCATACCACTTCCACTTCCACATCCGTGTTTGAGAAATCCAGTTGTCATGAACTCTATCAATCCATCCTTCATCAGTTCCCAGGGATTTTGTAGATGTAGCCTATATTTTAACATTGCAGCATAGAGTTTTCTCCTACAACCTTTACATGTGGGACCATACAAAAAAAATAAATATATATATTATTAATTTAATCATATTACATCTCAATGGTTATCCCATCCCTTGTATCACCCCCATTCCTCTCTCCCTCCCATTTTCCCCTTACTCCCCTCCCCTATGACTGTGACTAAGGAGGACCTCCTCCCCCTGTATATGCTCATAAGGTATCAAGTGTCTTCTTGGTAGCCTGCTGTCCTTTCTCTGAGTGTCACCAGGTCTCCCCATCCAGGGGGCATGGTCAGAAGCATGGGAGAATGGCAAAGTAGAAGGATCCAGAGGGTCCTAGAAACCTATAAGAAGAACATTATGATAAGCAGATTTGGGCCCAGGGGTCCTACTCCAACTATGGCACCAGCCAAGAATAATACATGCAGTAAACTTCAAACCCCTACCCAGATCTAGCCAATGGACAGGACATTCTCCACAGTTGAGTGGAGAATGAGGTCTGACTTTCATATATATATTTTAAAATCCCATCCTATTTGAGGTTTATGATTTTATGTTGGGTCACAGTGGAGGCTATCCTGAAGCACATGAAGCCCCATGCCCTGAAGACTGAACACCTGGTTTAGTCCACCATTTGCTGCCACATCAGTCAAGACTGTCTTTGGACCTCTTCTCTAACTTTCTGTCCATCAAATGCCAGTTCCAGTTTCCATTAACACATCACTCTCTGGAAGCTGTGATGACCACTTTTTAATCTATGTGAAATCGTGTCTTTCCCAGGGTAGCCAACTCAGATTTCAAATTGAGTATTATTTTTCTACAGTTACCAAGTACCCCACAGTACCTACTGTGATATAGTTCATGTTAAAGATACCTAATCTTTGCTTCTTTGACAGATAAATCATTTTTAAATTATAATTTATTCATATCCCAAGTGTTACCCCCTGGCTTATAACTCTCAGTTCCTACCCTCCCTCCATCTTCTGCCCTATTCCCCTCCCCTAGAACTCTGATGGGTTCGGGGGGCACTCCTTTCCCACCATCTGATTGTAGCCTATCGGATCTCATCAGGAGAGCCTGCGTCCCCTTTCTCTGTGTTCCTGCAAGGGCTTCTTACCAAAGGGAAGTGATCAAACAGCAGGCACCAGAGTGCCTGTCAGAGACAGTCTCTGTCCCCTCTTCCCCTTACGTGGAGAATGAGCTATCTGTCCATCAGCTACATCTGAACAGGAGGTCTAGGTTCCTTGTATGCATGGTCCTTGTTTGGCGCATCAGTTTGTGCAGGCCCGCCTGGGTCCAGATGTGCTGGCCTTCATGGTATCCTTGTGGAGCTCCTAACCCCTCCCGGCCTTCCACACCCCCACTCTTTCCTACAACACTCAGCATTCCATTCAGAATTGGGCTGTAAGTCCCAGCATCTGTTCTGACTCCCCTGCTGGGTGGAGTCTCTCAGAGGACATCCGTGCTGGATTAATATCCACTTATAAGTGAATATACACCATGTGTGCATTTCTGGGTCTGGGTCACCTCACTCAGTATGATCTTTTCCAGTTCCATCATTACCTGCAAATTTCAAGATTTCCTTTTTAAAAAAACAGCTGAGTAGTATTCCATTGTGCAAATGTACCGCAGTTTCTTTATCCATTCTTTGGTTGAGAGACATCTAGATTGTTTCCAGATTCTGTCTATTACTAACAAAGCTGCTATGAACATAGTTGAGCAAATGTCCTTCTTGTGTGGTGGAGCATCTTTGGGTATATGCCCAGGAGTGGTATGGCTGGGTCTTGAGGTAGTACTGTTCCCAATTTTCTAAGAAAGCACCAGATTGATTTCCAAATCTTAACTGTACACTTTACAAGCACAGGAAGGGTTTAGATGGCAAGTGAGCATTTCTTCCTGAAGAATACTGACAGCACTCTAGGTGATATGGTATACATTACTGTCAGATAAAACAGTCAGAAAATCATTGATGCTTTCATTTTCAATTTAAAGATAATAAGCCTATGAGCTGCCATTTTGCCACTCTTTTTAACTGAAATATTAGAGGGCTGGGAACAAGTTTTATTGATTTTTAAAATATGTAATGTGTGCATAAAGAAGTCTGCGTCAGCAATAAGGTTATCTGAGGCTAACCTAAGGAAATATTTGTGGAGGGAGGTTTTATGTAGAGTTAGAAGAATCTAATACAGAATATGTACGTGGAAAAGTGCACATAGAGCTAAAGCCATTACAAATCAGGCTTTTTCCCTTTGATTGGAAACAAGTTAAAGGAAAAAGGAGTGAATGTACCATATGTTAAGTTAAAAGGGAAAGATTTCAATAATTCTCTACTTGCTCTGGAGAAAAATACCAACTTTCTTATATACTCAATGCACACTTCCTTTTGATGGTAATTAAAACTGACTTTGTATAAAACTGTGACTTTGTTGGTTAGGCATGTGAAATGTGCTCAAGATTCACAGCACTTATACGCTGGTACACAGATGAGTACCTCCTCCCAAGTTCATCCTAAGCTGAGCAAGTGCAGAGCATTGCATTCATGTATGCAGTACATTGGTTTTTACTTGTCTTTTGGCTCAGTACAATTTTTTCATATTCCATGTGCATATATTTGGAGAAAAATGAAGTTATTTGAAATTTGGGCCACAGCCCATATGGGAAATATGATCATTTGGTAAGTTTGTACAATATAATTATGAAAAATAACTGTATGACCTTCAACAAACTTCTGTTAAAAAAAATTACATCATTAAGACCTTAGGAGGGTTAAGATGTTTTTAGGTCTAGATAGATCTTTTAAGTTGATAGTGACAAGATGTGATGGAGATTGATTTACATTCAGAATTTTAGATGCACCAAGATGGAAAGATGTTTTCCTCAAGGCTGTCAAATACAAATAGCCAAAACACTAAGAATGTAACATTTATATAATTCCTGGTAGTGTCATGGTCATTCTTGCTATAGGTAGTTTATTGTATATATGTGGAATAATATAAATGTATATGTAAAAATTAAAAGTAAAAGAAGACCTTTGGAAGTAAGGGTTGTGTGACAAAACACCTGCTAAAGGTGAAGATTTTACTGTAACATTATTGGTTTTGAAGCCATAGTCTCTAGTGGGCTCTACCTTTTTTAGTTGAATTTACTGCAGACTGTGACTTCAACTTTTCTAAATACGGAAGGAATTATGACTGTGATATGGCAAGGAGTTAGAATTAAGCAAGATGATACACTAGCAAGTTCCTGGCACACAAGGTCATGCAGTAGCAACTATTTGCTTCCCACATCTTTTCTTGACTATATTATGTGTATGTGTGTACCTGCAAACTGCTCCCCAACATGACCATGATAAATAAACAAACTGTACCTGATCTCACGGATAATTTTGTCGGAGGAACCAAAAGTTCCAAAATGTAGATGATAGTGTTGCCAAGGAGAGAATTTTTTATACTCTTTATATTTTATATGCAGAAACTAGAAGTTGGATATTTAAAAACTGCTGTTGATCTGTCTCTGACTTTTATGCTAGTAGAATATGGCCAGCAAGAATTGAATATAAGATGTCTAGTTAACTGGGACATGTCAGAACATAAGTCATTGCTACGATTTGGGCCCAGGGTCCCGCTCAAACTAAGGCACTAACCAAGGACAATACAGGCGGTAAACATTAAACCCCTACCCAGATCTAGCCAATGGTCAGAACATTCTCCACAGTTGAGTGGAGAGTGGGATATGACTTTCTCACGTACTCTGGTGCCTCACATTTGACCATGTCCCCTGGAGGGGGAGACCTGGTGGCACTCAGAGGAAGGACAGCAGGTAGCCAAGAAGAGACTTGATACCCTATGAGAATATACAGGGGAAGGTAATCCCCCTCAGGAACAGTCATAGAGGAGGGGAATAATGGGAAAATGGGAGGGAGGGAAGAATGGGAGGATACAAGGGATGGGATAACCATTGAGATGTAACAAGAATAAATTAATAAAAAATTAAAAACAATAAGTCATTGCTACTTGGAAAGGTGCCCAAAACACAAAAAAAATGTCCTAGACTCCATGATGGACAAAAAGGAGGCAAGAGGAGAGACCAAGTATACACTTAAGGTCAAGACAAGTCTGGGAACTAAACTCTGCACTCAAGAAAGAAGCCAGAATAACACAGAAACAGAACGTAGCTGAAGCTGCATGAACTCTTTGCCTCTGGGCTGTGTTATACAAATGCTCAGGACACACAGTGCTAAGCACAGAACAAGAGTGGCTTATATGCCTCCACTGCCTGCCCTAAAAGACTAAATCAAACACTGAGCTAGTATCAAGGATACCCAGTTCTAGATCCCTTTCTACATTGATTCATCATAATATAGCAAAGTAGATTCTTTCAATGCCCCAGGTATACAGTGGTGACGATACTTCCTTTATTTTGTAGGTGATACTTGTTTCATAAGCAATGAAATTTAAAGAGCATTCCTTGACTCCAGTACCAGGCCCACAAGGTAGTATAATACTCAGCCTTGAAAAGAATAAGTGTCCTTCTGTGTCCTCTTCCAGAAAATGAGACAGCAATGTCTTCCTCATAGTTTCTGTAAACACGTAAAACGTGCGTAAGGAAATGGAGCAGCAATATACCTTCCACATATATAATTGCATATAAGTGATAGCAGCAACAAATAGAGTGTTTGAAAAAATGCAAGATACAGTAAACATTCTGGAAAGGAAATGTGCACTATAATTACAAATGAGAGCACGGTTTGTGAACAGGAAATGTGGGAAGAACAAAGAATGTGGCTTCGGAATCCGACAGTTGTGATTGAAAAGCCACCGTTGTGAGCTAGACGCTTTGAGTGAAGTTCCTTAACTCCTCTTAATATTATGTTGTATTTTTTAAAATTGGCAAGCCAGGTATGTTAACTCATTGTTCAAAATGCTCTTATAAAGATTTCAAACAAACTAAGAAGCAAGTGGAATAAGAAATATTTTTAGCGGAAAGCAATTATGTATAATTACAGGATAATGGACATATCCAGCAAGGATCTCCATTAGAATTTACATTATTTTACATTTTTTTCCTGAACAGAAAAATTTTGTTGCATGCTAAGACTGTGACATTCTTGAGCCGATATGAGTTAGGAGGGCCAGTCTAGGTGAAAGTCAAGAACCACATTTTATATGCTTCTTTTTTAAACAGAAAACCTCATCCCAGAGGATTGGTTCACACAGTTCATCTGTCTCCTGTGACTACAAATGTAAATTCATAGTGGCACTTTGCCCAGCACTCAGGTCCTGCTTGTCGGTGAGACCAATGAAGAGAACAAGAAAATATTCTGGGAACAAAATGCCACAGGTAGCCTAAGGACATGAGCTCTGTGTCCCATGGGCCTCCAACTTTAACAATGAGACCACTGTCCTCACTAGAAATGGCTAGAATGGATGAGGGCCAGTTGGACCCAAGTGCCATCATCTCAGACCAAAGGGTTACAAGTAGGCCAGAAGAAGGATGAAGAAGAGTGTTTGAAAATGCAGCTGGTGATGCACTCGCACTGAACTCTTCAAAGGCTTGGATCAGTCCCAGATCCAAGCATGCCAGATACTCAGAAAAGGAAGCAACTCACTTGGGATTCCTAGTGAAAGTCATGGCTCAGAGCATCCATCAATAGAGAAATAAAGCAATGCTTGAACTCTTTGTACATGGCAGGTAATTTATACTGACCCCATTTGATCACCAACATCCTTGTGTCACATTTCATGCACTGTAAGCTGTCAACGTAGTTTAGTTTAGGCTGTTACTATTGTCATCTTCCCATCACGAATGAAGAATAGTCTCTTGGTTTTAAAGTCACTTGCCCCTAATCATTTGGCTAGTTGGTAGCAGATCTGAGATGCAAATCCATTGCCAACCTCCAAACTTACCCATTTTGCATAAAAACCTAAAGGGAACAGGCTACTATAAACTTTCTTTGAACCATCAGCTACATGTCAGAAAAGACACAAAAGATCTTCCTTCCCAAAACTTACTCTCATACAGTGGGTCTTGCAAAGTATGAGCCATAGACCTCAGCAGAGCATGAATGTATTCTTAATAATATAGAGAAAATAAACCTAAAGCAATACATTCTGCAGAAATTAAGTTTCAAAGGCCCTTGTTTCAATTACATATAAGTCTGTATATATGCATATACTGTATCATGACATACAAAATATAAGCCATGAAGTTCATAGATAGAAACTTCCACAGGCCATCTGTATAGTAAGTATGTGAGCAGCAGACAGATTTCCGTAGCACACTTTCTGTTGTCTCGCTTTGGTCGTCAGTATTTTGGGGTCTGTGAGGTGTTCTTTGACATGCTTCTCAAGTGGAAGAGATGGATCACAATGACTCACATCGATGTAAGTGGATGCTGAGCTAGAATGTAATAGAACTAGTCTCTAAAATCCACCACAAATAACTCAGTAACTTAGTAGGATGCTAGGAATCGAGGTATGATTTCAACTGAGGTTAATCAAGTTGGATTTTTTTGATTTAGTAAATGTTGTCATAACATTTTCTGATGCCCATTGGGAAAGCAGCTAGTGAGTTAAATGCAATGAGGAGTTCAGAAGGCACTAGATTACTAGTGTTCACATTCCCTTCCACACATGTGAACCTAAGATACTGTGTGCACCGGAACTCCTGTCAAGAGCTACAAATATCAGAGTTAGACTAAGTTGTGTTGGGACAAGGTGACGTGATAAAGATGTGTGCCTCATGTACCTGTTTTAGTACACATTTTAATTGTTAAATTTTCACAGAATACTAAAATCACAGAAAATTTTGATGTCTAAATGTAGGTGACAAAAACCAACAGTATTTTGACATTAAATTTTTAATATCTATCCTAATCTGAATTTTTATCACTTTAATCTCCATATTTTCTTGATGAAGAAACTCTCCAACATATTTGATATCAATGTTATATATACGTCATTTTTAGTTAGAGGGATTATCACATTTGATGATGGTTCCTTGGCAACTGATGATTTTATAAAATGATTAAATATTCTCCACAGTTGAGTGGAGAGTGTGATATGACTTTCTCACGTACTATGGTGCCTCACATTTGACCATGTCCCCTGGAGGGGGAGACCTGGTGGCACTCAGAGGAAGGACAGCAGGTAGCCAAGAAGAGACTTGATCCCTATGAGAATATATAGGGGGAGGTAATCCCCCTCAGGAACAGTCATAGGGGAGGGGAATAATGGGAAAATGGGGGGGGGGAGGAATGGGAGGATACAAGGGATGGGATAAACATTGAGATGTAACAAGAATAAATTAATAATAAAAAAAAAAAGCTTAGCTTACAGATGTTTACATATGTCCAAAATGAAATGTTTGCCTCAATTTTGAGTTTTTAAACATATCATATGAATGTACCAGTTATCTTTCTTTTCTTTATTTTTTGAATATCATCTGCCTACTTTGTTCAATTCCATATCCAGCCAAGTTGCTGACTCAGTCTACCCACTATGCCAGCACAAAGAGAAATAGCAACTAGATAGGGCAGAGCCTTCGTTCTCCTTCTTTTACAACCTAGTGAGAACTGAAATCAGAAGACATTTATTAGCTCATATATCCTGAGCCTTTATTAAGTGCTGTATTAAGTATTCTACATAGATAAATTTGCTTAATTGTCCCAGCAACTCCTTTAAGTAGACACTGCTGATTGCTTGCTTTGAAAATAAATAAATACATACATACATACATAATCACACAGTAATTAGGAAGTCATCCCATGGTGCCATAGACTAAGAGTTAGAACCTGGATTATCCTGGCTCCAACGTATGGATTATTGTTCATTGATAGTCTGTATGCTAGCACAGGTGTTTGTGGCTCTCAGTTTAGAGTTTCCTGTCTAACATAAGGAGCAAAACTAAACACAACACTATGTCAACATGTGACTTTAAACCTAAATTTTCAAAAACCACATAAAAATTGCTAATTATGCTTTAAATTCATCAGATAGCCTGCCATTGCATAATTTTGCATCTTTCTCCCGAAAGAATGATCTTCTTTCCTTAAGCCATATGCTTTTTATCTCTAAGGTGGAGAATAATAATTCTCTCTGAGCATGTTTAAGTTACTGAGAGAATTCCCTTAGGGTGGCAAACTGTGCATGAACCATCACAATTAGTATCCACTCAAAACCTGCTATGTCATTTTTTAGTCTCTCACATATTCCAGATCATTCAGTCTTTGAGTGAATGATTGTTAACTGACAACTGTGGATTCATTCCATTCATAAAGACAAGATAAAATGTCTTTAAAGCATCATCCAGAAGTTATTCTGAACTCATGTTAACACATGAAACAATACTCCCTAATGTAAGACTATATAACTTACAATTCTATAGCCATGAACACAGTATGAAGTGCTTTCGTGTGTATTATTTCATTTGCTGCTCATCCTCTGGAAGTAACATCTCCCAAGATAAGCAAAACTAAAATAACATCGATTTCAAATACTCTAATGAAAGAGAGCTAAAAACGTGAGCATTTACTATAGATAAACTGTAATTGTTGCTCCACTGAGGAAATGAGTGTGGAAAAACTGGGCCATACATGATGCTTTCCTGCTTAAAGAGAGACAATAAAGTGCTACTGCTACTGAACATGCAGGTGGTGTTTGTTTGGGTCATTAAACTCTGCTTCGGCTTCCTTACCAACAATGTAAGTGTTCAATCACATGGCAGCTCATCTCAGAGTGTCTCTGAGAATTGACAATGAATCCCTCAGTACAGAGATTGTTGAGTTTTTTTCATTTCTAACTGTTGTGTTCAGAACAAGCCCTTTTATGTGGGACTCATACAACAGCGGTAATAGATGGATAGATGTATGGATGAAATTGTGGAAGATGGATCAATGAAAGAATGGAAAGACAAACAAATAATTACCTATGGTGGTTTGAATAGGTTGACTCTTGTGTTTGGACTCTTGGCCCAGAGAGAAGGACACGATTAGAAGGTGTGGCCTGTTGGAGGAAGTATGTCACTGTGGGGGTAGGCTTGGAGGTCTCCTATTGCTCACATGATGCCCAGTGTGGCATACAGTTTCCTACTGCTGCCTTCAGCTCTCTGCCTTCAGGCTGCTATGCTTCCCACCATGATGATAGTGGACTAAACCTCTGAAACTGTAAGCCAGCCCCAATTAAATGTTTTCCTTTATGGGAGTGGCCTTAGTCATGGTGTCTCTTCACAGCAGTGCGGAAACTACATAAGCCGGCTTAATCATTTCTTGGTTCTTTTCATAAATCTTTATTTCTCACGAAAATTTGGAAAGATCAAATTTGTCCCAAGGAACTCAACATCCCTAATCAGCAGGAAGTATGTAAAGATATCAATGGCCCCTTTCCCCTCTAACATTTCTCTCCTACCTAGTATTGGTGTATTTGAAGGGTTCATAAGGGTGGAAGAGAGGAAAAAAGAACCTACAAGGTAGCAAATGCCAGACACAGTGTTAGAAATTCATACTGCTAGCACATACTAAATTATTGTAGAATTGGTGACTTAATTAGCCAAGAGTAATATTCCAACTATCAATCTGACTTATGGTACTCTTCTGTTTATTTCCTGGATGTTGAATCATCAGGCCTAATCCTCTTCTCTCAGTCAGCCTCCTCATTTGAGAAAACTTTGAACTTTCTTAGTGATAGTATATGGTGTGAATCTACTGTCTACTGATAGTCAAAATTCTAAAAATAGGAACTTTCTTCTCCTTCCTATGCATGAAAATATCATTAGTCAAACTGGATTTTCTGTTAATAAGAGAGCTGAAAACTGATAGATGGATGTATGGTGGGGTAGATGAAAGACAGATAAATGAATAAGTCATAAATTTAAAAATCCCTTCAAATTTTATGATAATTATATCCAGATCCTTGAAATTTCTCTTTGCATTTGTTATGAAGACTACAATAATAAAAAGGAATTGCTATTGTGTCAAGACTCCAACACATTTGCTCTAATGACTTTTACAATTGTCCCCATCAACACTCCAACACTCTACTATGTATCATGCATAAGCTATATTTTGCAGATTGTATTGTGTTTGAGAATGATTGACTGATTAAACAAAACATCAAAAGTGTATTTGAAAATACAAATATCTCCTTCATTGTTATACAAATATATGGATTATAATATGTGATGTGTGTGTCCAAGACAGCTTCAGCAAAGCCACATAGCTGTGTCTAGAAATTCTCTCTGTCTCTGTCTGTCTCTGTCTCTGTCTCTGTCTCTGTCTCTCTGTCTCTGTCTCTGTCTCTCTCTGTCTCTGTCTCTGTCTTTCTCTCTCTCTGTTTCGGTCTCTGTCTCTGTCTCTCTCTCTCTCTCTCTCTCTCTCTCTCTCTCTCTCTCTCTCTCTCTCTCTCTCTCTCTCTCTCTCTCACACACACACACACACACACACACACACACACACACACACACACACACCTTTCTCCATCCCCTCCTTCTTCCTTTCCCGCCTTTTCTCTCCCACCCTCCAAAAAAAGAAAATGATAGGTTATTATTTGTTAGTCTACATTTTCTTCAGTTTAACCAAATTACACTTAGTGCTTGCAATTTGCCCTCAATTTTAGATTTACATATTGAAATAAAGAATAATTTTGTCATCCTTAAGTGGGAAGCAAAGATATGTATTCATTTTAGAATTACAAACAGTGACTCAAAGGGAGAAGGAGAAGAAAAAGAGAGGGGAAGTAGGAAGAGGAACAGTAGGAGGAAGGTTATCAAAAGCACAGATACTCACTCAGAAATAAAACAGTATGATTCTTACCATCTTCTCAACAATTTATTGAGATAGGTAACCTTGAAACACTATAGTGTTTTCCACTCTCTAACATTTCAAGTGTAATCCATCAAACCATCAAAGCAGAACATGAGAAGCATAAGCATAAGTGTAAAATATAAAGACTCAGTACAATAGTGAATACTACTGCAGAAGATAATCAAGTTTAAAATATTGTGCACAACCAACGTCTATATGTTTACATACCCTCATTTTTTTTTTTTAAAGGGGATGACTTTCTCTCTCTCCTCTCTGTGGCAGCACTTCACATTCTTAAAAATTATCAATTAGCTTCAAAGATGATTGTTGCTCCTTTACTCCTACATTTAATAAATGTGAGTTGCACACTTCCGGCCAGCCTGATGCTTGATGCCCAAGTACTATAGTGAACAAGGCAGACATTATCCCTATTCTTCTACATCTTAAAATCCAGGGCCAGACAGGCATTCAGCCATTAGTCAAGGTTCTGCTTTTCATAACTTTTGTTCTTTATGTTTTACTTGTCATAAAATCTATTGGCTTGTGGCAAGAGGTGTTATGTAGAAAGTAGTAAATCCCTCAAGGGGTTCTCAGGAAGCTTTTTTGAGGTAGCTCGGAGTTTCTGGTAGGTGGCTGATTTGATATCATAATAGCCAGCAGTTTACAACCTTTCTTTCTTCCCTTTTCAATATTATGTAGATAGGCTGCAGGTTCTGAATTCTTACTCTCCAAGCTTCTGCTATTGTGAGGGTAGGTTGCCTTACTAAGTTCTAGCAAAGAAGATGTTTCAGAGCCATTTTCAAGAATCTTTTGTTGTTGTTGTTGAAAAATAGCTTTATTCTCCTTCAAGCACAAGCCATCTCTATTGAGGAAAGGGAGGTGGCAAGGTGGTCTGTGCCTCACTTAAAATGGGGATGAGATTAATAAGGCCCACCCCATTGCTTGCCTAAGTAAGATAAGATTACATCCCTAACACTGTGTATAAACATCTCCTTATATTAAAAAAGAATTTCAGGTTCTACTTCACTCTGTCCCCAGGTGGGAAACCATTATCTTCAATTTGTGACATCAAAGATCATAAAGAAAGGGTGTCAGGGAGAGGCAGACGTAAGGGGACAACTGGAAAACAGAAAGGCTACAAGGCAGTGAGTAGCATCCCCAACACAGCCAAGTTCCCTTTTCCAGAAGAGCAAGAGGAGGCCCTTGAAGAAGTGAGAGGTCCTCTTGTCCCTGATCCCTGATGCTCAGAAGTGTCAAATGCTCCCTGTGAGGCCCTTATATTGGGTTCCTCAAACTCAGCTCAATAACCAAGGTTTGGGTTCCCATCTAACCAGAGTGAGCCCCCATTGCTTATGCTTCTGTGATCTGTTTTTTTTTAATCATGATCCCTTCTCCAAATGGGGGGTCCTTCCTAAGAAGGGGGTCTAAAGGCAAACATGTCAAACTTGATAGTAGTAAAAGAAATGATTCTGTAAGGCAGGAGACACTGTCAAGAGAACAAAGCGATAGCCTACAGACTGGGAAAAGATCTTCACCAACCCTACATCTGACAAAGGTCTAATATCCAAAATATATAAAAAACTCAAGAAGCTAAACACCACCAAACCAAATAACCCAATTGAGAAATGGGGCTTGGAACTAAACAGAGAATTCTCAACAGAGGAATATCAAATGGCTGAGAAACACTTAAAGAAATGCTCAACCTTCTTAGTCATCAGGGAAATGCAAATCACAACAACTCTGAGATTCCATCTTACACCCATCAGAATGGCTAAGATCAAAAATTCAAGCGACACCACATGCTGGAGAGGATGTGGGGAGAGAGGAACACTCTTTCATTGCTGGTGGGAATGCAAACTAGTACAGCCACTTTGGAAATCTATCTGGTGCTATCTCAGAAACCTGGTAATAGGGCTTCCTCAAGATCCAGCTATTCCACTCCTTGGAATATACTCAGAAGATGCTCCAGCACACAATAAGAAAATTTGCTCAACCATGTTCATAGCAGCCTTATTCATAATAGCCAGACATGGAAACAGCCTAAGTGTCCCTCAGTAGAAGAATGGATAAAGAAACTGTGGTACATATACACTATGGAATACTACTCAGCTATTAAAAACAAGGAATTTCCGAAATTAGAGGATAAATGGATTGAGCTAGAAATGATCATAATGAGTGAGTTAACCCAGAAGCAGAAAGACTCAAATGGTATATACTCACTTATATGTGCATATTAGTCCAAGGGGCATGTCCCACGAAAGCCTTCACTTACGAGGAAACTGGAACAGAGGGGAGGACATCCTATGGGGACTCTAGATGAGAGAAGCATGGGAGAATAGCAAAGTAGAAGGATCCAGAGGGTCCTAGAAACCTACAAGTAGAACATTATGATAGGCAGATTTGGGCCCAGGGGTCCTGCTCAAATTAAGGCACCAGCCAAGGACAATACAGGCGGTAAACTTTAGACCCCTACCCAGATCTAGCCAATGTCAGAACATTCTCCACAGTTGAGTGGAGAGTGGGGTATGACTTTCTCACGTACTCTGGTGCCTCACATTTGACCATGTCCCCTGGAGGGGGAGACCTGGTGGCACTCAGAGGAAGGACAGCAGGTTGCCAAGAAGAAACTTGATACCCTCTGAGCATATACAGGGGGAGGTAATCCCCCTCAGGAACAGTCATAGGGGAGGGGAATAATGGGAGAATGGGGGGGGGGAGGGAAGAATAGGAGGATACAAGGGATGGGATAACCATTGAGATGTAACAAGAATAAATTAAAAAAAAAAAAAAAAAGAAAGAAATGTGCCAGCTACTTGGGCATTTCTTTGTTTCCTGAGTTTGGATTCACTGGCCATGAGAGATTGGCTATTCTGTGGCCATGAATGAAAGGAAGGTGAATTATATCAGTACTGGCTTACTACCCTGATAGTCGTGAGCCACTGAGCAAGACACACTAACATCCTGCTATGTAAAAGAATTGTGCCTTAGCTATTTTCCTTTGGCTATTTGTTACTTGGTGGTAGGTTTTGGTGGTGATAGTACTGATAACGGTCCTGATGGTGGTGCTAGCAGGAGTGGCATTGTTGAGCCTTGAATCAGAAGCGGGGATACTGAAGTATTCAAGTGTGATATCATTTTGATAACCAGGAACGACTAGGTGATAACACTGGTTTCTAGACTATCCACCAGTTTTCAGAAAGCATTTTTGGACCAACATTAACACCCCATGAGTGGATAAGCAGAGGCAATTGGAATTCTTGTCTTCCTCTATGGGGTCCTTCTCGCTAATAGCCTAAAATATTTCTTTGCTCCAGGACTTAGGTTTTCACAGGAATTAAGCAATAGATATGAAAGAAGCGAGATAAACAATCACACCCAGAGTGACTTCCCACTCTTCATTGTCTCATGCAAAGAAAAGGAATTCTTTGGATGAGTTCTTTCCAAAGCAAACATCCTGAGTATCTAAACTTGCCGCTGGTGCATCGCAGTAGGCAGCAGCTGACTTACATTCATGCAACTCCCTTGTGCCAGTGAATTAAACTGAGAACATTGTAGGCAAACACATTGCTGGGGCTGGAAGAGGTGGGGAGGTGGGGGGTTGCCCAAGTGGGTCACTTGCTAGAAAGCTAGTTCTGAGAATGTTTCTTGATATACCGAGAACTGGGATCTCAGTACTCTATCAGGACATTTCCAGTAGCACATGTGCTTATAGAGTGAGAGCATTAAAATGCAGTGGCTTTAGTTGAATGCTTAATGTACTGCAGTCTGCAAAAGCTAGGTACATTTCAAGCTTACTCACTGCACTGTATTTAAACTGTCTGCCTTCTGCCTTTGTTCTATAAGTAACTTTTTCCAATTCAGCTGTCTATTGAACAACATGCCAATGATTCAGTAAATGACTGTAAACCCTAACAGTTCAGCAAGCAGTCACATACAAAGGAAGTAGATATCACTTGTTGGAATATTTGACAATAATGCAAGACAGAAACTGGGGCTCCTCGAACAAGTCATGTTGGGAACTATTGAGGAAGGGGCAGAGTGGAACGGATGGTTGGGTTTTGAATGAAGCTTTGCCTTAACGGCTCCAGTTCAGCTTTTCCCACACAAGCTCAAGCCCACAATCTCAGAGAAGTATTATATCTCCTCACTTCCTTGTACTTCCCTCCAAGAATTAGTGAGTCATGGTTAAAGCACAAATTCTTAACATACGTGCTACAGGCGAACAAAGGAAAACAAAACGCCTCATTCTTTCATTTATCCTTTAAAAGGAAACTCACGGTGGAAGCATTTGTGGAACATTCTTTTTTTTTTTTTTTTTTTTTTTTTTTTTTTTTTTTATTAATTTATTCTTGTTACATCTCAATGTTTATCCCATCCCTTGTATCCTCCCATTCCTCCCCCCCCCCCACTTTCCCATTATTCCCCTCCCCTATGACTGTTCCTGAGGGGGATTACGTCCCCCTATATATTCTCATAGGGTATCAAGTCTCTTCTTGGCTACTTGCTGTCCTTCCTCTGAGTGCCACCAGGTCTCCCCCTCCAGGGGACATGGTCAAATGTGAGGCACCAGAGTATGTGAGAAAGTCGTATCACACTCTCCACTCAACTGTGGAGAATATTCTGACCATTGGCTAGATCTGGGAAGGGGTTTAAAGTTTACCTCCTGTATTGTCCTTGGCTGGTGCCTTAGTTTGAGCGGGACCCCTGGGCCCAAATCTGCCTATCATACAGCAGGAACTTCAGCTGAAGTAACAGTGCAGCCGTAGGAAGGGGTAGGCGCCTGATTTCTCTTCATTCGTCTATGGCTCTTCTTAGCCTTAACTGTCCATAACACAATACCACAAATCCTGGGCCAGCAAGGAAATGTGAAGAGGCAGCGTGGTAAAGAGGCACACAGGTGAGGCAGCATGCTTCTCCAATGTTAGGAAATGCTGAGGCGGGCTCCTTAAATGCATGGGTTAGCTCAGACAGCCAGGCCAGGGTTAAGTCCCATTCTGATGTTTGTTGGCTGTGTGCTGCTGGTGATGTAGTTGAGTATTTCTGGGACTTATCACATTATTGGCAAAATCAGGACAATAACACAAGCTAATAGATAATTTATGTTCAACTGTGCCCGATACACACAGAGTTCACTGAACCCTGTGGAGGCCAGTTTGCCTCAAGACTAGAAACAAATTCTCTTCGTTTTAGGTTTTTTTGTTTTTGTTTTTGTTTTGTTTGTTTGTTTGTATTGTTTTGTTTTTTCCATTTTGCCCCAGTATTTGAGCCTGAAGAACAACTTACAGCAATGTTCTCAAAACAAGAGAAATTAACTTCTCTCAGCCATAGTTCACACATGAGACCTTAGAGCTAACTGCTCTAACTGCCTTGCGGCTGGATGAGGAAGGAACACAGGTCATCTGCACTCCTAAGAATCTCTCTGTCCCAGAATGTGGAATGCTTTCATGTACTGTCTTAGATAGATTCTATTCATCTATCAATGCCCTGGATTTGGTGGTTGCTGCTTGGAACAACTTCACTGTGGTGGGGCATTAGATGGAACTCTGAGATGTAGACAGGCAGTGCTTAAATGAAAGATGTTCCACTCTGTTCCGCAAGAACAACATTGCTTCTGGTCTCCTTTCAGCAAGATTGCCATAGTTAATTCATTTAAAAGTCTTTTTGAAGAGCAGGTTGGGCTCTTCCTGCTAGTTCTGTTGTGCCATTTCCTATGCCAGGCCCTTCTCCTTCCGCGTGTATCTAGCCTCTAGGGTTCCCTCCTGCTTTGCTTTGCGACTTTACTTGCCAAGTCCTAGCTGGAATTATTCATTTAATTGCTGTGAGATGGTTTCTCCTAGTAACATCAGAAGCTACGCTCAAAAAGTCACACCAACACGACCGCACGACTAGCCAGAGGTAAGATGAGCAAGGATGATGACACCAATGGACTTCCAAAGTGGATGGAGAAAAGTAAATGAGGCCTTGTCCTTAAACCAACAACTACAGGCAAGTGAGGAAAGCTGGGCATGGGAGAGATGGTCCTCCTCAGGGAAGAACACAGCAGTTGGTTATCTAATACCAACTGATCAGCCTAAGAAAGACCCCTCCAAGTAATATTATACAGACGGAACAGGTTGTATTTAGGAATATATATGTATATGTGTGGTATATATGAATATATGTTCATGTATATATGTGTGTTCATATATATCTACATGCAACAACAATTAGTAAAAAAAAAAAAAAAAAAAAAAAAAAGGAGCCCATGAATTTAAGGGAAAGTTGGAAGAGGATAAGGGAAGATTGGAGGGAGGAAAGAGAGAGGAGAAATGTTATAATTGTATTATCATCTAAAAAAAAAAAAAATCCCCAAACACAATATTTATGGGTAGAAAAAACAGCAAAGACATTTTACACTGTATGTTTCTCTCTAGCTATATATTTGTGCCCAATAGATTTCAATAACAATCATCTTTCCACTAATTCCTAGATTTAATTTCTATTTTTAATTTATTGCTGCTCTCAAGCCTATATAGAAGAACATTCCCTATCCACATTTTCCCAATGGCTAAACATTTTAAAAACCTGTTTAACTTTATTTATTGGACTTTTGCTTCTTGATTTGTGGGTTTACAGAAAACATTAAAATTCTTTACCTACAAGAATTTTTCAAGTGGTTGTTTTTGTTTTGTGACCAAACACTAGAATTTTACAACTGTCTGTTCAATGAGAGGGAATACTATAATCTACACAGATGCTTTATACATTAAGACGAATGTATTTGTTTATTGTATATATGTGTGTTTGTGTGTACATGCTTTATATGCACCTATGGGGATGTACATGTTCATGTGTGTAAGTGTGTGGGTGTGCATGCATGCTACGGAATGCTTGAGGAGATCAGAGGACAGCCTCAGATGTTAACCTTTCTCTTCCTCTGGGTTTGAGACAGGTTATCTGTCATTCATCCCTGGGTATGCCAGGCTAGTAGCCTGCAAACCTATGAGAATTCTGCTGTCCTCATCTCCTAGTACATCGTGGGACAGTGATGCTTTAGAAAGCATGTTACCATTCCCAGTTCTACATGAATTAGGGAAATTAACACCCAGGTCAAAAAACCACTGCAACCTGTGTGACAAGTGCTTTAACCACTGAGCCATCTCCTCAGTCCCAAGCAAGCTTATTTAAATCACTCAAAATAACCACACCTTTTAAATGTTTTTTTCCAGATTCTTCTGTCACATTCTGATTTGAGGAACAGTATAGTTTTTCTGTAAACAGAGAGGGTGATCTCCTGTTGGGGTCAGAACATCTTCTGACATGTCTTATCAGATTGTCTGTCTTACTATCACATAACAGGCTCTGACTAGATACCTTAGATTTTGAATTCTTCCTTTCTTAGTCCATTTATTCCCTAATCTTTGCTGCTGTAAATTGCCATCAAGTAGCAGTTGTTTTACATACACTGTAGAGTTACAAAAATCTATAATGAGACACACTGTAGAGACTCCGCATAGCGGATTCTACACTCTAGACAATAACCCATTCTAGTGTCCTTCCTTCCTGCCCTCTAAGCTAACTATGTCAGAGTCCCAAGAACACAATGTTGGGTGTGGAAAAATGTTGTCCTGGTTGCTATTTACAGCACTTCCAGACCCGATCCCGAGGACTCTTTTGCATTGTTGAACAGTGACCTGTAGGTTTGAGAGAAGCTCTAGAGAGAAGCTCTAGAGATATAAGATAATAACAGCACTGCTTGAGCTTGAGAGATCTGGATGTGAGAAACTCAGTCGGTCTGTGCTAAGATGGAACTGCTCTGAGTACAGCTCATGGAACTCAGCATTGTGTGGGGATTAATGCCCTTGTTGCAGGAGTTAGTCATTCAGGGAGGGGTTCCCAGGGAAAAGCTGAGTTTGGATCCTCTCCTTCTCTCACATGTTTGCAGCTTCTCATGGGCTTCCACCTCCTGCCACGGTATGATACAACAAGCAGACCCTCCCCATAAGGCTCCTTGACGTTGGACTTTCCAGTCTACAGAGTACAAAAAATTAGTCTCCATTGCTTATTACTACCCAGTCCCAGGCATTCCATTAAGGCAGTACAAAGTAGAATAAAACAAATACAACTGTAGGCAACTAGTTCCAAACTGGATCAAAGGGCGTCTTGTGAAATAATGTAGTCATTGTTCTCTTAGCTTTACTCCAATAAGCCAAGGATGCACTCGTGTATCAGACATAGGTATGGATTCTTGGATTTCCCCTTTTACACAAAGGAGATGACACAGGCATGAAGTTCCAGGCACCTTTCCCACCTTTTGAAACCTGTTCTCTTTTTTTTTTTTTTTTTCTCTCTCTCTCTGTTGGTAACTTCAGATTCAATCTCTACCGTTCCCTAGCTTAAAGGACTGATGCTTCATCAATGTTCCCTCTCCAAACTTGCCAGCAGCTGTGACCCCTCTAAGGATATTGAATTGA
The DNA here is from genome assembly GCF_903995435.1 of Acomys russatus. Lineage (NCBI taxonomy): Eukaryota > Metazoa > Chordata > Mammalia > Rodentia > Muridae > Acomys > Acomys russatus. The sequence goes on along the minus strand of NC_067153.1, from coordinate 22,340,304 downwards.
TGCTCTGGGAAAAAAAGTAAACACACACACACACACACACACACACACACACACACACGTGCATGCACACACACACACACACACACAACTTATCAATATCAGAGAAATTCTTTTGGGTGACTCATTTAGTATATACACCTTTGTATTTTCACTTATAACCCATGCTTATTAAATAATACTCTGCTGTTAGCTCTTTCTGCCCTCCTTCCCTTATTAATGTCTGACAAGATATTGTTCCTATGCAGCTAAATGCCTCTGTGAAAATAGTTGCTTCATAGCAACAGGTTCATCTAATGCACATGATAAAGGAGCCAGGTGTTCTGCACACACCATCAGCCTGAGCAATCAGAGATCTCTAGAAAATCATATCATGTGCATTTTTCTGAAGACAAACCATTACCTCAGAGAACTTAGCTATACAGCCTGAATGGCTTAGACTCCACTTCAGGCAGTGAGAGGAGTTTAAGCCATTTCTATGCTGATGTTCTTGACATTTGATCATATTATCCTCTCCCAAGCTTTCCATAGGATGTATAGACATACAACACATATCTAGACAAATGGCCTGGGTTTCTTCACATTAGAGTTGGTGAATGGAGCCACTTCTCATCGGTATGTAAAACAAATAAACAAGAATCCTGAAAGTCTTCACATTTCTTCACAGCATGAATTAATGGTTTCAGATGCTCACATGGTCCAAATGGTGTTTCTGTTCTGGGTAAGGGCTTTACAGGTCTTTACAGGCACAGCATGCTACAGATTGCTGCTGTTGACCAAACTGAAAGATACTGAGTACACATAAAAGCCTCTGAAGGTGACACTATCAGTGCCTCCCTTTCCTATGTGCACACATGTTACACTACTCACCAAAGTGTACTTTTTTTGTCCTCTGGAACCTGGAGTGGCTACTTCACTTAGTTTGATCCATAAAAGAGAGCAGAAGTGGTCAGTCAGTGCCCAGCATGGTTTTAAGGAGGTTTGGTAGAGTCTACCGCTATTGAACTCAAGAGGCTAAAAGAAATCTGATTGAGCTCAAAGAAGCCAGGTGTAAGAAATCACGAGCTAGCTCCATGAGAGACAAAGAGGGGGGGAAAGTGATGCACATGTACGGGTTTCAGCTGTCCTGATCTGGGATAGTCCAGATCCTCAAGGACTATCCAGTCAGAAGGTGCAGAGTAACCCGTCTCATACTCCTTGAGCATTGCTGTAAGATGGTGAGAAGCATTATTGTTTCTGTTTAATTCTGTAAGCTTTATGGCATTTTATTGCATAGCAATAGATATGTAGTGGATGCCCAAAACAAAGGAGAATAGCAAAATAAAAGGATCCAGAGGGTCCTAGAAATCTACAAGTAGAACAATATGATAGGCAGATTTGGGGGTCCCGCTCCAACTAAGGCACCAGCCAAGGACAATACAGGAGGTAAACTTTAAACCCCTTCCCAGATCTAGCCAATGGTCAGAACATTCTCCACAGTTGAGTGGAGAGTGTGATATGACTTTCTCACGTACTCTGGTGCCTCACATTTGACCATGTCCCCTGGAGGGGGAGACCTGGTGGCACTCAGAGGAAGGACAGCAGGTAGCCAAGAAGAGACATGATACCCTATGAGCATATACAGGGGGAGGTAATCCCCCTCAGGAACAGTCATAGGGGAGGGGAATAATGGGAAAATGGGGGGGGGAGGAATGGGAGGATACAAGGGATGGGATAAACATTGAGATGTAACAAGAATAAATTAATTTAAAAAAACACAAAACCCGCTTTTCTGCGATCCCATATGCAATCAGACATTACAGCAGTAAGGAATTTGCAACTCTTTGTGAGCATCAGTCACCCAGAAAGTTTTCTAAACTGCACAAGCTCCATGAAGGTCATCAAAATGCAAAATCTTTAGACCTACACATTTGCATATTTCAATATCTGAATAAGTATAATAAGAAACCATTGTAGTAACCCACAAAAGTAAAGACTCGTTTGCCTAAAGAAGCTCTTCTTTAAATATGTCAATTCCATCTAGGAGTGATAAATCAAGCAGATGGGTGTAGGGTTACATCAGTAATCAGATTGTTTTCCTTACTCCGGGTTATGACAAGAAATGTTGGGTGTATGAGCTCTAAATGTGGAACAGGCATGTACCTGCACTGAGAGTTCTTGATTGTGAACCCCAAAAGAACGATGCCTTTTGATTAGTCTAGAGTCTGCTGGAGTGAATCGGTGCCCAGAAACAGGAAGACAGGTGCGAGGAGGAGATTGGAATGTCGGGAAAGATTAGTTATCCTCATTTGGTTAGAAAAACCACTTTAGGAATTTGCCCTTGGAGCTAGTTACTTAGGAGCCTGACAAATGATTGTAGAAGTAACTCCAAGAGGCAGGATGAAGGTCAAACAAGGTAACAATGTCTTCCCTAGAAGGTCAGAATATGAAATCATACTTGGTTACATCCATAGAATGCATCTAAAAATAGGCCCAGTAAGAATTAGGATTCAGTACCAAAGAATGAATATGGACGAAGAAAGGCCCCTGTGATGAGGTGATGCAAAATAGGAGAGGCTCCCTCTACTGTCTCTGCTTCCTCTACCCTCTACCCACCCTCTGCCCGCAGCTGTCCTTAGCATTGTTCCCATGAAGCCTCCTCCACTGGTTTATTCTCCCTGTGCTGCTGTGAGTCCCTCTGAGAACTTTTCACTTTCACTCTTTTTTTCCCACTGTCTGGCTACTGAGCCACACCTGGGGGTTTTTTGCACCACCTAAAGAGAGGAAGTGAAAGGGATTGTGTTTTCTACAAGCCCTATTTTTCTACTAGAAGTGAATTTTTAAAAAGAAAAGAAAAGAAACTTATGTCTCCAGAAACTTCCTGCAGTGCTGAGTCAGTGAGAAGAGAGCCCAGCTCTAAACACTCAGTGAAAGCGGAGCAGCATGTGACCTTTCCAGCCCTTGTCGGACAATCACTTTTTTGAAATGGATTGTACGACAGGTGGGGACACTGAGGCAAAGACTTGGCAGTAACTCGCCTTAAGATCAAATGATTGGGAAGTAATGGAGACAGAAGGTAAACTCAGGTGAGTTGTCAAGTCCCCAGTTTCCAACCAGCAAAATAGTTCTGCCAATACGTTTTGTAAGTAGTATTCCAAAGTCTGGGTTTAAGCATTTTCAGCAGGTCCATTTTGCACCATACAGATTCAACTTTGCCACCTGCCCTTCAAATGAGGCAGGGTACAGCCACAGCAAACTTACCTGGGAGAAAGTGTGTTTGACACAGCTCAAGTGGTAGCTGGCTGCTAACTGGCCAAATTGACATGTCAAATGAACTTGTTAAAAATCTTAAGTCAGTGAATCTGCATGTACCCTTTAATACGACCCTTAGGTCACTCAGTGAACTCATTAAGATGTAAGAAGCATTGCCTAAACTCATGTCTTCTGGATGTACAAAACTAGTAGTCCCCCACACTGAATTGGATCCAGAATCTAAGCACAGTGCTATGCTAACCCTCGAATTCCTAAAGCCCTCAAGTCATTCAACAAAAGATCTCTGAAATCAGAGAGAAAAAAATGTGGGTCTTAGCCAATGCCAATAAATTAGTAGTAGACTCAAATCTAAAATAAGCTCTTGCCGAACACTCAATTCCTGTCAGTTAGACAGCATCCTGGGACAAGCTCTTTACTGTCCCAGACACCATGTGAGGTGTTAAGAAATGTTCTATGGTAAAAGAACAAGCATGACCATCTACGGACTCCGGGTCCTTCAGAGGAGGCAGGCAACAGGACGGAGTAGAGACATGGAGCAGGAAGACAGCACATGATCACCAGGAGAGACACCCGAATCCCCTGACTCCGCTAACCCACTCACCACCAGTTTCCTGACAAGTTGAATACGATACCAGCCTCCTCCCACCACCACCACCTCCATCTCTGCTACCATCAGACTTCATTTTCCTGCCTCTTCGTTTTCCTCCACCCATCCCTTTGTCTTTGCATGAATCACTTCTACTTCTCAAATTCTTATTATCTTTCTAGGCTGTTCCTGCCCACCCACCACAATGTACATGTTCTCCACTTTTGAAACTTCCACAATTCTTGTTTACTAGCAACTTCTAAACCTAGCTGTAAAAAAAAAAAAAAAAAAAAAAAAAAAATCACCTAAGGAATATCAAAACTCAATGACACAAAGCACCCTTGCCAACTCTACCTTAACTCTCAGCTCTGCAGAGGAGGCCAGGATATATGTTATTTCACTCTGCTTCATGCGCTTCTAATACAGGGCAAGTGTTAGGGTGAGAAGCTGTCACACCACTGTTCTGACACCCGACCCTAGAGGGGTGGCGGGGACATTGTCAAAGGTTTCCTTCCTCCACAGCAATTATCTTATTTAGCCTGCATGCTAATCCTGTAAAATTGAAGACTAACAAGAGAGAGGTGTTCAGTCCATTGCACAGGTAAGAAAACTGAGCCCGAGGGATGTGAAGCCACAATCCCACACGGTAAGCTCTTAGAGCCTTGTCTTCTGGTCTGCCCCATGCTGGTTGGAATAGGCACGGATCGCGAGTAGGATGAAAGCCAGGGCACGCTTTGCTCCCTGCAGTCTACTCTCCTCTGACCTAAAAGGTGGGCACTACTTAGCTAGCAGGAGATGGTTTGGTTGGAAATACAGTAGAAATATTTCATTCATGAGCCCTCGGACGTCCTCCACCTGAGAAAGAGGAACTAGGAGCTCCTGTGAATCAGAAGACATGTGACCAGATACACTTGAGCAAACTCTGTGAGAAAAAGGAAGGCTGCAAATAGCTCAAGGCATTAGAACTTTCCTCAAAATCAATCAGGAGTCACATTCTGATCCGAAGTGCAGATAACAGGGTCATGAGGACTGAGACATCCTGTGCTTTCAGTCCTCCCTCCCTACCCAGCCACCATACGCTGTCTTGGACTGGCGTGAACGGGCCCCTTCTTACCTGAGTCTGCTTAAAATGCAAACACGGAAAGATTTGTTAAGCTCCTTTCTCTGTTGTTTCTCAAAGCAGCCCAGGAAGTAAGGCTGACTACAAGAGGCCCCCAACAAACATAAAGGTAGACAGGAAGGGGTTCAGAGTAGGGGATGGAAAAAAAAAAAAAACCTTTCTTCCTTCTTTGAAAAAACAAAAAACACAAACAAACAAAAAATAATTAAAAAAAAAAAAAAAAACCTCATCACTGGTTTCTTCCTTGCTCTACCTCAGAAATAAACTCACCTGCTGGGGAATATGTCCTGTGTATATTTCATTCTGCCCTTGGCAGAAATAATTTTCTGCTCTCAGGAATGAGCAAGGCAGTGAATGGTAAGAGGAGAGTTGGGATGCCTCCTGCTGTGAGGAATGACACACAGATTGGGGTACACAGGGGGGCTGACATTACACAATCTGCACATCAGCGTTTCTGCTGCAAACAGAAAGCTGCTCCTGTGGGACACATGTTCTAAACTAGCAGAAAATAAATGCTGCTTTGAAATGAAGCATTGCAGCCTATGATTTTTCCGGACCAAACAATCTCTACGGTTATTTTTCAGGGTGATGTGTATGGGCACACACAGGCTTCTTCATAAAGGGGTTGATTTCAAAGGGTGCTGGGGCCTCATTTTCATAAATAAATAAACCCTCACTGGCCTTTGGAATATGATTATATTTGGAACAAAACTCCTAAATATAGAGCCATTATCTGAAGCCACATGACCCACACCAGTCTTAAAACCTCATGTTGTCGGTCGGAAAAAAATCAACCTCCTGAATTGACATGGAGTTTGGTGTATGTGGTTTCTCAGCAAAGATCATGGGCTCCTTTTGCTGTTTGGGGCAAGTGGGGCCAAATGACTTTCTCTGCATTAGCTAAACAACTCTTCTCACTTTCACACAGACACAGACACAGACACAGACACTTTTCCTTAGTGATTACAATTGTTCTTGGGCAAGCCAAATTTTATTTTGTTATTTTCAGGAGGAAAAAAGAATATGCATTTATCATTTTATAGATGGAAAGATAGGTTTCTCCCATAATGCTTTCTGTTACCTGACCTGCTCCACACTCAACCCAACTATGTGAAATTAGAAGAGTGACACCAACTCTATTCCTTTACCAGACACTGACCTCCTTGAGTGGACCATGTCTTATGGGTCACACCCTAGAGACACCTGTTCTCAGGTAGAGGTGTCTCTGGTTTCCGTGAAGCTGTCTGCCACATTAAAAAGTAGCCATATGGCAAGCTAGCTAATGTCACAGAGTAAATGTGGGAGAAAAGACGGGGAAGACAGGGCCAGGACTTAGTGTTTGGGTGGTGATTTCTAGAACTGATTTTCAAAGAAAATGACATTTCAGATGAGACATGGGCTGTGAAAGGGAGCCCAAGGACAAGCATCCTCAGCTATAAGGAGTGCTCTCATAAGAGAACATCCCTTGGACCAGGCCTATAATGGAATGTGTTATAGTAACAGAAAGGAGGGAATACTGCCACTGATAAGAGTCCCTGGTAGCCACCACACCTGAGCCAGGTAAAAGGGGAAAGAGCATAATCAATTCCAGAGAATGAATTTTCAAGGCCGCAGGGGCAACAGGGGTGTGATGAAGACAAGAAAAAATAGATGTAAGTTTTCTGCAAGAGTGAGAGGCTGGGCAGACATGTGAAGCCATTACACGAAAATAGAAGAAGTAAGAAATACTGGAAAGTGAGTGGGACAGTTGGGGCAGTTTTAAGACCACAGTTTCAAGCGAGACAAACAGCAATTCTGTTATAAAACTACTAAATACACCATGGACTCTCCTACGTTGAATTTCATTTGATGAAACAGGTAGTTGTGGGCTGGATTTTGCCCACAGGCTATAGTTTGCCAATCTCTATTCTAAATGCTAGACTGGATATTCATAAAAATGTATATAGTACATAACATAGTGTTATTCTCTCTCTCTCTCTCTCTCTCTCTCTCTCTCTCTCTCTCTCTCTCTCTCTCTCCTTCCCTCCTCCTCTCTCCTCTCCTCCTCTCTCCTCTCCTCTCTCCTCTCTCTCTCCTCCTCTCCTCCTCTCTCTCTCTCTCTCTCTCCTTCCCTCCCTCCTTCCCTCCTCCCCTCTCCACTCCTTCCTTCTCTCTCCTTTTTTCTGCTGAGAATAACACCTATAATCTTGCTCAAGCTGGCGAAGCACTCTATCTAGCACTAAGCTATATCAAAGCCCTTGTAGTGTTGTTCTTCTTCAGAAAAGTTAGTCAAATGAAAAAAAAATCTGATATTTTGAAATTGGTTTCTTGAGTTCACAAAAACCATTCACTAATTTTTTATAAAACCCTTGAATATCTAGGGTCATGCTAATGCCTGGAAAACAAGGAAAAGATGCCAATATAGCTGACAAAACAAACTAGTGGTGTACTTATCAATGTATCTGTTCATCCACCTAGCTAATCAATAAGTAAATAATAATTTTCTTTCATTGTAGGACAAGGTGGCACAATTCTGCAAAATTCCTTGGTGACTCAGCTATGACTCCTTCCTCTAAGTTGCTTACCTTCAGGAGAGGGTAACAGCAGGTACACTGATGTCTTGAATCTGAGGTGAAAAAATATGACACCAGATAAAGGGCTGATGGGGATGTGAAGGTGGTCAGGACAAGATGACTTCCAGCTGGAAGCCATCAGAGCGCCTGACAAGATGACATTCAGTTTCCTGTTAACCCTTCAAAGTGACATATGAGTCCATGCAAAGATTACAAGCAGACTTTGAGAAGACAATGCTCTTTTGTATATTTCACCAGCCCTCAGGTCCCATCAGAGCAAGTTTTATAAATAGTTAATGACTCCAAAAGTCTTAGAAATGGATTCTCTTTCACACCTAGAAAAAATAACCTTAATAGAAGTTTTTCTGTTTTCTATAAACTTCTATTTATCAGCTATTACTTTGTACATGAAAAGGAGTAGGTAATCCACAAATGAATAACAAGATCAATTCTCAAATGCTTGCACAGCTCAATAAAAACAGCAGTGCTGTATCTATTTTGAAGAAAAGAGGAGGCCAAAATGACCAGGACCATAGAACAAAGGGAAACAAGCCTGTTGCATATGCCTTCAGACTTTGAGCTTTCTCCTCTGCTCTCCTTTCCTCTCCCCTCCCCTCCCCTCGCTTCCCTTCTCTCCTCTTCTCCTCCTCTCTTCCCCTCCCTTCCCATCCACTTCCATTCTTTCCTCTTCTTTCTTCCCTCTTTACTCCTCTTTTGCTTTCCATTTCTTTATCTCTCTATCTATGGTTCTTTCTCTTTTTGTATCACTCTGTCTTCCCATCTCCCAACAGTCTGTTTTCCCTACATAGCTCCCTGGCCCCAGTATAATAGTCTACATGTCACTTTGACTCCTTAGTAATCACCCTCTATTCTGTGTAGCTTTCTGATTGATATTTCCTTGTGGATTATGACAGCTTATGTCAGGTCCACCAATAGTTTTCAATGGGTGAAAAACATTTGTCATCTGCTTACAGAGGTCTCATAGTCTATGACCCACGGCTTAACATCAACCTTCCTGCCCTTGCTTGACCCTTTCAAATTCACCATCCAGACACAAATAAGCATCTGTTTAGCGTACCTTAAAATACATTCACTGATTATCTACCTTGTTTTGGGGCAATTTTTCTGGGTCCAGAAAAAGAAAAGTCAGGAATTCAAATATAAGGTGGTTTATTATTTATTTTATTTATGTCATTAAATCTTCATAACAAATAGAAATCCTCATTCCAGATTCAAGACACATTCCAGATTCAAGACACAATAATAATTGGCTTTTTGAGATAGCTGGCTTGTCATAAACCAAACAACAGGAGGAAAGATAGAGTGTAAAAGATAGGCACATGCCATATGGCTGCAGAAAGATTGAACACTAAAGAAGATGGAGAAGATAGTCTTCACCTGAGCTTACAAGACTGTTTCTTGTTTTTCTATTTAATTCATATAATATATATATATATATATATATAATATATATATAATATATATATATCACCTACTCAATATAAACCATCATTGGTTATGCTGATTAGATGTTTTCCTAAGTAGGAACAATTTCAAAGAGGTAGGTCGACCTCTGGTAGGATTTTCAGCAGCAAATCACTTCATGATGAATTAGAAATACCTGCAAATACACGTGCTCTGAGAGATAATGGGGAAAGCATATTTTGCTGTTTGCTCAATGAGGCTATTTGTCCTTGTATAAGAGTTCAGAAGAGAATCACACTGAGGGAACAAAATGACCCAAGGACACTGGAACACTCATCTGTGAGTGAATTCCACATTTGTGGCTTTGAGGGGGTTGAGGTGGGCTGACAATGCATAGTGATAATGTGAGGAGAGGAAATACAACAAATTAGCTTTGGGCCACTGAGCTGCCATTTAGTAAAAGAAAGTTAAGGGAAAGAGAACTCAGTGTTAGTAATTCTGAACTTTACCTTCCTGGGAAAAGGTGCTTCTGTGAGCAAGGGTCACGTGCTATGGTGATGAATCATGATGATACCATTGCTGTGACACTTAGGGACATAGTGATCTGTACCTTCCTTGAGGTTTCAGTGAATTTGCTCGTGACATTAAGAGGGAAAACTAGAGTAAGGGGAAATACCCTTTCCTTTGTCACGCTGCCAGGAAAGAAACCACTTTGGAGGTCATGATCTATGACAAATACACTTATGCAAATTCTTTGCTTGCTCCCACCCTCTATTTCTTTACCAACTATGTAACTAGGCAAAATAGAACAAAAACGAAAATAGTGCCCCGGGGAGAATTAAAATAGTAGATTAGACACTGGCTGTCTATATCGAAAAATATCTTTACATTTTAAAATATACTAACGAAATGAGCCTACTTGAATGACAGGGATTTTCCTGATGCTGAGACATCCAAACTACAGACAGTTAAGGAGTTCTTAGAGTGGAGAAATAGTTTTCCCAGGGAAGGGTATACCAACTGGCCATCCAATACCAAATGGTCAGTCCTGGATATATACTTACAAGTAACATTGTATATATTGAGATGTTGTAGTCATATGTGTGTGTTTGTTCATGTATGTGTATGTATAATCTAATACATTTATTGTGTATATATTTGTATATAAATAATAATAACATACACAGATATATGTGTATACATATATATGTGTATATATACACAAATATGTGTGTATGTATGTGTGTGTATATACATATATATGTGTGTGTGTATATACATGTGTTTGTGTGTGTGTATATATATAAAGAAAAAGAAAAAGAAAAAGAGAAACAAGAATACATCCTAGAATCATCCTCTGGTTAAAAAAAAGTTTTCTAGAACTAAAGGAAATGATATAGGGAGGCATAGGTGGTGGCAAAGGACCAGAATTAAGATTTTTTTTTTTCATTTGCTCATGTCCCTTGAACTAAACTATATTTTCAGTTATTATTAAAGTCTTCATGATAGAGTTGATCTTCATTTTGATGCACTATATTTTAAATAGTTACTATTTAGACATTCCAGAAGTTTTCACATCTGTGATATAGTGAATAAGAATGTAGAAAATCTTGGGCCAAAGAAACCTGAGCTGGAATTCTACTGTGAGGTTTCACGCATTCATTCAGAGAGTCCGTCTACAAATCCTTACCAAGGAATTCCCTTCGCTCAGCTTCCAGTGTGCCTCACTCTCCTGGATCCAGTCCTTCCTTGCTCTCCAATTCCCAGGGCTCTCCTTTTACTACTTAATTTATATCCTTCTTGTGCCTTAACACCAAAGCGAGGTCTCAGACCCTGAACCCTGCCTCTGTTCCATCTCATAGTCTACCCATGCTTACATTTCAATTTTCTCTCCTTATTTGCTAACATGTCCTGGTGACTTCTATGTCCATGTCTCTAATCCAGGCGTTCTCTTTAGTGACTTATTCACAATTACCACTCAACGTTGAACAAACATCTCACACTTGACAGATTTAAAAGAATCCCCCTGGTCTCCATCCCCAAACCTGTTCTCCCAGGAGGGTCTCAAGTAGTGGTAAATGATAACTCCATTCTCCCTGTTATTGTGATTTTTTTAAAACCAGAAACTGGTTATAACATTCATCTCAGAGTTTGTGTAAAGGGAACCGCTGCATCTTGCATTAAATGAAACTCAATAGAGTGAACAGAATGAAACCTCAATTTCTTTATTTTTAATAGCCCATAGATCCCTCTTTCCTCCACTTTTAGATTCATATTATCTCATCCAGAGACCATCCAGGGAACAACATCTTTTAACTGGTATCTTCATTTAGCAAAATGGATATTATTGTAGGGAGAGAGGAGGGAAATCAAACAGACAAGCTGCAAACATCACAGCACTGAGCCAGTCCTGGGGCTGGGAAAACAGCTCAGCCACCTGAAAAACAAGGGATCTCTAAGCTCCTTCTCCAGGGTGCAACTTCTGCTCATCTTACTTGAAGAGCAGATCCAAGAAGGCTTAACAAGACACCCAGGAGGGCAACTGGAGTGCAGAAAACGAGAGCATATACAAACAGGATAAAATAGTAGAACCTTCCATATTTTCATTGTAGATCTCTGAACCTTATACTAAAGTTTTTGAGTTTTATTTTCTATAGATGGGATCAAACAAGTTTGAAAAAAGACAGTTTTAGGTTATCATATTAGGCACCACCCACTGGGGCTTTGTAAAGACTGATTTTGCAATATTTAGGAATATCATATATAAAAATGTATGTTAGTATAATTTAAAACTCTCAAAGAGAAGTTCAAATCTGACATTCAAATATGGTAATGAGCAAAGACTATGCAACAGAACTCACAAAAGAACTGAAAGCCTGAGTGGGGAGGACTTTACACTGTCAGACTCACTGATATTTAAATTAACGGAAACCTTTAAAAGTTCAATAAAACACCACTTTAAGTTTCCAAATGATAAAGTGTGTGTGTGTGTGTGTGTGTGTGTGTGTGTGTGTGTGTGTGTGTGTGTGTGAATGCTGAACACCTGTGGGTACATTGTGATATGATCCTAGGAAAGCAAACGTTGGTACTACCACTTTGAAAAGCAATTTAGTAGCATGTGCCTCCCCTAAAAAAGTGGTAGCAAACTTTGAATCTCCCAATCATAAATCACACTTCTATGAATATATTCAACCAAGTAACACCAAAGAGATGAAGAATATGTTAGATGTAAAAGTTACTTATGACAATCTCACTTATAATAGCAAAACACAAATAAGGCAAATTCTTTTTCATTTTAAAAACCAGGAATTTTTATAGAGTAGTTTGTGTGTGTGTGTCTCTGTATCTCTCTCTCTCTCTCTCTCTCTCTCTCAGTGTGTGTGTGTGTGTGTGTGTGTGTGTGTGTGTGTGTGTGTGTGTGTGTGTGCATGTGTGTGTGTGTGTGTGTGTACCAGGACTATCTTTACATCAAATTGCTTACAAGACATTCAGTAAGTGGGCATACAGTTTTCTTCAAATCCAGTTTGTTCCTAGACAAAACAGGCCCTTTCTACAACTAAGAATACTGTGCTCATTCGTAGAAGAATCACTTAGCTTTCTGTGCTAAAAAAATGTTTCTGAATTAAGAGCTAAGACAATGTGTTTTTTTGCATGCTTTTAATTTCTAGCACTCAGAATGCTGCTATAGGAGACCTTGGGTTTAAGACTAAATAGTGAGCTCCAGGCTGATCTATGCTACATAATAAAATTCTGTCTAGCACAATGTACAATAAAAACATAATCAAGTTAACACTTAAAACATACATAAATGTATATGTATGTATAATATTTTACATATAATGTTAATTTTGATAATATATTGTATATGGTATTAATTTGTCAATTAGTATGATAAACATCTATACATATGAAACCAAACATAAATAAAAAGAAAGAATGTTCTAAAAGACATTTGGCTTCTACTTGCAATGGAAGAAAAAGAGAGAATAGAAAAAAAAAAAAAAAAAGCCCTAGAAGTAAGAAGATTCAGTACCAAATAGCCTCAGGTTCACAACTTAAAAAAAAATCAATCAGAGAAAAACAAACTGGCCTAAAATCAAAAGAACATTAAGCCAGAGTATAAGCACAAGCTTAAACAGGAGTGAAAACACCAGGAATATTTACTAAAAATTTTAAAGGGCCGGCAATAAGCTAGCATGAGATTATACAACCCTCGACATTCACAGCCATATGGGAATTTACAGTACTTACTGGATTTTCTTAATAGACTATTAACTATGAACCTCGTAAGGATCAATGGTGAATATCCTAAAGCAACAACAACAAAACACATATACACACACAGAAAGCGGTGGCAGGTGGGTAGACAGACAGGCTTCCTCATGGACACATCCTTAAGAGAGAGAGACATGGAGTCCTACCAGGACATTACATCTTACCTTCCTGTCGAGCACAAGCCTTCCACTTATGAGAAAAGGACAAATAAAAATGCTAGCTGTGGATGAATAGCAAAAATCTACTTTTCTAGAGTCAAAGTACTGAGAATAACTGACTGCTGGTAAGGCATCTAGAACAAGTTCCTCCACGCCAGGTTTACAGAACATCTCAGAAGAGGAAGCAGAAAAAGAGAATGGAGGAGCCAGGGTATGGGAGAAGAGCTAAGAAAGGCTGTCTTCTAGACATGAGGTGGCTGTTGTAAGCATCGACTCACTGAGCTACACTTGTCTGCTCAAGACCTGCACATGATAAGCCCAGTCAAAATTCTAGCGTGAATGTTGGCAGTGTGGAGGCACTCTGAGGACTCACACCTAGCAGAGAAGAAAATGACAGCTGACAGCTCCATAGGGACGTGTCCAAGGCTAGGATGTCCATGCCCAGTGGATGGTCCTAACCATATGTTTAGCATTAACTGAATTCAGGAGTAGTCAGTAATAACAACAATAATAAAAAGAACATAAAGTCCTGAGGGAGACTGGTCAGTGGGTAGAGCTGGAGGGAGCTGAAGAAGGAGGTACATGATCAAAATATATCATATAATCGTATATTTCTATGGCATTTTATTTTTATTTTTTACCTTAAAAATTCATTTGTAACAATGAAATGAAATTGAAGGCTGCAGTACAGAACACCATGTCATAGAAAGGCTGTATAACAGTAGAACTCTACTATGGACATTCTTAAAGAAGAAGAGTAACAGTGATGTATTTTGAGACATAACTGCCAAACAGAATACTATACTCAGCAGGGTTATTACTCATAATAGAAGGATAGAGAATAAAGTTCAATAGCAGTCACAATCATAAGAGTTCATAACCATTTAAGCAGCACTATGAAAGTCACTAAAGGAACTCCACACTTTCATATTGTCTATGAGTTCCTTTGACATCTTGTGTTCTATGGCATTTTAAAGAATAATTTCTAAACATTTAAAAAAGTTTGAGATAGCTGGGTGGTGGTGGTGCACGCATTTAATTCTAGCACTCGGGAGGCAGAGGCAGGTGGATCGCTGTGAGTTAGAGGCCAGCCTGGTCTACAAAGTTAGTCCAGGACAACGAAGTCTAAACAGAGAAACCTTGTCTCAAAAAAACAAAAATAAATAAAATAAAATAAAATAAAAAGTTTGACATAAACATAGTAATACCAGATAATATAAACTTTGAAAAGGGGAGCATTACTGTGGATAACAGGTTCAGATGGGTGGCAGTGGTGCACGGCTTTAATCCCTGCATTTGGGAGGCAGAGACCTGTGAGTTCAAGGCCAATCTTATCTACAGAGTTAATTCCAGGACAGGCATTGCTACACAGAGAAACTCTGTCTTGAAAAACAACAAAACAGAACAAAAACAAAAACAAAAATCAGCAACAACAACAAAGTTTAGTACATGGTGATAAAAGGCTCAATTCTCCAAGGACATAAAACAGTACTAAATGTTTAAGCCTCCATTATAGGTTTTTCCAGAATATGAAATATTAAATATATATATATATATATGTGTGTGTGTGTGTGTGTGTGTGTGTGTGTGTGTGTGTGTGTGTGTGTGTGTCTTTGTATAACATATATATGTGGGTATACATGTATATGTATATGTAAACCATATGCCTATATATGAGAAATAGAAAATGCAGTATTAAATTTGAAGTCTTCAATACTTCTTTTTTAGTAAGTAGTAGAAATGATATCAAAGAATGTAGGAAAAGTATAGCAAAGATGAAAAGTACCTTCTCAACACTGAACTTTATTCAGTTAACATTTACAGAAAATTCTGCTCAACAGCAGAATATACTGTTTTTAGTGTATGTAGAAAATTCATATAGATAAACCATATGTTTTTTTGGGTTATCAACATAATGTCATACATCAGAAACTTGAGTAATCCCAAGTAATTAGTTCCCAACAAGTGTGGATATTGTGTGGACACATGGTGTCCACACCCAGATGTTATAAATAGGACAGAAGTCACTCGAACATTTAATTGTATGAGCTATTATTGAAATTAAACCATATACAGAATCCAAAAATTCATAACAGATAAAAGGAGATTTTGATGGCGGAGAAAGCACAGTTGATGTACCTTTAGACTTTATATTGTAGTAAAATATGAACTCTAGGGCTCCACTGCACCTGATTTTAAGAGGCCAGGTAAGAAGGTATGAGTAGGTGGTTCATTAGGGTGTCCGTAACTCTGATATCGTCACCGTATCCCTACTCCTCTGGATGACTGTGCTCTCCTTTGTTTAAAAGATCTGTGGTCCTCTTCTCTAAACCAGGGTCATTGTGAATAGTAGAGATGGGTTCCAGAGTAGATGTACATCTGTCTGTTTTTCATCTTTCTGTAAAACTCACAAAGTTGTAATCTTGGGCAACTTACATAACTGCCCACAATCCTGGTTATATAGTAAGGAATCAGAGACACAAAAAGCATCTACCACAAAGATTTTCATCAAGAAAGAGTTAATGTGAGTGAGGCATTTCAGTGTTTGACACACAGCAAAAGTCTAATAAATGTTTACGTGGTTTTTTACCAGGCACTAGAAGCTTTTTGTGCACACAGATTCAAAGCTTTGGAGCTAGAAAGATGCTGATTCAAGCTCAATATTGCCAATTAGTAGTTCTGAGAATCTGGGCAACGTGTCTCCAGCTCTTCACTTCATTGTCCTTGTGATCTGTTCTGCAATCCTTAATTGAGCTCCTGCAATGTGCTTGGCAATCTTCCCGATTCTTTTTGCACAAAATCAGGATAAAAGGGGATGAAAAGAGTGAAAGAGTGCATATAAATCCCTTGGTACCATAGTGAGTGTGCTGAGGAAATTAATATTGCTTCATTTGCCTCTATGTGCCAGATCCAAGATACAAAACTATCCTTTAAAAATGCTGTGTTGTATATGTGATGATATCTCTTGAGGTTAATAGAAAAGTCAGGTACAATTAGAACAATTACCTGGTGATAAAAACAGAGCAGTCATCCAAATTGTGATATAACATGTAGTATCAGTGATGTTCTTGAAGGAACCCGTTAAATTCGGCACAATCATACACAATCATCTTATCTCAAAACGCCACACTAAATCTGTATGTTTTCCTGCCTTTTGGATACATACTTGCTAACAGAAGAGTTTAGGGAAAGTAAAGGAAAATTTACATCAAGGAAATAACAACAGTCTTCATTATCTGAGCTACAAATAATGACTTCTTTGCCTTTCCACACATCTCTTCAGTTTGGCCACCTATTTTCATCTCTTCAAACTGGTAAAAGACTATCATGATACAGTAGAGCCAAAGATTACCCCAAGTGTCGTTTCAAGTAAGTGACGTGTCTAAGATGGAGTGTGACACGGACTTCTGTGTCCAAATCAAGACATGTCCGTGTCCGATTGGTAACAATGAGTACACTCATTCACGATGTCACATAGTTCAGTGTATGCCCAAGAGTGATGTTTGCTGCAGCCTTGGTCCCTTTAGATATTTCCTGTCCTAGAGATCTCTGCTTGAAAGAGTTCACATGTCCTAGATGTTCTCATTATTTCTGAAAAAAGTCCATGCCTGTCATGCACTCTTCTTTAAACTGTTACAACTGCATTGCTTGCACTATTACCTTGAGTTAGCTCAGGTGTCACATTATAGCTCTTCTGAGCACCTTCCAGATTCAACTTGAGATTTTAGGTAAAATTATAATGGACAAGCAGCCTTTTTGGTGCCCACTCTAAGTGCTTTGCATGTCCCCAAAGGTGCCAAGTGTCTCTCTCATTTCGGGACCATTCAAAGAATCTTTTTTTTCTACTTGCCTTTCCCCATCTCATTTGTCTTGGGTCATAAGATTTACATAGTCCTCATAATTTTGTTCAGGCAATGCCCTCTGTAAATATATCCCTTTTTTCCTGGTTTGTCACACTTGTGGCACCTGTGTCCTATGAGTGACATTTCTGGGCTTCTTTGTCTGTGATCTTCCTGGTAAATACAATGAGGGTCCTGTAAAGATACTCAGGTCCTACCTCCAAGAGACTGTGACTATCTTACTTCTATGGCAACAAGGTTGTGTTGGTATGATCACCCCAGTGATTTTGAGATGGTAATGTTACCCTGCATCTAGCCACAGGGACTTTATAATGGTAAAGAGAGGCAGAACTTAAGGAAGTGGCAATAAAGGGGTAGACTTTGAAGATGAAGGAAGAGGCTATGCCATGAAACATGGAATGCAAGTAGATTCTAGAAGCTAGAAACAACAGAGGTAGATTCCCCTCATTGCCCTTTCCAGAAGAAAGCACAGATCCACTAGCACCATAGTTTTAGCCCTCCAACCTTTAACTCAGACCTCTGATCTCCAGAAGAAAAGACAATGAATCTGTCTTGTTCTGAGCTAAGTGCATCGTGCTATGTCACAGGTACCAGAAAAGACCCATAGAATCATCAGACTCTGGTGCCTCCCATTTGATCATGTCCCCTGGAGGGGGAGACCTGGTGGCACTCAGAGGAAGGACAGCAAGTAACCAAGAAGAGACTTGATATCCTATGAAAATATATAGGGGGACTCAGGAACAGTCATAGGGGAGGGGAATAATGGGAAAATGGGGGGGGGGAATGGGAGGATACAAGGGATGGGATAAACATTGAGATGTAACAAGAATAAATTAATAAAAAAAAAAAAAGAATCATCAGAAGACTTACACTCTTATTGGGTTTTCCATCCCTATAAAAATGTCAGTTTGTTCATAATTATTATTAGTGCCAGGTAAAACAAGGACATAGTAAATAAACTGTGGCAAATAAATAAATAAGAACAATAAACAAACAAGGTACAAATAATAAAATGGACAATCAGTGGAACAACTCATAGAAGAATGTCATCAGGGTTGTGTGATAATAAGGAGGACAGATTGGCAGTCTTGGTGTTGAAATATGAATCATAGTTTTAGCTCTGCCACCTGCAAGGGGATGAACCATTTCGTGTCTGGGATTCAATTTCTTTACCTACAAAAAGGGATCAGCATAGCCTTTGGTCCCTAAGGTACCTTTAAGCTAGAAAACTCTGCGACCAGATGCCAAGACATTTTTGGAAAGCATGCCTGACTTGGGTTGGACTGATGACCTAAGAGGTCACTTTCAGCTCAAAGAGTCTATGGCAGACACAGCAGGATGCATCTTGTGCAGAAAGAAACTCTAACACAACTGATTTTTCAGCATCTCCCACAGGGAGGGGAAGTCCTCCATGAGCAAACAAAGGCACCAGTAGCTTCAGGTCGAGGCCCACTTCAGACTCAGGCCAAAGGCAACAAGACTGCCACAAAGCACATCAAAGGGCAGAATCTGGCTGTGGAACAAGAAGACGGATGGGAGGGAAGTCATGATCTCCAGTAAGACAAATAAATAACCTTTAAAATCACATCTGCAGACAGTCGGTCTAACGTCCTTAAATGCTTTCCAATAAGCTGTACTGGGAGCTTGCCACAAGCCTGTCTGGAAGGCTTCATAACAGATGTAGGCAAGCCTCATGACCTGGCTGTGACACTGTGGCTGACCGCTTGTGTGACCTTGGGCTCTTCATTTCACCTTGCTGGCCTCTAAGTTCCTCATTCTCAAGAGGGGACCAAACTGGATGATTTCTTAGCTCTCCTTTGGCCTGAAAAATCTTACTAGTTCCCCACCCAAGCATTGATCGCAAATGCTAAAATAAATTCTGCAGCTCTGCTTTTGTTTTAAGCAAGCAGTTATTTGTAGGATTCTGCTAGGAACCCAGATTTAAATTTAAATCCAAGGATTTGAAGTCGGAAGGGGATGGGAAGGGTACAAATACAGCACCACAGCAGTTTCTCTTTTTTCCCTCTCTTAGAACCACTCCTTTCTCATTTCCCCTTGTTGACATGATGACTTAAAATCCCTGATGCCCACTGTTCTTCTAAGTGACTGAGCACCATCCAGCTTGTGATGTCAGAGCAAGGTTCAAGCTACTGCCTTCTGGGTTTAAAGGCACCTTTGAACTTCAACCTCCCCAAGGCACAAACCACAAATCCCAAGATAACACTGAGAACACTTAATCCTCCTTGGTCTTCAGCTTTGCAGTGAGGTAACCCAGCAGAATGGAGCCTTCAGCTATCTCCCAGATTTCTCATTTTAGGGCAAGTCTTGAAATAGATTACAATGTAACTGTTTCCGTTGCATTGATTGTAAGCCTCTCACCTGAGACACCAAGGGCCAGAGCAAGATTTCATCCATTGAGAAAGGCCTCAAACAAAGGAAATCAAAAGGGAGAATGAAAGGGTTTGCTTTCTCCAGACACCAAGAAGTGCTCTGAGTTTGCACTCCAACAGGTTATAATTCAAGCACAACCAGGATTCTACCTATTCCTATGAGACCCCTTTCAGTTCCAAAACAGGGATATATTTATCAGGGGGAAATGAGAGGAATCATAAAAACAATAAAGTGTGTTTGGACAACTAATTATAAATTATGTATTTCTGAAGTGTCCTACTAAAGCGTCATTTCCCAAAGGGTATGATATTTAGACTGCAGTGAACAGCTCTGGTGGGGAATTTGTGAAGCATAAACTGTCCACATCACTCATCAGTGGGCATCTGTGGTCACAGAACATAACATGGTGAAGGAGTCCCACAAAGCTTGAAGTGGTGAGGGTGATCATTCCCTTGCTGCGCCTCCTATATAATCTGCTCACATTCTGTGGCTCAGCTTTGTATAGTCTAATCTAAGGGGCCTTGTACACCCCTAATCCTGTTCAGTGTCCCTCACTCACCTTTACCAAGTGTCCATTCCCTTAACTTGCCCAACATACCCTCATTTCCAAACCTGCTAGATATTTCCGCAAGTTCCTCTCACCCCTCAGCCCTGACACTTATGAAACATCCACACATTAAGTATGTTTAAAATCCCCACTCCTCTACCACAGCAATGCTGCACCTGCCATGCACTTAGAGGCTTCACTCCCATCTTTCATCTATCGTCCTCTCGGGCTGGAGCTCTTTCAGAGAGCCAGTCAGAGAGTTGCCTTTTTCCAGGCAAGTGACTACCAGCCTATATTGGGATCCATTCTTCTGTAAAATTGGTCTACAAGTTCAAGACTGTCCGCTTGTCTTAAGTGAATCTAACCACTGAGCAACATTTTGTCTCTGGGGCATGATTCCTCCTACTTGTGTCTTTGGGTTTATGTTTCCTTTCTAGTAATCTTCTTTTGTAAATAAATTTATTTAAGGAATAAGAAATTGAGACGAATGAAAGACAATATAGTTATGGGACACTAAACAACAATACAAGTAATATGCTGGCATGCTAAAAATTTTGATGATTTAAATGAAGGACAGTTTAGCAAAGACTGTAGGAGAATTATGATTTTTTTTCCCAAAATTGTTTTTATGATAGCCTATAATTTCAAAGGCAATAGAAGCAATTAACTCATTGCTCAGTCAGGAAGCAATGGCTCAGTCTGAGCTATATGGTATCTCACAGTAATAAGTCTGGTAGATACAGCATTGAAGGTAGAGGACACTGACTGCAGATACTTTATTCCTCGCTCTTCCAAGTGGTGACAATCTCCTATTCATACGAACTTTCATCCTTCAGTATTCAAAGACTGCCGTGGAATCCTCAACAGTTATCAAAGTCTCTAGATGTTCAAGTTTATTATATAAAGTATATAGTATTCTGTCTGAGCCTATTACGGGCATAACTAATAATTTCTGTTTGTAGTTTCCTCCAAATTGATGCCTGGCAGTGCTTAAATATAAATATTTTTTGAGATATAGATCCAGGTTGAGACCCCAGAAAAAGATACTTTCCAGAAGTAAAGAGAATTTTAAAAATAACTTATTTTAGATAGTTTCAACATGTTACAGATGAAGAATCATCTTTAGTCAAAGCAAAGACAGTGTATCAGTAATGCAAAATAAGATCCCTTATAGGATATTGCAGAAATAGAGAGCATAAATATTATTCATGGATCATAATAAAAAAAATCTCTTACACTTTTAATACATATTTGAAAAGACAAATGATCAAAAACTGGACATTGTGGGTAGTGAATGGATCAGCCTGCAGAAGTGTTTGCCCTCTATGTAAGCACCCCAGATACACAACAATACATCAGCAATGCCCTCAGAGAAGGTAGGATTGAGACCAGCCATAGAGTGACTAGATGAACTACCCAATGGCATGTTTAGACCAAGGGGAGGATGACCTCAAATTGGAACATGAGAAAAATTAGCATACTATTAAACCCGACCTCCATGACGAGTCCTCAGAACATCAATAGGACATATACATTTGCTTGAGTAAGTAAATAAGAAAGACACAAATGGTATATACTCACTTAGATAAGTGGATATTAGCCCAGCATAGACAGATGTCCTGTGAAAGACTCCACCCAGCAGAGGATTGGAACAGATGCTGGGACTTCCTCTTGTTATGGAGGTCTGGTGGCACACAGAGGAAGGGGAAGCAGCCTATCCAGATGAGACCTGATAGGCTGTGGTCATATGGTGGGGAAGGAGGTCCCCTTCTGTCAGAGTTCTAGTAGAGAGGAATAGGATGGAAGAGATAAGGAGGGAGGGAACACAAAGATACAAGCAAGGAGATAACTTTTAGGATGTAATCTGAATAAATTTTAATACATTTTTAAAGTAAATATTTTAAAAAATCACTGTGACATATATAAGGGATTAAGTCAAACTGAACCAGAGTAAGCTCATGTATTGGATATTTGAAAGAAGCAATGTGTCTAACAAGCCTGTGTCTTGTTTACTTACTTTTCAGAAATGGCATCAACAGCACCCAGCTCCTACAGTCATGAATAGGGTTGAACCAGGTAACTCCTCTAAGAATATTAGGAAGAAAATATCTAGTGAATTGTAGCACTCTGCATGCTATATTTTCTGTATTTTCACTGTGTTCCTTTAACCAAACGAAAAAATAAATATAAGAGAAAAAGATCAAAGATACCAACTATAATTGCCAAAAGAACTCAAAGGGAATGGCATCCATGAGAAGCCGTCAATGAGATCCTTAGCAACAGGGCATAGAACTCAAATACTTGTCACCAATTGAGGAGACCGGCACAGGTTGCAGATAGATACCTCAGCCCAGAATGAAATGTCAAAACTACTTAATATAACATAACACAGAAAAGCATGTACACTGCTGGTCCGAGGTATATTTTAAGGGCAGAAAAAAGTAGCAGATTATTGACGATACATGTGGGCAGAAGTCGAGAACACTCCAGAATCATTGCCTAACAACTGTTTCTCTAACCCAGAAAAACACAAGACATTTACGATCTGTAGAAACTGCAAAATACCAGGACATGGAGACACCAGACCTGACTGAGGTATGAGAAATTGAACCCCAAGTTCAAATGCTAGGCTAGAAACCAAATGTCTTCTGGAAAATTACAATGAGTTCTGAAGCCCACACAGCTGGGTCCTGGAAAACTGACTGGGAGTGAAGGGAGATTAAGAAAGACAGGCAGAAGTAACTTAATGCTGGGAGCAGGTGGGCTGTGCACTTGGATGGAATCATGGCAGCAGCAGACATAGTTGAGCTTATTATAGATGAAGGAATAGGTTAGCTAATCTCAGTAGAAAGTCTCAGTAGGGGAGCAGTCTCTAAAGAGCTTGATTATGAGGTCAACAGGATCAAGGAAGCTATTTTTAGCTAAAGGTCAAACTTATTGTTTTGTCTTATTTTTTGTTTTTCAAGACAAGGTTTCTCTGAATAGCCCTGGCTATCTTGAAACTTGCTCTATAGACCAGGTTGGCTTCAAATTCAGATCTGCCTGCCTCTGCCTCCCATGTCTTGAGATTAAAGGCATGTGCTACCACATCCATCTCAAAGGCCAACCTTTCCTCAACATCTTCACTAGGAACAGGTCCAGGCTTTGGCATTCCCATGAGTGTGCTGTCCTTGCCATGGCCATGATCATGTCAACAGTGCACATCTAGGATGTCATTCACTCAAACACACAAGACCCTACATTCACAATGAAATTATTTTCATCTAGTGCTGAGTTCATGCATCACTGAACCAAGAGATTAACGATAAGTGCCTTAAGTCAGTCAAGAAGTAGTCTAATCTTTACAACTCCAGGTAAACCATAGATTGACAACTTTTCCACATTGTCATATCAATTCCATTTATTTATTTATTTGTTTGTTTGTTTATTTATTATGTATACAATATTCTGCCTGCATGTACACCTGCATGCCAGAAAAGGGCACAAGATCTCATTATAGATGGTTGTGAGCCACCATGTGGCTGCTGAGAATTGAACTCAGGACCTTTGGAAATGCAGCCACTGCTCTGAACCTCTGACCCATCTTATAAGCCTGCATGATTCATCCTTAGTCATGACACCAGGATACTTATTATGTACTAACTACAATCTGATTCTTAATTTTTTTGTTGTCTGCATTTTCTTCTTTTTTGGGGTACTCATCTGATAGTTATTCATCCTTTCTTGCATGCTAGGAAAGTAAAAGTGGAAAACAATTTTTGAATTGTATCTGTCCAACCACAGTGGTCTTTCCCTGATCATTTTCCCCATGCTTTTGCCTGCACTTCAGTACTTAAATATCTGTATAAGGCTACCATGTGCTGGTTCCCACTGACTGTCACTTTCATTTCAGACTTCTCTCTCTCCACCCAATTCTCACTGGCCACTTATCATTTCTCTAAAGCACCAACCTTTCTGAGGCCTCAGATTAGCTATGCATGCTCTTGACTCTTCCCCACGCTTTGTCTTTTGATCTGACTTGCCTTTCTGTCATCAGCTTTAAGTATCACTTCCTCAGAAAGTGTTTTTGGAGTACAATGAGAAAAGATACTTTTGCTGTATTCAAAGTACTTAACCACATTTTAATTCTATGTGGCATTTTATTATTTCATTCTTCTGTTTTTCCTACAAATTTTATTAAGCATGTATCACATACCACAAACAATTTGAAAGATGAGTGCAATTATAGAGTGATAATCTTCTCGGCCATAGAGAGAGACACACAATCAAAATATAAACAAACAAATTAAGTAGACCATTTTTAGCAACACTGGTGTATAGATTATAATAAACTTTGAAAGTAACAGGAAAGAGAGTATTTTAGCAAAGGGAAGAGCTAGCTGGGGAAACATAAAGAGAGGTATCCCAAGCACAGAGCATCATGAACAAAATGAGTTAGAATATTCAAAGAAAAACCATATAGTGCAGAATAACCATGCTACAATCCACAGACCCAAAGAAGCTAAATAACAAAGGGGGCTCAAAGAAGGATGCTTCAATCCCACTAAGAAAGGGAAACAAAATAGATATCAGAAGTGAAGGGAGAGAGGAAGGGGGTTAGGCAAGGGCTCAGGTTTGGGGAGAACAGGAATGGGCACGAGAGGTATGAGAGAGAAGGGAAATTTGAGTTGGGACATCTCTGGGACAAGCTGGAGACCTGGGTTAGGGGAGGGTCATAGGAATATATGGTGATGACTCTACCTGATACTCCTAGGGGAAGGGGATACTGAGACTGAAGTGGCCACATCCTCTATCCAAGTAGGACTTCCAGTGGAGAGAGGACCATACTATCCCACCCATAAAACCCTCAACCTAAAATTTGTCCTGTCTACAAGATGTGCAGGGATAAACTATGGCGATTGAGAGAATGGCCAGTCAATGACTGACCCAACTTGAGACCCATCCCATGGGAGAGAGAGCTAATCCCTGAGACTATTAATAATACTCTGGTATGCTTGCAGACAGGAACCTAGCTAATTGTCATCTGAGAGGCTACCTTCATTAAGCAGACAATGGAAAGAGATGCCGAGACCCACAGCCAAACATTAGCAGAAACTCAGGGAGTCTTGTGAAATGGTTAGGGGAAAGATTGAGGGAACTAGAGTGTCAAGACACCACAAGAAGACCTACATAGCTAACTAACCTGGGCCAATGGGGGTTCATAGAGACTGAACCCACAAGGAAAAATACTTGTATGGAATAGTGCTAGGCTGCCTACATGTATAAAGCTGATGTGCTGCTTGGTCCTTAAGTAGTGAGTCCCCTAACAACTGGAGTGAGTTTTGAGTCTGACTTAGACTCTGTTCCTTCCCTCTGGATCCTATTTCCCTAGAAAGGCCTCAGTGAAAAAGGAAGCACTTAGTGTTTATGCCACTTGATGTGCCAGGGTAGGTGGGTGTTAGGGGGGGCTATGAGGGAAGTGGATGGGAGTGCAGGACTGGAAGGAATGGAAAAAGCAGTGTTGCGATTGGGATGTAAAATTAACAAATAAATAAACTAATTAATAATAAAAAAGAGGTTCAGTTTGTCTGAACCCAGGTGAAAAAATGAGCAGAGAAAAAGAAGAGAATGAGGCCACAGAGGTATCAGTCTGAGGCCAAGTCACACTGATCATAACAGTAGTCCCTAAGGCCGTGAAAGAATGTTATTACTACAAAGTGTAATGAATGGTCTGCTAAAAGTCAGTTCAGGCATGCCAGATATGAAGCTACTTCAAGAGCTCGGAAGAGGGAAGATGCTATCCAAGTATAATGGTGATATAACAAGAAAGACTTTGAGATGATACAGTTTAGGCTATTCTGGAGAGGGAGATGGCTAAATGTAGTGTGGATTGAATGTAAGATATTAGAAATGAGTGATGTCTGATCCAAGTATGGTACTCTATTCAACTGGGAAGCCTGTGGAGGACAGTGTCCTAAAGAAAATGAGAAGGGTAAAAATGTTGACATGGTTTGTGCCGGGATAACTTCAAATTGCCCACTAGATTTCCAGGTGTATATACCACCCTTCTCCAGACCATAGAGGACACGTTTGAACTTCATATATTCATTCAAAAGTCACAAGCATGCAGAGACGTTATCTTAATTTGTGAAATAGGTGAGGTCCTGAAACAAAGAAAAGAATGAGAAAAACCAAAGAAGTTAAGACAGGATGCCAGGATGCTATAACACATGCAAAATATCTATAGATATAAAGAAGAGCAATGTTGAGTGGCCAGTAAATACGAGAAAAAAGATTATTATGTTAGAGAAATGGATCGGTAGCTAGAAGATGGCCCTATCAGGGAACAGTCTAACAGAGAGCATATAACGCAGTCACACTGAATAATTCTCAGAGCATTTATTTGTAAAATGTTTGCATATGAAGGACCTGCGATGAGCTGAAGGGTTGATAATGAAACCCTCTGCTCAGAGGGTAGAGTCTAAATGAGCAGTGGCACAGATCCAAGTTTCCTCTCTTCTACGAATCTCCCATTGTGGTTCTTATTCACTAGATCCAAATGAATTTGGAGTGCTAGAATACCTGGAAACAAACCCAACATGAAGAAAGGTCAAGAGTGGACCCAAGGAATCCTGAGAGACAATCCATGCCAAAGTAAGTTTGAATGCCAGTGCGATTGATTCCGCAGATGGAGACGGATGTTGAAGAAAAGGGGGAATAAATGTAAGAATGGCATATTTTAAAACATGAGAGCCAAACACCAGAACAAATGGTTTGATTAAGACTGAAGAGAGGGAAGTCTTCAATCATTATAGAAGGGAAGGCCAAGGAAAAGGTAAGATTGTAAAACCAGTTGGAAGAAGCAGTTGAAGTGCCTTGTTTCATCTAAAATTCCAGTAAAGAACGAAAGAAAAAAATCAGATAATGGGTAGGCATTCCAGAGATGAAATGAGATGGAGTCAGGGTCATCACAGAGAAAAGTGAATTTACCATAGAAATATGGGATTATGTAATGCTTGCATATTTGAATTTCATGATCACACATTTAAGGTGAACCCTAAAATAAAGAGTTTGATTTGTTTTCAACTTCCCAGAAGCATTATCCGTGGTTTAATGACTTTACTCAGTATTTTTCTTGGCAGGAATGGGAAGGAAAGAGGAAGAAAAGGAAGACAAAATATTTTTCAATGCCAATTATTCTAAGCATGAAGTATAAGCTGGATGATGAGGGGAGCAAAGAATACAGAAGGATGTAGACAGAATGAAACTTGTAGAAGAGAGAATGAATTTCAGGTTAAATGACCTCATTCTTTCAAAGTCAGATGATAGAGTCAACAAGTAGCAATTGAAGAGATAAGGATACACAGTGGGGTGTGTGAAATCATGATTTTAGAGATACAATAATAAGGGAGATAGCAAAGTCTGCGATATCACCCATAAGTAGGTGGCAGAGAAGAGGTTGAGGAAAAAATTCTTAGAGCTAAAGAGTTCAAAGGGCTGAAAGGTCAGTGTTTGGAAGGTCCTATCTTAGTGGCTACTGAACTGGCCAAATATGACATCAGGCAGAGAATAGGATAGGAAGAAATAAGCCACATGCTTAAGTTATAAACCAACTATTTACGATTAAAAATAAGAATTTCTATGTATATGCACTTACAGTACTTCATGTGGTACCTTATTTCATCTTTGAATCTACACTGTTTTTTACCTTAAAGATAAAGTGTGAGTCTCAAACACATTAATTAACACTTTTTACTCTCACAATAGTAAATGATAGAGTATGAATCTAACCCAAGCAAATTAAATTCACTCTATGTCCCTAAACATGGGATTCCTTGATTTCTTTATAAAACAAAAATAATGAAATATGTAATTAAAGCCAACACTTGGGAAACATTTCTTCTACACTAAGTCTTCTGAGTAATAAAGTCTAATGATGTGCTTTAAAGCAGCTGAGCTGGGGCTTTTGAAGTGGAAACAGACAGGAAAGGGAATAACCCTTTGACCTTTAGGCCCTTAAGTTATCTGGGATGCTGGAGATGAAAGAACCACTGAGGAGGGGAAGATCTACAGCAGGGGACTGAACATTTCCATTTACATCAAGAGAAAGACAGGACCATTCAGAGAAACTCTGGAACATAATTGGGGCTAGTCTTGGCTGTCCTGACCTGCAGGGTTCGACTAAAACTTGGGAGGAAGGTCATCTGTTGAGAAATGCAAGACACAAATAAGAAGAGCAAGTCTGATTGATCAAACTCTCAAACTTTATTAGTCAGGCAGAAGCTTTTATCATTCAGAAGGCAGGGAAGCATATTGCTATAGCAACCCAGCTGCAGGTTTTTCTCAAAACACAGGGAATTCCAGGCAGGTTCATAATGTCCTGCCACACAGGGTATCTAGCTCCCTCTTTGTCTAGTCTAACTGCTAAACCATAACAGGGTTGCTCCATCTCTATCTGTCTTTAGTCTAACTGCTGATCCACAACAGGGTCAGCTAATTTCTGGAGAAAGGCAATCTCTAGGAAAAACAGACTTAAAGGTGCAGACTTGGACAAGATGGCTGAACATTGGCCATATGGCCTATTGTCCCCAACACTTGGCTCACTGTGAATTCCAGAGAGGAGATGGGCTTTGACAGAATGAGGAGAGAAGAGGACAGTGAATTTTGGAAAGCCTTGGTCACGGATTAGCTCCCAGCCTGGCCCCTGTTGGTGACCAGTGTGGAAATGATGAGCGTCATCACTGTGTCTGGGAACACCTAGCTGTCAGGGAACATTGGTGATGACAGTTCTGAGGAACTTTCTCAGAAATATTGAGAAGTGAGGATCTTAGTACTGAGGAGATCTAGTCCCAATTTGGGGACATGCTGAATGTGGCCCATAGTACAACAGATCTGGTTCATTGAATTGTTTTATTAATGGTTATAACCCAGTTCTCAGCAGGGGTCCCAGCACACAGGAGGTACCTGTGTACTTTACAAAGGAAGCAAGGCCCAGCATACTCTTACAATGAACTAACAATCTCATTTCATCTAAACTACTGTTGAGTAGCCATACACACACCTGCTAGGTTTGATTGAATTTCCTAGAGCCAGAAGGCCTTTGACACATTCTAATCAATGAACCTAATCTCTATTCCCTGGATATTCTCACCTTGACCTCAACCTATTCCTCACATCTTTGATATTTTCTCATCACTCAAAGATCTAATCAAATATCAGCTTTCAGATGTGACCATTTTTTGTTAGTTTCTTCATAGATGGATTCTATGCTTCTTGTATGTTCTCTGCCCTATGCCATAAAACAGTCAGTAAGACAGAAACCTAGTATGTGCCTTATCTTTGTGTCCTGACATTGTTAGAAAATGAAATAAATATCAAAGAAATTGTAATAGTGCCTGTTTAAAAAAAAACAGCTAAAGTTGTCAAGCATGAAAACGATGATATATCAGAGAAACCTCCACGATTGCAGTCTGGCTCCATGTCTCCAAGCTGGCTCATCACTGCACATCTGCAACTAACTGTATGGTTTCAGTGGCTGGAGCTGAACGTCTCACAAGGGGAGTAAGCAAATACTTGGCAGGCTTATTTGCCAAAAGAGTCATTGCTACTGATTAGAAAGCAATTAATTATGGGACTCCAGGACTGAAAAATGGCCTTCTTGTCCCAAGGCCACCTTTTACTGAATGACTTGGGCAGCCCAGGGCAAGTCAGGACATAAAAGTAAAAGCAAGCCATGTGCACTGAAGCCACACTGAGGATCTGACAATGAAGCTGATGAGAAGGAAGGGCCAGAGAAAAGGTGACCTGAGTGCAAAAGACCTTAAAGATGCTGCCTTTGAACTTGTAATGAAGTAAAGGAAGAAAGGATTCTTATAATTAAAAGAAGACACACTAATTAGAAGAAAATTTAGCCTGCATTCAAGTAACATAAGATTTACTGCACTGGGAATACCAAGGGAGCTGTGGCAGAGTGCTGTTAAA
Source organism: Acomys russatus (assembly GCF_903995435.1). Classification (NCBI taxonomy): domain Eukaryota; kingdom Metazoa; phylum Chordata; class Mammalia; order Rodentia; family Muridae; genus Acomys; species Acomys russatus. The sequence continues at coordinate 22,310,181 of NC_067153.1, read as the reverse complement.
GGGTGAAGCAACGGAGATAAGCCTGCTCCAGCTCCGAGTAGAGGGTATGAGTTTGAAAACAAAGTGGGATTTGCCTCTGCCACCCTGTCAGCTTGAACTTTATTTTCTTATCAATGTGAACTTTGGGTCTCACTCAAGTGAGTTTTGACCCACTTGCAATATGGGGGCTCAGAGTTCCATAAAACAACGTGTTGATTACATTGTTCAGCCACTGTAGGATTCCTTCACTTTCCTGTTATTTTTTAAAGATGTATCCCATCTCATTTAAACCAAACTCACTTTGCAAGTTCACAGCTGCAAATTATACATGTTTTAGTAACTTCAAAGATTCAGGTGTGTGTTCAACAGTTGTTCAGCTAGCTCACAGCTTTCTGTACATTTCATGAATGAGAAATGTTCATCTCTAGAATGCCAAATGATCTATTCAGGGGCATGGCTAGCTGACGTCAGGAAAAAAAATCAGAAAAGCAAGTATCGACTCAGTATACCTTGTTTAAATCCCCTCTTCTAGTCACTTGGGAGCTATGTTTTATGGTTTGAAGGTTTGGTCCTTGGCAGATAGCTCTATGTTCAGAGGTTTAGAAGACTTTAAGAGATGGGCTTAGCTGCAAGAAATGGGTCCCTGGAGGGGAGGGCCTTTAAAATATGGCACCAGCCAAGGACAATACAGGACATAAACTTCAAACCCCTACCCAGATCTAGCCAATGGACAGGACATTCTCCACAGTTGAGTGGAGAGTGGGGTATGACTTTCACACATACTCTGGTGCCTCATATTTGACCACGTCCCCTGAATGAGGAGACCTGGTAGCACTCAGAGGAAGGATAGCAGACTACCAAGAAGAGACTTGATACCCTATGAGCATATACAAGGGGGAGGAGGTCCCCCTCAGTCACAGTCATAGGGGAGGGGAGTAAGGGGAAAATGGGAGGGAGGGAGGAATGGGAGGATACAAGGGAGGGGATAACCATTGAGATATAATATGAATAAATTAATAAAATTAAATTAAAAAAAAAGAATAACACTGTATTGAAAAAATATATAGCCCAGGCCTTCTTTTGGCTCTCCTTCTACCTCCAGATCTGCTCAGATGTGAGCAAGCAGCTTCAAGATGCTGTCACCACATTGTCCCTCCCACTGCCACACTGTTCCTGCCATGATGGACTCCAATCTTTCATACTGTGACCCACAAGAAATTCTTTTCACCTTCGTGTGGTATCTGTTGGGTATTATGTCACAGCAATGAGAAACTAACATACGATGTAACAGTGACCCTAAGTGCACCAATCAAGACTGCCTTGTTCATGAAACCTGGGGTTGTCTGTAACATAGTGAGAATTCTGTAAGTGCCACAGGCATGATCACACACAGGCACTGAACAAATTCAGTGCAAGTAGAACAAGATGTACACGCATAAAGTCATTAATGCCAACTAAGAATTTGGCAACTATCATTACCTTACTAAAAGTAATTCCAGTCTAAGTAAAAGATATGATGGAGGCATCAAGAGGATTTTACTCCTAGGGAGAGGAAAACACAACACTAAGGAGGAATAATAAGCTTAGTTCATGGTATAGAGCCTGCTGGAAATGCACGTGGCTTTGTTTCCTCTGCACCTCCAATAACCTATGCAGGTGATTCTCTGTGCTTCGGTATATTCTCAACCAATGGCTTCTACTACATGGAGAATTGATAGAAACCTTCCAACACATTGCACCCGTGGCACACACAGAAAAAAAAAAAATAGGATGCACCAGAACATATTGTGGTCCAACTCAGGAACTCGTAAGTGTTTTGTACAAGAAGACAGATATTCGGGCTGTTTTTCTGTGTGCTCATATGGTGTTTGTCACAATGAGCTCTGTCATTGTAGCCCTAGATCAGTCATGAACAGTATGGCCAAGAAGGGCTATATCTCTGTCTCTTACTACAAAAGGTTATGGGCTAGATCTGACCTCCTACATGTTTACCAGTCACTTGCCTAGTACAAATAAAAATTCAATAAATATTATTCTTAGCTATCCATTAAAACAGCAAATATTTACTAAGTACCTTCTACGTGCTGGGTCCCATCCCAGGATTGAAGTTACCTGTTGAGTAAAAAGACTTAGTACCTATTGCTGAGTAAACTTAGCTGCTTTCTAAATATGTAGATATAAAATATGAAGAAAATAAATATGGTTTTGATGATCAGAAACATGGGTCTTCTGTCATGAAGTGTCAGATTCTAAGATTGCTTATAAACTATAAGAAATGAGAAAAATAAACCTGAGAAATAAATATATTCTTATTAGATCCCGTGGCTGTGTACACTTCTGTGCACATATCAATCACTTTATTGACTTTAATATCATAGTGAGAAGTTTAGGTTGTCATGGAGACTGTTAAATGTCTCTGTCTTTCACCACTCTACAACCTCCCTTCTAATTGCAGATATAATGGTAATTGGCAGACTAATTGGCCTGAGTAATTTTTTCTTTGGCAAAATTAAATCAATGTGTTCAAATTTTAAATCACAAATGATCTGAAAAAAAAATGTGTTGAAAAATAGGAAAATTTCCCAGTTCTGTGTCTTAATCTAGATTACCCTCTGCTCAAAGTAAAGTCTTGGACAAGGACTTACAAGGAGATTATGTTGAGAAGTGACTCTAAAAAAACAAGGCTTATGAGAGTGAAATAGAATATACAGATACACTATCAAACAGAAGCCTCTTCGTACAACTGGGACCTAGGGATCTTTTGACAAGCCTTGTAAAATGCGTGATGGGATGTCCACCTGAGGATCAATGAGAGAGAGAGAGAGAGAGAGAGAGAGAGAGAGAGAGAGAGAGAGAGGTCTTTACCTACCAACTCCCATTCTCTATTAGTCAACAATCATTCAAAAATGCTGCCCCTTTTGTATTTCTTTCTGTATCAGAATAGCTGAGAGGGCCCCAAGCCTAAGAACAAGTAATGTCACAGAGACTGCCCAAGATTGGATACTCTTGATTTGCTTTGTATGGTAACTATTTACTGAAGCAAAGGCTGGGACACAAAATGTGGAACAAAAAATTATAATGTGGTACAATAATGATGTGCAACCTACATAGAGATAATGGCTATATGGGCATAGCAGACCGTACCATCATTTAGGGACCTAGCAGGGGTACCAAAGAGAGTTCTGTCCCTTATATAGAGCAAATATCCAGCCATCAGCCTACCAGTAAATAATACCCCCATGCTTTCTTTTGTAATTACAGTGAAGAAGGGAGTTCCCTTTTTTGTGTACATGAAAAACACCTGTAGAAACTTATTTTTCATAGAAATCACATGATGAAATTATTATTCTATTCTTTCTGCAGAAAAAGAAATCGAGCTTAGACAATGAAACTGTAATTGGCTTAATGATCACTGCCCAGCAGAACCATCTGCTGTGATGAAACCGTTTATTCATTGTCCACCACAGTATCCCTTGAGCCCATGGAATACAGTCATGTGACTGAAGAACTCTAGTCTTTGTTGTATTTACTGTAAACACTGAATTGTAAAGGACAAATCTGTTATAGTCGCTTTTGAATTTTGTAATGAATTTTGTAATTGTGCTCAAAATATTTTTCGTTGTTGAAGTGCTGTGAAAGAAATGTGTTGACAAGGCTTTCTTATTTCTCTACTTAGTCCGAAATTAAACATTTCTCCTGCATGCTTGTTATCACCTCATTGTTTTCCCATCTTAACTGTAAGAATTCATCCAGAAATAGCACAGAGTAACTTATGCAAGCTGAACTAGCAAGAATCTTCCAAGGAGCAAGGTGGACACAAAAGATGGTTTCTTCTCCCTCCACCCACTCACTCACTCACTTACTCACTCTCTTGATTCGATCTGCACCTGATCACAAGATCATTCTTGGCTTCCACCTTTGAAGCGAAAATGTCCTAAAATGACAATAGGCATCTTGAGGAACAATGCAGAAGGTGTGATTTGTGTAAGGAGAGAGTGAGGGACTATTTAGTGGAGGAAGATCTGAGGGACTCAAGATCTTCTGAGCCTAAAGGCTGGGACTTTTCACTTTCTCTCTTCCCATTTCCTGTTTCAAGTATGGTAAGCATGTCAAATCCAAGTACATTCGATAAATGATTCAGAAGCTACTAACCTCGAGTACAATTGTTAATTAATTATTTATGTGTTGTTTGGCAGGAGAGAGGCATTTTAAATATAAAGACAGTAGTAGATCATGTCTCCTGAATTGTTAGAGGATGGGGCATCTCATGTTCATGTATTTTTCAAAAAACTGGAGCTTAGTGTAAGTTTGAAAGCCTGAGATTTCTAACGTGCTGCCCACTTTTTGCTGGGGGGGGGGCAATGCCTGAGAGAACTCTCCCCTCTTCAAACAGAATATTTCAAATATGTTTACTCTTTCATCCATCTTTTTACTCGTTCAGTCATTCATTTATCATTTGCAACAAACGCAAAACAAACACTTCCTTCAGGTCGGACTCTTTGCGAACTCTAAAACGCAAGGTCACTTCCAGGGCACTGCATCTCCACAGAATTCTAATGCGGGCCATTCGTATGACTTTTAGATTGCCCAGGTCTTAGGCTTAAACGCAGAGCAATGGGTGTGGTTCATTTTAGTGGTATATTTAAACTCAAGAAATCCTGGATTTCGTCACTTCAACGCGCCTTCAATTTTAAGAAATTGGGTAATGAGACATTTTGGGTTAGTTTTCGTGCTTAGTCCTTGTCGCTTCCTCTGCATTCCAGATCTTTTGAATATTTCAGTTCAGATCAACAGTATCTTAAGGACTCACTAGCCAAATACGGCTTACGACTTTTGCATCATACACCACCATCCCTGTGCAAAATGATATTAATGATTAATTGACTCTTCCCTCGCTAGGAACAAACACTTAAATATTTTATTTTCATGTGTCTGCTCGTTATGCGTTCCCATTCCCCCCTTTACTCTCAGGCACAGGTTGCTGCATTACTGTTACAAGCCTTCTCATTTTGAGCATATGTCAGTGTGCCCTATCAAAATGACAAAACTGTTTTAATATTGCTTTTTAAAAAAAAAAAACACTGTAAACTAATTCTAAGGTTGAAGCAGACAATCTATGAATAAAACACACAGAGGTTAGTGCAAAAAAAAAAATCCTACTGGGGATTTCACTTCTCAGAGCCCATCACTCCAGCTGTTACCCCTTGATTGACAGTTCTGTGTACTGATGGGTACCTCTGTACTATGTGGGGGAGGCAGCAAGGTATGGATCTTTCTGTGGCTGAAGTACATCTGCTTCATCAAGCTGCATGAATGATGTTCACACCTATCTAAGTTTGAGAATCATTTCCAACTGCTCTACACATGAATTTGAGAAGAGCAAGAATTCCTTCAGCCATTCATAGAAAAAAATTTTTTGTAGTTAATGGTTTTTGCTATGTAATTCTCACATGCAAATATCATTACACCTTGTTCAAATGTGCCTCTTTATGTCCTTCTGTCTCCCCTGCTAGTGTCCTTACTCCCCTCAAAGTGCCTTTCTCTTTTCATATCATGTGTATGTTTAAATATAGACTCAGCATATAAAAGACAACACAATTTTGTCTTTTTTCCGACACCTTACCTCTCCCCACACCCTTTGAAACTCTTCCTCCTTTTTCTTCATGCTCAATACTGCAGAAGAAACAAAATATCATCTACCTATTTCTTTTCTGTGAAACACAATGTTACAGCCTGCATTAGTGGACACTTGCATGTGTTTTCTGTTGCTGCAATAACCAATTACCCAAAGTTTCATGATTAAAAAGCCCATATTAACCTTAGAACTCTGAAAGTCAGAAAGTCCAGAGGCATCATGTAGGTTAAAATCAAGATGCCAATAGGGCTTGCATGGATGAAATGGCATTACAAATATACCCTAATGCAAGACTTTTTTAAAAAATGCATTTATTCTTCCTTCATTTTAAATTAGCACCCATTAGAGTGAAAAAGCATGGAATTTTTAGCACAATATATTTATAACATTCTTAAAAGTATGAAGATGAATTTAATGTTATGGCAATTTGATACTGTCATACCAAGTTAATTTTCTGTACATATGTAATTTCTTCCATGACAACTAAAAATATAGATAGCATTCATTTTTGCCTTAAAATCATGTAATATGCACAAGGTTTGGTAAATGTTGTTTCCCTCTATATTGAGTTAATATAATTATATAAGTAAACAAGATAAAATAGTGTATATTTTTGTAAATACTTTGAACTAAAATTTCTATTGGAAAGACATGTCTGTTATACACTATGGTGGTAGTTTTATGTCAATTTTACACAAGCTAGAGTCATTTTGGAATACAAAACTTAAATTGAGAATGTGCCCCATCAGACTGGCATTTGGGCAAGCCTGGGATGCATCTTCCTCATTGATGATTAATGTGGAAGAGTCCAGCCCACTGTGGACTGAGCAGGCTGAGGAAACCAGTGGCTGGTCTTCCTCCTTGGCCTCTGCTTCAGGTCCAGCTTTGAGATTCCTGCTCTGTTTGCGCCCCTATCCCAATTTCCCTCAGTGATGGACCATGATGTCCAACTAATAAGCTAGAGGAAGCCCCTTCTTCCCCGAGTTGTTTTTGCTCGTCGTGTTTTATGTTTGTAATGGTCATTGTTTTACAGCAATAACAGTTCTAAGACATGTGCATTGTGCTGGGGAGTGTTAGTTGTCGGTTTGACAGAATCTAGACTCACTGGAGGTCACACCTCACCATGCCTGTGAAAAATCATCGTGGCTATATGGTTTGATCTAAGAAGAGCCTTCTAGACTACAGATAGGACCATTCCTTGGGCAGGGAACCCTGGACTGTATAAAATGCAGAAAAATGAGCTGCACACCAGCACGTCTCCATCTGTCTCTGCTTCTTGGCTGCAGATGCAGTGTGACCAGCGGCTTCCAGCTCCCGCTACTTTGGCCTCCGTGCCACTGGGATGTTACTGTTGGATCATGCTTTTTGTAATTTGGCTTGACAAGGTGTTGTCTTCTTACCTCGGTACTATTTTAGTTTCTTTTTCTGTTGCTGTGGTGAGACACCCTAACAAAAGCAGTTTAAGAAAGAAAGGGCTTAATCTGGCTCACAGAAAATATTCCAGTGTCACTCTAAGGTTTCCAAACTTTCAAACAGTGTTTCTCAACCTCTGGGTCATGACCCCTTTTGGGGGTAAAAACGACCCTTTTACAGAGATCACCTAAAACAATCTGAAAACACACAGATATTTACAATATTATTCATAACAGTAGTAAAATTAAAGTTATGAAGTAGCAGGAAACCAGTTCTATGGTTGCGGTCACCACAACCTGAGGAGCCTGTATTAAAGAGGGGCAGACTAAGGGAGGCTGAGAACCACTGCCTTAGAACAGCTTAGACTGGTAGGACTCTGGATTTAAGAGGCAAGTCTTTATTTGGTAAAATGGGATGGAGAAAACTGTCACAGGAAGGCCACTGCAGAGAAAGTAGTCACGTCCTTGCAAGGTGAAGGTCTCTTTGCCAGGACATACAGACTGTTCAGTAGACAAACACCAGAATGTGTCGTCACCCCAGTGTTTGTAGGGCAAACGTATCTAGCAGGACTACTAACAGCGTGTCTGTCTGTGGGTAAAGTCTTATGTTTTATGCGTATCAGCTATCAATAATAAACAACAAACTCCAGCCAACCATGTGAGAGGGAAACCCAAGTGATCTTTTGATTCCTTTGAAGAAAATGACAGTGATAAATCACTGGAGTCAGAAACAGAGGTCAAAAGACAAACAATCACACTAATGTAAAAAGTAATTAAGTAATTAATTAAAATACAATTTCTTTTAAATTCTTCTGACAATTCTATTTATGAATTTTATTGTGTAATCCATTCTCATTGAATATTCATTTTTATGATTCTGTATTTATGATTTGTATGATTTTGTTAGAAAATCTCTAAGTTTGATTTTTTTTTTTCTTTTTTTTTTGAGAGACAGGGTCTCAGGTGGCCCTTGTTGGCCTGAAACTTGATTTGTAGCTACAATAAATTCAAATGTGTTTATTTTGTTTTTCTACTATTGTTTTCTACTATTTTCTACTATTGACATCTTTGCTGTTTCTATGTGTTTATGGATGTGTAAGTATGTTCACATATATGGGTATGTGGGTGACGATACATGTTCACACACGTGCATGTTTATATCGTCACTGGAGGTCTACATTGGGTGTCTTCGCAGTCTCTTTCCACCTTATCTTTTGAGATAAGATCTCTCAATGGACCTGGAGGCTGCTGATTCACCAAGACTGGCTAGTCAACAAGCCTGTGAATCTCCCTTCCCTGGTCTCCTCCACGTTTAGATTTCAACATATTTGGGTTCCTTGTACATGGATGAACAGGATCAAACTCTGGTCATCATGATTTTATGGCAATGACTGAGTAATCTCCCAATTCCTATACAGTATTGTCACTGCAACATAGAGTCACTATTTTCTTTATTTTTCTTTTTTTGTTGCTGGGAATCAAACACCAAGCCTTGCACATGCCAGGCAAGCACTCTACAACTGAGTCCCACCCTATCTGCAAGTTCTGATTGTCCTGTCTCCACCTCTTGAGCACTGTAATTACAGAGGGGTATGAACATACCCAGATTTGTGGTCTTATGGACTAAGACTTTCTCTATCCTAGGCCAGCACTCTACCAACTGTGCCTCACTATACTATTTATTTAATTTTAAAGTACAACCAAGAAATGATTGTCAAACCAACTCAAGTAGAAAAGAATTACTAATATTTGACTTCTGTGCTAGTCACTCTGACTAGACTGCTTGGATATTATTATCCATTTACTTTGTTAAAACAAAACAACCAAATGAAACTATGCAATAACTTATATGTATATTATGGTCATATTCACCATCAAAAACCAAAAAGGTAAGACTAATTTCAAGCACTCTCACCTGAAAAATAAGCCAAGGCTAAATACCAGAATTTTTTTCAGTAAATGGTTGCTACCATAAAGCCTTTATTTATGCATTTAAGGAGTTGATCCATGTGAAATGTAAGTTGGTAAAAATAGAGAGGGCAATGAGAGCAAAGGACTCTGTTTAGCACTTGTACTTCTAAATGGTGTATTCAGCGACACCCTTCTTCACAAAGCAAACACTGAGGAGAACTTTAAAACCTATTAGGGGCCAGTGCTAAGCAGTTAAGTAGCACCCTTTCCTTACCAAGGGGATCCCAGTTGCATGATGTCCCATTTACAAACTTCTCATTAGTTCATATTTACCTTGCTGTGTTTCTTTTGCCTTTTAATTCCTTATATTTGTTTAATCAACTACCTATATTGCACTCCTTGTTTACCTAGCTCTGTATTCCACACAAGAACTGATTCTCTTGGTGATGCTGTGGCAATTGGTGTGTATCTTGCAAAAATCATGCAAAGTGTTCAAGATTCAGAATGAAATGGACAAAGGTTCCCTCCACCAGGATGCTAACAAGCTGTCAGAAAATTAGATAACAAGTTTCTCAGATATTGCAACTGAGGCCATGTTGTAACTTAAAAGGCAGATGTTACATGCACGTCAGGGACACTGGGAGCAGAAATCCGAATGGGAAGAAACTTATTGGTAGATAATGGGACCATTTCTTGAATAAAGAATGAGATTTTCGGGAGGAATGGGAGGATACAAGGGATGGGATAAACATTGAGATGTAACAAGAATAAATTAATAAAAAAAATAAAAAAATTTTAAAAAAGAAAAAAAAAGAAAAAAAAAAGAATGAGATTTTCTGAAGAAAACAGAGGAGAAGCTGGGTGTGGTGGTGCACACCTTTAATCTCAGGACTCGGAAGGCACAGGCAGTCAGATTACTATGAGTTAGAGGCCAGCCTGATCTACAGAAGTGAGTCCAGGACAGCCAAGGCTACACAGAGAAACCCTGTCTCGAAAAACAAACAGAAAGTAAGAAAGATGAAAGAAAACAAAGGAGGAGTAGGGTAGAATAACTAGAAAGATTCCAGAAATGTGGAAGCTCTCAGAATGTCATGGCAAAGCAAGTGGCTCAGCAGGCCAACACAATGATGGAGAAGGCAAGAGGCTGAGGCAGGGTGGGACAGGGGAGCTCTTCAATGGAATGAGAAGAAATTGTACTCTATTTTCCCATAGGTAAGGTAGTCACAAAAAGAATTTGTCAAGGAAGTGACATGGGTGTCTCTGCATTTGTGAAATATGGCACTTCATTTCAAGAAGGCACATTTTTTTCTGTTCCTTCAAGGACACACTATCAGATGTTTCAATGAGAGGCATTTAAATCCTATTGTGTTCTGTCACTGTCTTTACTGACAATCATATCATTTTAAGCTTTGACCATTAACACTCTCCAGCTCCTTGCTGTGTCTCACAAGGTGCTGTGAGTGGGAAGATCTTAGGCAGTACCATGTGGTATAAGAGTGTACATGGCTCTGCCATCAAGCCAATTTCCTAATCCTCATTTCACTAACCTGTAAAGTAGATACTGCAGCTCACTTACCTCAGAATAGGTAGCTTACCAGACTGTAACAATGATGTCTTTATAAGGCATGGTGTTGAAAATATGTTGCATGGTGTGGAATTTAGCCCCCTCAAATGCAAAGTCCCTAAGAAGGGAACATTGTGTGTTTGTTGCTGTATGTTTTATTGAGTGTCTAGTACATTCAAATTTATCTTACTTTCCTTTATTTTGGCTTACATCATCAGTCTGTATTTCATACTATTGAGTTCTTATGGAAAACAGAATTTCTGAGGCAGAGGGAACATGCTCATTCACAATGAACAGAAATTTTCATTTCTTTAAAACTTCTCATTTTCATTAATGAATTCACCTATTGGTGAAGTCAAGGTAATGCTACATCTAAATAGTAAAAGAGAAAACTCTAATCTAGACATCTAGGCAAAGATGTTCACTAGGCTAAAATTAATACTCATTGGACTGCAATCAAATGTGTCCCGCTATATCCATAATAGTCAACTCCTTATTTGGCCACAAAGCTCAAATCTTGGCAAACTATATTGTATTCTCCGCTTCTATGAGTTTTGCCACTGTTAAAAAGTCAGAATGTAGAGGATGCCATATTTGTCCTTCATTCATGCCATCGTAAACACCTTTTTAAGGCTACATAAAATTGTATGTGTGTATATATGTCTCTGTGTGTGTGCAACATTTTGAAAACGTGCTCATAGATGAAAGAACACTTGGGTTGTTCCATATCTAGGCTGCTGTTACTAGTTCTGCAATGAACATAGAAGTACAATTACAAATGAAAACCTCAATGGAAAAATTTAAACAAAACACATATATTCAGTCTCACAAGGGAGACATATTAACTCATGCTTTCATCAGTGTGTGTATGTGTGTCTTGTGTTGTGTTGTGTTGTGTGTAGGCACACCATGTCTATGGTATCGGAGTAGAGGTCACTTTCTTTTTTCCAAGGAGGCTTAAAGTAGTAATCATTCATGGTGGCGAGTGCTTTTAGTCACTGAGTAATCTTAGCAGTACCAGATTAGCCCATTTTAAGACGGAAAAAAAAAGATTGTCTTCTTGGCTATTCACTACTTTCTATATTGTCAGGTGTTCATTAAAAGGCTGTGGCTGCCTCATCTTAGAAGCTTGATGCTGGGATGACTTGGGGGGTCATCCCATAACCCAGATTTTCCCATCACTACTATAATAAATCTCTATTTAAAAGAATGCCTACCATCTGGCCTTGAAAGGATAAAAGCAATGCAAGGACTCGGGTTTACTAACTTGATAAAAATTTTAAGCCAAACTAAAATTAAAAACTTGCTCATTGAGTAATCTGAAACTGTTTCCTGTCAATGTAAGATGGTTTCCCATCCAAGTACCATAGTATTTGCTTCCTAGAAAGAAGTACATAGGGAACTTCGTGCATTTTCTGACCAAGAAGGGAGTAGTCATTGTACATCTATCGTATTCATGTCATACCTATTTCCATTCTTCAGACATGCTTAAAATCACCCTTCCCATGTAGAATGGATTTTAATAGAAGCATCCTAAAACATCAGGGATCTACTCTAATATATAAACCATCATTTCTACAACTGTTTATATAAATTTTCATGTTGCATAATCCTTGGAGGCTTAGAAGATTGTCATTACCTTCATATACCACCCCCAGACTTACTATGATTTGTTCAAAAATTTTACCAGTCAGCACTGAAATAAAAAAAATGATACATCACACACTATGATAAACTACCCCATGTGGCTTGGATAAATTAAATACTTTAAGCTTTCAGTCTCCCTAACGATTTGGAAATGAAGCAGCTGTGATTTATGGCTCCAGCTGATAGCTCGGTCTGAAGTTTACACTTTGAAAAATGCCGTATTTAAATTCCCCTATAAATAAAAAATCATATTACTCAAAAAATCCAACCTAAGATGTGTCTGCAATAAATTAGAGATTGTCACATTGGGCAGAGAAATCGCCAAGACTGATGGCTCTCGTCTTTGGGAAAATGGACTGAGTGAGCCTGACACAGGTCTGTGTCTACCACTCTATCATTGGTTATTGTTTCTTCCCGTTTAGTCTTTTTTTTTCTTCATGCGTACACTGATGACCACTATTGAGACCACCTGTGACTGCTCAATTATAGCCTAACATACATTTGAAATCCAAACCAACTTTCCAAATATCCAATATCATTCTGGCTCCTATTTGTGTGTTTAAGTGACAAAACAGCTGGTGAATTCTTTTGCTTACTGCAGGAGTAAATAACAAAACAGGTCACAGAAATGCTGCATAGAGCTGGGTTAGTGTCATCTGGTGCTGAGTTCTTTGGGCTCTGTCTGTATCTCATAAGCTTTGACATATTCTATACCCTGCCCGGCTTCCTTATGTTTGGGGGATGGACTTCTTTAAATGCTAAATCCTCTTCATTCAGTGTAAATAGCTCATTACACTAGGGTGCAATGTTTAGGGTGGAACAAACCTCAGTTCAGTTCTTTAACAACTTCCTTCTATTCTTTATTGCATTATTTTCCAGGTGCAATGTGAGGAAAAATGTTCCCATAGAGTTATCATGAGTCTCTATAGAATTACCATGAAGATCTGTTAAGGTAATGTACACAAACGACTTACAATTCATGGTAGCTAGCAAACATTCAATAGATAATTATCCTTATTTATTGGAGTGTTCAATTATTATTGCAATTGTTCAATTATCATTGAAACAAATGCCATTATTTTTGGAACTATCCGTGTATTTAGTAGTCAGCTAGGTAAAAAAAACCAATGAGGAAATAAATACCTTGAACTTCACGGAGATCAATGAGGAGCCTGCCATTATGCTTTTTCCACAGTCACAGCAACCAAGCTGGCAAGTAGTGCAAGCAACTCAGGGTGTAGCGATTCTTCATGAGCCCGTAGAACCACTAGACATTTAAAGACTCACAGAAGAATGTCTGAGTTCTGTCTCTGCCATTTACTACCTCTAAAATTTGGGCAAGTCAGAGACTTCTTTGAGATGTCTTTTATATTTATAAATAAAGTAGGAACCCTTCCCACACAGGATGGTTGTCAAAAGTACCACAAAATTGGACATGAAAGCCCTGATTGTTTTACCCAGACACTAAAGCTAAGTATTACCATCCTGATCATTATCGGTTCTTCTGGCATTGCTTCCCCTCCCCCACCCCTCCCCCTAGTGCTTCAGATTTTCATGGAGGCCCATCAATCCTCTTCTACTCAAGTCAAATACCCCCTTTGAAAATTCCCAAAAGGTGAGTTCAAAAACTCACCTTTTTCCCATTTCCCTCCATCTCCATTTCCTTAGCTTGTCCAAAAGTCCTCAGCTTGCTCACAAGAGCCCTTGCTTCGTTTATGATTCACGAGGAACTGAGTATACAGATGGCACTATATAAATGTTTAATAATCACTATGTGGTTTCCTTGGAAATCCTGTCACTCAAGGAAGAATACAGACAGAAGGTTTCATATGTATGACATGAATGGGAAACAAATCTCTGTTTTCCTGTACCTTTTGCTGTTGTCACATATAAAAGAAAAGGTGGCAACAATCCCAGGTTAATAGGAGTTTATCTATCATCAAATTTGGGGATTGAATTAGACCAAATATCCTATCCTGAAGGTATTTTTCTGTGCCAAAGACAGATCAGTTGGTCCTATCAAAAGCCAATGCCTTTGTTAGCTTTCTATTTCAAGAACTTGATTTAAGTATCCAGCTATAATATTTGCAATTGGGTCCATTTCCTTCCTGGTCTCAAATCTCCTGGATGGTTTCTTCAAAGGCTTTGTAGTAGATCTCCATGTCTGAAGCTCTGCACTCTGATATAGATGCACCTTTGACAAATGAAAAGCAAGATTGTGTGGCCTGCTGACAGTTGTGGAGGTGCTCTTCTGACCTATAAGTATCGCAGTTGACTGATTACAGTAATCGATTGAGAAAAGATTTGTCAATAGCCTTCTAATGAAAGAGAGAAGTGAAGAGAGATTGCTTGAGGATCTGGAATCTGGGTTTTGTTTATCAAAGATGAGCTGACCTCCTAGTCACATTTGTGAAATAAAAATGTAATTCTCTTGCCAACATAAGTTGAGTACCTACTCAGTACAACTCTAGGTCTTTATCTGTGGGACATAACTCTCAGGCTAAGTCTGTGTGAGCCACTTAGTTTAAGCTACATATTCATTTGTCAAAATTCAAAGCAAATTGCCAGTATTTAAAACCAAGTTACTTCATGTTTAAAATCTGTATATTTTTAACCATCATCTAGAAATGACATCACAGGATATGATGGTCCAGCATTTCCATAGGTGGCTGCTGACTCCTGGAAATGGGTTATGAACTTCCAGCTTTGCCTCTGAAGTAATCACCTTGTCACCACATTCACTAGCATTCAGTCTGCTGTTCACTATAGGATTTCCAGTTTAAGGTCCATACTTTAGGCTGAAGATACTAGCTGTATAACTCTTTATTATAGTAAATGGTAAACATCTAACAAATAGGGAAAAAAAGTCACCTTCCTGCTTTTTAAAAGTTCTACATGGTAAATCCATCTACCATCTACCGTGACGACTAACACACACAAACAACCAGTTCAGATTTTTTAAATAATTCTTGTCTCCAGCGGTAGATGAGACTTTTGTTGATCAGGCCCACAGCTGCAAGCTCAGGATCCCGCTTAGTGTTTCTTTGTGTCGTTACCTGATTGCTGGTGACCTAGAATAATTCACTTCCTGAGATATATGCTTTTCCAGAGGCAACAGGTAGAAATGTGACAGACAGCTACAGTGTGCCACACCATTCATGGGTAGCAGTCACTAGTCTCTACAGATAAAGTTTACCTTCAATAATATATCCACTGAGACTATAAACTCTGACCAGGGGCACCAATAATGAATTTTCCATTGTCAGAAAAAACAAACAAACAAAAAACCTTAAGGAAAAAAAAGGCTAAAGTGACTTTTTTCCCCTTAGCTTTCTTTAGTACAGTGTTTCTCTGTGTAACAGCCCTGGCTGTCCTGAAACTCCCATTGTAGACCAGGCTGGCCTCGAACTCAGAGATCTGGCGGACTCTGCCTCCTGAGCACTGGGATTAAAGCCATGTGCCATAACACCTGGCTTGAAGTGACTTGTAATAGAGTCAAGACAAACTGGGTAGCCTGAAGAACTCTTCCTCTAGACCATAGCCTCAGGAGGTAGCTCACAGAATCACTTCCTGCTCCAGTTCTTCCGGTAACATGGTCCCACCTACTATTCATGACACATGCCCTATGAGTGGGATTCTAATTCCTTTTGTGGGTCTTTTCCCAGTGGATGAAGGCATATGTGGACAGAGAAGAGTAAGCATGCAGAAATCACAAAATGTAGGCAAAGAATTTTTTTATATCTGATTGATTTATTTCTTTTTTCCTAGACTACCCTCCTATAACTACTAAGTGACAATTATCACTGGGGTGAAAATTTAGGACAGCGTACATCATCCTGGTAAACCTCAAGTGTGTAATCTGCACCCAGAAATTACACTTCCTAGCTCAGTGTATCAGCTGGAATTTCTGTCTTTAAAGAAGGATAAGATTTGGATTTTGTGAAAGGCAGGCATCCTGCCTTGGAGAAGGGTCACATCACATTTTTTAATTTTGCTGTCTACTTCCCAACCTTCTCATTCAGATGAAATCATAAGAGTGAAGAAAGAGATGGGAAAATGTTCACTGAACTATTATATAAAATAGCTCTGAAGGCCACCACTATACCTGTATATTCAGCTTCTTCAGAGGACCAGGATGCCTTATTGCAGTAGTCACCGTTCCTTCACTTGCTCTCTGCTCTCATTGTATTAAGTTCGTCCCTCAAGCAAAACATTTGTCATGATTTGTTATGGTTAGTTCACTACCACCTGTCATGTTGAGACTCAGAGGCCCTTCAGGGAAGGAAGTTTCTTATTTGTCTCAGGAAACTATGGACCCTACATGGAGTTAGTGTCACGGTTTATTGGAAGATGGATGGATGTCTGCTGCATATTTGCTATGTGAGAATTAAAATCATGCAAGGTCTTTTTTTTTTAACATTTAAAGTCAGGCTGTGAGGAGGAAATAAATCAGGAATTAAGGAGCTCTTCATCTTTAATAGCAGTAACCATCACATACAATGGTGTCATAATTTTAAGTGTGTATGTACCAAAGTGAAGAATGCTTACACTAACTTCTCTTTAAAACTACATTGTAAACTATAGGTGAAGTTTTCCAAGATGGTGTAGTTAAACCTCGTGTGCTCTTTGGATTAAAGTCTGTCAAATTTTCTACATAAAATATATTTAAATGAATTTTCAACTATATTCTGATTAGAATACTGGCTACCCAGAGTCCAGATGTACTTCAGAAATCCATACCATGGTTACTTTATAGGAAGCCTCTTTCTCCATCTATCTCTGGCTCAGGTGAGTTAATCCTAACAGCCACACCAATCTCAGTACTTCCCTTTCCTGGCTTGCTCCAGTGATCCATTTAGTGATGTGTCTATATTGCCCACAAATATGACAAGACCTCCACCATAGACTTCAGAGAAACATTTTCTGCTAATTTAAACTCAAGAGAATATATAATTTGACTGCTGAGTAACCACCTCTCTACCATAAAGATAGCAAAATTTGTCTGAGGATGATACTGACTCGAAGAAAGTTAAAAAGGAGGCACCAAGAACTGAAGGAGAGAAAGAGAGATTGAACCACAGAAATATTATTTGAGTTTCTGAGTAATTCTCTACGTTAAGTCAATACTAGTTTCAGGATACACACACAGAGAGAGAGAGAGAGAGAGAGAGAGAGAGAGAGAGAGAGAGAGAGAGAGAGAGAGAGAAGAAGGAGGAGGAGAAAGAGATGGATAGACAGAAAGATTGTAGACATATAGAGAAAGATAGATAGACAGATAGGTTGGTAGATAGATGAATATCTGTCATATCTTTATATCATTTATTTTTTATCTATATATGATTACAAATAAATATATCTTTGGAAACTATATTGGTGAAACAACTTGTTTCATTTGAAATGTGAGTGGTCTTAGCAGATTAATAGACTTTTTCAGATAGGAGGTCTCATTAAATACAGATTTTACAAGTTGCTCCTATGAATATGGATAAAACCAACTATATATTCTGAGAAGTCCATGCATGAATTCAGGTAATCTACAAACAACAATACTTACTTGCTCACTCAGATAACATGCCAATGCCTAGTGATGCAGAAATTTCATCTTGCTCTTCAAGTAGCTCATAATTTCTAACAGGAATCAGATTCTAAAAGGCTAATCATAATGGATGTGAATATGTGAAATGCAAAGTACCTGGGTGAGAGTTTGAAAGAAGAATAAATTACCTTTGATTTGTGAAGAGTCTTTCAAATTTATAGATAGAATGAGATAGTAGATTAACAGGGTGAATGGGTCAGAAGGGAGGTTCTCTTCCATCCTGACTGTGTGATAGCACCACTTGGAAACACTGCAATAATTCTGACACTGGTACTCTCCTGCAGAGGAATGAAAGTGGACTCTGGAGGGATGCCCAGGCACCGATGTTTCTCAGAAGTCCCAGAGGTGAGGCTTACAGACAGCTAAGATTCCAGTCACTGTTTATAGGTGCCAATGACAGGATTGATGCGCAGCCCCTCTGTATGCAAATCACTTTAGGCAGTTTATGAACCGAATGGTATCAGGGTTCTGTCCTGACAGTGTGATTCAACAGCAGACACTGGGTTTGAAAGTTCAGCACGTCTAGGTTCGTTCCTAGTGAAGAAATGCTATTATAAAGAATTTGTCACTCAGGAGATGTTACTTGTGCTAGCTGATTTTGTCAACTTGACATGAACTAGATTCACTCAAAAGGAAGGAACCTCCACTTGAGGAAAGTTTTGGCCAGATTGGTCTATAGGCATGTCTGTGTGAGATTTTATTGATTCTTGTTTGGTGTGGAAGTGTCCAGGCCACTATGGACAATATGGAGCTGTTGGTCCTAGATTATACAATAAAGATAGTTAAATACTATCCAGGGAGCAAGCCAGTAAGTACAATTCCTCCCTTTCTTCTACTCCTGCCATCGGGATTTTGACTTCAGCATATTCCCTGAGCTTCATTTGATGATAGACTATGAATTTTGAGCCTAATAAACTTTTTCTTCCTCTAGTTTCTTCAGTGAGAGTTTTGTCACAACAGACAAGATAAAACTAGAACCCAACCAAATACTCATGTCTTCTGTATTGTATTTGTATGGATGCATTGCCTGTCAATTTAAAAATATATGGCCTATAGAAAGGATAAAATTGAAGGCGGGACACCCAGAAGGCAGAAAGGTTTCTGGGATAGAGCCATGCAGGGATACTCATATGGGAAGATATGAGGAGGGCAGACACATGGTACTTGAGCACAGGTAACCAGCCATGTATCAGAATGTAGATTAGAATAAACGGGTTGTTTTAAATTATGATATAGTCAGAGAAGAGCCTAGCTAAAGGGCATAGGTATCTTTAAATATATTTTGAGTCTCATAAATCATTATTCAGGGAACATGAGACCAGGAGGAAAAAACATAGCAACACTTATATATCCTATTAAATGTGCGAATATCTGTAGTGTATTTTGTTCTTCATGAAAGCTTTCCAAACAAAATAACAGAACCATGTTATAGATGAAGAAATATACACATTCCAAAAGGCAAGACGGCTTAGCTAATGTGACTTACAGGGACAACAGAAGCTGAGATTTAAACCTCATTTCGTCTGAGTCCACAATTCAAATTCTTTTTACTACAGTGTTCATTTATTCAACCACTCATTGTCAGTTGGTGTATTATTCTTCTAGAAATTGTTTAGGCGGAACTGTGTGGCTTTACTCCCAGAACATAAAACACCTCAAGAAATGAGGAGTGACCAAAGAAAAACAAACTATCTCTTTAAAAACATAACCACACAGACTTATGTGTAAAAACCTAACTCCTATGCAATAAACCAGCTTTACACCATCCAAAGCACCTCAGTCCATGAATTCAGTGCGTAGCTTGTTAAATCTTGCTCTGGACACATCACGGTGACTATATGTCTACTGTCATAGAAATTCAAGCTACATGAATCAGGCTGTGAGATGTTCACCCCTTCCAATCCACAGGGCAGGCTACATCAAGTGTACTTGATTCTCCTCTACAGAAATGACTGGAAGATCAGGAGCAGGCATGGCTTCCCATGAGGGAAGGAGTACCTGACAGACAGAGGGCAAAAGCCGTCTTCACTTTAGAAATAAGATTTGCCTTCTGGGTGCATAGAAAGGAGTTTCTTTGTCTATCTCACTCCTAAGAACAACTGGCCCTTTGTGATTAAATCTGCCAGTGGTACCTGCCTGAAGGACTGGAAGAGCCTGTCATCTCAGCAAACAAAGGCAGGCTCCAGAGCCAAGCAAAAGGAAGGGGGCAGCTACCTTTCCTCCCTCTCACCTGGATGAACTCCCATTACAGGTGCTCCCCTGCCACTTCAGAGATGCCTGCCATCATACCATCTGGCCTCAGAATGTTAGAATTCAGTGCTCATCTTTCCATTCACACACTGCCCGGCTTTTGGCAATTTCATTCCAAACCACATTTTCAGCTTCCTCACTTGCTAATGCCCACAGATAATGACCCTATGGTGTACACACCATGGGCCCCTATCTTTGTACTTTCCCTCTCATAGTTCCTTCTGCCTGGAATTTTCTTCTTACTTCCTCTTCTTGGAAGGAGACATACCATGTTTGTCAACTTTTCTAGAAAGGTTACCTGCTGCTCTGGAGAACAAAGTCACATTGGTAATGTATGTGTGTGTGTGTGTGTGTGTGTGTGTGTGTGTGTGTGTGTGTGTGTGTGTGTGTGTGATTATGTCTATATAGCTGCCTCCTTTTGCTTTTTTATGTATGTCTACTGCTACTGAACACATCTTGGAGGCTTCCGATTAAATAATCTCTGCATATTAGGTTCAGTTGAAGTCAGTCTAGAAAATCTTCCTCATTTTTCACGTTTCATCCTCAAGCTTCCCATAGCATTACCATAATAGTTCTGGAATGTTCAGATGCAGTAAAATCACCTGGAGAACTTGGGCCTCCTGTTCAGTTACTGATAGTAAGTTTGACATAGAGCCCAATGCTTGACATGTGTTATATACTCAGTACTATTAATACTGATAACTCAGGAACTTCAATTTGATCAACTTCACTGATCTACACTCAGTCAAATTCTCTTGTGCTTATAGAGTGTATGCTAAATTGTTTGTTTATGATTATAGTTTCCCCCTCACTCAATCAATAAGAAAGATAAGGAAATCCATCCCAGAAAAGTCAGAAAAAGTCGTATTGCTGTGACGTGAACTAGCTTAAGATAACTAATAGATATCTTCTGAAGGTTTCTATTGGTTGAAGTGGCTTGGGGGAATGGTTCAAGTTCAAGATCTTTTGAGGTTTTTGTCAAGCCACAGCCTCATCTGAAATCTCATCTTGGGAGGATCTTCTTTTAAGCTCACATAGATGATACTAGCAGGTCTCAGTTTCTCACTGGTGTTAGCAAGAAACCCAGCTTTTTTTCTGTCAATGTATTGGTGTCTTCCAGATGTAGAACTTGGCCTCTTCCATAGCAAATGCTTCAAAACAGACATCACACATCTGGAACAAGTCAAAGTCACCTTTTGCCTACTTTAGAGATTGCAACCTTGGCCACATGCTATAACAGCTATTTCAACCCCTATTTCAGGGTGGGAAGGAGTTTCAGGAAAGTGTGATGAGTACAGGTGTATATTAATGATTGCTGGGTGCCTCTCCCAGTCTTCATAGGAAACCAGCATAATTCTTTTGTTCCGAGTGTCTAGGGATGACCTTCCTGAGGAGAGGGCATGCTTACAGACCAGATTGAAAAAGAGAGATTATCCAGCTATGTCAAAACTGAGAAGTAGAAAGTTCTAGACCTAAGAAAACATAAGACTCTGAGACAGCATGGTTTCAGTAGATGAGAAGAAGAGAAACTAGGCAAGTATAGTTATCCTGCAGGAATAGCCAACATTAGTAAGATCAACAACAGCAACATTTCTACAGACTTTCTTGTGCTCAGTAATGTGTATGGCAATGTGATGAAGAAAAAGCCTATTGTCTCTAACTTTGCAAAACTGACATAGCATTTGAAAAAAAAAAGCACTCTAAGTTTTTCAATTAGTGTAATAAGAGGGGGGGAAAGTCAAGATAAATTGACTTCAATGTGTTTCCATTACCACACCCATTATTTCTCCCTATGTGAATTCCAATTATGTTTCATCAACCTGCAAGCGAGAATTTGAGAAAAAGTACCAATTAATTGAAAGAAGAAAAGCCTATGCTTTATATCTATCAAATTTAATGAACCAAGACGTTCCAATCTTGAATAACACTCAACCCAGAATTGTGGGAACACTAGAGGATATCAGAATGCATCCCATCCTTCCTTTATCGTCCAACTTGAATCAAGAAGAAACTGAAAAGTAGCCCAAGTATGGTGGTTTGGATAAGAATGGCCCCCTATAGGATCATAGGTTTAAATGCTTAGTCACTAGGGAGTAGCACTACTTGAGAGGGATTAAGAGGTGTGTCCTTGTTGGAGTGGGTGTGGTCTTGTTGGAGAAAGTGTGTCACTGGGAGTGGGACTTGAGGTTTCAAGGGTCCAATCCAGGCCCAGTCATATTTTCTCTTCCTGCTGCCTATGGATCTGTTTTAGCTCCCAGCTAACTCTCTAGCACCATATTCGCCTGCATGCCACCATGTTCCCTGCTGTGATAAAAATGGACTAAAACTCTGAGACTGTAAGCAAGTAAATGTTTCCCTTAACAATAATTCCTTTGGTCATGATGTCTCTTCACTGAAAGAGAACATTGACTAAGACACTCTGCTATGGTAACATCATCAGTGGTCTTCCATCTACTGGTTTGACTAATGGACATACTTAACAGCTGGCCCAGGCAAGTGGAAGAATAAGTATACTCTGGGACCAGGGTGCCTTGATCAACCTGAACTGATCTAGTACATCACACTGGTAGATGTGACCCAGAGGCAGTCTTGAGAGTGGAAAGCAAAGAGAAGGGAGAAAAAAGTAGCTGAGAAACTGTCTGAGTATCTTTTCTTCAAATCCAGTGTTAACACTTTTCCTATTTTCCTTGTAGGATTTTGTCTCAAAGTCTTTTGCTCATAGAATGTAGAGGGCCACTTTATACTATTCTTTCTTATCTAACAGGAGTGAGAAAAATTAGCAAGGTATGCCCTGTGGGCCAAACCCAACCTTCTGACCTCTAAGCCAAGAATGGCTACTAGATTTCCAAAGAGTGAAGAAAAACAATATGACTAAAAGTAAACTTTTATCATCGATAAAATTTAAATCTTAGTTTCCCTAAAGTTTTATTACAGCCACCTTCACTTATTTTGGTGCTGTCTAGTGTTGTTTCATGCTACAGTTACAGAGCAAGGTAACAGTGGCAGACCATACAGTTTCTTTACAGAATGCCTTCAGATCACTGGTGCAGTCATATGTGCAATTATTTCTCTATATTCTCTCATGTCTTTCCATTCTGGGATGACTTCACTATAACTTTATATTTACAATATAGTTGGCTTGAAGACTTGGGCCTGGCCTTTTGGTATTGGAGTATTTGGTTTGCATTTTGGAGACTCTTGAAACAGATACATGGACTCAGATTATTTATTTAAACCACCCAGAACTCACATGCTTTTCTAATATTATTCTGTAGTGTAGTAGGAGTCTGGGTGACTGCTTTATCATTGCCAAGCTCCAGCTGATAGAAACATATACTAACTAGGTGAGTTGATCTTCTTTAATGCTATGATTCATGAATGATGAGTTACAGAAGAAGGTGACTAGAAGAGCATAGACAACTCGAACCTTTCATGAGCTCTCAAGTTGCAAACTAAAAAGGCAGAGATTGAAAGAGGAGTGGGAAATGCTATCTAGAGTTCTGTGATGCTACAGTGGTTCTTAGATTGTTAGAACTCACTTGTTGCTAAGGTGACTAGGATGACAGAAGCTTAGTAAAACAGTCCTTCAGTAGCATTAATAAGATGCATCTTAAAGTAAGTTGTTCTCAGTACTAGCTCAAGATAGTCCAACAAAGTATATTGAAGTGTCTTTTTAATGTTCCTTAAAATGATCTTTAAGAAATTGTTTAAAATTACAAAGGAAAATTTCTCTAAGATGACAATTAAAAAGTAACTTATTATGGGAATATCATAGATGAAAATGAAAAATATAAGAGCCAGAGGATGAAAAGGAATGTTATAAATACTGTCTGTCTTCTAGAGGTGACATCTCACCAGCTCATAGCTATTGTTGTTATTGGCATAGAACCTGTATAGGTTCAAGCCAACCAAAATTTCTGCATGAATTTGGGCAGTGCATTCCAGTTCTCTTTCTATCCCCGCCCCCCCTTAGCAACTAATGGCAAGAGACAGCTGCTGGGTTTAGAAGAATCATTTGTTTTTGAGAGTGTTCTCACTGGTAGGTTTCTTTTTCAGTGGATGGCCTCATACCCATGTACATATGGAGAACAGTAGTTGGATTTAAAGGCTTAGCTTAAAAGAAGGGTGTGAAGCTGTGAGGCGGTCATGTGATGGATACAAGAAAGTTGGACAGGGAAAATGGAATTTTAGATGGGATTGTGTGTTATTATAAACATTCATGAAATTCTCAAGAATAAAGAAATTATAACAATAAAAAAGAAACATAGAGCCATCCATTTGCTTGAAAATTTCAAGATTTCTTTGTTGTCAATAACTGAGTGGTATTCCATTGTATAAATGTACCACAATTTTTTTTATCCATTCTTCAGTTGAGGGATATCTAGGTTGTTTCTGGATTCTGATGATGAATAAAGCTGCTATGAACATAGCTGAGCAAGTGTCCTTGTGGTATGATGGAGCATCTGTTGGGGGTATGCCCAGGAGTGGTATAGCTGGGTTTTAAGGTAGAGCTATTCCCAATTTTCTGAGGAAGTGCTAGATTGATTTCCAACGTGGTGGTATAAGTTTGCTTTCCCACCAGCAATGGAGGAGTGTTCCTATTTCTCCACATCCTTGTCAGCATGTGCTATCACTTGAGATTTTGATCTTAGCCATTCTGACAGGTATTAGATAGAATCTCAGAGTCATTTTGAATTGCATTTCTCTGATGACTAAGGACTTTGAGCATTGCTTTAAGCATTTCTCAGCCATTTGAGATTCCTCTGTTGAGAATTCTCGGTTTAGCTCTGTACCCCATTTTTTTTTATTGGGTTGTTTTGTTTATTGGTGTTTAATGTTTTGAGTTCTTTATATATTTTGGATATTAGCCCTTTGTTGGATGTAGGGTTGGGAAAGAACTTTTCCCAAAACGTAGAAGGTAATTTCCTTCTATTGACAGTGCCCTTTGCCTTACAGAAGCTTTTCACTTTTAAGAGGTTCCATTGATAGAGCAGAGATTGAGGGAATGTCCAACCAATGCCTGCCCCAACCCAAGACCCACCCCATGGAAGAGAGTCAAGTCTTGACACTCACTATTAACGATATTCTGCTATGTTTGCAGACAGGAGCCTCGCAGTATTGTACTCTGTGAGGCTCCACCTAGCAACACTTCAAAACAGATGCTGAAACTCACACTCAAACACTGGGCGAAGTCTAGGGAGTCTTGTGAAAAGGGAAGGCATGGGATATAAAAGGACCTAGAGGTGACAGAAGCTCCACAAGAAGACCAACAGAGCCCAGTAACCAGGGCCCATAGGGGTTATGGAGACTAAAGCACCAATCAAAAACCATACAAGGACTGGACCTAGGCCCTCTACACAGATGTAGCCAATGGGAAGTCAGGCTCCATGTGGGTCCTCTAATAAGTGGAGTGGGGGCAGTCTCTGATGTGGACTCTGTTGGTTGCTTTTTTATCACTTCCCCCTAGTGGGATTACCTGGCCAGGCCACAAAGGAAGAGGATATGCTCAGTCCTGAAGCAACTTGATGAGCTGGGGTGGGGGTGGGGGGGACTCCCCTGTTCTGAGGGCTAGGGAGGGGGATGGGAGAAGAGGGAGGGAAGGAAGGTGGGACTGAGAGGAGAAGAGGGAGGGTGCCATGACTTGGATGTAAAGTGAATAAATAAATAAATTTTAAAAAGAAATAAAAATAAATATTTTCTTAATGTTAAAAGAAAGAAACATGGATACACTGAGTAAATCATTTTAGAAACCAAATTAGTAATATAAGCTAACCATAAAATCATATTAGTTCATTTTGTGCTCCATATCAGCATTCTTGAAAGTAGGTAGTTTATTGAGTCTGGGTAGCTTTTTGTATAATCCAGTGGAGGTTGCATGTGATAAGGACTTTCTTGATAAAAGTTCACATGGAATATGGAGGTTCAGAGATGAGAAAACAGGAAAACAGAGTGGAGAGAAATAAAAGAAGAACAGAAGAGAGAGGAAGGAAAAAGAGAGAAACCAGAAACCACCTCTCATTTTTGTAGGGAATTCAATCTCATGGATAAAATTTCACTCTGCATATGAAAGCATTGGTTCAACAATTCTTAGAACCTTCTGGCCTACTTACCTTTGCTCATGACCCACCTGCTAATATTGTTGCATTGGAAATGAGAATCCACACATGTGTTATTCAGGTACACCTAGAAACCAGAGCAACAGGCATGCCTTTTGACAGAGGCTCAAATTAAAAATGAAATAACCCAGCAAGGAAAGAAGAAAGCAAGGAAGGAAGAAAGGAAAAGTAGGAAGGAAGGGAGAGAAAGAGAGAAAGGGAGGGAAGAAAGGAAGGAAAGAAGGTCTTTGACAAAGAATTAGTTACAAAGAGTTTGTTATTTAAAGTAATAGAAATCTCCAAATCATAATAGTTTGATGAATTCTTTTGAATAATTAATTTATGGAAAGCCAATATAGAAATATCTCATAGTTGCTTAAATTACCCTATTGCAATTTTAATAATTCCTTGTGTGTATATGTGATTATCAAAGTAGAAAATAAAACAGAAAATTGTATCCACATTACCATTAATGCAAATATATACTTTCATCAGACTAAAAGGAATGCCATATGGGCATTTATTGTATAAGACATGGGAAACCTGTGGGTAAATATTTTCTTTTTTAATTTACATGAAAAAAAAATTAAAAGGTAATACTCTTTATTTTGCTTCAAAGCCCTCATGAGAGGAGACAAAATACACTGTATTTTTATAACATTACTTTAAGAACAATGAGAAACATCACTGAACTTGGACAGGCCTGAAACCTATCTGTTGGGGGTGCTTCATAAGCCTGAAATGCAGGGATCCATGGGGAAAGCAAGCTGTGCTCTACCTGTAGACTCCAGTAATCGTGACATCAATAGAGATGGATGCCCCTGATGGGAGGCAGAGACAAGGCCACTGAGCAAGCGACTCAGCAGGGCCAGATGGTATTTATGCAAGGGCTCATTAATTTGGATCAACTTACGTATGAAGTAGCAGGGATTCTGACAAGGACAGGTGATACCTCATTTTCTTGAAGATTAGGAAGCTGCAGATATGGTCTCTGGCCTGTGAGGAGAGCCTAAGGAAAGAAGAATGAGACCAGCATTGAAGGAACCCTGAGCAGAGCCAACCCTCCTGGGACCATCAAACAGAAAGCACTGTGCCCTGAGTCATGCAGCCATTTGTGTCCTCACGCTTCTTCCCAAAGAGATATGCTGACACACCTGGAGAAGGTGAATCGACATCATTTAAAATGGGACCTCCCTTGGAGACAGTATCGTTGCTAACGTGAAGTCAGATTAGAGGATTACAGCCTTATCTAATATGACAGCTTCTTTATAGGGATGGGGTGCACTGAGGCATACATATAGGACACCGTATGAAGTGATAGAGATTCCTAAAAAGAGATTGCCATTGCATGACAGAGTCGGAGATGGAGTGAGGGGAAAGGATGGCAATCATTGCCCACTTTTTGTCCCTAACACTGGGAAGATTCAAAGATGGGAGCTCCTGAGACTGTAAGGAAGTATGGCACGTATGAACACTTGACTTTGAATCACCAGGTTTGTGAACTGTAAGATAACAAAAATTTAAACTACCTTATGTGGAGCATTTTGTTACAATAGCTCCAGCCGAGGAAACTAAGCCCTCCCCTACTCCCCTAAAAAATAAAAAACCTGTAGCTAGTGAGAGAATCCCAGGTTATTATTTTTCCTTGCTTGTCCTTGGAGTTGCCCCAGCTGATCATGGTGGGTCTCACTGATACAATGATACAATGATACAAACCTATCCATTAGAAACCCAGTCTAGGCCAAAAGAAAGGTGGGCAATGCAGACACGTGAGCAGTGGACTAACCACCTTCTCCCACAATATCATGTAAGTATTTAGTATCAGCAGGCAGAGGAGTAAAATGGGGGAGTAGAGGTCAAAGTGATGTATGCTGAAACGCCCATATGTACTGCCTACTGATTATAGTGGCTGAGCAGCTAAAATCAAAATTATTCAACCTAATTGGCTGTGATACCTTTGTAAGTTATTTAACGTCTCTGGGGCTCGGTTGCCTGGCTTTGAAAATGGGCATAGCCAATAGTTCCTAACTTACTGAGGTATGGGAAAGAATAAGTGACTTCATCCTAATAAACACAGTTAAAATGGAACTAGCACATGCTATTTTAATGAACATCACCTCTGACATGTCCTGGAAAACTTAGTTTCTCAGCTATTCTACAATATCAGTTTTATTAAGTTATGAACAACAATGATGAGGCTTAGGGACTGGAGAGATTGCTTAATTGATTAAGGGCACAAATTGTTCTTCCAGAGGGCCTTAATTCTGTTCACAGCACCCATATCAAGCAGCTCAAAATTGTCTGTAACTCCAGCTCCAAGAGATTCAATACTCTCTTCTGGACTTCCTGGGCACTGAACTCCTATGTCAATACCCACTTGCAGACAGACAGACTGACAGACAGACAGACAGACACACAGACAGACACACACACACACACACACACACACACACACACACACACCCTTAAATAAAAAGCAAAAAATCTTAAAGAAAAACAGATGCCAAAGCTTGAGACATTAAAGGACCAATAACTGCTGTGGATGAGATAAAGCAACCTCTTAGCTGGAGCCCCAATTCTTCCAAGAATGGGGCAATGTAGGGCTGGGCTGGGAGGTAGGATACATCTCCTGAAGTTACAAGTCTCCTGGTGAGAATTACTGACCTATTCAGTAAAGTTGAATTGCTGATGAAACTACTTTACTGAGTCAGACTGAGGAGGAACTGTGAAAGAGAAATAGGACTTACTTTCCATTCTAGCATAGGACCAAGTAGTATGTGCTGTCCTTTGCCAGATGCCTAAGGAAGAGGATGGAACACCCCTTTCCTTCCAAAAAGTGGCCAAAAAAACAAGTGGCAAAAAGTGGATAAAGGAAAGCTCAAAAACAATGAACACTGCTATGTACCAAGGGCCTGAAAAGGAAATCACCCTAAACTGAGTTAGGAGGGGACTTTACTAAGGAAATAGAATCAGAGCTACTTACTGAAGCGTGAAGGAAGAGAGAAAGGGTCCCCTAGAAGGATGGATAATGGATTTGCATGAAGTAGTCACACAGTGAACCAGGCGAGGGGAAAGGTGGGAGTACAAACTAACGCAAGTCTATGGACACAATTCAGTTTTTCCACAGCCTTTCCTAGCTTGCTTCACGAACCAGCCAATTCTCATCCTGAGAGATGGAGACACCATGTCATGTTCTCTCAAATCAAGGTGCCATGTCCCCTGAATCAAGAATTGGGACTCCTCTTTGCACCCAGGAGACTTCATTAGTGTCTTCCATGGGATAGGACAGTTCTTCGCTGAACAATTGAGTGAAACCATCGTAGGCAAGCAGAATGCCACGTTCAATGACTCCCATTCTATAAATATAAGTGATACATCCCACAACTGTGCCAGTCACAATCCCAACTCTCAGATTAAAATAATCATATCTTAATGCTTATGCTTTGCCTCTCAGCAATAAACTCCCTCAAGTGATATTGGTCTCAAACATCCCTGTGTTAACTGAACCCTTACTCCATAGGTAGTATGCAACTGCCCCTGGCATGTGTGTGGAGAGTCATGTGAGTAGAAAGATACCAAAGGGAAATTTGAAAACCCACAATAAGAAGATAAATTTGAGCCAGGAGGTAAGGTATTTTGAGATGCTAAGAAACATGGCTTTTATTTGGTGAAATCATGGAATATTGCTATTTTTGTAAGAAAAATAGATGTTAGTAATTGTACACACTCCATACTAACATAAGACAGTATTAAAATGTACAAACTAAAGTGAAATGCTTTGCTTAAGCTTATAAATCTAATTTTAGGTCCACTTTGTGCACTAATTTTTATGAGATTCAGGGTTAGAAATAATGACATTTTTTTACTGATATGATTGTGATTGTCATGAACTGTCATTTTTGTGTAATAGCTCTAACATTATGCCATGTGTCACAGGTCAGCAGATGTCATACTGTTGGGAACCATATAAGGGTGGATCCGTCGCAGCCTGAGGACGATGAGGATAATGGGAACGATGGAATGGCAGTCAAGGATGCACTCAAAAGGAGGAAAGACAAGGAAAGACACTACAGATAACAAAAATGAAGTGGGGAAAAAAGAGACATAAAGAAAGAAATGGGGACACAGTGGGAAGGGAAGAGAACCCAGGAGGAAGTGGAAAGCAGGCAGGAGGAGGGCTACCTGTTGCTGCAGCATCACATTTGCTTCTCACATTCACTCCCAGTTCTCCTTCCAATGCTGAAACTGCATCAGTTTGGAGCCTGATTGCCATAGCTGACACAGCATAGAGCCTGCCTATTTTTAGGCTAAATTAATCATTTTCGCATGCTATTTTTGGTTCAGATAATGGCTGGGGTGCACAGCAGCTTCTTCATTAGCTGCCAAGAAGAATGTAAACAAGGTTGGATTGCCGCTTGGCAGCTTCTATATTTGGCTCTGCCATTGTGAAGGCAAATTTGCTAAGGAGAAACCTCTCTTGTATCCAATGAAAGCTTTCAGATGCTCAACCAATCAAATAATGAATGGGTTGAATGGCTTTGGTACCACTTTGACTCCAGTGTTCTCTTTGGTCAGTTTCTTCTAAGTCAGAAACTATTTAAATTAGAACTATTAACATGTGGCTGGATGTGTATTCATTATGGGGTACTGCCTGGGGAATTGCAGGATACTTGTCAACTTCTTACCCATAGATGCCAACAGCACCTCTCTCTGGCCAGAATTTTTCTCCAGTTCTTTTGAAATGACTGCCTAGGAGACACACCAGGGCATTCCTAACAGAGATCCACTGGTTTGCATCAATAAAGCCATAATAATGTACCACAAATTACATCATCATAGACCGCTATCTCCCTTATGTCAGAAATTTTAGGTTGTAATTGTTGACTCATCAAAAGTAGCTTCTTCATCATACAGGATTCTCATAGGTTGCCACTGCTTGCAGAAACCCTAGTCCTGGCTTTTCAGGATGCCTCTGGTCTCTCTTGCTTTGTTCCAAACATGTCCCATGTCTTCTCATCACCAACACATAGTGACTGAGGAAACAAAATATAAATGTATACTCTTTTGTATAGAAAGCTCAAGGACACTAGAAAGGCATAACAATAGGATGACTACAGTCACAGCTCCAGGCTTCTTGGTATATACTGGGCTGGTTTGCTCATCCATCTCATGAATAGTCTTTTAGCATGGTGCCAGACATGGCAGGCTCTTCTCTAGGAAGCCAGTTAAGTCTCATTGCATTGGCTAAACTAAGTGCCCTTGTAGCAATGCTCACCAAAGGAGCCATTTCCTGCAGTTCTACACTAATGCTTCTCAAGCCATTGCTTCCTGGTCTCAGAATGACTGACAGGAGGAACAAACATGCATGTCTCTTCCCATAGATTTATGTTGCAACCTCAGAAACACAATCAGCCAAATGAACTGACACCAGAGCTTGTCTGTAACTGAGATACACAGTGCATAGACCATCCAGAGAAAGTTTCACCTCGTATAGGCTAAATTCAATATTGGAAAGAATTCCATGATCAAGTGATTATAATGAAACAAACAAGTATTCATTGGAACCTAGGGAATACACATGACCTGGTCCGAGGTGCTAAAGGAGACTCAGGAATAGAGTAGAGGCATGAGTAATAATAACAAGGCGTGACCAGAAGCTAGCCAGATACAACTGATAGAGGGCTGAGAAGGAGGTGTGAGAGACCATACACAAAGTAAATGCAGAAAACAGACTCAGACATTATGAGTGGCTCAACAATACGGACTGTCAGGACTGTCAGAAGTACAGGACAGATTGCAGAAGACAGTGTGTGTGACCTGGGAAAACTGCAAGGTAGAGTGAAATGACTGAATTTCACACAGACACAAACACAAAAATGCCAAGACCCAGCTGAGCCATCATACTATGGCTCCTGCTCACTCATAAGTCCTGAGATAAACTAACCACATTTCAGAGAGGACACTGGTTTCAGTTTTCTGTTTGAAACATAACTCGTACCTTTTCCAACCATGAAGACACACTCCCGACTTTTACACACAAAATTTTCCTTGCATATGTTAAGACAGATTGAAACCAGAAGTTGATAGCAGAATGGAGATACAGAGCTGCCTGGCACCACACTGTGTCCCAAACAGTTGGCTCATTATGCCTAAAGGACCCTGAGTGTGGCTTAGGGTGGCTTCAGGCCCCACGTTGATCTCTGCCCTATAGACAACAACCCATACACACTCAGGCACTCAAGCCAAGCACCATGAGTAAATGTTTACATCTCCCTAAATTTCATGTTGAAATCTTAAGCCTCAATGTGCTATAATTAGATGATAGAGGTCTTAATTAGGTCATGAAAACAGAGAGGCATTGTGACCAGGAAGGATACCAGCTTTCCATAATATGAAGCTATAGAGAAAAGTAAGAGGTCTGTAAGAAGAAAGAGCCCTCACCACAACCCAACCTTGCTGGCACCTTCATCTGCAACTTCTCTTCTTCTATGCAAAATATGTTTGTGTTTAAGCCACTGAACATGACAGTGTGCTACAGTATTCCCAAAGGACTGATATCAACTCAACACATGTCTGCTTTGCCAAACTGAATATTCTTCTAGCTACCATGTTCTCTGTCCTCTCCTGAACACGATGGACGAGGCGGGGGAACAAAGTGTGTTCTGATGGCTTTGGACTGATGCCAGTACTGCTGTCTCCTCTCAGTCCCAGCCTTAGTTTTCACACAAAAGCAAAGTACAACCGAAATCTAAATTTCAGGCACTTAATGAGAACTTCAAGAGAACCTGGAAAGGGGTCAGATAAATTGATTGCAATGGGCATCTAGGAAAGAAGGGGCACCTTTGCATGTGGCCATGAGAAAGCTCCATAACAGAAAGTGAGCACTAGGTCTTACCTAGGGATCTTATTTTCTCTGTAGGTATGGCTACAGCCTTAGATACTAAAACCAGAAAAAGATTGTAAAAGCAAGTCCTTAAAAGCCAAGAAGCCTGATGAATTCATATTAAAATGTTAGGCTTGGGTGGTGAGTAACATGCGCTCGTGTGCCAACTCTTTGTCCAGTCCAAGGCTGGCTGAGGCAGTGTGTGGCATAGAGTTCTGACACACATCCACAGGTGTGCAACCTGCTGAAAGCCTTTATGTTTCCAGGTGGTGCATGCCTTTAATGCCAGAGGCAGAGACAGGTGGATCTCTTTGAGGTCAAGGCCAGTCTGGTCTTCACCTTGAGGCCAGGACAGCCAGGACTATACAGAGAAACCCTACCTTGATAAACCACACACAGAGAAGAAGAAGAAGAAGAAGAAGAAGAAGAAGAAGAAGAAGAAGAAGAAGAAGAAGAAGAAGAAGAAGAGAAGGAGAAGGAGAAGGAGAAGGAGAAGGAGAAGGAGAAGGAGAAGGAGAAGGAAAGGAAAGGAAAGGAAAGGAAAGGAAAGGAAAGGAAAGGAAAAGAAAAGAAAAGAAAAGAAAAGAAAAGGTTTCCAGATACAGAAACCCAACTAGATTTAATTTAAAAGATGATAAGAAGATGGAACACTATGTTGGCTCCTGTGAAACAGAATTTTGGCAGGTTCATCTCTGCTCTGTGATAGGTTTAAGGCAGAGGAAAAAGTAACAAAAAAAAGTATTAGGGCTTTCAGTCATCCTTTTACCTTCTAGCCATTCTTCTTCCACTGTGTTTAATACTTTTCTGTTGAGATTAGCTTCTTTCATGTAACAAGGACCATAGACATTGGCCCACCCACAGAACATTCTTGGATAAAAAAATAAACAAATCTTTTTCTCCAGCTCCTACTTGAAATAACCACAGGGTAAGATGCTGATGCTGATTGGCCTGGTTTATGCTATTGGTTGAGCCCTGGACCAATAAGTTCTGAATTTGAGGTGTTATCATTGGCACAGACCAAATCAAGCAAGTGCTGGCTTCTGGCGTCACATCACAGAAGCTTTTTCTATCAGTTACCATATGTGATGATTGTTGTTACTATGTAAACAAGATCCACAACGTGTAGACTTTGTCTTTCATCTGCTGAGGGATTTTGCATCACTTGGCTCACACTGTCTGTGCCTCCCTCTTCCGCGATCACTCTCATTCATGCATACAGAAAATGTACATATGTCATGTACACTTATATCTGTAGGCAGGCAAAGAAAGAAGTCACTGTCTACCCTATCAATATGGATATTTTAAGGTCTTCTCAAGCCATAGGAATGATTTGAAACCTGAAAAATTAAAAATCACATTTCTCAGTCCCCTTTTGGAATTTCTTTATTCCCTCTGAATTTTAATACGAATCCATCTGTAACTCCCTTTATACTATTTTCTTTATAATTTATCTGGACTCCTCTATGAAGACACTAGTACTTATCTATCAGAGATTAAATCACATAAACACTACTTACTATTTTTATTAACAAATATTCTGTTTACCTGTTGTTATTCTAGGTGTTCTGCCTGCCTATCTGTGTGTATCCATGAATAAACAGACCCTGCTTCTACATCAAACTGCCCATGTTATACGCCGGTCTTCATCGCCTGCAACCTATTGAAGGATATTCATTTGAAATTATTTCACTTCTCCTGTATATAAACAAGCTTCCCCCCTTTAATTGGTGATTGCCCTTAATGTATAAAATGTTAACATGCAAATATAGTCTTTCATCTTCACAAGAATCCCTTACCTCCATGTCTATCTCTAAACTGCCCCATTTTTTCCTCTTTACAAACTCATTAAATTAAAGAATTAACTGTAGTATATGTCTCCAATTTTTCTCCATTTTTTTCTCTTTTGATTTTTTTTCTTTTTAAATAAGCTTTTATCTTCACTGTCTGCTAAAACTACTCGTGTCAACTTTGCCAACATCCTCCATCTTACCTAATGTAGTGAGTCTATGTACCAATTCTTGTTCATAGTCACGAACCACAGCAATTAGCTTGGCTATCCTTTCATTCTACATGTCTTTAGACACACATCCATGGCTGAAAGCCAACTCCACATGCTCTCTGCTGTACTTTAGACTTCTCCCTTCATCCCTGGCTTGAGAAGACAAATACTCCCATTAGCATGCCTAGTAATTTTCTTGTATTTATTACTAGAGCCCAAACAGGACTTTCCCACCTCCACTTCACACTTTCTCCCTTCCAATTTGCCTTATAAAATTTAATGACATCACCATTCACCCAGTTGCACAGGTCATAAATCTAAGAGTCTCTCTTTTGTTCCCCTTTGTGATCCTGGGGATCAAACTTCAGGCTTCATGTGTGCTATGGATAAGGAAAGGCAAATGCTTTCCCACTGAACTACCTCCCTAAGAGTCTATAAATCTCAGAGGTCGTTCTAATTCTTCTCTTTTCCTAACACTCAACACCCAAGCATCAGCAACCTCTGCTGATGGCCGCCAAGACATATTCTGAACAGCAGCTTCTCTCACCACCTGCACTGCTGCCAGTGAGCACCTGTTACCATCACGTCTATGCTATTTGTCCTGCCTCAGAACATCTCCTCTACGGTTCTTTTTTTTTTTTTTTTTTTTTTTAATGGCAACTGTAGTGGTCATCTGAAAATACATTCAAACCACACCCCCTTCTGGCTTACCAATATAAAATGGCTACTCTGAGTTAAATCAAAATCCCCCTAGTGGCCAACAAGAACTTGTCCACTTCTGCTTATCTATCCTGTCTTTTTTTTTTTTTTAATTTTTTATTATTAATTTATTCTTGTTACATCTCAATGGTTATCCCATCCCTTGTGTCCTCCCATTCTTCCCTCCCTCCCCTTTTCCCCCTATTCCCCTCCCTTATGGCTGTTCCTGAGGGGGATTACCTCCCCCTGTATATGCTCAGAGGGTATCAAGTCTCTTCTCGGTAACCTGCTATCCTTCCTCTGAGTGCCACCAGGTCTCCCCCTCCAGGGAACATGGTCAAATGTGAGGCACCAGAGTACGTGAGAAAGTCATATCCCACTCTCCACTCAACTGTGGAGAATGTTCTGACCATTGGCTAGATCTGGGTAGGGGTTTAAAGTTTACCACCTGTATTGTCCTTGGCTGGTGCCTTAGTTTGAGCAGGACCCCTGGGCCCAAATCTGCCTATCATAATGTTCTACTTGTAGGTTTCTAGGACCCTCTGGATCCTTCTACTTTGCCATTCTCCCATGCTTCTCTCATCTAGAGTCTTTGGAAATCTATCTGGTGCTATCTCAGAAAACTGGGAATAGGGCTTCCTCAAGACCCAGCTATTCCACTCCTTAGAATATACCCAGAAGATGCTCCAGCACACAACAAGAAAATTTGCTCAATCATGTTCATAGCAGCCTTATTCATAATAGCCAGATCATGGAAACAACCTAAGTGTCCCTCAATAGAAGAATGGATAAAGAAACTGTGGTACATATACACTATGGAATACTACTCAGCTATTAAAAACAAGGAATTCCCGAAATTTGTGAATAAATGGATTGAGCTAGAAATGATCATAATGAGTGAGTTAACCCAGAAGCAGAAAGACTTAAATGGTATCTATCCTGTCTTTTACTGCTGTCTCTCTCTTTTGCAAATGTTCTAATTATCCTAGTTTATATGTAGTCCCTGTCCTATGCCAAGTGTATCCTAGCTTCAGGGTCTTAAACCTCTTTCTTCTTTTTAGGAAGTTCTGTTCTACCTTATTTGTTCCTGTTAAATCTTCTTGGTACTCACATATTCATTCAAGTGTTACTTTCATAGAAAGTATTTCCCTAACAATCTTTGAACAGAAGTCACATTTGGGACCCCATGCAATGGTCATCAGACAACTTTGTTCTACTTTCTTTACAGCATAGACTACTGAATTTACTAGGCATATATTAATTGAACTATAATTTCCATTAAGGTAATGGATTTTATAATGACATTTCCATACATGCTTATAATCATATAATGTACATTGTTTATATTCAACTTTTTTTTAACCCTTCTTTATCTTACTGATAGGCTCCCTTTAGTGTTCATGTCTTTTTAAAATTGAATTCGACTTATGATGGGAAGCAGGTAATAATTGTTTTTGTTAGTCTGTGTTAATTTGTTTAGCATGATAATCCCAATATTATGTATTTCCTATATATTTTTACCATTCTATTCTTCTTTACATATAGTTAAAAGTCAGTTGTGTATATATACAAATAGCCATTGTCTTTATCCATTAATCTGTTCATAGACATTTAGGCTTCTTCCAAACCCTGAATATTATGTGCAAAGAAGTAATAAATATGAACATGCTAATACCTCTATAGTCATGCAGCACACTTTTCTAAATTTTATCACTTAAATATTGGGTTTCTCACTTTGTTTTTCATCTTTCCCCAGTGGAATGTGAACAGGTACCATATCCATTTCATTCTTGTGTTTTTAGCTAATGTATCTATCTTCCTACAATTCCTTAACTGGTCCCTGGAAGTAATACATTTTATTCAAGTATTTGTTTAATGAAAGGATAAGATTGTCTCCAGTTGTCCTTTTCATCATAGATGTATATGGTAAGTGTTGGATGGATAGTTGAATGGATGATATGAAGGGTGGAAGGATGATGGGTGGGCAGTTTGATGGATGGAGATATATGAATGAATGGATGGATGGATGGATGGATGGATGGATGGATGGATAGACGTTTGGTAAATGTAGAATATGAAACATGGTTGTTCATTTATCTATTGCTACACAGTGAGCTAGATCAAAGCTTAATATCTTAGAACAACAATTGATTATTTCTAAAATTCAGGGAGTGGTTTGGGTCACGTTTCTGACCCTGATGGTGTTGGTTGTGATGCTACCAGAGCCATAGTTATTGAAGAGCTAGTTTTATAGCCATAATGTACAAAACATCTCATTCATATAAAAGAGCTCGCCTTGGCTGTTGACTAAGAATTCATCTGGAAATGTCAACAATCAGAACATAACTTGTCAGATCCATGTCAGGTAGCCTTCTCCCCCCATGGCAGGTGTATTACAGGACACTAAGGTCTGAGTATTCAAAGAGATTCAAGTAGATGCTGAGTTTTTTCTGACCTTCCCTTCAAAGTCCCTGAACATCATTTTTGCAATATTATATTAACTAACCAATCAATAATGTTGGCCTAGGTTTTAGCCTCCACATTTTTAGGTGAGTAGCAGTGAGAATAGTAGCTGTCTTAGAAACTCTCCACACCTATAAACAGACAGCTCTCTGGGTTATGTGGGGGAAATTCTTCTGTCCTCTTCATTTTCAGTAAACATATCTTTGTGTCATATTTTAATCAGACCATATCATAAAAATCATAAGTCAGTCAAAGAAATTGCTTTTATGTCAAGCCTTCAGGTTTTAATAACTGTACATTTGTTATATGAAGACTTGCTTCCTTTCTGTTCCAAGAATACAATCTTGTTTCACCTTCTTTAAACTATTTTATGTATTCTAATTAGGGATCTCTGTTTTTTCCATCTCTGTCTTCCAGCCACCTGTTTTCACCATCATATCTCCTTCTCATTAGTTCACATAGTCTGATATAGAAAGAAAAAGTCAGCTCTAAAATAAGAGCTAAGAAACAGAATCTGTCAAGGACACCACAAGAACACCCACACACGCACCTAACCTGGGCCCATGGGAGCTCACAGAAACTGAAGCACTAACCAAAAAGCATGCATGGACTAGTCCTAGGCCGCCTGCACATATGTAGCAGATGCTAAACTTGGTCTTCATGTGGATCCACCAGCAACTGGAACAAGGGCCCTCTCTGACTCTGATGCCTGTCTTTTAGTCTCGTTGCCCTAACTGGGCTCCCTTGCCTGGCCTCAGTGGGAGAGGATGCACCTAGTCCTACAGTAACTTACAGTCCCGGGGCAGATTGGTACTAATAGGTGTCCGTCCTCTTTTCTGAGGAGAATGAAAGCAGAGAATGGAAGGAGGTGTGTATGAGGGGAGACTGAGAGGAAAGGAGGGGGGCTGTGATCAGGATGTAATATGAATTAAAAAATTAATTAATGGAGAATGAAAAACAGAAGAAACAGTCTGTTTAACCAAGTGGGAGTAGAATTGAGTTAGAGGATTAAGTGACAATTATTAAGCTAATAATTGGTCCCTGTTGGGTTAGAGTGCTGCTGTCTCTTCCTCTATTTTTTCCCTCTCGTCTGAGAATCATATGTAGACTCATGATTGAGAAACATAAAGTCTTGACCTTTGCCTCAGACTTATCAATAAGAACTTGAAGGTGCATAGCTTAAGGGTAAATACTTTTTAAGATCAACAGTAGTGACACCAATGTTCTGTCAGTGTTAATTTCCTTCCCCAGGTATCAAAATACCACACAAAATAGAAAATCCTGTTCTCTTGCAGTTATGGCTTGTCTGGTTAGCACATATTGTCTTCCACTGAAGATATTACTACTCCTATTTCTTATGTCTCCCAGGATGTTCTATGCTGATTTCTAGATACACATATCTGTAGAGTTATGAAGAAATGTAATAAGAAAATGCTTTCACTGTGCAGAGATTGACTTCCCACGCATCTTTTGCACATTGATCTAATCTGTGAAAAGCATTGACCTAGAAAAGGACAACATTAGCCAGTTACTTACTGTGCTAAACATCCTCAAACGTGCCCCATATAGTAGGCTACAGCTACGCCAGCAGATTCTTCACTGTTCTTTTTCTTGCTGAAGGTGAAATGTGCTGAGGCCAAAAACCTAGTGAATAATTCATTTTCCCAAAGAACAACGTGTGAGCCTTGGAAATACCTTTTTGTCAACAAAAGAGCAAATGTTAAGAGATAGTAACACTTTCCTCATGTATATAACCTTTTATTATTCTTTTTCTAACCGTTTTCCATACAATGATGATAATAACCACAGCTAGCATTTATTGATTCTACAGTGTGCTAGATTTTGTGCCAATTTTTTCAACACAGATATAATAGTCTTTAATTTTTAAAATGTCGTGGGATAGGCATTGACATTTTAATCTATCTCTTTTCAGAGGAAGAAATTGAGATCTTAAAAAGTCAGTTAACTTTCATGGAAACACATGAGGTCTAACCATGTGTCATCGTCACTGTGCAAGATTGTCTCTCACATAGACATTTCTTCAGATCTCCCTGGAAGTCAGTATATAATGTAAAGATATAGATTAATTTGATAACTATTAGATTCCCAAGTAGTTGAAACAAACAAACACACATGTAAGATGGTTCCTTGTTTCAAAGGAGAAAAATTGGGCTGCAGAGTTGCAACAGGTTACCCAAGTAAACATATTATAGGGTCAAAATTAATTTATTGCATGGAACCTTGATGCCTTCCCACAGCCCTGTGGTAATTCTAGAGCCAAAGGGATTCCTCTAAGTCTTGCCTTATACTGTGAAGAACAAATGTGGGGTGGGACATGGCAATAAATAGAGCTCTGTGGTGACATTTTCAGCCAAGAAGAATGGCTTATCAAATCCCCATCAGCCCATACTAGATCATATCAAGGTTTTGCAATATGAACATAATGTTCCCCACTGTCCAGGATCTAATCCTTTCTCATTGGGGAGCACATTTGCAAACAATGACTCCTAACTTATGAGGAACAGCATCCAACTCTTACTACACCAGGACCTTTAGTCCACGTTGGAGGCGGTGGCCCTGAGGTTAAAGGGCTTTTCTGAGTCTAACACTGAAGCTCTTGCTTGAAAGATGATTTCCCAAAATGAACCCCCAAAGAAACTGAAAATGGCATGAACGTACATCCTGTTACTCAACACGCCCCGGTTTCCTAATGCAAAGTCAGGAAGAGAAGGTGCCAACATTCCTAAATGTTAGAATCATTACAGAGCAAACCCTTAC
Organism: Acomys russatus; assembly: GCF_903995435.1. Taxonomy (NCBI): domain Eukaryota; kingdom Metazoa; phylum Chordata; class Mammalia; order Rodentia; family Muridae; genus Acomys; species Acomys russatus. Next base: position 22,269,270 of record NC_067153.1, on the reverse strand, counting down.
TGTTCCCACACTTAAATACTAATGAGATAGACTTCTTATCCTCCTCTTATGGAATTACTGCAAAACCATATGGGCTGTATTAGGCATTGGCCACTAACCCTCCCTACCATTCTCTCTGGGGATTTTGAGGCTCATCCCAGGAAAATGGCTTTAAAAGCAAAGATATCCTATTTGGAAACATAGTCATGGGTCCTGACAAGGATAAGCGTTTTTGAACTTCAAAGTGGTTTTTTTTTTTTTTAACAGTTGGACTAATTAAATCTCATAGTTTCCTAGAGAAGAAATAAGCTTCATCACTTCTGTGTCACAAATAAGAGACTGGAGGATGCATTGTGGAAGATGAAACCATGCCCTGCCATCTATAGCCATTGGGACACTGATTGGCTTTGGGCTAAAATGATGACATTCGATCTCCACCTCCACCCATTTGGCCACCTCATAAAAGCAAAAATGAGGCATTTTGTGTGTACTGTGATATTCAAAATATCAGACCTGACTGTGTTTCTTGGTCTATGGATTTAAATTTGCTATTATAATTTCTCCATCTGAAAAATGGAAATAATAAGAAAACATACTTTAGTGTTTTATTGTTTGGAGTCAGTAAGATAATGTATGTTGTTTCTTCTGTGTGTATGCATGTATGTATGCACATGTATGTACACACACTCGCACTCACACACACACACAGCTAGTCTTTGTAAACTAGCTACCTCTTCATTCACTTATTAGTGTTTCTGATGGCCATGGGTGTAAAGTCAAGGACTTCTGTTATCCATAAAGAACACAGCAATAAACAATATGGGGATAATTTTTATGCTTATAAAGTGTGCATTGTTTCCACAAATTAACACAAATTGTGGTTATTTTCCATTATTAATTTTGAGTCAATGCCACCATATACTTGGCCAAAAGGTCGCACGGTTCTTCTCTTGGCTGGTCCACTCCATTCCTTTCTCAGGTGTGGCAGTTCTGCTAGTAACTGCTGCAGAATGTGACTCTTTGGGGGCTTTTAACCAAGGGGATGGAACAAGCTTTCTGGAATTTGACACTTTCTGGCTGTGCTCTCTTTGTGTGCCTAAGTGAAGTCTGCATGGGGTCCCTGCTATGTGCTGGCCCCATCCTGGGCCCTGTGCTGAGCAAGCAAAGGAGAATGCACAGGCTTAGGCAATGAGCTAAGTGGGAGAGAGGCTGTGCAGGGGAGGGCTGTGAGGCATACATACACAGGGTTTTTCAAAGGCCTGAGATTGGTGAGTCCTGCATTCCAGGGCCAACAGCCTGTATGAGCAAGCATGGACACTGTGTTCTGGAGCTTCCTGCCTGGGCCTTATATGTCATCTTCTATTGCTTTCTAATTGTGCCTGTGCATATGTGCATGCGCGAGCACACACACACACACACACACACACACGACTTATGTATCTGCACATGGGTATGTGTCACATAAAATACATGTTTATAATTTATTAAAGAAGGGATTGTTTTTTTGCTTTATTTTAACTTGAGGAGCAGGATCAGAGCCTCTACCCTGTTATACTAGTAAATGAAGTATTTTTGAAATTTCTGTGAGGAAAGAAACTATTATTATTGTTGTTGTTGTTGTTGTTGTTATTATTATTATTATTATTATTATTATTATTATTATTATTATTATTATTAAAGCATAGTCACTGTTTATTAAGGATCCATTATGTTTCAGACACTGTGTGAGTCCTTTTCTACAGTTTTATTACTTAAATATCGCACTCTTACCATAACAATCTATGGAAGAAATCACCTTTTTTAAAGAGTTAATGGTTGTCCGAAATTGGGATACTTTCAAGTAGCATTCAGTGAGTTGCTAACCCAAAGGCACTTCTGTGCACTATGAAACCTTCTTCCTGGTCTCCTATTGCTTGAGGAGTTAGCGCAGGTGGTATAGTAGCTCGAGTCTTGTTGAGCAGAGAATGGACAGGGTCAAAAATCTTATGTGCAGCAGCTTGATAGGCTCTCAAAAGGGCTTAGCTCAGAGTGTAAAGTCATAGGCACTGGCAGGAGGAAGCAGAGGTGCACATTCAAGGCTGGAGTCTAATTTCAACCTCTGGACATTCATGAGACAAAAATGGAAGACAACAATTATCCGCTAAATAGAAAATTAAAGGCATAAATAAAGTCATTGATTAAACCAGTGAAGCGAGAAGCACAAGGGCCCCAATTTCCTTATGTGGCTTATGGCTGCCAACTTGAAAAAAAAAAAAAAAAAGAAAAGAAACACATGCAGAAAGTAAATGTGCTAGCACGATTGGAGGACTGCAGCTGACTCCTGCTGTTGCTTTTGGTCCCACATATCCTGTACCTCCTGGTATTAGTCCTTCCTTTACTAAAACCTGTCTAGCTGGATGGGGTAAACCCCAGGAGAAAGGAAGCCTTGCTCTCCCCAACAGAACCTCACTTCCCTATGAATGAATCCCGTACTGTGTTCTGCTAAAAGGAAGCATCTTTCTCCAGCCCTTCCACTTCTGCCAAAAGGCCTTTCTTAAATGTTCCCGTCTTAAACACACAGATATATGCACACAAGGCCTTTCAGCAGTTTGTTAAATACCAATGTTGCCTCTTTTCTAAATCTCCGTCCCCAGTAGAGACTTCCTGGTTAATAAGTAAATGTTGACCAATGACAGTGAAAAAGCCTGACTACATTTTCAGTTCCCATAGATACATCTGTAATCCACTGGGTCAAAGGTCAAATGCTGCAGGCTGTGTTCAACAACCACAGCTTAATGAGATCAACTGGCACCGCCTGTGACTGCCTACTACCCTCACCCTGCCCTTCTACACTGTCCTTGGAATTCTCCCAGGTGTCTCTGAAGCATCCCTCAGAGCTTACCCCTCATTCTGGCCTTCTTTGCCTCTTGCTCCTCAGTCACCGCAACGAATACCATTTGTACTCATACCTACCCCACATACCTGTGAGCAGCACAGCTCTAGTCAATGTATCTCATCACATTTCCCCCTTGTTCTAAAAGCACTATGGGCTCCTCGTTGCCTACAAGGCAGAGACACTATCTTCCGTAGCTCTGCATACCAGGCCATTCACAAGCTGTCTGCTTTTAGCTCACCTACTACCAAACCATCCATCTATCATTTCTTTCATTCACTCAGTGCCCTAAGGGACCCATCATGTATTAATCACTATCTTGGGCACATAGTCAAGCTATATTCACTCCTGAAATCCCTCTTGCAGTGGTCCTTTCTCTCATGTCATATCTCTGCTCCCAGCCCCTAGCCCATGTGCCCGTGTGTGTGTGTTTGTGTGTGTGTGTGTGTGTGTATGTATGTATGTGTGCATGCCGGTAAGTATGTGTTCACATGTGTGCATGTGTGTGTGTTATGTGCCTGTAAGTGTGTTCATATGTGGGTGTGCTGATGATTATGCAGGTAATGGTGTCTTACTGGACCACACCACACTTTACATATTGAGGCAGGTTCTCCCACTTGAACCCATAGATCACGAGGATGCCCATGTCTGTTACCAATGCTGCTGGAATAAAAGACAGATAGCTACAATCACCTGACATTCTCCTGAGTACCACGGATCTGAACGTCAGTCTTCAGGCTTGCACAGTTAATCATTTTACCTGAAGCTTCATTTCCCCAGTCTTTCTCACAGCATTTCCTTAGCTTGCCTCTCCTTGGAAGTCTCTCACCTTCCCCTGAAGAGCTCTCACCAGTTCTTCAAGGCCAGGTATCCATAGTATCTTCTCTATGAAGCTTTGCTATAACAGACAGAGAAATCCACACCCCCCCCCACCCATACAAATACTTTCTCTCCTCTATATCCTACCCTGCCCACCATATTATTTTTACAGCTTCTATCATTTTGTGGACCACACTGTTGACTTCTCTGTTTCTTTTCTAATGTGTTCTATTGGCTTCGAGGACAGAAGAATATAACTTTCTGAATGCTTTATTTCAGTGTCTGATACATAGAAAGTGCCTGTTTGGTGACTGACATCCCTCCACATCTCTTGAAGAAGTAAGTCTATGAGACGTTTAAACACTAGTACCCTTCTCTTTAGTCCATTGGTTCTTCAGAAGATAGTTTGTTAAGCTACCCTAGTCCACTTCTCACTCAGGGAAATTTGATCCCTACTCCTCATCACCCCTGGAGCCTCTACACTTTAAACACACCCATGAGAAATCCCAGCATTGATCAGTCATCTTACCCAGCATCCTTATATGAAAGTCAGGACTCAAGGTGGGGGGAGGACGCATGGATTCCCCTGGGAAAGAAAATAGAATAAATTTTGCAAGTTAACTGAGGGCAGGAGGGGATGAGAACAGGAGGGATCAGGTGGGGGGGTGGATGAAGAAAATATGGGGAGAACTGACTGGAATTTGGGGACGTTTATGGAGAAAGATAGAAAACTGGTGCAATAGAAACTCCCTGAAATCTATGAGGGTGACCCTAGTGAGAACTCCTAGTAATAGGGTATATGGGGCCTGAAGTGTCGATCCTCTGTAGGCAGACAAGGCTTCCTGTGGAGTGACTGGGACACCAACCCAGCCACATAATCTTCAACCTACAATTTGTCCTGAAAGATGTCCTTGGTGACCCCCAAGGACAATGTATATGTATCTAGGACACTCATGGAAACCCAGCCTTCTAGGAGGAAGAAAACAGTTGCTACTAGCAGCAGTTGATAAAGTGATGCTAGAGGCAGTGGCTTTTAGGGATCCATCTCCCAGCACTGGTCCCTGTAGCTATTAGGAAATTGGAAAAGAGAGGTCAGAGGGGATGAGTGGAAGGGGAAAGAAGAAGGAGGAGGAGGAGGAGGATGGGAGGATGTAGGGAAGAGCCTGAGGGGAGAGAAATGGATGAAGACATAGAGGAGAAATGTCAGAGAGAAGCAGAAAGCTGTGCCCTTTGTTCTCCTTTGCTCCGCAGTGAAACAAAATCCCCTCTGCTGTTCTTGCAGAAGCATTGTAGTCAAGGCCACCAGCACCTCGCTTCCCAAACAGTGGCTGTCGTGCCTCAGAAGGAAATGTATCACAGCATAAGGTGAATGTTTTCCATGAGAGTATCTTCAGGGTTTAGCATACATGAGCGCCAGAGTTTGAACATCTCTGACCTATCTTTTCATTGAGATTAGTGCATGGTTTCTCATGGGTCTACCAACCCTCAAGTGAGTGAAGTTATGTTGGAAAGCTAGCTCAGAAAGGAGATTTCGAGAAGAAAAGGGCTCAGGCCACTGCCCAAAGATGGGCAGCTAAATGCCAGGATAATGGAAGCCGCAATTCATGAGTTCATGTCTGTCTGCCTAGCACCCCCAACACAGCCATACCACACTCACCCTGAGCAAAAGCCGCCTCCTCCACCCTATGTTTTGTCAGCACGTTTCACAAGTGCAACTTGCAGACACAATCAGAAATGGAGTGATTATGGACAGAGTGAGTTAAAGGAGTTGAAAACTTCACTGTTTGAAGACGAATGTATCAATAGAAAAGGGAGCCTGACTCAGTGTACATTTTAAATAAACTTTGTCATTCCCACCACAGAAGCTGTGCCAGAAAATGGCTTATGTGGGATATTCTTCTCCATCCTGCACTTCAACATTCCAAGAAATCACATTCAGACTAGGCAATTCCACATAAGCACTAAGAGAAGACATGCTACAATGCCCCATTAATATCTTTCTTGGTAGGATAAACTGTGTGTGTGTGTGTGTGTGTGTGTGTGTGTGTGTATGTATGTATGTATGTATGTATATATGTATGTATGTATGTGAAATATAGTTGAGATGAGATCACACTTCACTGTAAACAGTACATTGGGTGATAGGACTCTGCTACCTGGAGGTTATTAGCCATGGGAAATCAGAAGCATCAAAAAAAAAGTTCAACCTGCTCATTATCTTAAAATAAATGACTATTCACCTCCCTCTTTTTCTCATGCTTGTTTTTCACTTGCATGGTGCCAGACTTCTTGTTCCCACTATTGCAAGATATTTCTTCACATAAGACACGACATTGTAAAGTTCAGTAGATATTGGCACAACCTGGCCACCATAGTCATGGAAAAGCTGTGTGTACACAGAAGCAAGCTGAATACTGGCTCTATTAACTTAGGGAGTAGACAAGCCTCAGGCTGGCTGTGACGTGCTGGATTAACCCTCAGTGTGCCAAAGGACTCTTATCCACTGAAGCCAGAGCAGGGATTCTACTGTGTTTAATGTTGGCTCTAGTGGCATTATGCTCAGGTACATAGTTACCGTGCTTGTCCAGATAGGATTCAGAATAATTGTTCATACCTGGAGGACCTCGCTGCTGACACAGAGTAAGGGCAGGTAATTAACTTCACCCTAGACATGCCGATGTCTGGGATCAATTAAATTATGCACTCAGCCTTCCTTTCCCCCTTTGAACACAGAAACTTCCTTCAGTATTAGGCACAATTGTATTTAAGACTTGGTACGAAAGCTTTTTTTCACAGCATTCTCCTCCCAGTTCCTTCTTGATCTATCTCTAGACAAATTAACCCTGACCTATCTAGGCTAAGTCCCAAGCCTTGGTCTCAGTTCCCTTGTTCAAAACCAGCACTTACAAAACTGAATTAATTATATGATTACTGCTCTGAAATCATTTCTGTCAAGTAACTACCATGTTTGACACATCACAAGTACTGAAAATAATACTTGACTTTATTAGTAAATGGTCAGATGGATAAGTGATTAAGCAAATGAGTGAATAAACAGGAGCTCCCAACATAGGCATTATATTGAGATAGCATTAGTGATCTGGGCTCAGAACAATTGTATTTTTCTCTTCACGGGTATACAGGTGAATTTTATTTCCTAGCCTTTCTGATAGCTAAGTCATGGTTGTATCACTTTCAGACCAGTACAAATATGTCTTCCTGGTCTAGACTGCATTCATCTCCAACATATGAATGGAGCTATGTGATGTTCACCAGATTGTTTTCTCTCCGTAGTCAGGTGGGTGGAGATCAGCATGGCAATTTTAGAAGCAAATCTTAGAAGGAGATATCAGTTCTGTCTTCCCATGTCTCTCACCCATCTCATGTGAATAAGGAGTACATTTCTGATAAGCACAAACTGATGATATTTCACTTGCATTTTGTACTTTATGATTGTTTTCTCATAGAACCTTTCTGTTTTTCACTTCCAGTATAAAAATCAATAGACTTCATGATGTCCCACACTTTATTCATAAAACTGGTTTGTGTTACATGATTTTGCATAACTTTAGGCTAATATAATATGTCAAACACAAAAGTAATTAAATCTAGTGATGTATAGACTGTCTTGAATGCACTCTCCTCTTGTCATGTGTTCAAAGAGCTTATGTGCAATTAGTGTTGTTTGAACAAATACACCCCCATTCCTCACATCCACCCCCACTAAGTGATTCTTAACTAGAAAAGAAGTTGGAAACCTTATAGGAGGAAAGAACCTTCCCAAATGCTGTGATATGCCCATGAAATATCTCCCTATAGGCTCATGTGTTAGAATACTTGACTCTCAGACAGTGCTGCTGTTTTGAGGTGTTGTGGAACCTTTAGAAGGCAGAGATTTTATTGCACATATTGTCCTTGGCTCGTGCCATACTTTGAGCAGAACCCCTGAGCCCAAATCTGCTCATCATAATGTTCTTCTTGTAGGTAGGACCCTCTGGATCCATCTATTTCCCCATTCTCCCATACTTCTCTCACCGAGAGTCCAGATCTAACCAATGGACAGGACAGTTTCCACAGTTGAGTGGAGAGTGAAGAGTGGAGAGAAAATCTGGGGACAGATTTTCATACGATGAGTGGGGACGATTTCATGTACCATATTTGACCACATCCACTTGATAGGGAGACTTGGTGGCCCTCAGAGGAAGGATAGCAAGCTACCAAGAAGAGACTTGATACCCTATGAGCATATACAGGGGGAGGAGATCCCCCTCAGTCACAGTCATAGGGGAGTGGAGTAGGGGGAAAGCGGGAGGGAAGGAGGAATAAGAGCACACAGGGATGGGATAACAATTGAGACGTAATATGAATGAGTTAATAAAAAAGATATTAATAAAAAGAAAGGACCAATAAAAAAGAAGGCGGAGACTTATTGGAGGAAGTGCATCACTGAGGGGTGTGCTTGAGGATCTCTAGCCTATCTTTGTGTTCAGTTGGACATTGTTTTCTATGTCAAAAATATGTGAGGAGGTAGAGTTGCAGCTACTTAATCCTACCACAATGCATCCACCTTCCACCATAGATAGACTGTGTACTCCTATACCATGAACTGAAGGAACTTCTTCCTCCTTAAAAAAAATAAAAATAAAAATAAAAATAAATAAATTAAATAGCCAAGGCATGTTCACTCCTGGGAACTCCTCATACACACTTTTCTATAACAGGAGGGATTTACAGTTGTGTTATATAACATAAAATGATCTGTGGATATATAGAATACATACATTTAATTCCATATGTGGATATAGAAACAGACACAGCAAGAACAATAGCTCATCCCTTGAAATAGCCGAGGATAGGTTCTGATTGATTTTCTTACAAGCCAACTACAGTACTGGAAGTGATTTTAACCATCTTTTTCCCATGGAACACTGAGATAGTGAAAAAAAAAATGAATGGCTCCCTCAAAAGAGACAACATGTAATATTGGTTAAAAGGGTTTTTCTCCCTAAGTGCTCACTTACGGTAAGACCTTGACAAAATTATTTCACCACTTTCTTCATTTGTTTCTTAGAGGCTCACAGATAAAACTCACAATTGCTATTAGATTGTATAATCCAATTGACATAAGAGTTCTTGGGAGGAACATAGATGATTAGAGCCAGGTACTGTGGACAAGAAAATGTGGCCTGTGGTGGTTGGGTAGTATAAAATGAGGTCAAGGAAAGTTGAAGTAGGGAACAGTATCTCAGTTTAAGGCAGACAGCAGGGCTAGAACGATACACAGGTGACTGACTGGAAGCCCTTGGATGCTCTGCATCTTAAACCGAGGGCTACAAATTAGTAACAACGTGGAGAGCAGAAAACCTATTGGAACATGTCAAATCCCCATCAAGCATAACTCAAGCTCCAATTAAAATTCGATGCCCTCAAATTTGCTAAGATCATGTAGACAGAGAGTAGTGTCCACCAGGAGTCCCATGATGAAGAAAAAAGTCACCTTCAACTAAAAGTAAAGCACCAAAATTATGTGCCCAGATGGGCTATAACCACACGGTAAGACTCTTGTCCAGCATGTGTAAGGACTTGGGTTTAATCCCTAGCACCACAAACAAAACTCTAAACTCTATTCTCTAGCTAACTACATATTTGACTTTGGAAATTACAACTATTTCCCTATCTTCCTCATGCTCTACTGGGATATGATGACATCAGCAAAATCATTTCGAAATTTTTTTTTTTTTCCTGTTCTTTCAGGCAGCGTGTTTTTGAAAATGTATCAATCCATTTATCCTGCAGGGGGAGCTAGACCAAGATCTAGGAAACCTGGTTTTTCTTCCCAGCCCTACACTGGGTGATTGTATGACCCTGGGCAAACAGTTTAACCTCACCATATCTTAAGTCTCCTCCATAAAACAGAGGGGATGAACAAACTCTTCTCCTACCACCAAGGGGTGTAGCCAGTGTTAATGCCCTCACCGTCCTTTGAGCTCTGCAGATGAAAGGCACTGAGAAGAGTACAAAGTATTTTTATGTGCTATTGACTTTATTTTATTTTATGTGGGGGAGGGAGTTTATCCCAGCTGGAAAGTTGCTTTCTCTGAATCAAAGGGCAGGAACCCAGCAAGTTTCTCAGGATCAGGACCTTAGGCTGGGCTGTGTGTACAGAGTGCCAACCAACCCCACAGTTCAGTTTCCTTTAACCTGGTGCTCCAGGCAATAACTGTGCAACTCTGCAATTAACAATGTGTTCCTTGTCCCACAACTGTTCTCATTTCGCAATGGCCCAGGTAATATGTTTGGGCCTGTAGGAAGAGTCAAATAGTTAATGAGGGAAGGGCCTGGCAAGCCCTACATAGGTTCTTCCAGCAAGTCTCAGCAAGAACACATTCTCTCTCTCTCTCTTTTTCTCCCCTGATTCCTGACCTGCCCTCCAAAATGTGCAAGTGTCACTACCAGGAATGAGTCGCCTTCCCAGCAGGCTGTTGTACCAGCTTGGCTGTTATCAATGCATGGTGAAATGTATTTTGTTTATAGTTTTATGCCATTTATTTTCCCAGGGATATTATGATTTATAAGAGCCCTTGGGTTTACATCAGCTTTTCAAGCTACTAGCAACACCATCTCAATGCTTATTAAGCCCTTAATATGGTATGAATAGGGGATCTATTGGACTAATGTGCCATAATCACCCCTGAGGAAAACATCCATCACCAACCTTTATGTGGTCCCTGAACCTCTAAGAAGTGTCATCTCTCTGAGGTGTGCCTGATGAGAGCTTTCTCTGAGAGATGCCAAGAACTCAGTGAATTAGAAAGGCTTAGAACGGCACTTTCCCTAGTCAAGCATCTCCATTTCGTCTACGTGATGAGCCTTAATTACATTTGCCAGGGTTTGATCCTTTATTCCCAGATGTGGGGCTGGCAGAGATTGCTGGCATAAATAACGAGTTTGCTAGGCTCTGGTCTCAGCTGGGACAGATGTGGCTTTTTAAACGCCACTCCCAAGATATCCTAGAGGTATTTAGCTTCCCTCCCTCCACACTGGGAAGAACACCATGGGCAACATTAGTGCAGATGATGCTGATATATTCTGACAGAATATCCCCACTGTACAGGTGCACTACCTGCAGACATCTCCAACAAAGCAGGTGTTCAGTATCTGTAAACATAGTCTCAAGGAACTAAATGTATAAATCCTCAGTTTTATGTGCTTGAGTGAGGCTTCCTTTAAACACACACACACACACACACACACACACACACACACACAGAGAGAGAGAGAGGGGGGGGAGGGAGAGGGAGAGGGGGAGAGAGAGAGAGCTTTATCACTAGCCTTATTTGACATTTGACTACTATCCCAGGAAACAATCCAAGTAGCAAACGCAAACTCTTTTCTCAGTGACTTCCTGGTTCCTCATTCCTGGCTTGTTCTCTGTCAACTTGAGCCAAGAAAAGAGACTTTCCCACTGTCAGTTTTTAGCTCATTTCAGGCCAAGTTGTTTCTACCTGGTTCTGGGGGCTAGCCAGCACAAGAGAGTTCTAAAGGTTGGCTTGGAAATCACAACCCAGTCTCCATCAGGACATTCATCACCCTACTTCAGCCTTGCTTTGAGCTCAGCCAACAGCTTTCTGAATATCATTTCCAAAGACTGCAAGAAGCTTTTCTTTGAGCAATGAGAATGGAGAAAGAGCAAAGGCACCAGGGCTCAGCATACCTGGGGATCATCCGGCTCTAGAATTTTCACATGAAGTGACTTTGGGTATATTATTTCGTTACTGATTTTCTTTAGGTATGATCATAGATCAAGTCAAGAGCAGATACATACAAGCTCACTTTCCCGTCTCTTTCAAGTGACAGTAGGAAACAGCGGTGCCCTAGATGAGTGTTTTTGAAAAGATGCAGAAGATAGTGTACTCCTAGCCTGAGAAACTTTGACAGAATTGATGCCAAAAGGGAAATCAATGAAACACAAAAACTCTGTCTCTCTTTTCCTGGTATGTCTCTGGCTCCATAACTTCTAGGATGCCACTGGCTGGGAACTTAAGGGACTACCCAGATCCCTCATGGATGCACTTCGAAATTAAACTTGGCTGTAGTATCAGCCATTTAAAAAAAATGCTCCAATGACAAGTAAGGAAGACAAAGCTCAAAGAGCTTAAGTAACTACAACTCAAATAGGTAGCTGCGGAAACCAGCTTGCAATATGTTTCCTCATCTGAAGTCTTTCCCCAGTAGACAAGGAGGGTGGCATCACTAGTTTTGGCCCCTTCTTTCGTCTTTCCTCTCTCAAATTCTTTTCAACTCCAGAGGGCTAGTTGGTTTTCTGAAGTTCCATGTTTCCCAGCCCCAGACTTCTTATAGGCAAGCCTGGCTCCATCTGGAAATGTCCATCATCTCTTTTTGTTTGACCCATCATGCATCATCTTTGGTCTCAGAATTAAGATGAATCCTCACAATCTTCAGCCCTCCAGGAAGGCTGCAGAGGAAGGATTAGGGCCTCTCTAGGACCCAATGGACACAGCTAAAATAAGTTCACTTGATGCTAGATGAGGGCCTGTGGGAAGATTCCTTTACAACTCTAAGAATCAACAGAGAAGTTTGTTATCCATGCAGCACAGAGGATGATTACACTGGAACACCTACAATGCAAGGGTGCAACACTGCTGATCAGAAGATCCTGGGGAAATGTCGCTGTCTCCTCTCTCCTTCTTAATTCTTCCATTCTCTAGAGAAAGAGAAGAATATGTTCCTGACAGCAGTACCTATCACACTGTTTTCAATTGTTTACAACATTCTCATTAATTGCTAATAAGGTACTCAGATAGAGGGCATGATAGTAGCCATTTTTCTCTCTGTGCCTCAAGCACTCCACTAGGAAGACACAAGATATTCAATGTCCACTGAATGGAGACGCTATCTAACAGCAGGAAGTTATAAAAAACAAAACCATATTCATTTGAGTATGATAAAAAAAAAAGTTCTCTCTAGTTTCTTCATCATTGTAGTTCAGTGCTAGCTGAAGTTTCTGAACTTTGGGTGACTTCAGCCGTGCATTCTGACTGACTTTGTGGTTCATTGGAAACTTCTCTTCCACCATTCACAAATGTTTGAGTAGGAAGCTGAAGGACAAGTCTTTGAGGAGAGTACATCCTTTTTGTATCTGGCAACTCACCCTGCATATGGCCAAACAGTTCCTTGCTTGGCAAGGAGTATACATTATAAAGCTGGCATGATAATAGACACCAAGCAAACAAGGAAAATCGGGCAATAGATCTGAAGGAAGCAGAGAACATAACCAAATATACAATCCCCTGTCCTCCATCCCTTTGTATTTGTCAATCTTGTTATGAAAACCCACGTTCATTGCAAGCAATTACAAATTGGGTCACCACAAAGCCATGCTATTTACCTTCTGTGGCTTGAATGTAAAATGTTCCCCCATAGACTGTGTGCTTAAACATTGGTCCCAGCTGAGCTACCACTTTAGAAGGTAGGTAGTTTAATCCTAGTGGAAGAAGCGAGTCACTAAGTGGGCATTGAGTGCTGATAGTCTGGCTCTGCTTCCTATTTGGTTCCTGACTTGAAATGCTGTGTGGCCAGCTACCTCACAGTCCTACGGTCATGTCTTCCTTACCACAATGACTGTGTCCTCTTGAACTGTAAGTCAAAATAAACTTCCTCCTTTAAGTTGCTTTTTTTAAGGATTTGATCACAGCAATGAGAAATGTAACTAGTGCACCTTCTCTTTTAATTGTGTCTTCTTATCAACTGAATGGGTAGATGCTTTCCATCTAATATGCTGGTGACAATACACAGGGTGTCAGATGTCTATTTGGAGCTGTTTCCCTTGTGCAGTTCTAGGTTTCAGTGGGTAAGCTTTGATTACAGACAAACTGTGACAGTACATCATTAGTAACACTGCAAACTGAGTCAATGAAGCTTTCTTCACAATACTAAGAATAGGAGAGTTGGACGATGGTACCACTTATACCTCCCTCTTGCATGGGTTCACCCCTTTTGGTGATTAATGTTAATTGTCAACTTGATAGGATTGAGAATCACCTTGGAGAAAATCCTCTGGGTATATCTGTTGAGAGTTATCTTGATTACTTAATTAATGTGGGAAGAATTCTCTACTGGAGGTGGCACTACTCCCTGAACAGGATATTGGACTGTGTATGTAGGGAAAAATCGCTCACACTCATTGGTCTTTGCTTTCTGATAGTGAATATAATATATTTATCTTCTTCAAGCTCCTGCTACCTTGGCTCCCCTGCCATGGTAGACTGTGCCTTGAACTGTGAGCTAAAATAGACCCCCTTTTCCTTAAATTGATTTTGGTCAGAGTATTTTGTCATAGCAACAGGAAAATAAAGGCTTTCTTCATTGATCTAGAAATTATCATAATGAGTGAGTACACCCAGAAGCAAAAAGAGACAAATGGTATATACTCACTTATATCAAAACACTAGTCCAAGGGATATGTACCATGAAAAGCTTTACTTACCAAGAAAGTGGGTCAGAGGAGAGGATATCCGATTGAGACTTTAGGCAAGAGTAGCATGGAAGAAAGAGGAAATTGTAGGACCCACAGGGTCCTGGAAACCTACAAGAAGAACTTTATGACAGGCAGATCTAGATCCTAGGGTCCTCCTCAAACTAAGGCACCAGCCAAGGAGAATATAGGCAGTAAGCTTCGAACCCCTACCAAGACCTAGCAGACGAACATGATACTCTCCACCGTTGAGTGGAGAGTGAGATCTGACGCTCACATGAACTCTGGTGCCCCTTTTCTGACCATGTCCCCCAGATGGGGAGACCTGGTGGCACTCAGAGGAAGGATAGCTAGTTACCAAGAAGAGACTTGATATTCTGAGAGCATATATAGGGGGAGGAGGTCTCCCTCAGTCACGGACATAGGGGAGGGGAGAAGGGGAGAAATGGGGGGGAGGGAAGAATGGGAGGAAACAGGGGAAGGGCTAACAATCGAGATGTAATATGAATAAATTAATAAAAAAAATCTAAAAAAAAAATGTTGCAGGACAGAGATGTTTTAACTTGGATGACCAAAGGATGCTGCCATTTTTCTAGGATGACAGTATTCCTGGAATAGTGCTTTGAGGACTATAGGAACATGTGATAAGGTATAGAAGGTGATTCATTGAGAAGATGTGTGGCATAGACACTCTGTAATTCAGAAAAGTATTTAATGACTATGGAGCATGGGTTAAGTAAGGAAAATGCTTCTTGCTGAGACACAATTTTGTCCATATATGTGTGTATATAGATGTCACACGTGTGTAGATTCTTCACAGAGGCCAGAAGAAGTCATCAGGATCCCTTAGAGCTGGAGTCATAGGAAGTTAAGAGCCACTGGATATGGGTGTAGGAAGTCAAACGCAGGTCCTCTGGAAGGGCAGCAAGTACTCCTGTCCTTGGCTCTAACTCTCTAGTCTCTGAAATACTAATTAAAATGCTCAATTCTCTAGTCATAAGTAGAGGCAACAGGATTCTGAGATGGACAAGTAGCAATGTAAAATTGAAGGAAATGAAATAAAATGCACTTTGAATGTAAAAACCACTGACTCAGAGGCCAGTTTTATATATGGGAATAGAAGAGAAAAGATAGTAAGTGGAGATATATTTGAGCAGTCTTTTTTCCTAAGTAACTAAGATAAATATACTCATCTGTGAATAACAGTGCATTAAAGTGTTTGGTAAAGGTTCCTTCTTGTACTATCATGTTATTATTTAGTTCATCCTCCAAAGAGAATTCTTTAGTGAAAGCAATATAACCATTAAGCAAGAAGTCTAGATTAATCATGCCAGCTCTTGTAAGTTTCTATCATATCATATAATCACTTGACCACCTTGAAAGGCTAGCACTATGCTATAGAAAGACCTCATCTACACCAGAAACAGCACAAACCCAAGACCAAGGTGCTAATCCCAGCCTATTTAATACAAATACTTGGTTAAGGCCTATCCATGGCCTAAGTAGGCTATGCCCAAATACAGCCTTGTGATGTCTGTAATCAGCTTCTATTTTTGTAGAATAGAGAGTTATTTTATCCTTTGAGAAGTCAAGAATTCTAAAATAATTAGGTTCAAAATCACTCGTTGGCATATAGAAAGAACGAAAGTACATTCCCCAAGATACTCCTCTGATTCTACAAGATTTCCTTAGGTGATAAATAAAGGAAACTAAGTGGGAGAGAGATCATTAGCTGGTATGTCTGGAAAAACACAGAGTGGTATAAAGCTGTAGACTGACACTCAAGCTGCTTTCAAATGAAGGGAATGCTATGATGTGCTGCAGTGACAGATCATTTGAGAATCTGATTTATAGTCCCAATGGATGGCAAAGGTCTCCTGTACTTCAGAAATCATTTTGCCTTAGATTACTACATTGCAACGCATCTGTGGATTGAATCAGATTCAATTGTGTTCCCTCGTTTTCTAGGAGACAAAGCATAGAAACCCCTTTGGCTCATCCTTGTTCACTTAGCTCAGTGAAAATGTGTACTTGGATTCTACACTGTAGGTGCCAATGATGGCTTCACCTGCTAGCTGGCCTTGGGGAAAAATAGTTGAAAAACTGTGCTCGGTGAAGAAGCAGCTACAGGAAATGGCCAATTTTCACTTCAGATACTTCAGATAGATTCAGGGTTAGAGAGATGACACAGTGGTTAGGATCACTACCTGCTCTTCCAGAGGACCCAGGTTTGATTCCAAGCACCTATATGATAGCTCAACCATCATCTATGACTGCAATTCTGGCCTCTTTGGGCTCTGCACTCACAGACATATAAGCATGCAAACACCATTTTTCTGAGAAAGCGCCAGATAGATTTCCAAAGTGGTTGTACTAGTTTGCATTCCCACCAGCAATGAAGGAGTGTTCCTCTTTCTCCACATCCTCGCCAGTATGTGGTGTCAGTTGAGTTATCGATCTTAGACATTCTGATGGGTGTAAGATGGAATCTCAGTGTCGTTTTGATTTGCATTTCTCTGATGACTAATGAGGTTGAGCATTTCTTTAAGTGTTTCTCACCCATTTGATATTCCTCTGTTGAGAATTCTCTGTTTAGTTCTGAGCCCCATTTCTCTATTGGGTTATTTGGTTTGGTGGTGCTTAATTTCTTGAGTTCTTTATATATTTTGGATATTAGACCTTTGTCAGATGAAGGGTTGATGAAGATCTTTTCCCAGTCTGTAGGCTGTCGTTTTGTTCTCTTGACAGTGTCACCTGCCTTACAGAAGCTTCTCAGCCCCATGAGGTCCCATTATTAATTGTTGACATTAAGGCCTGGGCTGTTGGTGTTCTGTTCAGGAAGTTGTCTCCTGTGCCTATGTGTTCCAGAGTCTTCCTCACTTTTTCCTCTAACTGGATTAATATCTCTGTTTTTAGGTTGAGGTCTTTAATCCACTTGGACTTGAGTTTTGTGCATGGTGACCTCAAGACCCAGCTATTCCACTCCTTGGAATATACCCAGAAGATGCAGTACCACACAACAGGGACATATGCTCAACCATGTTCATAGCTGCCTTATTCATAATAGCCAGAACATGGAAACAGCCTAAGTGTCCCTCAATAGAAGAATGGATAAAGAAACTGTGGTACATTTACGTTATGGAATACTACTCAGCTATTAAAAACAAGGAATTTCCGAAATTTGTGGACAAATGGATTGAACTAGAAATTATCATAATGAGTGAGGTCACCCAGAAGCAAAAAGAGTTAAATGGTACATACTCACTTATATTGAGACACTAGTCCAAGGGGTACATCCCCATGGAAAACTTTACCTACCAGGAAAGTGGGTCAGATGGGAGGACATCCTATTGAGACTTTAGGTGTGAGAAGCCTGGGAGAATGAGGAAATAGAAGGATCCAGAGGGTCCTGGAAAACTACAGGTGGGTCTGGGCCCTGGGGTCCTCCTCAAACTATGGTACCAGCCAAGGAAAATATAGGCAGTAAACTTCGAACCCCTACCCAGACTAGCCGATGGACAGGACATTCTCTACCGTTAAGTGGAGAAGGAGATCTGACTTTCACACAAACTCTGGTGCCCCATATTTGATCATGTCCCTTGGATGGAGACACCTGGTGGCACTCAGAGGAAGAATAATAAGTCATCAAGAAGAGACTCGATACCCTATGAGCATATACAGGGGAGGAGGTCTCCCTCAGTCACAGACATAGAGGAGGGGAATGAGGGGAAAGCGGGAGGGAGGGAGGAATGGGAGAATACAAGGGATGGGCTAACAACTGAGATGTAATTTGAATAAATTAATAATAAAAAAGGAGAAAAAATTTTTAAAAAGCATGCAAACACTCATATGCATAAAATAAAGGAGAAAGATTTTTAGAATAAGGAATACATTCAAAACCTTTCCTATGTTAAGATGTAGCACTAACTGGATGAAATGAAACACTAGTGTATATTAAAGTTGGAGTTGAGAAAAACACAATATCAGGTCATGCCTGATATGAAATTACACTATAATGAACAACCAAACAAAATGCCACACATGTGATGATGGAAATCAAAATATTCAAACAATAAACACTGTGTAGTAAAAACTAGGAAATGACTTACTCACAGATGCCGTCAAGTGGATGGATCTCAAAGAGAAGTCAAACAGTTTTAAGAAAATGTGGTATGCCAGTTAATTAACATGAAGGTCAAGACCAGGAGAGCCAACGGGTGCCAGTAGGAATGTGAATGCTAATTGTATCATATTGGAGAGATGAAGTGTGTGAAAGCCAGCAGTAGCACACTTTGTCTTTAACTGCATTGTAGTTGTGCAAATGTGTGCCACTGTAGAGCAGTCACCAAGTGGTGTTGGTAAGGTTGGTGCAATATATGTTTATAAAGTATAGCCATGGTTCTTAAATTGAATAGTACATCTCACCATGTGCCATGCATAGTCATTATAATGCTGTCTGCACAGTGTCTTTGAAGAATGACGTGCTGAGAGCCTTCACCCACTCACCTATGCTGGGAGCCTAAGCTCTGTGATTGTATAGAGTATGGTCATTTGTATGGTAGGTAGTAGCTCAAATCCCACTCAAAAGCTGTGAGACTTCAAACATGTCGAATAACATGTCACATGAGAACAAATTTCCTCACCAACCAAAGGTACCTCTAATTTACAGTGCTAGGAGAGTAAAATGAAAAAGAAGAAGAAATATAAAATTTAGTGGACATCCTGGTACATTGTATATGTTCTACAAATACATATTGCTGGTCATTATCATCATCACAGGTGGTGTTTTGCTGCCTTCTGTTCCCTTTTACCAGCAGTGAGAAAAGTTCCGAGATAGGCAGGATGAAAGAGAAGAAGGAAGAAAAGAAGGAGAGAGGGAGGGAAGATAAATGAAAAGGAAGGAAGAGAGGAAAGGAATTCTTGGTGTCTACAAGTTCTCAGCAGTTTCCTGCAGGCCAACTTGAGGTTGACTCACATGGAGAATGTAACAACTGAAGGTCATATGCACACTGTACATCCAGTCTACCTGGCAAGCAGGCCTTCTTAATGTACAGTGTTACAGCTGGCACAGCTATTCTGCTACATGCAGACCTACTGCAGAGGAGCTGTGGGGCTCCAGTGGGTTCATTAGTGACTCCCTCACCCACAGGCCATGATTGTGATCTGAGTTCATCTCAGTGCTAGTGTGCCTAAAGGTAAGAGGGATGGCCCCATAGTGTCTGTCTGACAGCTGGCTGCTTCTGTAATAGAGTATTGATCTCCACCAGGGCATCACAATCCCAGCACACCCAGCAGTAGCCGTTCAACTCAGGCTTCTGTAGATGGCAAATCCATCAGCCACCAATTGACATTAACAAGCAATTATGGTGCAGTCCCTGTATTAATGCCACACAGTGGTCTTAGAGTGAGTGTTTCAAGTGGAAAGAGAGAAAAACCTCAGCACCTCCAGAGTGGTCCTCGACAATTCACTGAATGAGGAGGAGGCTAGAGGGCTCACCAGAAAAAGTGCTGGAGAAATGTCTGGTCTGTGGCTCATTCTTCTCCTGCCTTGGAAGCAGCTAATGACTTAATCAAGAAGCACATTGTGTGATAGCACTGGGTATGTCATTGGGTGAGTAGCAGAAGGGGTGGTCATTGCACCAAGAATCTTCAGACAGATGAGGAATTTGCATTTATGCCAAAAATGATGACAAAGATATAGCTGTGCCATTTTGGCAGAAGGGAGATATGAATACTACCAAAGCCTGCAAAACGGGCAAGGCCCTCAGAGGAATAGCATTGCAGAAGGTCCAATAAACAAGCAAGCAAGCAAGCAAAGAAACAAACCAACAAATGTGTCTAACATAAAGCAAGAGAGGGAAGGAGAATTCCAGGAAAAGGAAACAGACTACATGCTCAAAAGGGAAAAAGCAAAAATAAGCAAAGAAAGGTGACTGCATGTACAGAGGAAAGTAGTTCATGGCAGCTGAGACTCTATGAGATGCCTTTTGGTACCTGACCCATCAAATGACAAAAGAAGGAAAACACAATGACAACCATTCCTCTCTTATTTTCAAAGATAAACTGGGTGATAACAGGTGAACTTGATTCAGTCTCCAGCACTCACAGTAGCCAGTGCCATGCTAGACTCCTGGGATCCCAGTGCCAGGGAAGTGGGGTTAAGGGAATCTCTGAGGCTTACTGGCCAGGAAATTGAGCCTCATTGGCAAGCTGTATCTAAAAACCAAGTAGAAGTAAATGGTGCCTCAGGAACAATACCAAAGGGAGAACTCTTCCATCCTGGCACAAATGCATGCGCCTACACTTCATAGATACAAAGACATGCACACACAGAGAGAGAGAGAGAGAGAGAGAGAGAGAGAATATGAATGAATCGCTGTATGTAATCCTAGGGGTGTAACTGCCCACGGTCAAGGCAGGTATCATACAATAAAATGACAATATCACTCCATGGAGTTGTGTTGTTGATTGCCGTATCTGACCCAAATAATTTTTTAAAAAATGCTTTATTAAAATTTATTGTATTTTGATAAAGAAATCCCTACAAAAATGAAATCTTCAGGAATCAGATTCAGAAAAATCTGATCTTGACATAGTTACTTCATGGTAATCTGGGGTCCATCATCCTTACTTTTGCTCCACCATCTTCCTTATAGGTCCTATCCTCTCATCTTAAAATAAGATAGCTATTTGTCTGCTACCATCACTAGTGCACTGTATGGTCAAGGAAGTACAAATGTAAGAGGATGGGGTAGAGGAAGAAATCCATTAACTCAGCTTCCATTAAGCCATCTTCCAAATAATCTCATATTACACTGACTTGAACACATATAATCAGTAAGTTAATGCTGTGGATGACCTGTGGATTACCAAACACAGTCACTTGTATGGATGACCTGTTCCCACATATAAGGCAAGGATATACTCCTAGTTAATTGGAGAACATCTTGCCATTTCTGCCATCCCAACTGGTATACTTCCTACAGGCTTTATTTTGTTAGGGTTTGTACTTGACACATAGTAATTATACAAATTTATGGACTACAATGTAGTATTTTGATACATGTATCTGCCTGCTTCTCTACATCCCACTGTTATTATTCTAGCTGAGGCCCAACTCCAGACAAATAGCACTAAAGTGACAACTGAAATAATTCATAGACAAGAAAAACGGTCTTTATCCCACCTAAAATATCTTTTTCCTACTGAATACACTCTTAATTCAGAAGAATCAATGATGTAAGAAGGACTGATATTTTTGCTTCCCTGTTGATTTAATAGTGGGAGAAAAGGGGATAGGAAGGAAATGAATGTTGTGGTAAATAATTGATGCCAACACTGCCAACAAAGATGAAAAGTGGTGATAAGTGAAATGGCAGAACCAAGGACTCCGTGCTACTCCGGTATCTTAATTTCAAATACATTAAGTTTACAAGGATGCAAGTCTATTTCAACATAAATTCCATCGACATCAAAGCTCTGGGACCACCAGTATACAGTGGTTACTGACAGTGTGTTCCTATCTGTCATTGTATGAAGACATAGCTATAAATGTTAGAAGGCCAACACGATCCTCTTGTACAGAGTTTCTCTATGAAATTTTCTGTCTTTATTCCAGCATCTTACCAAATGACTGGCCTGTGGTATCCCCAGAAATTATTATTACACAAGCCCAGTTTAAATATAAAGCTCAAATTGGTCAAGTATTTAAGCTAGAGCCATGAGACCTTACAGAGATGGAAGCACCAAACAGAACATGCATGGATTAGACCTAGACCCCTACACACATGTAACTGATGGGCAGCTTGATTTTCATGTATGTCCTCTAGTAAGTTGAGCAGGTGCTGTCTATGACATGGTTTCTGTAGCCTGCTTTAGATCACTTCACTCTAATGTGGCCTCACTGGATGAGGATGAGCTCAGTCTTCATGTGATTTGATGTTTTGGGGTAGGTTGGTGGTGGTGGGAGCTCCCCTTTTCTGAGGTCAAGGAGAGGGGGCATAGTGGGAAAAGGGTGGGAGGGAAGGACTGAAAGGAAAAGAGGAAGGTTATGATCAGGATGTAAAGTGAATATATAAATTAAAAATAAATTTTAAAAATTAAAAGAAAAGTAAATTACATGCAAGGAAAAAAGTTTAGTCATAATACAGATCACAAAACTTGACTTGTCACTCTGCAGACTTGTACTTCTGTCATCCAATGAAAGTCAGTGAAGCAGATAATTTCCTCAAACAGTGCCTTCATTTCAAATCCAGGAGCCTCCATTATACGTACAGTCCATTAACTTTCATTTTGTAGTTCAGATCAATGGAAATATTTATATGGGTCTTTACACTATTTCTTGATGAATTAATACATCTATGAAAGGGTCCATGCACCTGTGATTCTTAGGAATTGGCAATATGCTCCTCCCATTATATGCACAATCTTTCCAGATTACCTTTAAGAAATTATGCAGTCAAGGCTAAAACTATTGAAGTTAGCCAAACATATGCAAGTAAAAGCTACTGTCTATTGAGAAACTTATATGTCTCAGCTTAACCTAGAAATCTCACAACAAATTTAAGAGGCAGATTATTATCCTCAGAAAAAGAAGACTAGGAGCGACCAGATAACAGGTAGAATAGTTTAGTTTTAAACCACTGTTTATCTTATTAGGAAGACTCAAAATTGTAAATGACCGTGAGAATTTCAGAAGTACTGAAGAATAACCTGTAAATTCTCTCTTCACCTTATAAGTGGATGCTATATTCCAATGTTTGCTATATGTAATCTATTGTACATCAGAGATATAAAAATAGAAAACTTGGCAGTACACCTTGTACAAATGCAATAGACTTGGAATTCACACTGTACCTCTGTGTCTGTCATGTCTGTTATAATGTCGATACACTTGAGAACTGGAGGTGAAGAGGGCATTGCTTGCAGGATAACTTCCAGGAATCAGGCCCTGTTTAAACTCTTACTTTGCACAACACATCTAAACAAGGACTCCACTGTCTATAATCTACCCTGAGAATAAGTGAAGTAGGTTAAAAAGAGATCATCCTCATTGTAAGATTGAAAAATATTGTTTGGAGATATCAAAAACTTATTGTATTCCTAATTCCTCATTTTTCTTTCATTACTCTCACTATACCACAATGCTCTCCAACTTAAAAAAAAATCACATCAGAGAGTTCCTGGTTTTGCATTCTATTCTGCAAATGGTTATTAATAATGGAAACAATTTCCCTCAGTCTTCAGAAAGAATCACCAATCAGAATGAAAACAGAGAAAACTCCCATGAAGAAACTGACTCCTTGCATCTTGGTAACAAAAATGGACTCAGGAGGCATGTCACCTATGTTTGGATCTCAGATTAGGCACTGACAAAATACACACATTTTTATATTTCCAATTCTTATCCAAAATGTTTGGATAGACATTTACCACTAAAAAAGATAGGGCAATGATTTAAAATATCATTTATGAGAATGCATTTCTTCATTTAACAAACATCTAATGGAGCTTCAGTTGGTCTGTTAATTACTAAGAGGAGTATGTATATTCTCCTGGCGATTTCAGTAGAAAATAAACATAATCAAATGATCATCTTAAGCATGGTAAAGACTGTGAAATGTAATGTATGTTCAGTACTGCCTGTTTCTTTTAGAGTCTCACTTAGTGGTACTTGTTTTTTTAAATCAATCAAATGTGCCCTGCTACAGAACCTCTCTTAATCACTAAAAGCATAATCCTAATTCCTCTCCACTTCCTGATATATTTTAAATGGTATCAATCATTCTTCATGGTACAGAAACTTATTTTTTAAAAGAACATCATGTTTACATTTCAGTTGACTGGTAATATTTGACATTAGACCTTCTACTTGTAATGAATTTTAGGCACTTGAATCCATTTAGTAATCATGGCCCTATTAAATGAACTTTGCCTCACTGATTGTCCTGAGAGTGCATGAAGAATGGGTGGTAAACATTTCTTTCCAAAAATAAATTTTAATAGGATAATAGATACATGAGAAGTAAAAAAGAATTAAATATTATTAACTCTGTGAATCACCAAATCCCTAAAATGATGATAAAAGTAGTTGCCACCTAACTTCCAACAATAAGCTTAAAGACAGTCTTCACTGTTCAATTAAAATACAGATAATGGTTAAATTGACTTAGAAAACAAGGCTTAACTGTTTGCTGCATACCAAAAACATGCCACATAAGCAAAGACACAGATTGTAAGTAAAGGGACATAAAATTATATTCTAAGCAAGTGAGAACTGAAAATAAGTTAAAGTATCTATTTTTATATCTTGCAAAGCAGACGTTAGCCAAATTTAGTCAGAAAGGATGAATGGTTGTAATTATTAAAGGGAATCTAATCAAGACTGCCTAATGATTATAAGGACATATGCATAAAATGTTAATGCACCAAATTTTATAAAATAAATACAAGTGTATATGACTGGACAGATAGGTCAAGATACAACAACTGTAGGTGACTTCAAGATCCAACTCTCACCAACAGACAAATTATCCAGACAAAAACATCACCTCAAAACTTCAAAGTTGGACTGAATTGTACATCAAATGGACTCAACAGACATCTACAGCATATTTCATCTAATAGCTACAGAAAACATATTCTTTTTAATGACCCATGTAGGTTTCTTCAAAATACATCACATTTTATAAAATGTATGTAAAGCAAGTCATAACAAATACAAAAATTCAAATAATTTGTTTTATATATCAATGAAGATGGAATAAAATTAAAAATAAGCATTAATAAAAATTATGCAAACTTGTAGATATTGAACTGTGTATTATTAATGTTCAGAAGGTCATTGAAATTGTGGGAGGAGGGAGATTTTAAAATCCCTGGGATAAAGTGAAAGTAAAACTTACCAGAATCTTTGGAACCCAATAAAGGTAGTTCTAAAAGAGAATTTTATAATTATCAATGCCTACGTGTAAAAATTCAAACATATCTCAGATGAATACAGATGATGAATCTCAAATTTGTAGAAAAGCAGGAAAAAGACAGATCCAAATTAGAAGATGAAATGACATAATAAAAATCAAGCAGAATTTTGTGAAAAAGAAAATAAAAGAACAAAGGATTGATGAAGCAAAGAGTTGGATCTTTAAGAAAAGGATAAACAGTATTGACAAACTTTTCAGCAAACTAACCGAAAGACATTTCTAGATACATATGACCTGCAAGGTCTGAAAAAAAGATATTAACAACCTAAACATAGCTATAATGAACAATGAAATTGAATTAGTAATAGTTTCTATTAAATACAAGAAAACATGAACAGGACATTCTCCACAGTTGTGTGGAGAGCAAGGACTAACTCGCACAAGAACTCTGGTGCCCCTTTTTGACCACTTCCCCCTGGTGGGGAGGCCAGCTGGCACTCAGAGAAAGAATAGGCAGGCTACCAAGATGAGACTTGATAGCCTATGACCATATAGTGGGGGAGGAGGTCCCCGACGGTCATAGACCTAGGGGAGGGGAATAGGGTGAAAGTGGGAGGGAGGAACAGGAGGATTCAAGTGATGGGATAACAATTGAGTTGTAATCTGAATAAATTAATTAAATTATAAAAAAATAAAAAATGAAAATAAAAATAAGAAAAGACATTTCTCTCCAGGTTTTTTATGCCAGAGAATTTTAAACGCTCATGCTCATATTTTTTTCACCTATAAATCAAATAAAAACAAAACTTACAGTCCATTTGAAACTTTCTAGGGTCATTGACTAAGCACAATGTTGGCGTGCAGGAAACTATTCCAAATTTCCAGGGCTTTGCAGAAGATACCTATAAATGCTGTTAAAGTGTGGCTTTTTTCTTTATTTTCTCAGTGGAATTGGTGTAAACTAGTAGATCTATGACTAGAAAAGCACAATGGGAGTCAGGAAACCCAGACATCACAGACTAAAGTGGCAACCTTTGCTGAGGTCTGTGTCTTCTTCCTGAGTTTCAGTGTCCTCACACACAATAGATGAGGTCACCTAAGAAACTTTCCTAGACGTAAAATGAATAGTTACTGGCACCATTGAGCACTCTTCCCTAGAAACTAAGGACCCTGCTTCCTTTGTGTTTCTTGCTTTCTCTTTTTGTCATCTTTTGTTTGAGACAGCAGCTTAGTTTGTAGCCCTGGCTGGCGACATCATCATCCTTGCCCTGCCTCTCCATCCTGACTCCAGTGGACTAGCATTATAGTCATGAACCACCATACTCAGTGTATTAGTTACTGTTCTTGATGAAGCCTCTAACATAGGCAAATTAAGGTAGAACTTTTTGTTTTAAGTCACAGTTTGAAGGAATACTATATCAGGGTAGAAGTCGTGGTCACTAGAGTATGCGATGTCACATTGAGCCACAACTGGGAAGGTGGGAGTTGACTGCTGGTGTCACACTCACTTTCTCAGTTTTAATTAGCCCAGGACTCTAGGCCATGGGATGATGCTGTTCACCAGGAAGTGTTGCTTGTTTTGTGGAAGAGTCTTCTTCCTCCACAAAATCGTTCCAGGAAATGCCCTCACAGACCCATATAGAATCAGGTCTCTTAGTTGATTCCAGTCACCCTCAAGTGAGCAATATAGATTAACTCACACAGTCACCTTCTGCTGTTTTCTAATACTCACAAAAATCTGGAGACAAATGTCACATAAATGGCCCAGTACTTTCATTTTACAGGTACAAGATGCAGAGGTAGAGTTTGAATTATTGGGTGGTCTTCTTGGACCCTAGAATTCTTAGGGGGCAGTTTCTTTTTTTACAAAAAGTTAAAAAATGGCCAGTGATATATATCACACGTGGAAAGACAGAGGTGGGAACAGCATTCAGCCAACATATTCCCAGAAAACAAGGCTCCTCTATTCTTGGCATTCACATCTTTCAACGTGTTTTTTACATTGCTTTACTCAAAAAGCATGTTTTAATATGATTTTTTAACCATCTTACCACAGAGAAATATCAAGATATATTTTACATCTGTGGACTCAATTTGCATTAAAAATATGTTAAGGCAAGACTTTAAGTAAAACCAGAATTAGGAAGATGCATAGAGCCTGGGAAGACTGTGTTTGGACCTAGAGTATTATATCAGGCCTATCTTCATCTCCATTATCATCAGAAGATCAAGACTTTATTGAACCTGAGAAGATTATATTTTTCTATAAGAGTTCCTGCATACCTGCTATGCCCCAAGCAAGGTATTCAGGCTTCTTTACAAACCTATTACATCATCTTCTCCTTCTACCAAGGAAGATGCTATAAACCTGTCTTATATATAAGAAATCTACAACTTGAGGGAGGCAGAAGAATCAGACATAATATTTTTGAATTCTCTTCCCTATTGAAAGCATACTAAATGAGGATGCTAGTTTCCCATTACTTCCATTCAGGCAGTAGTTGATCTATTCAATAAACTGAGAATCAAGCATTAAGTAAGAAGTGAAGAAACTCAATGAGCCAGTAAGCCAAGTACTTTTGTCATGTCTGTTAACTGCAATGGGAAACCAGGAAAGTTCCTAGCAATATGACCCTGAGAATAAAACAATGAGTGACTTAAAGTGAGAAAGAAGAATCTTCCAAAGATCTTGAAACCAGATACTTTCTCAAGCCCCACCTATAGTCAAACATAAATCACCAAGAAGAAAAGATGGCAGATTCTAGGAAGTGTCGTGATTAAACTTATGTTGGAAAATATGCTGACATGAACAAGCATGATGGAAGAGCAAAACAATCAAGGGATAACGTAATGAAGAAATAAACATAAAAAATTCTCTGAAGGAACTGGGGAGATGGCTCCTTGAAAAACTACTTGACTTGAAAACATGAGGATGTGTTTTCAAACCCAAAAGCCACATTTAAAAAGAAAATATGTTTGCAGTTGCATGCTTATAATCTTAGAGCTGAGGAGGCAGAAGCATAGCTCCCTGAGGCTCCCTGAAAAACCTGCCTAGCCTACTTGAAGAATTCTAGGCCAGTGAAAGACTATCCCAGGAAAAAAGTGAGTGGCACCTGAGGAATAATACCTGAGGTTGCCTTTTATTTTCTACATAAATGTACAAGTGTGAATGCATACCTGAACACACATGGAAGAAAATATGGTGAAAATCATGTCTTTAATCAAAGGATAGTCATTTCATAGTAAGTGACAGAGAGATATATAAAGAACAGCATTCCATCTAGAATTTATTCTCTTTTGACTTTTTAAAAGACATACATATATCAAAGATAGGTCTTGATTATTTCCAAACTTTAGATAAAGACTCTATACATGACATATTAATTTACCCACCCATATCTTTTTGCTGCCTTTCTTCACCTACCTGATCTCACTCAAGGAATCTCTCAAGGATCTCATCAATTTGGTCTTTGCCTTCTGGCTTCTAGCTAGATTTAAGTCAATATGGGCCATTGGCAGAAGGAATGGAATGCAAAAGGGAAGCTGGCTTCCTGTTGTCCCAACTCCTTCTTTGCCAGAACTTGGGATGGATAGAGTATTTTGTTAGAAGCTGTAGCTCTTTCAAGGCAGTTCTTTCCCAGAATTCAATGATCAATGTTTATCCCAACTGAGAGAATTTACTATAGGATAAAGATGCTTTTTTGTATGCATGTGGAACTTAGATGATACTTTGGACTTGACTTTGGAGGTAGTCCTCAAATGACTACCAGGACATAATATAGTACTTAAAGTTCCAGCCAGAGCAATAAGACAACAAAAGTAGTTCAAGTGGATCCAAATGGGAAAGGAGGAAGTCAAATTATCCCTATTTGCAGATGATATGATAGTGTACATAAGTGACCCCCAAAATTCCACTAGAGAACTCCTACAGCTGATAAACAACTTCAGGAAAATGGTTGGATAAAAAATTAACTCAAAAAAGTCAGTAGCCTTCCTATATATAGAGGACAAACAAGCAGAGGAAGAAATTAAGGAAACTACACCCTTCACGATAGCCATAAGCAATATAAAATATCTAGGAGTAACTCTAACCAAGCAAGTGAAGGACTTGTTTGAAAAAACCTTCAAATCTTTGAAGTAAGAGATTGAAAATGACATCAGATGATGGAAGGATCTCCCTTGTTCATGGATCAGGAGAATTAACATAGTAAAAATTGCCATCTTACCTAAAGCAATCTACACATTCCATGCAATCCCTATCAAAATACCTACACAATTTTTTAAAAGACATTGAAAAATCAGTTCTCAACTTCATATGGAAAAACAAAAAAACCCAGAATTGCTAAGATGATCCTGTAGAATAAAAGATCCTCCTGAGGAATCTATATACCTGATCTCAAGCTGTACTATAGAGCAACAGTAATGAAAACAGCATGGTACTGGCACAGCAATAGGCTGGTGGATCAATGGAATCGAATCGAAGACCCAGAAATGAATTCACACACATATGGTCACTTGATTTTTGACAAAGAAGCCAAAACTATTCCATGGAAAAAGGATATCATCTTCAATAAATGGTGCTGGTCTAACTGGATGTCTACATATAGAAAAATGCAGTTAGATCCATATTGATCACATTGCACAAAACTCAAGTGCAAATGGATTAAAGACCTCAACATAAAACCAGAGACACTAAGTCAGTTAGAAGAAAAAGTGGGGAAGAGCCTAGAACACATTGGCACAGGAAACAACTTCCTGAACAGAACATCAACAGCCCAGGCCTTAAGGTCAACAATTAATAAATGGGACTTCATGAGGCTGAGAAGCTTCTGTAAGGCCAGAGACACTGTCAAGAGAACAAAGCGACAGCCTACAGAGTGGGAAAAGATCTTCACCAACCCTACATCTGACAAAGGTTAAACACCACCAAAGCAAATAACCCAATTGAGAAATGGGGCTCAGAACTGAACAATTTTCAACAGAGGAATATCAAATGGCTGAGAAACACTTAAAGGACAATACAGGAGGTAAACTTTAAACCCCTTCCCAGATCTAGCCAATGGTCAGAATATTCTCCACAGTTGAGTGGAGAGTGTGATACGACTTTCTCACGTACTCTGGTGCCTCACATTTGACCATGTCCCCTGGAGGGGGAGACCTGGTGGCACTCAGAGGAAGGACAGCAAGTAGCCAAGAAGAGACTTGATACCCTATGAGAATATACAGGGGGACGTAATCCCCCTCAGGAACAGTCATAGGGGAGGGGAATAAAGGGAAAATGGGGGGGGGGGGAGGAATGGGAGGATACAAGGGATGGGATAAACATTGAGATGTAACAAGAATAAATTAATTAAAAAAAAGGAAAAAAAAAAAAGAAATGCTCGACCTCATTAGTCATCAGAGAAATGCAAATCAAAACAACTCTGAGATTCCATCTTACACCCATTAGAATGGCTAAGATCAAAAATTCAAGTGACAGCACATGCTGGAAAGGATGTGGAGAAAGGAGAACACTTCTTCATTGCTGTTGGGAATGCAAACTTGTACAACCACTTTGGAAATCTATCTGATGTTATCTCAGAAAACTGGGAAAAGGGCTTCCTCAAGACCCAGCTATTCCTCTTCTTGGAATATACCCAGAAGATGCTCCACCATACAAAAAGGACATATGCTCAACCATGTTCATAGCGGCCTTATTCGTAATAGCCAGAACCTGAATACAGCCTAAGTGTCCCTCAGTCAAAGAATGGATAAAGAAACGGTGGTACATTTGCACTATGAAAAACTATCCAACTATTAAAAACAAAGAAACCCCAAAATTTCTGTATAAATGGATAGAACTAGAAATGATCATACTGAGTGAGGTAACCTAGAAACAGAAAGACTCACATGTTATATACTCACTTATAATTGGATACTAGCCCAAAAGGCATATGCCATGAAAGTCATCACTTACCAGGAGATGGGGATAGATGTGAGGACATTCTTTTGGGACTCTAGGTGAGAGAAGTAGGGGAGAATGTGGAAGTAGAAGGATCCAGATGGTCCTAAAAATCTACAAGAAGAACATCATGAAGGGCAGATCTGGCCCAAGAGTTCTACTGAAACTACTGCACCAACCAAGGACAATACATACAGTAAATGTTGAACCTTTACTCAGATCTAGCCAATGGGAAGCACATTCTCCACTATTGAGTGGAGAGTGGGAACTGACTCTGACATGAACTCTGGTGTCCCATATTTGACCACTTCCCCTTGGTGGGGAGGTCTGGGGGCACTCAGAGAAAGGATAAGCAGGCTACCAAGATGACACTTGATAGGCTGTGACCATATAATGGAGGAGGAGGTCCCCCTGAGTCATAAACATAGGGGAGGGGAATAGGTTAAAAGCTGGATGGAGGGAGGAATGGGAGGATACAAAGGATGAGAAAACAATTGAGATGTAATCTGAATAAATTAATTTTTAAGAATAGTGTACTTAGTATTGTCTGTAATGAATTAGATGAGGGGTCTGGGTATGGTTTGGGGGTTTATGACCAAAGAGTCATATGTCAGAAGCATGTTTTTTAGAGTATTTATGTTGAAAGTTTGGACCTGAAGAAAAGAATTTGAGTCATAGATCTGCAACTATCATGAATGGTTTAAACTTACTATTATGACTGGTGGAGTGGGTTCTTGTCAAACAAACCTCTCTCTATGTGCTTGTGCTTTCTTCTCTTCCACACACACTCTACTGACTTTTCGCAAAGGCTCTTGTCCTTATACCTCCCAGCTTCCAAATTCCTGAGACAAAGGATGTTTTTCTTCCATAATTACTCAGCCCTTCCTATTCTGTTATAGTGACAGTAAATGAACTAAGACTAGGCTTTAAGAGATAGCCATACTTCAGTGAATGGCCCTTGGACATCTCCCTGGCTCTGGCTACATCTTTGTAAGTAGCTTTTCATTGATTCCCTCTTTTCAGTGTATAAGCTGATTGCACTGGAAGAGACTTCTCTTGAATGCAAGACACAGAAGGATTACAGGGATTTTTCAAGCTCACATAAAGACAGTGAAATGATGTTAGTGTTTATGACAAATAAACATCTATGTCACTGTCACTCAAAGTGACGGTACTGACTTCTCCGTGCTCAGAAGTAGACACCTAGCTTAGAGAAGGGAACAAGTACAGAGAGAATTGAACGTGGACGGCCATACAAGACCCCTGGAGGTGCCACACTCATTTTTCATGGCTAAGGCTCTGTTGCAATAGAGGTACACAGGGCTTGTTTCTGGAAGATGAAGTTTTGGAAGAAAATGACCAGTCTCCACATCAGGAGTAGGTATGAAGACACAAATAAATCCAGATCTGTCTGTCTCAAAGCCTCAGAAAGGACTCTAGTCTACTGGTGTATTCTATGTATTTAATATGGTTACTAAATAACAAGATTCTGCAATATGAGTTTGAGAGTAAAGGGGAGGAAAACATGGCTCTGATCATGACTCTGCCAGAAGAGTATCTACTCTTGGAAGAACATATAATGCTATGTTAGCTACGGCTCCCTAAAGGAACCTGATAGAATGAAGCTTCTCTCTCTCTCTCTCTCTCTCTCTCTCTCTCTCTCTCTCTCTCTCTCTCTCTCTCTCTCTCTCTCTCTCTCTCTCTCTCTCTCTCTCTCTCTCTCTCTCTCTCTCTCTGTCTCTGTCTCTCTGTCTCTCTCTCTCTGTCTCTCTCTCTCTGTCTCTCTCTCTCTCTCTCTCTCTCTCTCTCTCTCTCTCTCTCTCTCATGTGGTTGTGTTTGTGTGTGTGTGTCCACGAAATTTGAGGACCTACTCCCATATAAGCAGCGTCTCTTCTCTAACCAGACTGGAAATTTTAGTCTCCACTTGCACCCTTGTAGATTTCTCTCCACTGCATGCAAGTTTTATAGTGTTAGTTCACACTTTCTGAGACTATGGCAGCAGTGGGACTTTTTACATGCATATGTAAGGCTGCACATCCACCACTCAATAAGTATTGACCTTTGGACTTTGCCTTTTTCAACCTTGTAAGCATTTCCAGCCATCCAGGAATTGGAACAGAGAATAAGTCTCATGTGAAAGTAGTTTCCCCTAAATGAGGACTCTGGAGAACTCAGGAGAAAGTAGATAGACCGAACGGTTATTTCAACATTGCTAAAAATGTGTTATAGTTTTACATCAATCAGTAAAACATAATGAGCTTTAAGCCTGATCACCTCCACAGTACTCATTCTTGTTGTTATAGTGCCAACATGAATGTGAAGGAAAGAGAATTCCAAATGTCGAATCATTTTCATATTACTTTATTAATGTCAGTTATTCACTGAATGTGAGACTTTTTGCCTAAGAAAGTAAGAAAGTCCTTATTCTTGTCTTCACGCATCTAATGTGGCATAGGTAGAATGTGCATACATGGTCTTTTTTAACTTACTAGCTTATGAAAATACAGTTTGGTGCTGTTAGAAAGTATTCCAAGACAGGGGTAAAACATGCTACCTTAGGTATGTGATCAGAAAATATCCCCTAAAGTCAAGTCCTACATGCTGTGGCATTAGCCATGTAGGAAGTCAGAGAAAAGTGTCCAATTCTAGGAAAAGGTCTTGCAATCAGAATGCCTTTAGGAATAGCACGAGCCTGTAGGGATGTGATGGAAAGACTAGAAATTGCGTAAAAAGGTGACCAACTGTGGTTCTATAGCTCACAGGGCCTATAGGCCAAGACTATAATTGTTTGGTTTGTCTGACCAAAAACCATGTGGTAGGGAGTAAGCAGAAGACAATCATGTCTTGCTTTGTCATGAGAAGACTAGTTGAGAGATAAGAAATAGCTACCTGGACTCTATATGTATAGATGGAATTCTTTTTCAAATTGAGGGTACAGTTGAAAGTAGGACTGTGAGGACTTCTTGATAGATAAGGCATGAGCTGTGAAGGAGTGAGAATAGACTAGAAGTACTTCAA
Organism: Acomys russatus; assembly: GCF_903995435.1. Lineage (NCBI taxonomy): Eukaryota > Metazoa > Chordata > Mammalia > Rodentia > Muridae > Acomys > Acomys russatus. Next base: position 22,235,223 of record NC_067153.1, on the reverse strand, counting down.
AGCTTGGATCGTTGGCAACCAACTAAAGACTTATGTTACTATTATTTTTATAATTTCTAATAGCAGAAACTGGAAGAGTTATTTTGAGCTACTGTTTGGAAACTTCCAACTGTATAGCTAAAGTTTACAAAGGCCTACCCTGATCTTGGGTGAGTTGAGATAAAGTATAAGTCGTATCTTTTAAAAGACCCCAAGATGTAAGGAGAAATCAGTGATGATCCTGTTGAGGACATGCCCATATGTTCTTCTGAGAGTAAATAGAAGAACAATGAAAGTACTATGCGCACCCAGGAGGACTTGCATTATATATCATCTTTATGTGATTTACTTTCTCTCATCTAATCCAGAGGTTCTCTCTACTTGAGTCTTTAAGTCACTGGTCCCCTTGTCTGGGCAAAGGCACTTTGCCAAGCATCAATGTAGATTGTCCTCTCTTTTACTCCAGGATATTAAATGCTACCTTCTCAGAGCCTTATTCTGAGTTACATTAATTAAGCATGCCTCAGTTTCTTCACTTGCCAACCATGTCACCTGTCTAAATTTACCCTGCTGTTGCGAAAATATATTTATTTTTCTCTTAGATTTTTATTTGTACCTTATAACACAATAACTCATTTTTTCCCTAAATTTGACTTCTAATTCTATATGATTTAAAGTGTACTTGTTTGTCTAGGGTAGGTGGCTGTCTTAGTTGGGATTTTAGTGCTGCAAAGAGACACCATGACCAAGGCAACTCTTATAAAGAAAAACACTTAATTGGGGCTGGCTTACAGCTCACATGTTCCGTCCATTATCATCATGACAAGAAGCATGGTAGCATGCAGGCAGACATGGTACTGGAAAAGGAGCTGAGAGTTCTACATTTGATCAGAGGGGAACAAGGAGACTATGTACCACACTTGGCATAGCTTGAGCATAGAAAGCCTCAAAGCCTGTCCCCACAGTGACACACTTCTTCCAGAAAGGCTATACCTCTTAACAGTGCCACTCTCTATGGCCAAGCATTCAGACACATGAGTCCATGGGGGCCTTTTCTATTCAAACAACCACAGGGGCCCATCTGCCAATAAGACAACAATTAATCATCTACATCATAGTCCAGAGAAGGAGTTTAATGCATAATGTCTTCCTCACTTGGGTTCCTGGGGGTTTTATTCTCAAGCCTTCAAGGCCTCTGGAAAGTGTTTAACCTTTAATCTATACCACAACCAAGAAGAAACGTGCAAATCAGATGTGTGTTGAATAACATGGAAAATTACAATGCTTCTGAGAATGAAAATACCCAAAGTAAGTAAGATTAGACTCATCACTTCAATTTGGAAAGAGAAATAATTATATTTCACAAGCTGACTGGAGTGAAGGGCTCTGAAGTGGATTCAGTAGCTTCAGAATGTGAAGCTATCTGACTGATGTCTCTCAACTTCACACTTCTGTCTTTCCCACGTGCTTTCAAGATGTCTGTCTGGTCTTGAAGTGTTGCAATTCCATATAACCCAAGTTGTGTATTTCTCTCTGAATGAAGAAAGACAAGCACACTTGACTCATTCAGCCTGCATCATTAGAACAGGTGGAAGGTTACTGACATGGGGATGTTAGCTGGCAAAACAAAACAAAAGTGTCTGCCATAACCAAACTGAGTAAGGTTGGGCAGATGATCTTCCTTGGTAATTTTAAACAAATCTGTGAGAAAAGACAACATCTAAACATTTGTGAATCTTGGGTTCAGGCACACCTCTCAAATCAGGCTGGTCAGAGAATACAACAGTTAAGTCAGATTCCAGGAACTACTGCCACTATCCAAAACATTGTATTACTTCAAATGCACCCTCCCTGCCTGAGTCTTGCATGTCTGTGATAACAGAATGCCAGAGGCCATGGGTCATGAAATCCTGTCTTCAGCTGCAGTCACTGCCCCAAAGCAGATCTCTCATTCAATCCTCAGCCTTGTTCATAGAATCTTGATATGTCTGGAGCCTCAGTTAATAGCATCTTTACTGCTGAGAACCTAAACATTCAAACTCTAACAAAAAATGGGTCAAGGCAGTTGATTCCGAGTTCTTCATTAATTGCTATGCATCCTTCCAGAATAGCTGTTATAATTCACAACTGACCACAGCACCTATATGGAGCATATATGTTTATTGCTTATCCCTAAATTAAACATTTATATCACCCCCTAATAGAACCAGGAAACATCATAGAAAGAGTATAAGACCTGGGGATGAAAAGGAGCTCTGAATAACTGTCCTCTGTGTATGAGTATTACTGCTGCAATCACGAACACATAGAGAGTATGACAAGTTACACAAAATTGCATGACACAAAAAAGGAGAGGGACTGGATAGAAAGTAAAAAACTCAGCAGGATAGTAGAGGGATGTGAGAAGATAACAAGGGTAAACAGGACCATGATACATTCCATTTGTGTAGCCATCAAAACTATGAAAATGTAGGTCTCCACAACTGTTATACTAGCATGTCGTTTCAATGCCACCCTCTGAAAACTCCATTCAGTTTGCAAGGCAGGACTATCAGCCCAGCCAAGGCTTTCTAGGACATTGAAAATGAGTGAGACTCCCAAGCCTCCACTCCAGCTCTGGGATACAGGCCATGTTGTTTGACAAGCCCCTTATTCGCCTCTGTAAATGAGGGTGAGAGTGTCAGCTGTATTGGATTGTGAGTGAAAGACATCGCGCAGGTGAAAGGCATAAAATTTAAAAGGCATTTACAAAGATGTGTGTGTACACATGTGTGTGTGCCCATTCTTTTATACAAACGTGATCAAGGTTCTTTCTACAAAATGCCCAGTCTCAGGTCTGTCAACAGCCAATCATGGATAATGGAAGGGACTCATTGGGCCCCTACTCCTGCCTGATGAACTCTCTTGGCTACTGATAAATTCTTGTGGAGGGACAGTCATTGTCTTCAGTTATATGTCAAACAGTGAACCCATCAGCCTCCATTAACTACCTCAAACCTATGGTCAACCTAATATTGCAGGTTAGAAATCTATAAATAACACAACAAGAGGAAATGAGTATGTTAAAGTGTAGAGGAGGGGGTGCTATGACAAGGGTATGAGAGATAAGAGAAGGTAGAGGTGAGAGTAACAGAATGCAATATATGTTATGTATTATACATATATCCATACAATTTCATATATATGTATGTACATATATATGTATGTAATTGTCAAAAATATTTAACCAATAAAATAGAGCCAGTCTTAATCTAGGTGCCAAACATATCAAAATCAAACAAAATTTTCAATGTTACGTCTGTATTCCACAATGGGAAACAGATATCAAGCATATATATGTCAGGTGTCAATGGGCATTGTGAAACCAAACAAAGCATGGTAAGGGAAGATGTGTTGTAGGGGCCAAGTATGACAAAAGGGAATGTATGAGAGGGTAGTGTTTGACAAGAAACCTGGAGCAAAGGAGACAAAGAGCCAACGACACCTGAGGAAGGGCTATTCAGGTGGAGGAAACAGAAAAATCAAAGGCTCAGCTAAGAGTGAAATCTTGGTCTTTTGACAACAGTAAGAGACCAAGGCTAGAGCAGAGAGGTAAATTGGTACAGTAAAATAAATCTATAGAGTTATCTGGGAACAGCTCACAAAGGGCTTTGTGAGCCACATTACAAACGAAGTTGCTTTTTATGAAAGTAAAAAAACAAAAACAAACAAATAAAACAATAACAACAGAAAAACCAAAAACACTGGAGATGTGTGAACAGAGAAGTGCTCAAGCAATGACTGGATTCTCCTTCTTCACATAAGGACCAAATACCCAACTGCAGAAGCCAAAATATGAGGTCAGAGACCACTAGGGCAATTGGTTAAGACTCATGGTCACACCGTGCTATGACAGTGGTAAGGGAGCTGGGAGATGTCACTGATTAAGACTATATTTTCAAGTTTATGGCCTGTATTGTCCTTGGCTGGTGCCTTAGTTTGAGTGGGACCCCTGGGCCCAAATCTGCCTATCATAATGTTCTTCTTGTAGGTTTCTAGGATCCTCTGGATCCTTCAACTTTGCCATTCCCCATGCTTCTTTCATCTAGAGTCCCAATAGGATGTCCTCCCCTCTGTCCCAGTTTCCTGGTAAGTGAAGACTTTCATGGGACATGCCCCTTGGGCTACTATGCAGATATAAGTGAGTATATACCATTTGAGTCTTTCTGCTTCTGGGTTAACTCACTCATTATGATCATTTCTAGTTCAATCCATTTGTCCACAAATTTCGAGTGACTTTCACACATACTCTGGTGCCTCACATTTGACCATGTCCCCTGGAGGGGGAGACCTGGTGGCACTCAGATGAAGGACAGCAGGCTACCAAGAAGAGACTTGATACCATATGAGCATATACAGGGGGAGGAAGTCCCCCTCAGTCACAGTCATAGGGGAGGGGAGTAAGGGGAAGATGGGAGGGAGGGAGGAATGGGAGGATACAAGGAAGGGTATAACCATTGAGATGTAATATGCATAAATTAATAAGATAAAATTTTAAAAAAAGAATACATTTTGAAGATAATAGTGACTTCAGTTACTGTTAGGACAGGTCTGTTTGAGAAAGGACTGAGTTCAGGTTATTATCATAGTTTTGACCTGAGATTATCCAGGAATGGGATTATCATATACTGATTTAAAGAAGGTTATAGAAGTGTGTTAATTGAGAGGTTCAAGATCTCATACATGCCATAAGGATGTGACTGAGGGTGTAACTCATGGCACACATGCTGAGAATCAAGATTGCCGTGACTGAATGGTCTCTACACTCATGAAACCCAGACACACAGATATATCATGCCCTCCTATTGGTTTGAGAAATTTGCATCGTGGGCTTCTTCAGGAAGATTGTAATCAACTAGAGTGGAGAAGAGGTGTTTGTGAGCTTCTGGCATGGTGAAAAAACTCCTTCTACCATATTCATATTTGAGACCTTCCCCTACCCTGCAGACCTATCACTTACCCACATGTCCCTGGAACAGGGAGAGAGGAGGGTCATGCCTGAGCCCAGACCTTACCAGTTCAGACTCACAAACTTCAGCTCAGCCTAATTCCTGCCATTACAAACCTTTTTTTCCCTCCCTATGTAACTATTCCTGACAGGCAAATGCAGCATGAAACCCCACAAGCCCAATCCCTCACACTACCACACTTTCACTAGAGCCCTGCTTCTAGGTTCCTACTTATGTTTCCAGCCCCATGTTGAGTTTCTCGAAGCATCAGGTCCTATCTTATCTGCATTATTATGTATGTCCCAAAAGACTATGAACTCTTTGAAGACAATGATAGCACATTATTCTGGTTTTGTATTCCCAGGAAAACTTATCACACTACAAATCCAGGGATTAAATCACTGATGACCTTGGTGTCATTTCAAGGTAGATGATTGGAAAGATAATTGTCTTGTCAGTGCCCAGATGTCAGCCCGACTCTGGTTAAATGCCATGACACTGAAGTCCAGAGGCATACCAGAAAGTCAATTTATTAATTCCAAGGGCAGGCAGAAGAAACAAACAGAAATATGGAAATTGATGTGGCCTGCATTGCTGAGGTTCCTTCCCTGGCACTCAGCCAGAGGGAAGCCAAGCCATGACTGGAAGTCATTTGTTTTATTTTATTGCATTGCTATGAGAATTAATTTTGTGGGAGATGGGATATAATGGAATTCCTTACAGAAGAGCAGAGCTTCTGTGAGAGCCCTCATGGCAGTGTGGACTGCCGTTTACAACTAAGGGCGGTGTTTCGCCAACCTAGATGACCTACAACACTTCCCATGTGTTTTACTGCATTAAGATTTGTCCCCAGATAGAAGTGCTTTGCTACTCACTAAAATGTATCAGATCCTGCACCTATACGTGCACATATAGCTGCACACGCAGCTGCATTACCCCCATATGTGGAAACATCACATATAACGTACACATACCCATGAGAGATAAACTTACGAGATTTACCTCTCTGGGCTGAAAACATGCTAAATCAATGATTCTTATTTATTCTGAGGAAAACTCATCTCCATATTGATTTCTGACCCAAGTAGGAAAGCTTTAGGAAGGACTTGACATTATAGAAAACTTGTACCAGTGCCTAACCAAGTTTTTCATAGCCAGCTTAGATATAGACTAGTGGAAATAGGCTATAATTGGAGTAGTCAAGAAACATAAGAAATACTTAGAAACCATAATAATTTAAAGGATGTCACCCCGAAACACACACACACACACACACACACACAGAGAGACAGAGAGAGAGAGAGAGAGAGAGAGAGAGAGAGAGAGAATATCAAACCCTAGAAGTAATTATGACCAATCATTCTCTTCTGCTGACATTGCTCTTCATGGTGTGAGTGAGCATGCTTTTCTGCAGATGCTGGAAGGAAGAAAAACTTGCCCCCTGGATCAGGTGTGGCATATGTTTACACTGTGTTCTTTGCAGTGCTATGTGTTTTGTGCTACAGATTAAGAAACAGGCTCATTGAAATTGACTGGGTTTATTATTAAAAGGCTCAAAGAGGGTCAGCAGGTAAATTCAGAGTTAGGGTTTCTGCTATCAGCTTCTCTGACAAACTCAGTCTGGGTCTCTTGATGGGGAAATGTCACTCAGCAACTTTGATTCCTCTATGTTGTTGCTGTGGTTTGAACATTGGCCACACATCAAAAACACATAATCATGTCAGATACAGATTTCTAAGCTCTGTCTCTGGGTTTCTGCTTGCCCAGATGTGGTACGGGCCCCAGACATTTGAAGTCTTGAGGCGAGGTAGCATCAGACCAAACGTAAATGTTGCCACTGCTGCATTCATATAAAGCACATGAAATAACAGGTATTCAGTGGTCTGAGTCTTGTCTCTCAGGTGAATGTATAGCTCAACTTCAGAAAGTACACACAGGAAACCTTAAATACCCTGCTTTGCTTTACCATTGCTTTTAACATGGAATGTAAAGTTGGGGATATATCTCAGTGGCACACACTCTCTTAGTATGTGTAAGGCACTGGCTTTAATTCCTAGTATTGCATAAAAGAGAGTTGTTGGGGGGGGGAAGGAAGGAGAGAATTAGAAGGAAAGAAGGAAGGAAGGAAGGAAGGACTTGGATAGAAATAGAAAAACATGTTGATTCTGTCCTGTAACTGCAGACTTGGACCTAGGCACTTAGCATCTTGGAGTCTCTTTTACTCCATCAGTAGCATGGGGCTTATAGTAACTACTCTCTGAGGGTATTATGGGGTTCAGTGAAGACAATAAGTATATTTAATAGATAATCTACATCAGAACTAGAAGTAAATGACACAGTTCCTGCAGGTAGACTCTCTGGAGTCATATCGCAATGCTTTTGCCTACATCAGGTATAGGAGTTGCTTGGTTTCACTGTGCCTTGGTGCTATTACCTACTAAATAGGGAATGGCAAGAGTAGAAGCTACTGGGAAACTGCCAGAGGAACAAATAGAACAACATATTACATGCTTGATTTAGACCTTGTCTTGATCTCACTCAGTACTGATGCAACTTGATTAGCTGTGGTGGATTAGAAATGGCGCTCCCCTTTTCTAAGGAATAGGGAGAGGGATGGAGGAGAGGGAGGGTGGGCAGAACTGGGAGGAGAGGCTATGACCAGGATATAAAGTGAATAAATAAATAATAAGAAGGATGTAGTAACTCTTAATGAGTATTTATTAAGGGTACAGTGTTTTACTTATTGAGAGTATGAAAGCACCTACTGAAGATTCTTCCGAGCTTTCCCTCCTCTTTTATACCTCATTTCACATTTACCAACTTATTTGTGAAAAGTGCCGTTCCTCTACTCATAGATGACAAAATAGAGACATCAATCTTCCCCGGGTCTTATAACTAGCAAATTGTGGCACTGAGTCTGAACTCAAGTGGACCCAGGCCTTATCAACTCTGCAATACTGCCTCCCAGCTACAGCCCAAGCCCTTAAGAGCTCCAGTCTCTTCTTCCAGCTGTAGGCCTCTAAAAGGTAGGAAATGGGCCATATAGTTCTGCCCACTTTGCATAGGGTCTTAATGATGGTACAAGAAAAAGTAAAAAAACTAGAAAGAGGAAAAGGGATGGGAGGGCATCTGTAGCTCAGAACTGTTCTTAAAGTCCTAGAGAAAGAAGAGAGCATGGCCAGTGGCAGGTTTGTATTAGCAGGAGCGCATTTATTTGGTCACACTTCCTTCTTCTCCAGCCAGAGCTTTAAAATGTCTCTCTGGAGCTCTACTGATGGGCTGTTTTGTTTTGCACCCTCCTGCTAAAGGACAGCAATGAATCCTGCTTGCTCTGAAAGCCAGGTTAGAATGCTTGAGTTACGCTGTCAGAGCAGTGGGACATCTAGAATGGTGATGTCAGTCAGACTCAGGACAGGCTACTAAGTACAGCTACTCTACACAGAAGGGCCTCAGAGTCTAAAAGGTGACAGAACTCAACCTGCCACTTAGAAATCAAAACCCAGAGAGATACCAAGACGACCTGGTGCCGGGTGAAACACCTGTCTCCTGAGCCATGAGCTCCTGACTGCTGAATCCCAGTAGGAGCCATTTCTCACACAGCCTTTTCATATCGTTCGACCTTGGAGGACTCAATTTAAAGCTGTCCTGTCACCACCGTCAATTTTTAAGATTCTGATGTCCCCATTTCACAGAGATTTCTTTGAAAGAGTGCCAGCCCTTCCAGTAAGCCTATAGCATGGAATGGTGATTTTTTTTTTTTTCAGAGAGTGTAGTCTGGTGGAAACAAAACCCAGACATGTAAAATTTGACACTTTAAGTACCCACATTCCCTTGCAGTTCTCACTCCCTGACTCACCCCCACCTTCAACACACCCATAATTTCATTCTCAGGAAAACCACAACCAGCACATAGCAGCAGAGGCCAAATTCCCTGGCAGCAGCCTTGCTTTTAAAAAAGAGACATAAAAAAACTGTCAAGACCAATGGGGGTTTCTAACACATTAGGAGAGCCCCCTAAACTCTTACACCAAGTACAATATTATCTTTGTCTTTAGGAGACTTCTTAATTGGGTCCATGAAAGGAGCTTGCAGGGAATGAATTTTAAATAAATAATAATACTCCAATACTCTGACTGGCCAAGAATGTAAATGCTTTTTGCCCTTACTGCAGGGAATGTAAGGGTGGAAAGAGGGCCTGTGTGAATATGTGGGCCTTTCTGCAAAACACAAGATTCTTGGACTCTTAGGCTTAGATGTAATGTACCCTGGCTAAGCTTCAACAGCTGAATGACAAGCATGGTGCTGGGTATTGGTAAAGTACATAGATGAGTGCTCAGAATAATTTAGTGATATTAATAATTAACAAGCTCATTAACCAGCAATAAGTGAGGTTTGTTTGGGCACTAGCCTTTCTAAGATATTTGCAATTCCTAGAATATAACGTGTCTCGTTGGGCCTTAAAACCTTCTCCTGCAGTTCTGTGATAAGGAATGCCTGTCCTCCCTACCTGTCTAGAGATGGTCATTTAGGCTTTTCCCAAGTTTCTGGTGATTTTTTTTTTCTTCTGTGCATTTGAACTCAGTCCTAGCTATGGATTTTTCTGTTCTGCTTCTTAGCTCTTAGTAAATAAATTAATTAATTAATAATATGAGACTTAAAATACATATATCCTAGATGTTCCAAAGCTGGTATCCAATGGAGATAGTATTGAGCGATGTGTGCACACATGTATAATAATCTTGCCCTTTTGAGACTATATACATGGCAGATAGGTAGATAGATAGATAGATAGACAGACAGACAGGCAGACAGAGAGATAAATAGAAATGTGGATATGATAGTAGAAGGCAGGAAAGGAGAGATAAGGGTTACCCTCTATATTATCAGTGACAATTCCAATGACACTGTAGCATGAAGAGATAAGACATGCTACAGCATATTACAAAGGCATAAATCACTTGTTGTAGTCACTTACCTGTTTGTGAGTGAGTGCAACATGTAATACCTGGTAGACAAAGATGTGATCATGAGTGATGAAATAAAAACTCTAATGAAGTGACTGCAAGAACAAGCATATCATCATGCACACAGTGGGCTCTCTGAAAAAAATAAGTCAAATTGAACTGTTACTGGCTAGGAATACTCAACTGAATCAGTTGAACTGAGTTCAATTACAATGGTTTCATAGACTGTGCGTTCCATTAAAGACAGATATCTTCTGTGTTTTATTTTCTTCTATCTCTTTACAGCCCAGTAAAAAGCAAACACTAAATGGATATGAATGAATGAATGAATGAATGAATGAATGAATGAAGTGAGTCATTCTGTCAACACAGCAGACCAGATGCCCATATGCAGGAGCCTCCCCAGGATGAAATCATGTGATTCTGAAGCCTTCCCCCAAAGGATTATGCTTAACCCATGAAGAGAAGGGAAGATGGAGCATGAACTTAGCATGTCATGAGCTCCGAGAAACAGAGACAGAAAGTCAGACAGAGGAAAATGGAAAGTCAGTATTCCTCAATGACTACCAACTGTAACACTTGGGATTCTAGCCATCCTTCCAGGCTATGTAATTGAATGCTGTAGTACTCCTAACAATAATGAGAATTTTGCATCATCTAAATGCTTTAAAAACAACAAAAACAAACAAAACTTCAAAGACGATCCAATCTTCATTTTAATAACTCCCCACATACCTGTTTACTCTGTCTAAACTTGTAAGGGTCTCCAGGTTGGAGGCTGCAGTCCTGGATACCATCATCACCAGCCAATGAATGATTTCTCTCAGTGAGGTGGAAGGCAACATGCCAGTTCTCATCTGGGGCCAGAGCAGCAGTTTTGAACCCAAGCACATTGTTAGCAAGAACTGAAAACCTGCTTTATTTCTAGTGCAAGGTAGAGCTCATGGATCATCACAGATGAGTTACAAACCCACAAAAGAGCTGCCAAAACGATATATCAAATGCAAGCCACCTGAGCCTTTTACCTGATGAGCAGGTCAGCATGGGGAAAGGTCTTGCCCAGGGCCACACAGCTGTTTGGTCCCAATACCAGGCCCAAGCCCATGCTGCCACAGAGCTTCTGACCACCCACTGGATGGATCAAAGCTGGGCTCTGGTAGAGTTAGTATTGGGCAATATGAGGATGAATGAATTTAATAGAAGTCAGTTGCCATAACAAGAAGAAATGTGTGTTATGCTAACACTTGATTTTGAGAAATTTATTCAGTTGGGCTTGACATTGTATCATCACCTCCATTTGGGTACTAGGAAGCTCATCCAGATCAAAGCATATGACCTGACACAGAAATAGCCTCAAGAGACAGAAGAAAATCTGTGATGTTAGAAGTGAGATTCATGGCTCCACAAGCCAAAGCCTCTTTACCATCAAACTTTTTCTGGCTGGCTTCCCTCCTATCAAGTCCTAGTCTAGCTTTGTGCACACTGAATTGTAAATGACTGACAACAAATTGCCACTTCTAAGTCCAAGTATAGAGTCAACATGGAATTGTGATGACCGACCTAGCACAGAGAGGAGACATAGCCTCAGAAAAAAAGAAAAGCTTCTCCAGCAAAGCATTATTTGGCCCCAGACTGTCAGCAGTGCTGAGGCTGAGAAACTGCACTCTGAGGTTGGGCAAGCTGCGTAGTCCCTTAGCATGAATCATCAGGTGAGCACCTTGAGAGGACTCTGACATTTACATGGCTCTGTACCTCAACTTTCCCCCAGAAAGGCAGAGAAAGCCCCAGGTATGCTAATGTCCAAGCCATGGCCTCTACCAGCAGGCATCATGAACATCTTGTAACCCTTGTGCTTACAGGGTGCCTGCTACACACCTTCACCAAAGAGCACATCCTTACACAAATGCTGGGGCAGGAAGCAGTACTTCTTCATCATCATCGATAGGAAACTGTAGAGGGAGGCTGTGCTGACAGCAAGAATCAGATTCTCACCTAAGCCTATGCCCTCTCCAGCACCAGCACTCTCCCAGTTCCTCACAATTCAGAGAAACATGTGGGGTCTAAAAGATTGAGTGTTCATGGGCTAGTAGTTTGGTCTTTGTATAAAACAGACATTGCTACCCAGGTTGAGTGTCATGGTCATAACAAAGATGCCAGTACTGAACCCAGTGAAGCCTGCTAACCCATTACCCTACATAGCAAAAGAGACTTGCAGGTATGATTAAATCCAAGACTTTGAGAAGGAGATGTTAACTGGACTAGAAAGTGGACCTGATAGGATTGCAGCATCCTTATGGAGGAGGAGGGGCAGAATGAGGGCAGAGAACATGAGGACGGAAGGGGTTCAGGAATAAGGGCCAGCAGCCAATGGACACTTCCCAAAAGCATGAAAAAAAAGAAAAAGTGGATTCTGTCAGAGAACCTCACAATGTATACAGTTCTAAGGATACCCTGAATTCATCTCAGTGGGGATGATCCCGAAAAGCCAACTCCAGGATGATAAAGACAATGACTATATGCTTCTAATCTACTGGGGGTCATTTTTTATGTTATAAGAAACCAACACTAGGATTGAGGTCAATGAAACTTGAATTTCAGATAGAAACAGTAAATTGGTGGTGGATAACTAGGTTCCATGCAATATTTGTGCGCCCTGTATTTTACCTTGGTAAGCTTAGTAGTCGTAGCTCACTCTCTCCTTACCACCTAGCCATTGGATCTTCACCATTTCCCTTTTTTCTGTCTGCTCAGTCACTACAGTAATAATATAACTGCTACTCTGGGTTAGTCAATGACTCAACGGAGTGAAAATTGTTAAGGCCTCAGACAAATAGCTCCAGGAGAAAGTTATTATTCTATATCATTGCCTATCAATTATTTATAGTTTATAATGTAATGCCATTTGTAAAGGGTTGTATATTTTCCCACTATGTTGTAATATCACTGAACCCATCAGAGCAACCCACCAAGGAGATGGATTGCCTCCCTGTAAACGGCAATGCCTTTATTTTTAACAAGGTGTGTGCATTTCTGAATTTAAAAATAACTAGTATTTTAGAGGTGAGAAAAAAATCTTTTCCAAGTTCAAAAGAAATGATAGAATCTCCCTTTTGGAAACAAATTGATGCCCTAGGAATCAGGGCTGAAATCAGTTTCAGTACAGCAAATTTGTTGTGTAGGGTACCAGGTGTAATGAAGCTCTCAAAGGAGAAACTCAAGAGACATGCTAAGAAAACTGGCTCCAGCCACCCACATCAGAGATAATCCCATCCCTTTACATAGCCTGAAGGAAAGTCAGCCTACCTGGAGGGCTGTAGGCAGGACAACAGCCAATTAGGGGACTGCAATTGATGTTGTGGATGCTACCCCGAGTGCTTTGCACAGACAGTTCCCTCCTGAATTTCAGTCACCTCACTCCCAGCCCTGGGGTTAGGCTTTCTTCTGACTCAAGTCAGCACGTCAGTATAATTTCCCATTCCCGGCCCCAGTCACTGGGCAGTTAATTCAAACATAAGCCAGGCTACAGATGATGCACCTCCAGCAGATCACGGGTATACACATTGCAACTGTGATCTTGGGTTCCTGGCTAGAGAATACAACTCTACAGAATGTTTAGCTTATCAATGAAACACTTGAGATTGTTGTATCTATTTTAGGACCATGAGGAAAAGCAGGAATGAGAAGAAAGTAGTCACTTAGATGTGAAAAGAGAATCCAGAACCTTCAGAAAAAAAATCTTCCAAAGGACTGCTACCTGTGGGCTCTCCTATAGCACAACCCAATGATTTCATGTTATTGCTTAACCCAGTTTGAGGCAAAATAATCTGTGATTTCCAGGAGAGGAGTTCCCAATGGGTCAGGGCACAGATTACTAACTCAGAAAAGCCATGCACTTCTGTCTTTCCCTTACATTAGCCACTACCTCCTTGCAGCCACAGCCCCTGAACTTTCAGAAGATAGCTAGCATAACTGAGAACCTGAATTTCAAATTGTATCCCTTGGAACTAATTTAAATATAAATGTGAACATCCATTGCATGCTTAGTGGCTACCACACTACACAGTGCAGCAAGCAGCCTGATCCCACTCCTTCTGCCATTTTATCCAAGGAGTCGCCCATACTGGCTTCCCTTCCCTATTGTTCCATGGAAATTAGATATGTTTCTAGCATTGTAGTGCTACTCTAAGGGGTTAATTGCATTTTTACTGTGTGTATATGCCTTCTTTATGGTAGAAATTTTATTTGTTAAAAAAAAAAGCCCTCTACCATACAGCACTGAAGGCAAGCATTACACACTATGACTATGAATTAGATGTAGCACAAAATATGGATCAGATGCTGAAAGGTCATAATTTAAGGTTGTATGAAATGTTTGCTCTCATTATTAATTCTGTTATCTGTATCATTGGTTATTAGCCTTGATCTTTTCCTCTGTGTGCTAGATAGTAAGTCTCAATGAGTTTAGAGGTTTTTTTTTTTTTTTTTTTTTTTTTTTTTTTTTTAAGAAAGTGTTTATTTGTGCTTACAGTTCCAGTAGATTAGAGTCCATAATGGTACCATGGTTTCTATCAGGAGCAGAAAGGTGAGAACTTTCTTGAACTGCAAACAGAAAGCAGAGAAAGCATCTAGAAATAATCTGAGTCTTTAAACTCTCAAAGACCAATTCCAGTAATACACCGCTTCCCAGAGGGTTCAGGAACCCTACAAGGAGACCATCAAGAGTAGCAGATCTGGACCCAGGGAGTCCTGCACAAACTGTTGCATCACATGCACACAGAGAACCTAGACTTCCTGTTCAGCTCATTCTCCACAGTTGTCATGGGAATGGGGACTGCCCTGACATGAAGTCTGGTGCTCCCAATGTGATCACCTCTCCTTGATGGGGAGACCATGCAAGCACACAGAGGAAGGGAATACAGGTTATCTGGATTAGATTCGATGCAGTTAGAGGTTCTTATCTGCTCTGCTCTGCAGCACCCATAACCATGGATTTCAGCTTTCCCTGCTTCTCCCACCACTGCTGCTTTCTAACCCACCAAATAGATTTACCCTTATTCTCCTGGCTGGCCTCCTTAACCTGCCCTCTGAAAACTGGTGGCTAAGGAAGAGGTGAGTAGATTATACAGTTCACACTAAATCCCTCATAGCACATGTGTACATATGTACATAAAATAATCTGTCAATATATGTGCCATATTCCATACAGAAAGAAGGTGCCAGTAAAAAGGTCCAGCCTGTAACATGTGAGATAGTCACTAGAGTTAGGTTCAAGACAAGGAGTTTCTGAACAGTCTTTCTTTTCATTTGATCTCACTTTGATTCATCTGCCAAAGCAGATCCTTGGCTTTGCCCCATGCTCTAATAGCCTCTCACCCTAACAACTCTGGAAGGTACTAACTGTCTGGGTTTTCCAGACCCTCTGAATGAAATGATTTCTAGTGAAGGATAAGAAAAAATGCTTAAGTAGACCATTTTACTTCTCCTTTCTGTGTCTTCTTCTTCCTGGATTAATAAAAAATTGAGCAGAATTATCTATAATATCTACTTTAGTTTAATAATTTATAACAGTAGTGTATGCTTGAACAATAGAAAGATACCAAGATTAAGAAAGAAAGAGGAGGAACAGAAAGAAAAAGGGAAGACTAATTTTTAAAAAGGAAGAAAAAAGAAAGAGAAGAAAAAGAAAAAGGAAAAGGAAAAAGAAGAAGAACTTATAAACAAAGAAGTACTTATGAAGGTTTTTTATTAGGAAATGAAGATACACTATCCCAGAAGCACACAAGTGAGTCCTGGGCTTCTGAGTAGTGCCTTCCACATCCCCTATTCTTGAGTCTTGTCCCTGTTCCCTGCTTCCACTTTGCAGTCCCGGGGTGATGTATATGGAGCTGCCTGCTTCTTTTCCTGTCTAGCCTGAGCCTAACCCAGTACTCAGGGTCCTGCAGAGGGAATCTGTCTCTCCAATCTGCTCCTGCCAGCCCTGTCTTGAAGACACATTCACAGTATTCTCAGCTGTGTCCTTGGCCTTCAGTGGGCCTCATGCATCTTAAGGAGCAGTCAGGCAGGTAGCCCGAGGCAGCCTGTGTGCCAATGTTCTTATTCCCAGGGCCCAGTCTGAATGTCAATGACCCAAATCCCATTACTGGTTTTCTGCTTCACTCATTACCATGAGGTTTTCATCACTTCTGGTGCTCAGGAAAATATCATTTCCATTTTCAGGAGAAACAGCCTTGCCTTACAACTTTGCAAGGCAGTTGTTGTTTTTTATTATTGCTGCGAGTTCTTTCCTTTACTGCATTTTATTCAGTCCTTTACAACTCTTTATTTATGCAGCTTGAAATAGAAAGAATTCTGACCAAAAATGTTGCCAGAGAATTGTAAAAGATTAAAATGTTATAAGATTCTCTGTGGGGTAAGAGATGTGTTACAAGATAGTCTTATATTCTGGGGATAAAAACATGGTCTCTGTAGAAAGACTTTGGTGGAGCAATTATTAAAGATGATAAAACTCCCTGGGAACAAAGACATGAGAAATGCCATCACACTGCTCTTTAGCCTAATCCTAGGAACTAGGAGATGAGTGTAAAGACAACAGAACATTGAGCTGCCTGTTCCGTAAGATACTCTGAGTTGCCATTGAAGACAGAGGAGAAACAAGGAATTACTTCCTAGTGTGCCCCAAAGAGGGCAAAGCTGACTTGTTAAGACAGAGAAAATACCTATCGCAGGCCTCACATGCACACCTTATGAAAACCATTGTGAATGGGAGATGCAACAATCACCAACAGGCTGATGTGTTTGAATATTTGCCCCTCCAGCAACTAGTAGCACAGTTTGGGGAGGTTGTTGCCAACAGTCATGGAGCTTTAGGAACAAGGACTGAGAGTTGATGTTTGTTCAAGTATTTGACCTCAGAAATGACAAATGTAAAACAAACAAACAAAAAATACTGTAAGCTTCTTTGTAGAGTCAACTACTTTGGCTTACAGATGGGGGAACAGGGCTGACTAAGTTCAGCTATCCATTCGTGAGGAACTAGTGAGAGCTAGGCTTTACTATTTTAATATGAGTTTTAATCTTTTTGTGACCCAGAGTGACTGCTATTCTCAATGGGACATACCAAGTTAAAGGTCTCTGTATGACCCTTGTGACATTCCTATTAGGAACAACATTTCCCCTGTGATGAATCAGTGGTGTCCTGCAAGACACTTTCACACATATTTTATTACTGAATTCTGTTAGTACACTATGGAGTTAATATTTCATATTCTTATAAAGAAAGAAATTGAGGTGTATTTCCTAGTGCTCACAGAAGATACCCAAAGATACATAACCTTAGGTTCTCTTCTACAGCCCTAGAACTTTGGGCTCAAATCTTAATTGCATGACCTTAGGCAAAATTAAAATTTTCCCTAAATATTATTATCATATCTGTTTATGGGCCAGATTATTTATTCATTCTGCTATTATTTATTCAGCATCTGCTATATACAAAGCTCTAAAAATACAGTAGTGAGCAAAATAAAAAGCTCTGCCCTTATTATGTTATGAGCCATTGAGGGAATACAGAAAGTAAAGAATATTTTTAAAGTAATGAGTGCTAAGGATACAATAGGAAAAGAGACTAGGGAGTGTTGAAGGAAGGAGCTCACTTCAAAACAGAGTATCCAGAGAAGACTACAAGAAAGTGAAATCAGTGAAGGTACCAAAAACTCTTGAGATGCCTGGGGAACTTTCTAGGCAAACGTGAACAAGTAAAGAGGACAGAAACAGTTGGGAAGATTTTTTTGTTGTTTCAAGACCAAGGAAGCCATGTTGTATGCTCTGATTCAAGTGAGGGAGAAAAAAGTAGAAAAGAAAATCAGAGACTCCCATCTAGATACAGAATATGGGTCACAAATCATGCAATACTCTAAAGGACTGCTGTGAATGCTGGGTTACACAGGATGCTATTGCTGTTTTCCTGTAGCAATGACCAACCAGTGTATGTTTTTTATAGAAGTCTTTGATAATGTACCTTCAATTAATTTATCAAGAGCCACCAGAGCTTCTTTGTTGAGCTACACTGAAAAGATCAGGAATGGAGGCCAATGGTGAGGCTGTTTTGCTTACACATGCAGAGAGGGTGGAGTTAGAAACAGTGTGCATCACTGATTTGGAGAAAATGGCAGGAAATGGACTTTATCATGAAATAGAACCAATGGGATTTGATAGTGGATTTTGATGTGAGTAATTAGAAGACAGCTGCATTTCACTAAGAATAGAGAGCCTCTCTCAGGTGCTGAGGACAATTTTATCAATGGTTGTGCCTTTTCTCGGGGTACAAAAAGATATGTACATACTTCATAATAGTTATGTGTTCCCGTCACCTCCAAATTCTTCTCCCGCTCCTCACTTTTCTGCAAAGCTCCTCACACATCGCCTAGTGTTTGGATGTGAGTCTCAGCATCTGGTTCAAGGCACTGCTGGGTGCAGCTTCCCAGAGGACAACTCTGCTTGACTTCTGTCTGCAAGCATAGCAGAGTATCATTAATAGTGTCAGGGGTTGGTTCTCTTCTATGGATAGACCTTGGGTTGTCCCACACATTTGTTGGATCTTCCCTCAATCTCTGCTATATCTTCTCTATCTTTATCCCTGCACAGCTTGTAGGCAGGGTGAATTTTGAGTCAAAGGTTTTGTGGGGGGGGGTTGGTACTTCCCTCCCTCTATAGAAAATTGCCTAGATAGAGTGTGTCCTCTTCTGTGTGTGTGTGTGTGTGTGTGTGTGTGCGCGCGCGCGCGCGCGCGCACACGCACGCACGCACACACTGTTCAGGAATCGTGACCTCAGAACCTAGTGACTTGCTTCTCCAAAACAGAGTGTGTCATACACCAGTGACAGCATGTCACACACAAGGTAAGGTTACAAAAGGCAGTAGCCCTATTTTGTTGAATCACTCTTTTTTGGCTTTTTTCTGTGTTCATTCTGATGAAGTAAGTTTTCATGCTACAAGCTGCCACTTGTTCAGAACACAGGGTGTCCTGCCAAGAAAGAAGTATGTATGTTCCCCAGTTCAACAGCCCTAGAGAAAGTGAATTGTGACACTGAGAACATGAACAAGCTCAAAGGCGTGCTATCTCCATTCCAGCCATAAAGCGGTGATAGCCCATTGAACGTCTTCATTACAGCTTCAAAGAAACCCTGGCCCAGAGTTTCCAGCTAAGCCATGCTTGACCCAGAGACAAGACAATAAACATCATAACATTAACATAATGTGTTATGCAGCAATAGACCACCAAGACACCATTGTGGAACATCTTTGCTTCTTGTTCCCTCATCCAGGAGCTCCCTTTTTATTCAGATCTTGAAGTAGTAGCTCCGTCCTTCAGTCTCTTAGTTTCTGAATCCATAACTCTTTCGGAATTCCCTCCCTGCCCAACACCATTCCTATCCCATCACTCTGCCTCATTATTTTAATCCCTTTTCAATAAATGGGGAAAACCTTTGTTTATCTACTCCATTGCATGCATCTTCCACCATACAGAGACTACATAAAGAGTGAAACCCTTCCTGCTATGTTCATACCTGATTCTCCGAACCAAAAATAGAGCCTGACACACAAGACCCTGTCGGTAGCCATGTATTCAATAAGCAAGTGAATAAGTGGTGTCTGAAAGAAGTTGCAAAGGAGAGAAGGAAAGAATGAAAAGGCACGATGTTTTGGAAAGCTGACAAAACACATCAGCATTTGTTAACACGATTCATCCCATCTACCGAAGTAGCCTGAAATTATACAGGAGCCCAGGGTTGTTTGTTTCTTTCAAAGATCACCTCAAGACTTCATAATTTCCTTGCTTGAGTTTCCTGCAGATTTCAGCTGAATTTTAAGGCAACAAAAACCCACATCCTCTTCCTTCTGGTTTCCTCCCCCTCTCTTTTCCTCCTTCTAACTCCACCACCCAGTTTAGTGCAATCCCCGGCCATGTGAAGAATATTCAATAGGTTCTAGAAATTATCAAACTTATAAGATATACTAAATGTATTGTTATGTGCCCAAGACTCAAAATCAGATCAAGTTCTGAAATCTGTGTGATTTTTTTTAATTATGGAGAAATTTCTAAGCTTTGAGTAGCCTGCCAACTTGTAAAAACGTACTCTTTTTACAAGACCAGCTTCTTCTTTCCTGCTTTCATTTAGTCTGTAGCTTAAGGCTGCAGCTATACCCCCAGACTTCCACTGCAAACAGAGTAGATGATCTACTTTATAAGAAAAAACCCTAAGGAATTCATGTTTGCTTTATTCTTGAATTCAACATATAGAAGATAGCATATATCAGTTCAATACTAAAATGCTGGAAAGAGGGAGAAATTATCATAATGGTTCAACAATTTTCAAAGGCCATTTTTCAATTAAATTTTGTTAAAATTGCACAAAATACTGTCAAGGACATTTATCACACAATACCAACATTAACATAAAACACCTTTGAATTTAGATGCTCAACAAAATAATAATATTTTAATCCATATGGTATACATACACTAGAAAACTATACAAACAATGAAGCCATCCATGTACTTGAAGCTCTAAGGAAAATACTTCTGATAACAGTAAATAAGATTAATTCCAATAGATCATAAGATTTCAAACCTACTTTTATCATTTACGTTCTCTTTCAAGAATTTTGTCTTTATGAGCTCTTTCCATGTCATTTTTATTGTTGGCCCTTCTTTCCTCTCTATTATCCTCCAAAGGAAATCTCATTCTTTCCAGCTGTATTTCTCTAAGATAGGGTCAGGATAGTTAGTGGGGAACTGCTGAAAAGGAAACCGAAAGGTAGTAAAATTTAAAATAAGTTTCTTTGTCAGATGAAGGGTTGGTGAAGATCTTTTGCCAGTCTGTTGGCTGTCGCTTTGTTCTACTGACAGTGTCTCCTGCCTTACAGAAGCTTCTCAGCCTCATGAGGTCCTATTTATTAATTGTTGACATTAAGGCCTGGACTGTTGGTGTACTATTCAGGAAGTTGTTTCCTGTGCCTATGTGTCCCAGGCTCTTCCCCACTTTTTCCTCTAACTGAATTAATGTCTCTGGTTTTAAGTTGAGGTCTTTAATCCACTTGGACTTGAGTTTTGTGCATGGTGACAAATAAGGGTCTAATTGCATTTTTCTACATGTAGACCTCCAGTTAGACCAGCACCATTTGTTGAAGATGCTTTCATTTTTCCATCGAATAGATTTGGCTTCTTTATCAAATATCCAAAATATATGAATAACTCAAGAAATTAAACACCACAAAACCAAACAACCCAATTGGAAAATGGGGCTTGGACCTTAACAGAGAATTCTCAACAGAGGAATACCAAATGGCCGAGAAACACTTAAAGAAATGCTTGTCCTCATTAGTCATCAGAGAAATGCAAATCAAAACGACACTAAGATTCCATCTTAACTCTTCAAGCTACTACAAAAGATAGAAATGGATGGAAAATTACCAAATTTATTCTATGAGGCCATAGTCTCATTGATACCTAAACCTCACAAAGATTCAACAAAGAAAGAGAATTTCAGACCAATTTCTCTTATGAACATAGATGCAAAAATACTAAATAAAATACTTGCAAAACGAATACAGGAACACATCAAAGATATCATTCACCATGACCAAGTAAGCTTCATTCCAGGCATGCAGGGATGGTTTAATATACGGAAATCCATCAATGTAATCCACTATATAAACAAACTGAAAATAAAAAAACCACATGATCATCTCCTTGGATGCAGAGAAAGCATTTGATAAAATTCAACACCCATTCATGTTTAACGTTTTTAGAGAGATTGGGGATACAAGGCACTTTCCTCAACATAATAAAGGCTATATACAGCAAGCCAATAGCCAAAATCAAAGTAAATGGTGAGATAGTCAAGGAAATTCCTCTAAAATCGGGAACAAGGCAAGGCTGCCCACTCTCTCCATATCTCTTCAATATAGTACTCGAAGTTCTAGCCAGAGCAATAAGACAACAAAAGGAGATCAAGGGTATCCAAATGGGAAAGGAGGAAGTCAAATTATCCCTATTTGCAGATGACATGATAGTGTACATAAGTGACCCTCGAAATTCCACCAGAGAACTCCTAAAGCTGATAAACACCTTCAGCAAATTGGCTGGATACAAAATTAACTCAAAAAAGTCTGTAGCCTTCCTATACACAAATGACAAGCTTGCAGAGGAAGAAATTAGGAAAACCACACCCTTCACATTAGCCACAAGCAATATAAAATATCTAGGAGTTACCCTAACTAAGCAAGTGAAGGACTTGTATGAAAAAAATTTCAAAACTCTGAAGAAAGAGATTGAAGATGACCTGAGAAGATGGCGTGATCTTCCTTGCTCATGGATCGGGAGAATTAACATAGTAAAAATGGCCATCCTACCAAAAGCAATCTACAGATTTAATGCAATCCCTATCAAAATAACTACACAATTTTTTAAAGACATTGAAAGTTCAATTCCGAACTTCATATGGAAAAACAACAAACCCAGAATAGCTAAAACAATCTTGTACAATAAAAAGTGCTCCGGAGGAATCTCCATACCTGATCTCAAACTATACTATAAAGCAATAGTACTTAAAACAGCATGGTACTGGCACAGCAACAGGCTGGTTGATCAGTGGAATCGAATCGAAGACCCAGATATGAATCTACACAGATATGGTCACTTGATTTTTGACAAAGAAGCCAAATCCATTCAATGGAAAAAGGATAGCATCTTCAACAAATGGTGCTGGTCTAACTGGAGGTCTATGTGTAAAAAAATGAAATTGGACCCATATTTGTCACCTTGCACAAAACTCAAATCCAAGTGGATTAAAGACCTCAACATAAAACCAGAGACACTAAGCCACTTAGAGGAAAAAGTGGGAAAGGGCCTGGAACATATTGGCACAGGAGACAACTTTCTGAACAGAACACCAACGGCCCAGGCCTTAATGTCAACCATTAATAAATGGGACCTCATGAGGCTGAGAAGCTTCTGTAAGGCAGGAGACACTGTCAAGAGAACAAAGCGACAGCCTACAGACTGGGAAAAATCTTCACCAACCCTACATCTGACAAAGGTCTAATATCCAAATATATAAGAACTCAAGAAATTAAACACCACCAAACCGAATAACCCAATTGAGAAATGGGGCTTGGAACTAAACAGAGAATTCTCAACAGAGGAATATCAAATGGCTGAGAAACACTTAAAGAAATGCTCAACCTCCTTAGTCATCAGGGAAAAGCAAATCAAAACAACTCTGAGATTCCATCTTACACCCATCAGAATGGCTAAGATCAAAAACTCAAGTGACACCACATGCTGGCGAGGATGTGGGGAGAGAGGAACACTCCTTCATTGCTGGTGGGAATGCAAACTAGTACAGCCACTTTGGAAATCTATCTGGTGCTATCTCAGAAAAATGGGAATAGGGCTTCCTCAAGACCCAGCTATTCCACTCCTTGGAATATACCCAGAAGATGCTCCAGCACACAACAAGAAAATTTGCTCAACCATGTTCATAGCAGCCTTATTCATAATAGCCAGAACATGGAAACAGCCTAAGTGGTCCCTCAGTAGAAGAGTGGATAAAGAAACTGTGGTACATATACACTATGGAATACTACTCAGCTATTAAAACAAGGAATTCCCGAAATTTGTGGATAATGGATTGAGCTAGAAAATGATCATAATGAGTGAGTTAACCCAGAAGCAGAAAGAATCAAATGGTATATACTCACTTATATCTGCATACTAGCCCAAGGGGCATGTCCCACAAAAGCCTTCACTTACCAGGAAACTGGGACAGAGGGGAAGGCATCCTATGGGACTCTAAATGAGAGACGCATGGGAGAATAGCAAAATAAAAGGATACAGAGGGTCCTAGAAACCTACAAGTAGAACAATATGATAGGCAGATTTGGGCCCAGGGGTCCCGCTCAAACTAAGGCACCAGCCAAGGACAATACAGGAGGTAAACTTTAAACCCCTTCCCAGATCTAGCCAATGGTCAGAATATTCTCCACAGTTGAGTGGAGAGTGTGATATGACTTTCTCACGTACTCTGGTGCCTCACATTTGACCATGTCCTCTGGAGGGGGAGACCTGGTGGCACTCAGAGGAAGGACAACAGGTAGCCAAGAAGAGACTTGATACCCTATGAGAATATATAGGGGGAGGTGATCCCCCTCAGGAACAGTCATAGTGGAGGGGAATAATGGGAAATAGGGGAGGGGAGGAATGGGAGGATACAAGGGATGGGATAAACATTGAGATGTAACAAGAATAAATTAATAAAAAATTAAAAAAAAAAGATTCCATCTTACACCCATCAGAATGGCTAAGATCAAAAACTCAAATGACACCACATGTTGGCGAGGATGTGGAGAGAGAGGAACACTCCTTCATTGCTGGTGGGAATGCAAACTAGTACAACCACTTTGAAAAGCTATCTGGCACTTTCTCAGAAAAATGGGAATGGGGCTTCCTCAAGACCCAGCTATCCTACTCCTCGGAATATACCCAGAAAATGCCCTATCACACAACAGGGACATATGCTCAACCATGTTCATTGCTTCTTTATACATAATAGCCAGAACATGGAAACAGCCTAAGTGTCTCTTAGTAGAAGAATGGACTAAGAAACTGTGGTACATTTACACTATGGAATACTACTCAGCTATTAAAAACAAGGAATTCCCGAAATTTGTGGACAAATTAGTTGATCTAGAAATTATCATAATGAGTGAGTTCACCCCGAAGCAAAAAGAGACAAATGGTATATACTCACTTATATCAAAACACTAGTCCAAGGGATATGTACCATGAAAAACTTTACTTACCAAGAAAGTGGGTCAGAAGAAAGGACGTCCTATTGAGACTTTAGGCGAGAGTAGCATGGAAGAATGGAGAAATAGTAGGACCCACACGGTCCTGGAAACAACAAGAAGAACTTTATGACAGGCAGATCTGGGTCCTGAGGTCCTACTCAAACTAAGGCATCAGCCAAGGAGAATATAGGCAGTAAGCTTCGAACCCCTACCAAGACCTAGCCGACGAACATGATTTTCTCCACCGTTGAGTGGAGAGTGAGATCTGACTCTCACACGAACTCTGGTGCCCCTTTTCTGACCATGTTCCCTGGTTGGGGAGGCCTGGCGGCACTCAGAGGAAGGATAGCAAGTTACCAAGAAGAGACTCGATATTCTAAGAGCATATAGGGGGAGGAGGTCTCCCTCAATCACAGACATAGGGGAGGGGAGAAGGGGGGAAGTGGGAGGGAGGGAAGAATGGGAGGAAACAGGGGAAGGGCTAACAATCGAGATGTAATATAAATAAATTAATAAAATAAAATAAAAAAGAAATTATAAAATAAATAAATAAATAAAATAAGTTTCTTTCTTGCTGAGTGTGGTTTCCAATCCCTCCATGCTCCTGAAAGTCCAAGTGGGCAAAGGAGAAATACAACTGAAAAAAATATTTTAAAAAGATTATAAGAGAGGAATGAAGACTATAGGCAGGATGTAATATAATTATATGATATGATGGAGATGTGGCTGATCTGGAATAAGTAGAAATTTTAGAAGTTTCTGAAAGGGGTGAAGGGAGATGGTGGAGAGATAGCCTAGTGTTTATGAACACTACCTGCTCTTTCAGAAGAGTGGAGTTTGTTTGCCAGCATCCACCTAGGATTACAGATCCTTGCAATGACAGTTTCAGAGGAACCTTTGACTTACAATGGTGCACACCCACATACACATAAAGTATGCATTGCATACATGCCACACGGGTAATAAATAAATAAATAATAAGAAACATTTAGATATTTACACCATAGACTTTGAATGGAATTCTTAATGGTTTTTAAAGATTATGTCTAACACCATCATTTCCTCTAATAATTATGTGTCTAATGATGTGATGACCCTTTAGTATAATATTAGTCAAAATTGGTCTGCAGAGATCCCTGGATTACACTAATGGAATCAAAGAGGGTACTAAGGCATCAGAATGTTCTACTCTAGAACTAATTATTTCTCCACAATGAGAATATTGTTCACTTAGATTTTGTCCGTTATATTTGTCTGACTTTTCTCTTAAATTCCCTACATGAATACTGCATTGTTCAAAAGTATATATGTGTCAATTGGAGGAAAATCCTTTTAAAAGTATGCTGTCATTTAGTCCTTCAATTACAACAGAAAAGAATGTTCAATAGTAAGAAAAAGAAGACAAAGGGAAAGGCTCTATGAGTGTATGGGATAGAAGTGGATGAATATTTGAAACCCCTCCCAGTGAGGCCTTGGCCATGTTCACAACAAGCTAGATGGGAAAACTATTTCATGATACAACACGGCAGTCAGTTTCTTCACCTAGTTTCTACCATACAGAATTTTGTAGAAGACAGGTTTCTAAATTGCTCCTCTAAGATGGAAAATTGCAATAAAGAGTTACGATGGTCTATTTTATATGTGTCAATGCATCTTTATACAGAATTTGACATAGTCGCTGTACTCAAAGCAAGTTAGTAATTGATGTACCACATTTTCCAGTCATGGTGTCCAGGTCCAACCATGAAGAAACTAAGGAAGACATATAAACCTATTAGCTACATTGGTTACACCATCTGTGATAGTTGGTAAGCTCTGCTTGCTCTTGCCTCACCTCTCCCTGAGAGTCTACAGTCTCCTCAAAAGTCCACATCTTTTTAGTCTTTTTTTCATATCTGTTTCTCCAATACAAAGGTTCTCAATATGTGGGTCATAACCCTGTTGCGGGTTGCATATCAGATACACTGAATATTATATATTCCATTATGATTCATAACAATAGCAAAATTAGTTATGAAATCAACTAAAAAAATTTGTGGTTGGGGCCACCACAATATGAAGAGCTGTATTGAAAAGTCTCAGTATTATGACTGTTAGAATCTAATGCTTTTATACTATCCATCTTCTGGGCTGGGGGATCCCCGTGAACCTCTCTATGACGTAAAGCTACAGTTCTTCTCTGTTCTTGTTTGATTAGAAAGATTAAGTGATAGGCTGTATGTCAATCATCCAGAGATGACTGTTTGCTTAGAGCACACTTCCCTCCTTCCCCACTCATGGGAAAGTCTGGATTTGGATTCCTTGAAGTTAGCCCAGTCTAGATTTGAATCACACTTTGGACACCCACTGTCTGTGTAACCTTGGTCTTTTTGTGTCTCTGCTTCCCCATGAGTATTATGTGTCTAAGTAATTATCACTAACTAATTACCCCTTTGAGTTATGCACAGTCATTTAAAAAAATAAGACCATATACTCTAAAATGCTAGAGGATCTCTGAAATTAACATTATCCTGCATACCCCCTGACCTGCCACAAAGTTCTCTAATACCTGGGGTCCTCTGGATGAGAGGGGTAATAGATGAAAGACTTTTATCATGAAATAACTTTCCCACCCAGCTCCTCACTTACCCCTCAATGTATTTTTGGTTTTGTTTGTAGACCTCTAAAAGCAAAGGAAAGCCTTTCTTGGCCCAACCTCGTTAATATCTTATTTTCTAAATTCTTAGACAGTTTTCTAAGCCATCTAAAGTCATATAGTTTCATTTGTTTTCCCAAATCACATTCAAGCAAAAATCCCAAATTACTGGTGTGTCTGGGAATTTACCTTGGATCAATGAGCCAATAATGGGGCACACTGTGCCATCATCTTTGTGAGGTACTATAAGCTTTTAATCTGTGTGAATTCTTATGATGTTCCCAGCAATTCTGTCAAATTGGTGCTATGATTATCTTCATGCACCATATAAGGAACCTGAAAAATGAAGTTTATGAGCCAAATAAAGCCCAGAAGATTTTGAATGAACCATAAGCTTAAGAAGTCTTTCTTATCTTTCTACTTACTCTGTGTTAGTTTTCTGAGTCTTCACATGAAGTCTTCGGTGAAGCTCCTCAGTTCTTAAGTATAAAATATGTACTACTTATTCTTAAGAAAAATAACGAGGGAGATCCAAGATGGCGGCGAGCAGTGTGGACCGCGTTTGGAGGCTCCAGTGAACAATTCAGGGAATTGCACAGATTTCTGAGCCAGGAACACTGAAGTCCGAACATCACGGCAGCGGGAGTGCTCCACGGTTCGGAGGGACCAGGGTGCGGAGGACCTGCGTGCCCCTGCACACGGGAGGAGCGTGGTTTTTCTCTGATCGGAGCGGCAGCGGCAGAGGCGCAGCACCAGCGGCACCAGCAGCTGCAGCTGATGTTGCAGCTCATAGCCTTCCGGTGGAGGCAATTTGTTGTGGTGGCTGGTGGGATTGCTTGTGGGAGAGGGGACTCGGGGCAGGATTTGGGTCGCGTGGAGCCTTTGGACCCAGACTGGACTCGGCGGACAGTTCGGCCCCAGAGTCCTGGGTATTGGCCCGGCCCAGCAAGCAATTCTGCCTGAGGCACTAACTCAGTGTGGCCACAGCTCCCCTGCTGTGGCACAGGCTTAGTTGAGCTCGCAGCTCCATCCTAGGCACCACCTCAGCTCAGCGGCAGCTCCCCTGCGGTGACACAGCCCGGGCAGAGCACTTGTTCCACCACTGGCGCTAACTCAGAGCAAGCCGCAGTTCTCCTGCTGTGGCGCAGGCTTGGTGACGTGCTCAGTTCCATCCTAGGCACCACCTCAGCTCAGCGGCAGCTCCCCTGCGGTGGACACAGTCTGGGCGGAGCACTGGTTTCACCACAGGCGCTAACTCAGAGCAGCTGCAGTTCTCCTGCTGTGGCGCAGGCTTGGTGACGTGCTCAGTTCCATCCTAGGCACCACCTCAGCTCAGCGGCAGCTCCCCTGCGGTGACACAGCCTGGGCGGAGCACTTGTTCCACCACTGGCGCTAACTCAGAGCAGCCGCAGTTCTCCTGCTGTGGCGCAGGCTTGGTGACGTGCTCAGTTCCATCCTAGGCACCACCTCAGCTCAGCGGCAGCTCCCCTGCGGTGACACAGTCTGGGCGGAGCACTTGGTTTCACCACAGGCGCTAACTCAGAGCAGCTGCAGTTCTCCTGCTGTGGCGCAGGCTTGGTGACGTGCTCAGTTCCATCCTAGGCACCACCTCAGCTCAGTGGCAGCTCCCCTGCGGTGACACAGCCCGGGCGGAGCACTTGTTCCACCACTGGCGCTAACTCAGAGCAGCCGCAGTTCTCCTGCTGTGGCGCAGGCTTGGTGACGTGCTCAGTTCCATCCTAGGCACCACCTCAGCTCAGCGGCAGCTCCCCTGCGGTGACACAGCCCGGGCAGAGCACTTGTTCCACCACTGGCGCTAACTCAGAGCAGCCGCAGTTCTCCTGCTGTGGCACAGGCTGGACAGAGCGCTCGGTTCCACCAGCTCTAAGACTCGGTTGGACACAGTGTGCAGTTTGAATCTAGAATTCCTGGCTGAGATTGGTGGTCAGTTCAGGCCCTGAGTCAATAACTGACCACAGCACGCACTTTGGGCCAAAAGGCCCTAGTGGAGCTTGGTGCGTAGTCCCAGCCCAAAAATTCTGGCTGGACCCTGTGTGCATTTTGGGCCCAAAATCCCTAGCTGAGCTTGGCAGACGGTTCAGGCCCTGAGAATCTAGCTGAGTTCTGCCCGTGGTTCGGTCCCAGTGCTCCTGGCTGGACTTGGCAGGGAACACAGAAGGCTGTGGATACCTTGGCCTGACCCAACGCTCATTCAGAGACCCAGAACAATTGCAGGATCCACAGCAGAGGGGGACTGAGGATCACTGGCTGTGAGAGACCAGAACAACAGGGCTAATCTCCTAACATCCACACCAGTGAAGCTTTGAGCTCGCAGCCTAGGGAAATCGTAAGAAAACAAGTGAATCTATCGTCAGACACCCTCCATTCAACTCTGGAAGCTACCCAACAAAAACAAAGACGTCAAGATGTCTAAAGGACAACGAAAAAGCATACGCAAAAAACCCCAAAACAACATGGCGTCTCCAGTTTCCAGCTATCCCAAAGAAAACCAGCCAGAGAACTCAAATACAATGGAAATACAAGAAAATGACCTCAAATCCTTAGTAATGAGGATGATAATGGAGGAAACAAATAAAATTCGTAATCAAATGCAGGAAGACGCAGACAAACAGGTGAGAGACATAAAAGAAGCACATAGAGTGGAACTGGAAAAATTGCAGGAAAATGCAAACAACCAGATGAAAGAAATAAGTAAAACGGTTCAAGCTCTGAAGACCTATAAAGAGGCAATGGAAGAAACTCAGGAATATACAAAAAATCAGATGAAAGAAATCAAAAATCAGTTCAAGATCTGAAAATGAAAATGGATTCAATGATAAACACACAGACAGAAGAAAAACGAGAACGTGAGACCTCAGAGAAGAAGGCGAGCAACACAGAGGTGAGCTTTTCTAACAGAATCCAAGAGATGGAAGAACGAATCTCAGGGCTAGAAGATACAATCACAGATCTTGAAGCAACCATTAAAGAAAATGCCAAATCTGGAAAACTCCTGACACAAAACATCCAAGAAATTAAGGACACCATGAAAAGAAGAAATTTGTGGATAATAGGCATTGAAGAAAGAGAAGACATCAGACTCCAGGGCCCGGAAACTATTCTCAACAAAATCATAGAAGAAAAGTTCCCCAATCTAAAGAAAGAGATGCCTATAAACATACAAGAGGCCTACAGAACACCAAATAGAATTGACCAGAAAAGAAAAACTGCCCGCCACATAATAGTCAAAACACAAAACATGCAGAACAAAGAAAAAATATTAAAAGCTGCAAGGGAAAAGGGCCAAATAACATTTAATGGTAAACCTATCAGAATTACACCTGACTTCTCAGCAGAGACCATAAAAGCCAGAAGGGCCTGGACAGAGATCCTGCAAACCCTAAGAGAACACAGATGCCAGGCCAGACTACTTTACCCAGCAAAATTATCAATAACCATTGATGGAGAAAACAAAATATTCCATGACAAAAACAAATTCAAACAGTACCTATCCACAAACCCAGCTTTACAGAAGGTACTAGAAGGAAAACTCCATCCCAAAGGGTCAAGCTACAACCAAAACTACCCAGGAAATAGATAACTATCCCATGGCAAAAACACAACTACACAAATGCTCGACTGGAAACAACATCAAAATTAAGACTCTTAACAGTCACTGGTCATTAATATCTCTCAACATCAATGGCCTCAATTCTCCAATAAAAAGACACAGACTAACTGAATGGGTACATAAACAAGACCCAACATTCTTCTGCATCCAAGAAACACATCTCACCCATAATGAAAGGCATTACCTCAGGGTAAAAGGTTGGAAAAAAATATTCCAAGCAAATGGTCACAAGAAGCAAGCAGGTGTAGCCATTTTAGTATCGAACAAAATAGACTTTCAACCAAAATTAATCAAAGGGATGAGGAAGGACACTTCATATTCATCAAAGGTAAAGTCAACCAAGATGACATCACAATTCTGAACATCTATGCTCCCAATACAAGGGCACACACATATGTAAAAGATCTCCTAAAAAAGCTTAAACCACACATCGATCCCCACACAATAATAGTGGGAGACTTCAACACCCCACTCTCACTGAAGGATAAGTCATTGAACAGAAACTAAGCCGAGAAATAACATCATTAACCAATGCCATGGGTCAAATGGATCTAACAGATATTTATAGAACCTTTCACCCAACAAGAAAGAATACACCTTCTTCTCTGCACCCCATGGAACCTTCTCCAAAATTGATCACATCGTAGGTCACAAAGCAAGCCTCAACAGATACAAGAGGATTGAAATAATACCTTGTATCCTATCAGATCACCATGCTCTTAGGCTGCAATTCAACAACAACAGAAATAACAAAAAGCCTACACGTTTGTGGAAACTAAACAACTCTCTGCTAAATGACACCTGGGTCAGGGAAGAAATAAAGAAAGAAATCAAGGAGTTTCTGAAATTCAATGAAAATGAAGAAACAACATACCCAAATTTGTGGGATACATTGAAAGCAGTGCTAAGAGGAAAACTCATAGCACTAAGTGCCTTTAAAAAGAAATTGGAAACATCTCACATAAGCATCTTAACAACACAACTGGAAGCCCTAGAAGAAAAAGAAGCAGAAACACCCAAGAGGAGTAGACGCCTGGAAATAATCAAACTCAGGGCTGAAATTAACAAATTAGAAACTAAGAAAACAGTCCAAAGAATCAACAAAACCAAAGCTGGTTCTTTGAGAAAATCAACAAGATAGACAGACCATTAGCCAAACTAACTAAAAGGCAGAGAGACAGTATTGAAATCAACAAAATCAGAAATGAAAAGGGAGACATAACAACAGACACTGAAGAAATTCAAAGAATCATAAGATCCTACTTTGAAGGCATATACGCCACAAAATTTGAAATTCTAAGGGAAATGGACGATTTTCTTGAACAATTTCACTTGCCAAAGTTGAATGAAGAACAGATAAACAAGCTAAATAGTCCCATTTCCCCTACAGAAATAGAAGCAATCATCGATGGTCTCCCAACCAAAAAAAGCCCAGGGCCAGATGGTTTCAGTGCAGAATTCTACCAGACCTTTAAGGGTGAGCTAATACCGATACTCTTCAAGCTACTCCAAAAGATAGAAATGGATGGAAAATTACCAAATTCATTCTATGAGGCCATAGTCTCATTGATACCTAAACCTCACAAAGACTCAACAAAGAAAGAGAATTTCAGACCAATTTCTCTTATGAACATAGATGCAAAAATACTAAATAAAATACTTGCAAAACGAATACAGGAGCACATCAAAGATATCATTCATCATGACCAAGTAGGCTTCATTCCAGGCATGCAGGGATGGTTTAATTTACGGAAATCCATCAATGTAATCCACCATATAAACAAACTGAAAATAAAAAACCACATGATCATCTCCTTGGATGCAGAGAAAGCATTTGATAAAATTCAACACCCATTCATGTTTAAAGTTTTAGAGAGATCGGGGATACAAGGCACTTTCCTCAACATAATAAAGGCTATATACAGCAAGCCAATAGCCAAAATCAAAGTAAAATGGTGAGATACTCAAGGAAATTCCTCTCAAATCGGGAACAAGGCAAGGCTGCCCACTCTCTCCATATCTCTTCAATATAGTACTCGAAGTTCTAGCCAGAGCAATAAGACAACAAAAGGAGATCAAGGGTATCCAAATGGGAAAGGAGGAAGTCAAATTATCCCTCTTTGCAGATGATATGATAGTGTACATAAGTGACCCTCAAAACTCCACCAGAGAACTCCTAAAGCTGATAAACACCTTCAGCAAATTGGCTGGATACAAAATTAACTCAAAAAAGTCTGTAGCCTTCCTATACACAAATGACAAGCTTGCAGAGGAAGAAATTAGGAAAACCACACCCTTCACATTAGCCACAAGCAATATAAAATATCTAGGAGTTACCCTAACTAAGCAAGTGAAGGACTTGTATGAAAAAAATTTCAAAACTCTGAAGAAAGAGATTGAAGATGACCTGAGAAGATGGCGTGATCTTCCTTGCTCATGGATTGGGAGAATTAACATAGTAAAAATGGCCATCCTACCAAAAGCAATCTACAGATTCAATGCAATCCCTATCAAAATACCTACACAATTTTTTAAAGACATTGAAAGTTCAATTCTGAACTTCATATGGAAAAACAACAAACCCAGAATAGCTAAAACAATCTTGTACAATAAAAGGTGCTCCGAAGGAATCTCCATACCTGATCTCAAACTGTACTATAAAGCAATAGTACTTAAAACAGCATGGTACTGGCACAGCAACAGGCTGGTTGATCAGTGGAATCGAATCGAAGACCCAGATATGAATCCACACACATATGGTCACTTGATTTTTGACAAAGAAGCCAAATCCATTCAATGGAAAAAGGATAGCATCTTCAACAAATGGTGCTGGTCTAACTGGAGGTCTATGTGTAAAAAAATGAAACTGGACCCATATTTGTCACCTTGCACAAAACTCAAATCCAAGTGGATTAAAGGCCTCAACATAAAACCAGAGACACTAAGCCACTTAGAAGAAAAAGTGGGAAAGAGCCTTGAACATATTGGCACAGGAGACAACTTCCTGAACAGAACACCAACTGCCCAGGCCTTAATGTCAACCATTAATAAATGGGACCTCATGAGGCTGAGAAGCTTCTGTAAGGCAGGAGACACTGTCAAGAGAACAAAGCGAAAGCCTACAGACTGGGAAAAAATCTTCACCAACCCTACATCTGACAAAGGTCTAATATCCAAAATATATAAAGAACTCAAGAAATTAAACACCACCAAACCGAATAACCCAATTGAGAAATGGGGCTTGGAACTAAACAGAGAATTCTCAACAGAGGAGTATCAAATGGCTGAGAAACACTTAAAGAAATGCTCAACCTCCTTAGTCATCAGGGAAATGCAAATCAAAACAACTCTGAGATTCCATCTTACACCCATCAGAATGGCTAAGATCAAAAACTCAAGTGACACCACATGCTGGCGAGGATGTGGGGAGAGAGGAACACTCCTTCATTGCTGGTGGGAATGCAAACTAGTACAGCCACTTTGGAAATCTATCTGGTGCTATCTCAGAAACCTGGTAATAGGGCTTCCTCAAGACCCAGCTATTCCACTCCTTGGAATATACCCAGAAGATGCTCCAGCACACAACAAGAAAATTTGCTCAACCATGTTCATAGCAGCCTTATTCATAATAGCCAGAACATGGAAACAGCCTAAGTGTCCCTCAGTAGAAGAGTGGATAAAGAAACTGTGGTACATATACACTATGGAATACTACTCAGCTATTAAAAACAAGGAATTCCCGAAATTTGTGGATAAATGGATTGAGCTAGAAATGATCATAATGAGTGAGTTAACCCAGAAGCAGAAAGAATCAAATGGTATATACTCACTTATATCTGCATACTAGCCCAAGGGGCATGTCCCACGAAAGCCTTCACTTACCAGGAAACTGGGACAGAGGGGAAGGCATCCTATTGGGACACTTAAGATTTTTATAACCAAACAAATGTAAGAAAAGTACCTCTCCCTGGGACCCATTCTTTGTAGCCCATCATTATCTAGATTATCAAATTTTCCTGAGATCCTTTCTACAGACATACAAGAACACTCATGCCTACTCACACAGAGAATAATACAGCCTTTAGCAGTAGCCCTCTAGCAGAGTGATTCAGCTCTCTCTATGGGATATTTGTTGATGTATAAAAATAATATTGGTATCACAAAGGGGTAGGGGCACTGTTATTTGTAGACAACCCAGGAATACAGACAGATACTATTCAATACTTTGGATAGCTCCTCAGAGCCATGAGTTCCCTAATTACAACTTTAATGACTGCTTAGCTGGCCCTAGCCATAGCAGACAGTTAGGGTCTAATATCTAAACCATAGCATATATATTCCATATTTCTCTTCCTGGTTCCAATCACTTTAGTATCCACTTAAAGTTTCCTGGCTGATTAGAACATTTTTAACATCTGTCTTCCCACACCTGAAACATTTCCCACATCTCGAGGGTAGGTAGGAGTGATGTGACTAGCTTTCCCATCCTCCTTTACCATTGTTGCTGATGCTGATGTTTACACCACAATGTAAAGGAGAGGGAAAATCCATTGAGAACAGTGCAGTCTGAGAGCAGCTGCTGAAAGGAGGCCAGTATAGGGTTGGAAATGGCAATGGCGGCTGATTTTTGGAAACAGCAAAAGTGAGATTTCTGGCCATCTGAGTCCAAGCCATGAGCTTTGGTCATGGTCTTTAGTGTAACATAATGGGGTCATTCCTGGGAACTTATTTGATCCCACTTGGATGTGACTTTCATCCATAGAATGTCCAGGTTTGGCTATCTAGCCCTGTTGGGAACCTGAAGTGCTACCTAATGTTCTACAAAACATTCTCTCTCCCCAACATTTTTTCTCTGCAAACCCTCTGAAGTGGTTCTGTTTGCACTGTCTGATGATGATAATGAACAGAAAATGTTCACAGCACATCTGGGATCTGAAGGAGATGTATTTGCATCTTTCTAGGCCTCATTCACTGGTTGTTGCTCATCATCTTAGTTCAGGGTGAAAATAACTCAGGCTGTTAAAATAATAAAACACACCAGTGTACATTGCATGGGAAAAACACAAAGATTTAATAACTTCATCAACAGCAAAGAAAAAGAGACCTCTTCTCTGCTTCTATAAAAAGTAGCCAATGTGTCTGGTTGTAAATATATGCTTCTGTCTCTGTTTTGCAAGCATAGGAAATTGGAATCATAGCCCCCTTTCAAATCAAATCAAAGGGAAAGAGGGAGAATAAAAGAATAAACATAAAATCAACACCTCCATAAAGATTTTAAAGCCAGACTGCCTTTGAGCTGCCTTGAAGGTTACTTTAAGTACCTTGTAATACCCAGTTTCCAGAGGACTGACCTATCATAGGAAATGAAGAGAGGCTATCTACGCAAGACATATACTTCATCTTGTTGTTTGCTACTTTGGGAAACCTACCCTGTCTGCTGTTTCTTCTTCCCAGTTCATCTTATGATAGAAGAGAGAGCCCTAAGCTTAGAAGACCTCTCACTTTCTTTGCATTTTCAGTTAATTTTTTAAGGGAAAATATCCCAAGGGGCTGCAGATCTATACAGAGTTTACATTTCAGCAGAACCCCAGTCACCCAAACAGTGGAAGCTAAAGTCACAGCCATACTCAGATTAATGGCATCTATTTATCACAGGCACCACATATGCCACATATTTCCACTGACCTTCTCTGATCTGCATGCTAATGCTTTAAGGTGGTTCATATTCAGAAATGAAGAGCCTTGAGCTCCACGAAAATACATGTTTTGCTCAAGATCTCAAAGCAGCATCTTATTGTTTTACTGGAGTCAAAGGCAACTTTATCAGGTATTATCTCTTGGCCCCTCTAATACCACCATACAATAAATGATAGCATTATCTTTACAGTCAGAGGACCTATATCCCACCCCCCTCTGTCATTTCTCACTGAAACCATGGTGCTTTGGAAATAAAAGATCAAATGGGCTTGTCACATGAGATCCAACTCAGTTTCTTGCGTTGCCTCTAGTATCAAATGAGCAACCAAATATGTACATTTTCTGCACATTCTTTTCATTTTCCTAGGCCTTTATTTCTTCATATATAAAGTAAGTTCATTATCAAAACACTTCATAAGCAAGTAACACAGAGATTTATTTCATATGCTTCTATTTAAAGATGCTTTATCCAATACATACTGTTGATTTGTTTAAACTGAACTAATGACCAACACAATAGGAACCTTGTGTAATACATGTGGATTCTACGTAAGGCACATTGTACCCTTCTTGTACTTAGAAGCATCATGCCATACTATGCTAAAAGGTCATTTAAGATGGAAAAATACCAATGAAAGCATAAAAACATAGCAACATAGCACGAAAGAAGCTGAAGAGTGACTTGAATAAGAAAGTGTCCTGTCCCTTAAGTCAGCCTTAGCCAGGACTGTGCATATAGTGACTGACTCAAACACCTGACATGTTATGTATATCCATGAAGGACTGTAAAGACATGTGAGTATGAATTTGGTAGTATAAGTACTCTTAACTAACCAAGGACTTAAGTTCGTGAAAGTGTAATCAATTAATAATGGAGATTCTTAATACTCTCATGTGTACCTACTCAAGCCTCAGAACAAATCCATAAGGTGTTCTCATCAGCATTCTATAGAAATCCATAAGGTGTTCTCATCAGCATTCTATAGAAAACCGGAAATGAGAATCTGAAGGTAGAACAAGTTGCTCAAAGCCAGGATTGCTTAATAGGGAGATCAGGATTTAAACCTGGCCAGTGTAGCCTTAGCTCTATGTTGTTGGTTTTAGTATACAACATTGATTGTTAGAAGCAGAAAATCCCAAGACTGACTGACCCCAGTCCTTGGCTTTTCTCGTGGTCCCTGGTCCCTTCCTAACCTGATTGTCTTTTCCATCCTCCATTGCTCTTGTCCCCACAACATTCTGCCTACAATTGAATAAATCCATTCCTGTTTTTCTTCTGATGATAAATTTTGCTGTTGGATTCAAAAGCCACATCCACATGCTCTCCAATGGGCATCTGAGCCACTCAGTAGCTTGAGGATGATCCAGTCTGCCTTTGTCAGCTTCATCTCAGACCAAGCAAAGGTCAATGATCTGCTCAATGTTTGTAAGAACCAGACAACACTTGAATCCAGACCTGAGGACCATGCGTGATTGTTCCCATAATTCATTTACATTCCCTTGCTTCTCCAAAAACTTAGCATCTGCCTCAGAGAAAACATCTGAAACCATGATGGGGAAGGAAGAAAGCAAAAGCAAGGCAACTTGCTCCAACCAAGGTGTTTTCCGACTGTTTCAAGTGAGTTTTAGGAAGGAGGCAGAGTTGATAATTGTGTCTGTGGGCCACACAGCCTCCTGCACTAACAAACTCTTAACAAGCTGGTGAATAATAATAGCACAGAACCTCCAGTCTATGAATTTATACAGTTCCTTTCATCTCTAAGTTTTAAGGCTCCTTCCAGACATGATCTCACTCTTCCCCGAGCACCAGTAGAGACCAGATATAAGAGCTGTACCCATCTCATTGAAATAAAAATTAAATCCCAAAGGCATTAAGGAATTTTCTCAGAAGTAGATACATCAATAACTATTCTTCAGTGACAAAGTCAAAGCTTTGAACTAACAACAAAACTGCTTAAGGGCTTGGAGTGTGGTGAATACACAGACAGCAAAGTACTTGAGTTGTAAGTATGAGGACCTGAGTTCAAGCCTTAGAAACTACACCTTAAAATACTGGCCTGGCGAGATGTGGTGCGGCATGCCCATAAATCCTGGCATTCTGGGAGGCAGAGACAGGGAAATTTCTGTGAGTTTGAGGTCATTCTGGTCTACAATGTGAGTCCATAACAGCCAAGGCTACACAAAGAAACCCTGTCTCAAAAAAAAAAAAAACTAAAAGACAAGAAACAAAACAAAACAAAACAAAAATGCTGGCCTAGCTGAGTGCATTTATAATCCCAATGTGAGGGATGTGGGATCAGTCAGGTAAATTGATGAGGTTCGCTAGAGAGCTAGCGTACTCAAATTGATAAGATCCAGGTCAGTATGAGACTACCTACAACAACAATGTAGTTAATGCTTGAGGAACAGCACTCACAGTTAACCTCTGGCATTCATATGCACATACCACATACACATAAATACATAAACATGCACACACACACACACACACACACACACACACACACACACACACACACACACACACAGAGCCCAACAAAATCTTTTCAAGTCTTACTCCACTTCACATAAATAATTGTCTAGAAATGAATTAAGCATGAAAATAGAGGATTGCCACTTACTAAAGATTTAACATGTGTCAAGATCTTATAGAAATCATTTCATTGATTTTTGGCATCTATCCTAAAAACTAACAATTGTAATCTTTATTTTACAGACATGATAATGGCTCTAAATGGTGAGCATCAGAGGCAAGGTTTGATCATAGGTCTCCATGACCTCATAGCTGGCTACACTTATAAAAATGCAAAAGTGACTTGCTTTACTAAGCATGGAATGAACATACAGCAAGAATTGATGATGTGCCAGGCCCCAGGGCTCCAAAGACAACAAAGAAACTTCCTCCAGGAGTTTATACTTATTTGAAGAAAGAAGAGCATATAAATATTAAGAAAATATTAGTTTATATATTCAGTTAGCACATTCTCTGTAACAGGCACTATATTTTGTGCTCAAATGGACTCCTGACCTTCTTGTGGCTCATTGTGCATCACAGCCCAAGGAACAGAGTGTCCAGCAACCCAGGGAAGACCAAGAAGAGGAAGAAACTTGACTTTATGGATTGTGTCTTAAAATCCATGCAAATCCAATATCCTACTCTTTAACATATTGAGGTTCATTTTAACATCGCTACAAATTTCTTTTTAAATCAACAATAAAATTGCTTTTCTTCTGTTCATCTTTTTTTTCCTGGGGACTTCATCTTGTTCTCTGTGTTTACTAACAAAGTCAAATGACTCCTAACACATTGAAACTATGCCACTAGAGTACACAAACTCAATTTAGAAGTAGCTGGCCCAAAGCCAATTCCATTAAGACTACTTTGATTCAATATCTTCAGTGTCTTCCAAGTACTAGTCTGAACTGTACAAGAACTGAAAAAAAAAATGGCAGAGATGATAAATTATTTACATCCAGGAAAGTTAGAGTCATGCCCCAGAATAGCCACAGGAAAGCCAGGGAATAAAACCAGGACAACTAGCTATAATATATAAGGTCTAAGTTCTTTCGTAGTTGCACATAAGAAGCACACACACATACACAGGGATACCTTTGGACCAACAGAGTCAAGTTCACTTGGTCTACTGCTAGCAAAGCACAAAATGACAGAGAGCTTCAGGGCTCTGTGTGAGAACATTGATGGGGCTGCTTTCCTCTGTACACTGGTACCTGATGCTGCTTCACTGAAAGGCAGCTTAAGCCTCTTTCCCTCATTTCTCAGCATGGAATGTGTACTTTAGTGGCACCCACAACAATGGCCTCCACTTGCTCCCTCAAGTTTCTAGCATGGTGATCTACATTTCTTTGATCATGATTCCTCTAAACTTAATACCTTTAGAGTTGGATGACAGTTACCAAAGAAGGATTTCTTCATGTCCTTAGGAAATAAAATTTACACACTAATGTGGCTTTCTTCATTGTCACAGCCTGTCAAATATAACACACAACAAATGAATCACCACATTTACCCACATCCAAGTTCTTTATGTGTCCTCTTCATCCTGAGCTGTTCCAACAACCCTGACCTTTCTGCCTTTCTTATTTTCAGATTCAAGTAACATTTATTGAGAAGCTACTATATATATTTCATGTTTGTAAATGGTTTTTAATCATACTCCCTGGATAGCCCTAAAAAGTAGATTGTATTTGACATTTTACAGATGGATTCCCTAAAGCTTAAAAAAAAGTAATGGAACACAGGTACTAACTGGGGGGAAAAGATCTATCTTACCAAGCTAAGTCTCCAAACTCCAGCTCTAATATTCTGTCTCTTAACGATGTGAAGCCACCACCCTCTGTAACCAGGCAAGGTCTCAAGGGGACAAATAGGAATACCAACCCAGCCATAGAGCCCTTATATAGTTTCTTATGCATGCAGGATGTGGTGGGACCAGAGCCTAGCCTAATCAGCATCAGAGCCTTCATCCAGGATCTGATGAGAGGAGATTCAGAGATCCACGGCCAAATATTAGATGGAGCTGAGGAGTCATGCAGAGGAGGGGGAGGAGGGGCTGGAGAAGGCAGACTTGTGTTCACAGAGATCAGGGATCCTGTATGGCTCTGATCTAGGTAATCTACATGTATGTTATGGTTGTGTAACTTAGTATGCTTGTGGGAGTCTTAACAGTGGGAGTGGAGGCTGTCTCTGACTCTTTTGCCTGCTGTTGGGATCCTTCTCCTTCTACTGGGTTGTCTTGTCCAGTATTGATGAGAGAATGTGTGCCTTTGGCCTGCTGTGCTGTATTTGGTTGATGTCCCTGGAAGGCCTCCTCTTTTCTGAAGGGAGGAGAAGGGGGCTGTTGATCTAGAGTGAAAAGGAAGACTGGGAAGAGAGACTGGGGGAGGGGAAGGAAAGGAAACTGCAGTCAGGATGTAACATAGAGAATGAATAAAAAAGGAAAAAATGTTGAACAAATGTTTGGGTGGTTGGGAGCACGAAAAAGCTAAGGTAAAGAGAGAAAAGAGGAAAGAGGAGGTGAATATATGCTACAATTTTCTCCATTCCTGGGGAACACCTGGAAACTACTGAATAGAATCTCTGCCAGTTCTTAGGCAGCTCACCCAGCTGTTTCTGCCAAGTAGAATTTATGAGCCACTGTAGTACACCACATGTAATTTCATCTGAGACAAATTCTTTCTAAGCAAACAAAATGTTCAGAATGGACAGGAGAGAGAACACTTGCTCACCACACTCCCATACCCTTGTCCCAGGAATGTCCATTGTAGAGATAATTTTCAAAAAAATAACCACTGATGGTATTAATCTGTAAATAGTTATTTGCTCAGTTGTCTATAAGACACTTTAATGGCAGGTATAGATAGATGCAAGAGAAATGGGCAGAGTTCTATCTCCATGTTTACAAACAACAATGATATTAAGATTGTAATTTTAAGGAAATGTCAGTAAGGAGATGTTTAAAAGGTACTATTGAAGAGAAATGGGGATGGTTTTCCATAAAGGAATTTCTACTTATGTCCTTCAGACAGGAATATGGGAAATTGAAAGAGATGGAATGTCAAAAGCAGTCAATGACTACAATATTGTTTGTGTTAACTTCTTGACATACTATTACCCTTGCCCAAGACAACATAAGGTTAAAGAAGAAAATTCTCAGGGAATGTGATAAGTCTAAATATTTATTTATTTATTTTGATATGTGTGCAATATACATGTGCATGTGGGTGTGTGCAGATGCAGAGATCAGAGTGGGACATCTTTCTCTACTGTTCTTATAATCTTGAGATGAGGTCTCTCACTGAACCAGGACATTTTTGTTTAAGCTAGACCAGCTGGTTTGTCAGTGAGTTTGGAGGATTCATCTGTCTCTGGCTTCCAATGCTGAGATTATAGGCATGTGCAGCCATGATTGGCTTTTTACATGGCTCTTAAAGATTCACATTCAGGTCTTATGTCTTGAAGGACAGGTACCCTTATCTATTGAGCCATTTTTTCCAGCCCTATTTAATTTTAGCATATAGAATTTGAAGGGATTTGGTTATTTTCCTCAAGTTTTTCCATCAATCTCAATTTAGTCCTAGTTGGACTGGTTGAATCATCCTCAGATATCATAGAATTTTCCCACTGCAAAAGCATGGAATAGATGTCAATAAATGAAACCTACTCCATATTC
Source organism: Acomys russatus (assembly GCF_903995435.1). Taxonomy (NCBI): domain Eukaryota; kingdom Metazoa; phylum Chordata; class Mammalia; order Rodentia; family Muridae; genus Acomys; species Acomys russatus. The sequence continues at coordinate 22,192,288 of NC_067153.1, read as the reverse complement.
CGAGGGATCAAGTAAGTATCTGCAAGATGGAAATGCTAGGGTTGGCACCTCACTGAAATGGACCATCAAACCCTCCAACACTTGGAATTATGGCCTTGGCAATTGTAACATTGAAAAATTCCTCACCCCCCAGGCTTCCTTTTCCTTCACTCAGTAGGTCATTGCTATTCTTTGTTTTCCAACATAGCTGGTCTCCTTTACTTCAACTCATACAGAGCCATGCATTTTCTTAAATCTGTTGTCAAGCCCTTTGCTTCCCCCTGGGAAGCTCTCTCCTCTTTCCATCATTGACTTTCTAAGGCAGAAAGTTATCTCATTCTCACTTCATCAAGGTTCTCTGACAAAGCTAACTCCCAGATCTCTGGTTCACATGCACCAAACTCTCCTCTGTAAAATGTGGTTTGGTTATACCACTTTTCGAATCAGTCATCTGCGTATTTTCCATGCCTGCAACATCATGACAGTATCAGTTCCAAACACAACACATGACCCATGCTCTGGACATGCCTTTCCAATTGAGTTACTTGTAGAAGTGCCATGCTTGTTTTAATTGACATATAATTTTATCTTCCAAGTTATTTATATCCTATGCTCATGGACATCAACAGATCCTCAGTGAAATCTAAAGATCATTACTGGGGATATTGTACTGTCCACTCACCTGGGATCCAGGGCAATGCTTAACAGAGTAGCAGGTACCCAAAGATATGCCTTTAATAAAGGAATGAGTGAATGTGTGTGTGTGTGTAGGGGGGTGTTATCACTTTTTATAGCACAAGAGTGGACCTGATCCAAGATGGCAATGCCAATCATACACTGTGCCTGATCAGCAGGAGAGCAGTGACTGCACATGAACTGAAGGACCAAACTGAGTGCTCCAAATCACCAATCCTGGTGTTTCCCTGGTGATAGGGGATCACAAAGTGTATAACACAGGTGGGTCTGGCCTTGAGTCACCTGGCTCATTCATGGAAAAGTCCCTGGGTCCTTGTAGAAATGTTCATAATCTCCAGCATCTAGTCACACTCTGAGCATCAGCACATAATGCTCAGTATCCTAGACTAATCTGTGAACCAAAAAACACCAGTGTTTAGGTCTCCCAGCTGAGTGGAGACCTCATGGTATGGATCACAAGTAGACCTGACCCTAGATCACCCAGCTAATCCTCACAAAAGTTTCCAGGTTCCATGATCTCTAGCATCTAGCCACATTCTGGCATACAGGTACTTAGTATATCAAACGGAACTTTGGGCCACAAAACACCAGCATCTGGATCTTCCAGCCCAGAAGAGACCATATGCTTTGGAACACAAGTGGATCTGACCTCAGATCACCCAGCCAATCCATGGAAAGCTCTCAGATCTATGCAGGCAGGCCCAGTCTCTGTCATCTAACCAGACCCCTGCCTGTATGCAGCACCTATGCTCTGTGTCTCAGACTGAACTGTGGACCATAAAACACCAGTGTCTGAGTCTCCCTGCCTAGAGGAGACACCAGAATTTGGAACACAGGTAGATCTGACAACAGGTCACATGGCTCATCCACAGAAAGTTCCAGGGTCTGATCACATGTCACCTGGCTTATGCACAGAGGGGTTCCCTGGTCCCCGTAGGCACAGTCTCACAGCCTATAGCCTATCATGTATGAGCTGCTATCAAGGCCCAGTGAAGGGCATCAGAAACTACTACACAATGACAGAGACAACCAGGTGACTAAAGGCCAGCATAAAAACACAAACAACAAAAGCCAGAGCAATATGGCATCTCCAGCACCCAGTTATCACAAAGTGATAGCCCTGGACATTCTAATACAATTGAAACAGAAGAAAGTTACCTCAAATATTTCCTTATGGAGATAAAAATGGAGGAAACAAATAAAATCCATAAAGAAATACAAGAAGATATAGTCAAACAGATAGAGGCCCTTAGAGAGGTCATTACAGAGGCCTATAGAGAGGAAATGAAGAAATCACTGGAAGAAATTCGGGAAAATGCAAACAATCAGGAGAAGTAAATCAATAAAATAGTTCAAGATCTGATGGTGAAAATGCAAACAATAAAAAGAAAGCACAAACTGAGAAAATTATGGAAAAGAGAACTTAGAGAAGAAAACAGGAACTACAGAGATAAGCATCCAAAATAGAATACTGAAAATGGAAGAAAGAACCTCAGGTGTAGAAGATAGAATAAAAGAATTTGATGCAACAATCAAAGAAAATGTTAAATCTAAAAAAATTCCTGACACAAAACATCCAAGAAATCAAGGACAACATGAAAAGATGAAATGTAAAAATAATAGGAATTTAGTAAAGAGAAGATGCCCAGCTCCAAGGCCCAGAAAATATTTTCAACAAAATTATAGAAGAAAATTTCCCCAATTAAAAAAAAGAGATACCTATAAACATACCAGAGGTCCACAGAACACCTAATAGAGTAGATTAGAAAAGAAAATCCTCCCACCACATAATAATGAAAACATTAAATGTACAGAACATCAACAACAAAAAGTATTAAAAGCAGCACTGGAAAAAGGCAAGTAACATACAATGGCAAACCTAATAGAATCACACCCAAATTTTCATCAGAGCCCATAAAAGCCAGAAGGGTCTGGGCAGAGTCTTGCAAACCGTAAAAGACCACATATGCCAGTCCAAACTACTATACCCAGAAAAAGTCTCAATAACCAAAGATGGAAAAAACAAAATATTCTGTGACAATAACAAATTTAAACAGTACCTATCCACAAATCCACCCCTACAGAAGATACTAGAAGGAAAACTCCAATCCAAGAAGGCTAACCACACACAGGAAAACAGAGGAAATATATAACTTTCCTTCAGCAAAACAAAAATTAGACAAACACACAAACATACTACCACAATCAACATCAAAATAAAAGGATCTAACATTCACTGGTCATTAATATCTCTTATCATCACTGAACTCAACTCTCAAAAAAAAAAAAAAAAAAAAAAAAAAAGATAAATCCTACCAGAATGGATTTGTATACAGGACCCAATATTCGGCTGCGTACAAGAAAAACACCTCAGCCATAAATATAGACATTACCTGCAAGTAAAGGGCTGGAAGAAGGATTTCCAAGCAAATGGACACAAGAAACAAGCTGTAACTCAGCTATTAAAAACAAGGAATTTCTGAAATTTGTGGACAAATGGATTGAACCAGAAATGATCATAACAAGTGAGTTAACCCAGAAGCAGAAAGACTCAAATGGTATATACTCACTTATATCTGGACACTAGCTCGAGGGAAATGTCCATGAATGCCTTCATTTATCAGAAAAGTGGAACAGAGGGGAGGACATCCTTTTGGGACTCTAAGTGAGAGAAGCATGGGAGAATGGGGAAATAGAAGGATCCAGAGGGTCCTAGAAACTTACAAGAAGAGCATTATGATGAGCAGATCTGGGCCCAGGGTTCCTGCTCAAAGTATGGCACCAGCCACAGACAATACGTGCAGTAAACTTCGAACCCCTACCCAGATCTACCCAATGGACAGGACATTCTTCATAGTTGAGTGGAGAGTGGCATCTGACTTTCACATGAACTCTGGTGCCCCATATTTGACCACATCCTCTGGATGGGGGAGACCTAGTGGCACTCAGAGGAAGGATAGCAGGCTACCAAGAAGAGACTTGATACACTATGAGCATATAGAGGGGGAAGAGGTCCCCCTCAGTCACAGTCATAGGGGAAGGAAGTAAGGGGAAAATGGGAGGGAGGGAGGAATGGGAGGATATAAGGGATGGGATAATAATTGAGATGTAATATGAATAAATCAATAAAATATATTTTAAAAAAGAAGCAAGCTGTAGTACCCATTCTAATATTTAATAAAATAGATTGTCAATCCAAGTTAATCAAAATAGATGAGGAAGGACATTTCATGCTCTTCAAAGTAAAATTCAACCAAAATGACATCACAATTGTGAACATCTATGCCACAAATTCAGGGGCATCCACATTTGTAAAAGAAACATTAATCAATCTTAAAACACACATTGGCCCCCACACATTAATAGTGGGAGACTTCAACATCCCACTTTCACCAAAGGATAGGTCAACAAAGCAGAAGCTAGACTGAGAAATAATGATCCTAACAGATATCATGCATCAAAGGACCTAACAGATATCTAGAGTACTTTTTACTCAAACACAAAAGATTATACTTCTCAGCACCTCATAGAACCTTCTCCAAAATTGACCACATAGTAGGTCACAAAATAAGCCTCAACAGATACAAGAAGACTGAAATAATAATACCTTGTACCCTATCAGACAACCATGGATTAAAGCTGGACCTCAATAAAACCAGAAATAACAAAAAGTCTACACATAAATGGAAACTGAACAACCCTCTACTCAATGATAACACAGTCAGGGAAGAAATAAAGAAAGAAATGAGGGACCTCCTAAAATTCAATGAAAATAAAGGTACAACATAACCAAACTATAGGACACAATGAAAGTTCATAGTGCTAAGTGCCTTCATAAAGAGACAGAAAACATCTCATACAAGCAACTTAATGGCACACATGAAAGCCCTGGTGAAAAAAAGAGGCACACAGGCCAAGAGGAATAGACAGTTAAAAATAATCAAACTCAGAGATGAAATAAAAAAATTAGAAATCAACAGAACAATTCAGAGAATCAATGAAAGTAAGAGCTGGTTCTTTGAGAAAATCAACAAGACAGACAAACCCTTAGCCAAACTAACAAAAAGGCAAAGAGACACTACCCAAATCAACAAAATCATATGAAACTGTAGACATAACAACAGACACCATGGAAATCCACAGAATAATTAGGTCTTACTTCAAAAGCCTATATGCCGCACAATTTGAAAATCTAAATGAAATGGACAATTTTCTTGATATATTACACTTACCAAAGTTGAATCAAGATCAGGTAAACAAATTAAACAATCCTATATCCCCTATAGAAATAGAAGCTACAGTCACCTTGATACCTAAACCAAAAGAGGCCCAACAAAGAGAATTTCAGACCAACTTCTTTTATAAACATTAATGCAAAAATACTCAGTAAAATACTTGCAAACTGAATCCAAGAAAACAACAAAAATATTTAACATGACTAAGTAGGCTTCATCCCAAGCCCTCGGGGTGGTTCAATTCAATATATGGAACTCCATCAGTGTAATCCATCATATAAACGAACTAAAAGAAAAAAATTAGATGCACACTAAATATTTGTCAAAATCCCACACCAGTGCATGTTTAAAGTCTTGGAGAGATCAGGAATACAAGGTACATATCTAAACATAATAAAGTAATATACAGCAAGCTGACAGCCAACACCAAATTAAATGGAGAGAAACTCAAAGCAATTCCAATAAAATCAGAGATCAAACAAGTCTGCCCACTCTCTCCATATCTCTTCAATATAGTACCTGAAGTCCTAGTTAGAGCAATAAGACAACACAAGGAGATCAAGGGACTTCACACTGGAAAGGAAAAAGTCAACGTATTGCTATTTGCAGATGATATGATAGTATACATAAGTGACCTCAAAAATGCTACAGCTAATAAACACCTTCAACAAAGTGGCTGGATAAAAGAATAATCAGTAGCCCTCCTGTATACAAATTACAAACAGGCTGTGAAAGAAATGAATAGCCACAGATAATATAAAGTATCTTGGGGTGACTCTAACCAAGCAAGTGAAAGACTTGTATGAAAAAAAAAAAAAAACTTCAAGTCTATAAAGAAAGAAATGGAAGAAAATATCAGAAGATGGAAAGATCTCCCATGTTCATGGATTGGGAGAATCAACATAGTAAAAATGGTTATCTTACCAAAAGCAATCTACAGATTCAATGTAACCCCTATCAAAATATCTAAGTAATTCCTAATAGACTTTGAAAGATCAATTCTCAACTTCCTATGGAAAAACAAAAAATTGAGACTAGCCAAAACAATGCTGTACAATAAAAGATCTTCTGAAGGAATCTCCATCACTTATCTCAAGTTGTACTACAGAGCAACAAAAATAAAACAGGCTAGTTGGTCAACAGAATGGAATTGAAGATCCAGAAATAAACCCACACACCTATAGACACTTGATTTTTGACAAAGAAGCCAAAACTATACAATTGGAAAAAATAGCATCTTCAACAAATGGTGCTGATCCAACTGGATGTCTAGAAGTAGAAAAATGCAAGTAGATCCATATTCATCACCCTACACAAAACTAAAGTCTAGGTAGATTAAAGACCTAAACATAAAACCAGAAACACTAAATCTGTTAGAAGAAAAAGCAGAGAAGAGCCTTGAACTCATTGGCATAGGAGACAACTTCCTAAACAGATTACGAACAGCTCAGGCTCTAAGATAAACAATTAATAAATTTACCTCAAGAAACTGAAAAGCTTCTGTAAAGCAAAGGTCACTGTCAACAGAACAAAATTACAACCTACATGTTGGGAAAAGATCTCCACCAACCTTATATCTGACAGAGAGCTAATATCCAATATATAACGAAATCAAGGAATTAAACACTAGCAAACAAAATAATCTGATTTTAAAAATGGGGTACAGTACTAAACAGAGAATTCTCGACAGAGGAACATGAAATGGCCAAGAAATACCTAAAGAAATGCTCAATGTCTTTATTTATCAGGGAAATGCAAACCAAAGCAACTCTGAGATTCTGTCTTACATGTACCAGAATAGCTAAGATTAAAAATTCAAGCGACAGCATATTGCTGGCAATGATATGGAGTAAGGAGAACACTCCTCCATTGATGGTGGGAGTGAAAACTTGTACAACCACTTTAGACATCAATCTGGCACCTTCTCAGAAAGTTGGGAATGGTGCTATCTCAAGACCTAGCTATACCACTCCTGGACATGTGTCTATAAGATTCTCAACCATACAACAGGAACATTTGCACAACTATGGTCATAGAAACTTTATTCGTAATAGCCAGAATCTGGAAACAACCTAGGTGTCCCTCAACTGAAGAATAGATAAAGAAACTGTGGTGCACTTACACAGTGAAATACTACTCAGCTATTAAAAACAAGGAAAACTTGAAATTTGCAGGCAGATGGATAGAACCAGTGAGTTAATTCAGGCTCATAAAGACACATATGGGTGTATACTCACTTATATGTAGATATTAATCCAATGTTGATATCTTCTGAGAAACTCTATCCAGCAGAGTATAGGGACAGATGCTGAGACTCACATCCAGACTCTGGCAGAGTGCTGAGAGTCATAAGGAAAAGTTGGGTGATGGGGTGGTGGAATGACCTAGAGGAGTCAGGAGCTCCACTAGGAGACCATCAAGGCAGGCAGATTGGACCCAGGGGAGCCTACACAAACTGATGCACCATCTAAGGACAATGCATGCAGAGAACCTAGACCTTCTGTTCAGATGTAGCCAATGGACAGCTCATTCACCACATGGAGGGAGCAGGAAGTGGGGACTGCCTCTGACATGAACTCTTGTGCCCAAGGTTTGATCATTTTTCCTTATCAGGGCAGCCTTGTATGCCCACAGAGGAAGTGGATGCAGGCTATCCTGATGAAACCTTATAGGCTGTGGTCAGATGGTGCGAGAAGAGGACCCTGTTCCAGGCATAGAACTAATTGAGAGAAATAGGGTGGAAGAGAGAGGGAGGGAGGGTGGGTAAGGGAAGACATGATGGAGGGGTATCAATCGGGATGTAATATGAATAAATTATAAGAAATAAACATGGACACAGTGTACAGTTTGAATCCAGAATTCCTGGCTGAGATTGGTGGTCAGTTCGGGCCCTGAGTCAATAACTGACCACAGCACGCACTTTGGGCCAAAAGGCCCTAGTGGAGCTTGGTGCGTAGTCCCAGCCCAAAAATTCTGGCTGGGCCCTGTGTGCATTTTGGGCCCAAAATCCCTAGCTGAGCTTGGCAGACGGTTCTGGCCCTGAGAATCTAGCTGAGTTCTGCCCGTGGTTCGGTCCCAGTGCTCCTGGCTGGACTTGGCAGGGAACACAGAAGGCTGTGGATACCTTGGCCTGACCCAACGCTCATTCAGAGACCCAGAACAATTGCAGGATCCACAGCAGAGAGGGACTGAGGATCACTGGCTGTGAGAGACCAGAACAACAGGGCTAACCTCCTAACATCCACACCAGTGAAGCTTTGAGCTCGCAGCCTAGGGAAATCGTAAGAAAACAAGTGAATCTATCATCAGACACCCTCCATTCAACTCTGGAAACTACCCAACAAAAACAAAGACGGCAAGATGTCTAAAGGACAACGAAAAAGCATACGCAAAAAACCCCAAAACAACATGGCGTCTCCAGTTTCCAGCTATCCCAAAGAAAACCACCCAGAGAACTCAAATACAACGGAAATACAAGAAAATGACCTCAAATCCTTAGTAATGAGGATGATAATGGAGGAAACAAATAAAATTCGTAATCAAATGCAGGAAGACGCAGACAAACAGGTGAGAGACATAAAAGAAGCACATAGAGTGGAACTGGAAAAATTGCAGGAAAATGCAAACAACCAGATGAAAGAAATAACTAAAACGGTTCAAGCTCTGAAGACCTATAAAGAGGCAATGGAAGAAACTCAGGAATATACAAAAAATCAGATGAAAGAAATCAAAAAAATCAGTTCAAGATCTGAAAATGAAAATGGATTCAATGATAAACACACAGACAGAAGAAAAACGAGAACGTGAGACCTCAGAGAAGAAGGCGAGCAACACAGAGGTGAGCTTTTCTAACAGAATCCAAGAGATGGAAGAACGAATCTCAGGGCTAGAAGATACAATCACAGATATTGAATCAACCATTAAAGAAAATGCCAAATCTGGAAAACTCCTGACACAAAACATCCAAGAAATTAAGGACACCATGAAAAGAAGAAATTTGCGGATAATAGGCATTGAAGAAAGAGAAGACATCAGACTCCAGGGCCCAGAAACTATTCTCAACAAAATCATAGAAGAAAATTTCCCCAATCTAAAGAAAGAGATGCCTATAAACATACAAGAGGCCTACAGAACACCAAATAGAATTGACCAGAAAAGAAAAACTGCCCGCCACATAATAATCAAAACACAAAACATGCAGAACAAAGAAAAAATATTTAAAAGCTGCAAGGGAAAAGGGCCAAATAACATTTAATGGTAAACCTATCAGAATTACACCTGACTTCTCAGCAGAGACCATAAAAGCCAGAAGGGCCTGGACAGAGATCCTGCAAACCCTAAGAGAACACAGATGCCAGGCCAGACTACTTTACCCAGCAAAATTATCAATAACCATTGATGGAGAAAACAAAATATTCCATGACAAAAACAAATTCAAACAGTACCTATCCACAAACCCAGCTTTACAGAAGGTACTAGAAGGAAAACTCCATCCCAAAGGGTCAAGCTACAACCAAAACTACCCAGGAAATAGATAACTATCCCATGGCAAAAACACAACTACACAAACGCTCGACTGGAAACAACATCAAAATTAAGACTCTTAACAGTCACTGGTCATTAATATCTCTCAACATCAATGGCCTCAATTCTCCAATAAAAAGACACAGACTAACCGAATGGGTACATAAACAAGACCCAACATTCTTCTGCATCCAAGAAACACATCTCACCCATAATGAAAGGCATTACCTCAGGGTAAAAGGTTGGAAAAAAATATTCCAAGCAAATGGTCACAAGAAGCAAGCAGGTGTAGCCATTTTAGTATCGAACAAAATAGACTTTCAACCAAAATTAATCAAAAGGGATGAGGAAGGACACTTCATATTCATCAAAGGTAAAGTCAACCAAGATGACATCACAATTCTGAACATCTATGCTCCCAATACAAGGGCACACACATATGTAAAAGATCTCCTAAAAAGCTTAAACCACACATCGATCCCCACACAATAATAGTGGGAGACTTCAACACCCCACTCTCACTGAAGGATAAGTCATTGAAACAGAAACTAAGCCGAGAAATAACATCATTAACCAATGCCATGGGTCAAATGGATCTAACAGATATCTATAGAACCTTTCACCCAAACAAGAAAGAATACACCTTCTTCTCTGCACCCCATGGAACCTTCTCCAAAATTGATCACATCGTAGGTCACAAAGCAAGCCTCAACAGATACAAGAGGATTGAAATAATACCTTGTATCCTATCAGATCACCATGCTCTTAGGCTGCAATTCAACAACAACAGAAATAACAAAAAGCCTACACGTTTGTGGAAACTAAACAACTCTCTGCTAAATGACACCTGGGTCAGGGAAGAAATAAAGAAAGAAATCAGGAGTTTCTGAAATTCAATGAAAATGAAGAAACAACATACCCAAATTTGTGGGATACATTGAAAGCAGTGCTAAGAGGAAAATTCATAGCACTAAGTGCCTTTAAAAAGAAATTGGAAACATCGCACATAAGCATCTTAACAACACAACTGGAAGCCCTAGAAAAAAAGAAGCAGAAACACCCAAGAGGAGTAGACGCCTGGAAATTATCAAACTCAGGGCTGAAATTAACAAATTAGAAACTAAGAAAACAGTCCAAAGAATCAACAAAACCAAAAGCTGGTTCTTTGAGAAAATCAACAAGATAGACAGACCATTAGCCAAACTAACTAAAAGGCAGAGAGACAGTATTGAAATGAACAAAATCAGAAATGAAAAGGGAGACATAACAACAGACACTGAAGAAATTCAAAGAATCATAAGATCCTACTTTGAAGGCATATACGCCACAAAATTTGAAAATCTAAGGGAAATGGACGATTTTCTTGATCAAGTTCACTTGCCAAAGTTGAGTGAAGAACAGATAAACAAGTTAAATAGTCCCATTTCCCCTACAGAAATAGAAGCAATCATCGATGGTCTCCCAACCAAAAACAGCCCAGGGCCAGATGGTTTCAGTGCAGAATTCTACCAGACCTTTAAGGGCGAGCTAATACCGATACTCTTCAAGCTACTCCAAAAGATAGAAATGGATGGAAAATTACCAAATTCATTCTATGAGGCCATAGTCTCATTGATACCTAAACCTCACAAAGACTCAACAAAGAAAGAGAATTTCAGACCAATTTCTCTTATGAACATAGATGCAAAAATACTAAATAAAATACTTGCAAAACGAATACAGGAGCACATCAAAGATATCATTCATCATGACCAAGTAGGCTTCATTCCAGGCATGCAGGGATGGTTTAATATACGGAAATCCATCAATGTAATCCATCATATAAACAAACTGAAAATAAAAAAACCACATGATTATCTCCTTGGATGCAGAGAAAGCATTTGATAAAATTCAACACCCATTCATGTTTAAAGTTTTAGAGAGATCGGGGATACAAGGCACTTTCCTCAACATAATAAAGGCTATATACAGCAAGCCAATAGCCAAAATCAAAGTAAATGGTGAGATACTCAAGGAAATTCCTCTCAAATCGGGAACAAGGCAAGGCTGCCCACTCTCTCCATATCTCTTCAATATAGTACTCGAAGTTCTAGCCAGAGCAATAAGACAACAAAAGGAGATCAAGGGTATCCAAATGGGAAAGGAGGAAGTCAATTATCCCTCTTTGCAGATGATATGATAGTGTACATAAGTGACCCTCAAAACTCCACCAGAGAACTCCTAAAGCTGATAAACACCTTCAGCAAATTGGCTGGATACAAAATTAACTCAAAAAAGTCTGTAGCCTTCCTATACACAAATGACAAGCTTGCAGAGGAAGAAATTAGGAAAACCACACCCTTCACATTAGCCACAAGCAATATAAAATATCTAGGAGTTACCCTAACTAAGCAAGTGAAGGACTTGTATGAAAAAAATTTCAAAACTCTGAAGAAAGAGATTGAAGATGACCTGAGAAGATGGCGTGATCTTCCTTGCTCATGGATCGGGAGAATTAACATAGTAAAAATGGCCATCCTACCAAAAGCAATCTACAGATTTAATGCAATCCCTATCAAAATAACTACACAATTTTTTAAAGACATTGAAAGTTCAATTCTGAACTTCATATGGAAAAACAAAAAACCCAGAATAGCTAAAACAATCTTGTACAATAAAAGATGCTCCGGAGGAATCTCCATACCTGATCTCAAACTGTACTATAAAGCAATAGTACTTAAAACAGCATGGTACTGGCACAGCAACAGGCTGGTTGATCAGTGGAATCGAATCGAAGACCCAGATATGAATCCACACACATATGGTCACTTGATTTTTGACAAAGAAGCCAAATCCATTCAATGGAAAAAGGATAGCATCTTCAACAAATGGTGCTGGTCTAACTGGAGGTCTATGTGTAAAAAAATGAAACTGGACCCATATTTGTCACCTTGCACAAAACTCAAATCCAAGTGGATTAAAGACCTCAACATAAAACCAGAGACACTAACTCACTTAGAAGAAAAAGTGGGAAAGAGCCTGGAACATATTGGCACAGGAGACAACTTCCTGAACAGAACACCAACGGCCCAGGCCTTAATGTCAACCATTAATAAATGGGACCTCATGAGGCTGAGAAGCTTCTGTAAGGCAGGAGACACTGTCAAGAGAACAAAGCGACAGCCTACAGACTGGGAAAAAAATCTTCACCAACCCTACATCTGACAAAGGTCTAATATCCAAAATATATAAAGAACTCAAGAAATTAAACACCACCAAACCGAATAACCCAATTGAGAAATGGGGCTTGGAACTAAACAGAGAATTCTCAACAGAGGAGTATCAAATGGCTGAGAAACACTTAAAGAAATGCTCAACCTCCTTAGTCATCAGGGAAATGCAAATCAAAACAACTCTGAGATTCCATCTTACACCCATCAGAATGGCTAAGATCAAAAATTCAAGCGACACCACATGCTGGCGAGGATGTGGGGAGAGAGGAACACTCCTTCATTGCTGGTGGGAATGCAAACTAGTACAGCCACTTTGGAAATCTATCTGGTGCTATCTCAGAAAAATGGGAATAGGGCTTCCTCAAGACCCAGCTATTCCACTCCTTGGAATATACCCAGAAGATGCTCCAGCACACAACAAGAAAATTTGCTCAACCATGTTCATAGCAGCCTTATTCATAATAGCCAGAACATGGAAACAGCCTAAGTGTCCCTCAGTAGAAGAGTGGATAAAGAAACTGTGGTACATATACACTATGGAATACTACTCAGCTATTAAAAACAAGGAATTCCCGAAATTTGTAGATAAATGGATTGAGCTAGAAATGATCATAATGAGTGAGTTAACCCAGAAGCAGAAAGAATCAAATGGTATATACTCACTTATATCTGCATACTAGCCCGAGGGGCATGTCCCACGAAAGCCTTCACTTACCAGGAAACTGGGACAGAGGGGAAGGCATCCTATTGGGACTCTAAATGAGAGACACATGGGAGAACAGCAAAATAAAAGGATCCAGAGGGTCCTAGAAATCTACAAGTAGAACAATATGATAGGCAGATTTGGGCCCAGGGGTCCCGCTCAAACTAAGGCACCAGCCAAGGACAATACAGGAGGTAAACTTTAAACCCCTTCCCAGATCTAGCCAATGGTCAGAATATTCTCCACAGTTGAGTGGAGAGTGTGATACGACTTTCTCACATACTCTGGTGCCTCACATTTGACCATGTCCCCTGGAGGGGGAGACCTGGTGGCACTCAGAGGAAGGACAGCAAGTAGCCAAGAAGAGACTTGATACCCTATGAGAATATATAGGGGGACGTAATCCCCCTCAGGAACAGTCATAGGGGAGGGGAATAATGGGAAAATGGGGGGGGGGGAGGAATGGGAGGATACAAGGGATGGGATAAACATTGAGATGTAACAAGAATAAATTAATAAAAAAAAAAAAAGAAATAAACAAATAAATCTGAAAAAATAAAAGCACAAGGGAATGAACAAATACTGGAAGATCCAGCAACTGTGAAACCACTGGTTGCCCAAGAGCTATTTCACCTGTCTTCTTCTGTTCCCTAAAACATTTAAAGTCCCCTCAACACACACTCTCAGTTATCCTTTTCTCTCATATTGTATTGGGTATCAACCTCCATTTTCACCTACAAAATCTGTGTCATATTTCTCAATTCACAGGAGCTCATAACTATGCAATACAACATAAACCAACAACTTAATTTTAGTGACAAAACTGATGATCTTGTTTCCTTATATTTCATCTCTTTCTATAGCTTTATCTGATTCTCCTATTTGATTCTGTCTTTTATACTTTCATAACATACCCCTGTGGCTCCAAAGTCTGTCTCTCTCTCTCTCTCTCTCTCTCTCTCTCTCTCTCTCTCTCTCTCTCTCTCTCTCTCTCTCTCTCTCTCTCTCACACACACACACACACACACACACACAGCACTTGGAAAATACTAGTGAAAATCGTTGTTTGGGGTGCAGAATGAATGACATGTGGCTTATGTAGTTGAACTATGTTAATACAATTTTAAAAGGCAAGAAACTGGGAAACAAACAGATTATACATCAGCACTGAAATTGAGCAGCTGATGAGTGATAAAGCCAGTGCTTGAACTTAGTTTTTCATTCATCTGCCTATTCATTTATTCATTGAACAAATATGTAGAATGTTTATGAGGTCTTGCTTCCAGACTGTAGCACTTTGGGGCAGAATCATTCATTTGGCAGACATTACCAATCCTGTTTCTTAGACAAAGTGAAGGCAGACAAAGGAAGGAACCTGAGGGATTACAGAATAATTGACTCCTAATCAAGAGAAGAGGAGGGGCAGGGAGGTGTTTTAGTTTCTGGTGAGATCTCTGAGTGGAAGGCTATTCTTCCTATGAAGCGTCCCCCCTCCAGGGCTCTGGGTTGAATGAATTCCCTGAATTGCGGAATGAGTGTCGAGACTTGTTTTATTGGTATTTACAAAAGTAGGCTTTAGAGGATCAGCGATTTGCAGATTCCATTTGAGTGTATCATACCCACCTTTCATTCATCACATCCAAGTCGGGGGTGGGGCACACATCAAGGAGTAAAGATTTTGAGCAGGGATTTTGAGAACCCAGCCCTCTTGGAAGAGGTGGCTGCTGAGATTCTACTTAATCATTCTTCCACTACTAAGGTGGCAGCAACTCTTTGGACAGATATTTATCTGCCCATTCCATCTTCTACTTAGGTGTTTATATCTATTAACCCTTGTGGGCAGTGCTCAATGGGACTGGTGCTTAATAAAAGGCCTTGTGCCTTTCAATTACCTCTGAACTTACAAGTCCTCTTCAGTGAACTCTGCACAGGAAGATACTGCTATATTCATTTTTACCTCATTCAGTACCAAGTCTGATAACCAGATGGATGCTAAATGAGATTTTGAGCATCTGAGCACCTTAGTTAACTTTTCCATTTCTGTGATAAAATACCAGGACTACATGGAACTTATGGGAACTTCTTTTCAGCTTACAATTATAGTGGGTTAGATGTTCACAGTAGTGACATTAGTGTGGCAGCAGGCTGCACGTCAACAGCACTCAGGGAGCAGAAAGCATGAAATGGGTCACCATTCTTAACTCCCAAAGTCCAGCCACCTACCTAACCCAGTGAGAAGCTTCCTCTAGCAAACTTCCCTGTATCCTGAAAGTTCCTAATCTCTCCCAAACAGCGATACCACCTGACAAGCAAGCGTTCAAGCACAGGAGCCTCTGAGAGACATATTTTATTCAAACTACTAAAGTGAAAAGCAAGATAAGGTCTGATGAAGAAACAGATCAAGAGACGTCTATTTTGTTTTTGGAAGGCTCTTGAACAGACCTGGCTCAAAAGAGGGTTTGTGTGTCTGGTACTAGGGTTTTTGCTAGGTGGTTTTTGGTTCATTAAGAAAGGTCCATTAAAAATATATATTATATATACATATATACACAAATAATTACATATTTGTTTCCTCTCCTTTTGTGAATGGTTAATAGTATGATGCCTTGTGGATTTCCCTGACATTCTTATTGTTATTTTATTCACCTTCCTCATTCTTCTGTACTTATCTCTCTTCCCCTTCCCTAAAGGGCCTACTCTCTTTTCCCATTTCTCCTATCAGATCACTTGTATTAGTGCAATGAATAGAGTAATCTGGGTTGGAGGCAGGAGAGATGACTGGGCAGGTAAGGGAACTGCTTCCAACAAAGCCCACTGATTCAGCTAAGCAGGACTCTTAAGGGCTCACAGAGAATGGGTCTGCACTAAGTCCTCTGCTTACATGCCGTGGTTGCATAACTTAATGTTTCTGTGGGGTTCCTAACAGTGGGAGTGGGGTGATCTTTGACTCTTTTGCCTGCTCTTGGGGTCCTTTTTCTCCTCCGGGGTTGCTTTGCCCAGCCTTGATATGAATGTTAATGTCTACTCTTACTGCATCTTGTTATGCCATGTTTGGCTGATATGACTGGCAGGCCTGCTTTTTTCTGAAGCAAAATGGAGGAGCAGTGGATCTGAGGTGGATGGGAGATGTGTGTTGGCGGGACTAGGAGGAGTAGAGGGAGGGAAGGCTGTGCTCAGGATGGTATGAGAGAAGCATAAATATAAAGAAAAAGAGAGAAGAGAGAGAAATAGGGCTATCCTCCCAGAAGGTCCCAGTGAGGCTCCCAGTACCCACATTAGGCATCTCACCAGCTCCAGAGAATCTAACAACTACTTATAGCTTCATAAAACATACCCATAGGCACACACGTGCACACACATATACATGCATATACACACATATACACAAACATATATAATGTAAAATAAAATCAGAGGCAGAGGCAAAGGAAAAGATGGTTTATTCTGTTCTTTATTGGCTCCTCTCTCAATGAGACTCTCTGAGTATCAATTTTCTGTTCATGGGAATGGAAATAATACTGTCTATTTGTCAATATTACAGAAAGAATTTAATTAATTAATTAGTTAAGATTTAAATGTATTTTCAAATTATACAGCTTAAAACTGTTACAATCATTCAATAAGAAGGAGCTGCCTCATGTTAGCCATGAAACTCTTTCCTTTTCCAAGCTGCCAGCCGTGCTCAGGTCAAGATAGCTCAGTTAATTGGTAAGCTTACTAAGTAGATGATTTGATATGTATTATTTGTAAGTGTGTGTGTGTGTACATATGCCACATGTGTGAATACTTGCAGAGACCAGGAGAAAGAGTTGGAGTTATAGCTTCCCTGGAACTGGAGTTACAGGCAGTTGGGAGCCACTAACATCGAAATGGGAACCAAACTCTGGCTAATAACATTTAAAAGAACAGTTAGTGTTATTAATCTCTCAGTCATCTCTCCAGCTCCAGGTTTGACATTTAGATAAGGGATGCTGGAATATAGATGGGAAGAGAAGAACCAAAAAACGCCATTGTCAGTGATGGCATTAATTGTGGCTGAGTCCTGCCCCTTCACCAACCCTTATTGAGTACTTTGTGTGTGTGGTGCAATCTAAGACAAAATAATAATATGCAGTTAAGATTGAAATTATTTTCTAGGATGCTATCTCGTGGGCTCCTTTGCTTCCCCGAGCCTCAATGTCTTCATCTGCCAAGGAAGCTGTGTGGGAGGGACATGCTCAAGAGAGTGTCCACTATGGCCTTTTGCATTTAATAATTCTCTAATACCAAAGTTTAAGCTGTGTGACCATGACACCCCTCTTTGGGGGCAATTCTTTTTACAAAAAACAAACAAACAAACAAAAAAATTCCCTCTGCTGCTTCAGTTAGCTAAATAGTAATACAAGAAGATAATCCCCAAATTTTATTTGTGCCTCAGGAATCCCAAATTGATGTCATCCCAAAACAATGACACTTAGACCGTCCCCTAATGACTCTTTTCGGCATTCAGCTCCTTTGTCCTCGGTGCAGTCCTCCAAGAGGTATTACTGTACTCATCTTACCAGGAACACCATTTAATCTTAAAAGAATTAAACTGTTTGCAACACTGAAAAGAATTAGCTTGGCGAAAACATAAAATCAGATTTTCTGTTTTCTCCATCTCTCCTCCATTTGCAAATGCTTTCATAGTGATTGAGAAAGGAAGTGGAATTTACCCAAAGGAGCTGATAGAACTTTCCAAAAGCCCACAGCACCTCCTCAAGCACCGAGGACGTCAGAATGGGTTAAGTCCTCTGGCTCTGTCCCAACAGACATTAAATTCACCTGTGCTTGCTCTGAAATAAATCAGTGTCCTTTTCTGCTCTGCTGTTGTCTGGAAATAATGCAAATGTAAGGGCCTGTGCTGGCTTTGTGCTTCCCTGGAAGGATGCACATAATAAATTGTCCCTTAATACTGTTAAAGAGACGTTTTCCTCTTACTCAGGAGCTTTTGAGGTTGGTCGCAGCTACTCACCCAGGAGGGAGGACATGTGTCTTGTCACTGGGCCCACTTACTCCTGTGGCCTCTCATTGCTCCTTGGCTCTGCGCATTGCTGAGTTCAAGGATATGTTCTGCAGCCTCTTTGTTGGGGCACAAGACTGGCCTGGCTGGTAAGCTAGATGGGTCTCCTTGTTTGTGCTTTGAATTTGTTTTGCGTGTTTATATGTTTGTTTATTCAGATGTTGGAAGCTGGGGAAAATTGGTGCTCTCAGCCTATGCCAGTCATCATTTGGAAGAATGCCAAGAGGTTTCCACAGAGGACAGAAGGCATTGGTCTGCCCGGCAGGAAGCCACTGCCGCTCCTTAATTGTTTGCTGGAGGAAGAATCAAGGGTAAAATTTTAAAGTAAATGCCTGGCCATCTTGCGCTAATTCATCAAAGCGTGTTTCGAGTCAGTAGTCAGAGCATGCATCAGCCCCTGGCGCCACCACCTTCCACAAGAGTGGAAACATTAGCAGAGCTCCAAGCAGACGAAATCCTTAGGAGGCGCTCAGCAGTGCTTGAAAAGCAAAGGAAGAAGAAGCCGTGATTTCTATGCATGCTCGTGTTCCGTTTGCCACATGGGAAACACCAGTTGTCTGTGACCTAGTTATCAGAGAGAGGAAGCGGGGAAGAAAATACACAAAGCTGTTTGCTGTGTGGGAATCCCATTCTCCAGGGCACCCTGCGTGCTGAGAAAATAATTAGCATCACCTAGTTTGACTCCTGTCCTTTTTACATAGATATTTTTTGGTAGTAATAAGAATAAGGCCACATAAGGTAGCTCAAAAAGAAGGACAGAATTGGGGTTGGGAAAAGACCATAGTGTAACCCAGGTTTATGGGAAGCTGTGAGAATTAGGATGTTTTTAGAAAATATGTCTGCACAGCCTCCAGTATACACACACACATAGCACACACACACTACACACACACACACACACACACACACACACACACTACACACACACTGCACACTCACACACAGTCTCCCTTTTCTTTTTCCTCGTTACGTGATCACTTCTTATATCATCACTGTGGAGATCTTTTCTTTTTTTCAATGTGCAGGCATTCACCTATTCTGTAAATAATGATTAAATCCTACCCTGTAGCTGACACTATTCAAGACACTAATGATATAGCAGTTAACAGAGCAGATGACACTCCTGCCCTTGTGGAATATACTTCTTGCTAGGGAGCTAGAGAGTAAACAAGATGAATAAGTAAAAGACATAAAAAGATGCTATTGGATACCAGTAGTGGGTTAGAAAAAAAAAGATCAAGGAAGAGGAATGGAAATGTTGAGATGAGAGTTGAAATCTTGAATAAGATGATGGTGTAACTATTTTGATAGAGATTGCATTGAATCTGTAAATTGCTTTTGGTAAGGTGGCCATTTTTACTATGTTAATTTTCCCGATCCATGAACATCTTCTGATGTCATCTTCAATCTCCTTCTTCAGAGATTTGAAGTGTTTTTAAAACAATTGTTTCACTTACCTTTGGTGGGGAGGCCTGGCAGCACTCAGAGAAAGAATAGGAAGGCTACCAAAATGAGACTTGGTAGTCTGTGACCATATGGTGGGGGAGACGGTCTCCTTCTGTCACAGACCTAGAGGAGGGGAATTGGGTGTAAGAGGGAGGGAGGGAGGAATGGGAGGAGACAAGCAAGGGGATAACAATTTAGATGTAATCTGAATAAATTAATAATTTTAAAATGATGGTGTAAGACACTACTGAGAAGGGCATCCTCCCCTCTAAAGCCCTGTGAGGAAGCAGCCCTGCTATGAGTGGAGTAATGCTTACTACTGCAGAGGAAAGGACTAGCTGGTCTGTAGAGATTCTGGGCTGGTTCCAGAGCAAAAATTTAGCCAGGAGGTCCTGCACAGATGAATGAAGGGGACCATTTAAAATCAGAGATCTGGAGATACAGATAACAAAGAGCCTGGTTGGTTGTATTGAGGCATTGTTTTTACAGTGGTTAGAGGAGATGGCAACAGCCACCTCAAGTTGATTGCATCACCTTCCAAGGCCAGATATTCTTTCTTGCTGCTAAGTCAAGATCTCCTAGTCACAAAAGGAAGGAAATGTAAACAGTAGTGCCCCATGCCAAGTCTACTTCCAGAACCATCCTAAATTGCCAGACTTACCCAAATACCAGTCTAGCTGATTAATTAGCTTCTTCAAACAACTTGAACAGTGGAACAAGTAGAAAGAGATGTGATGTTGCTAGTGCAGTCCTACATTTGGGTCATGCATGCATGCGTTCTAAGTGAATGAGTTGACTGGTATGCCCGGGTATTTAGAATCAGTGAAAAGCGTGACCTCTTAAGAAACCCTGATGGCTGTAAGATACCAAAAATTAGGAAGCATTTCTCCTCCTACTCCCCTATCCAGAAAGTCCCTGGAAATGACAGGACCCAGCAAAATGGCTGAGAGGTTGCCAGTCATGTTACTAATAGTGAAGTTAGACATATTTGTTCAGTAAATTAGGGTGAAGTAAGTTTAACCCAAAATATCATTATTCTCAATTTCTAGAATTTCGACATTCGTTTTTTTTGTTTTGTTTTGTTTTGTTTTGTCTTTTAGACAGGGATTTAAGACTGTACAGTAGGGGTGCTTGCCTTTAGTCTCAGCATTTGGGAGGCAGGAGGAGGCAAATCTCTGAGTTCAGGGCCAACTTAGTCTTCCAAAGAAGTAAGTTTCAGGACAGCCAGGGCTGTTAGATAGAGAAACACTTTCTCAGACAAACAAACAAATAAAATCAGGGTTTTACTCTGTAGTCCTGATTGACCCAGAACTCATTTTGTAGACCAGACTAGCCTTGAACTTGCAGCAATCTCCATGACTTTGCCTTCTAAGGCTTAGATCACAAGTATATGTCACCATAGGTGACCCAGGATATATTTTTTAGTAGAGAAGAAGGGCGACAATGTGTCTGGAATATCAGAATCACACAAACATCTGAGCATGTACTTACTTAAACATTGCTTTTGCAAATCTTGGTGGCAAGCAGGGTGAAAACCACTTCCATAAGGAAGAAGACTAGAATGGAGGAACATCTGTTTGGAAAATAACTATCATTTATCCCTCAAATGCCTCCTGCAAGGAGAGATATGGTCCAGAATGTTTTTCTCTCAGTTCAAAGATCAGTGAACTCATAGCAAAGATCTTTTTCTGAGGACAATATCAGAATGAGTAACTGTGCTCCTCTCATAATTAAATGCAAGGAAGTTACCATCTGTAGATCAGACATGGCTCTTCACATGGGAGAGGAAATTATTAAATATATATTTACATAGTTCTCATGAATATGCATTTTGTAAATGCACAAATATGTACAATTACTTGATAGACTGTTTTGGTTCCTATCTTCCGAATATTTAATACAACTGTAAATGTTTAATTGATATTTACAGGGCATGATTGCACAGTTTCAGAATTATCTCAAGTCCTTCTAGAAACAAGATTGTTTCTAGCATATTTGTGCACCAAGAATCGGCTAATGGAATCCACACTGGCTGAGTCAACAATGGGTTTCTTGAATAAAACAGCTGGCAAAAGCTAGCATCTGTTATATAGCAGACAGACTTGATTCTAGTCTGACGGGGACCTACAGAGCCCTGATCTAGACTCCCTGTTAGCTTATTGTATCTCTTTCTGAGACATCCCTCATCACCGAATCTCAGATAGTGAACAACTCAGAACCCACCTTCAGGTTCTGTTCCTTATGTGCAGAATGTTCTTTAGATTGATAGCAAGATTTTGTTAAATCCTCACTTGTCTTAACTTCCCACTAAAAAATTCTGTGGCCCCAATGCTAGCATCCTGATGCTTGTTACACTCTGTGGCCTCTTTAGACTTCTCAGTAGCACTTACCTCTCACATACAATGTCACTAATATATGTTTATCGTTTGTTCTCTGATCAGCATGCCTACTGACTCATAGAAACACTCCAAATTCTAAAACAGAGCTGGCACTTACCAGATACTCAGGAAACATAAAGACATGGGGCTAACCTAAGTTCAGGGAAACTTGGCAAGGTCAGTGAAACAGAAGACCGATGTGAGTGTAGATGGCACTTCACTAGCCAACTCTCCAGTGGGGCATGTTTTGTCTAGAGGATAGATAGCTCATAAGAGCAGCTCTGATGTGGAAGGTGTTGATATCCTGTCACATACATGTAAACTATTAGTGCTAGAATTTCCTCCCATGAGTAATCTGAAAGTTAAACAAGTGAAAAAAATTAAAAGTATCCATGCATTAGAGTAGGGGAGGTAGGCTAAAGAGATCAATGGCTTTGTATTAATACTGCTTCTTTGTAGAGGGATGCTTACCCAGAAATTACTCACATGAGCCAAAAGCCAAGACAGGCTACAAAATGTAGCTCATCCTTGTAATGCCAAGGTAAAGGACTTAAAATGGAATGATCAAACCAGGCATAATTTTATAAAAATAGAGAAAGCTAAATATTGTGGTAAAGTATTTCATGGATACCAAAATAGCAAATTGCAAAAAAATAGTCATGCAATTTAGAAAAAATGATTAGATGGAGGCACTAGAGGCTTGGGGCAGATTAAAACCCAATTTATGACTGAGAATTAATCTAATGAAATTAGCCTATTAACCTACCTCTAAATCAAAGATCACCATAATATAGGTGGGAAACAACAGCAGTGGGACCAGAAGACAATGCAACACCAGCCAAAATCCAAAAGACAAGGGAGAGAGAGAGAGAGAGAGAGAGAGAGAGAGAGAGAGAGAGAGAGAGAGAGAGAGAGAGAGAGAGAGAGAGAGAGAGAGAGAGAATGAGAGATACACTCTAATTCTCCTATCCACAGATGTCACCAACATTCTCATGAATAAAATTGTTGGTAATTACCAGAAGCACATTCTTGTTATAAGTGAATAGTATTTATAGCATGCCATACATATGTGGGTGCTTAAGGGAATGTTTAGTGAACTGTAAGTAGTGTGGGTTCAGTTCTGCTCAACTAATCCTATAGACCATAATTACATAGTCTCAAGTCTACACAAACCCTTCAATTATCAGGAAGACTCTCTGAACTATGGTGATCCAAGTGACAGTAGTTATCAAAACCCTGTTGGCTACATGGGTGTAGGGAAAGAAAGAGAACTTTTAAACCCACAGTAGCATGATAAACAGGCTAACAAAAAATACTCAGCTGGGAAGGTTTGGAAATGATGTCTCTGTGCCTAGAAGAACATCCATAACATTTATCCATTCTTCTCTGTGCACCCAGGCATCTAACTTCTGGAAATGTAGTTACAGATCTATCACAGAAATCAGGAAACCAATGCTGTTTATTCAAAGGTATTTTTGACCAGATTGTCTTTAAATGGTGCAAAAGGAAAAACAGCTTGTATATTCAACTGTTTCAGATCTAGGGAGATCTTTTCTCTTCATTAAATTGGTTGTATGTAGGCATAATTTAGAGTTTCATACACACTTTAAATATATGCATGCACACACATGTATGTATACCTGCTGCATCAAGATAAACCTTGTATAAGCTCAAATTTTTCAAGTAGTAAACAGCCCTTCCCATTCCCAGAAACACTGGTATAGTTCTGTACCTACAATTTTGCCTTTACCAGATAATTTCTAAAGTACAGTCAGATAGCACATAACTTTATGTGCGTGTGTCTTCTTGACTCAGCATGGTGCTTATGAGGGCCAGCAATGATGTTGCTGAATTTTTTATTCAATCATTATCCACATATAAACATTTTCTATTAGTCACATTGTTATAGTTTGCTTTCTATTGCTGTGATAAGCACAGTGACCTAAAGCAGTTTGGAGGGGAAAGGTGTATTTCAGTTTATAGATGAGACTCCATCATCTCTGTCCTTATCTTCCTCATAGAAAGAAGCTAAAGTAGAAACTGAACACAGGGACCTGGGGAATACTGCTCACCAGCTTGCTTCCAGGCTAACGATCAACTACCTTATATAACCCAGGCCTACTTGCCCAGATTTGGCACTACCCACATGAACTGTACACCCATTCATCAATTAACCATCAAGAAAATATTCCCACAGATATGCCAGCAGACCAGTCTGATGGATGCTTCCAGGTATCGCTAGACTGCGTCAAGTTGGCAACAAAAAAGTACACCTTCCTTGCATTGTTTCATGGGTTTCTTTGTGACAGTTTCAAACACATCTGAACTTTGTTCAGATCTACCATCCATTATTGTCTTTGTACATTTCTCCCTCTTACTGGTCTCCTTTCTACTTTCAAACTTGTGTGTGTGTGTGTGTATGTGTGTGTGTGTGTGTGTGTGTGTGTGTGTGTGTGTGTCTAGGTTTGGACATAAAAATGTAGTAACAGTAACACAACGAATATAAACATTTCCTGCCCGATATATGAAATATTTTTCATTAGATTTTCAACTTCCCCTTGTTAATTTCCTGCACCCGTTCTTACCTCCTGGTAGCAATCACTTTTAGAGTGTACTATTTATCTTTAGAATATGACTTTTATGTTTGCAATGAGTTTTTTTAATGATATACTGGCACATACTAATTGTACTTAATAAAGGGTTGTATTGTGACAGTTTTTATGTGAACATAGTGTATTTTGGTCATGTTTATCCTGTTACCATTTCTCTCCTTTTCCCTCTCCTGCTGAACATTTTCCTCTTCCTAGATAGGCTCCTTTCTACTTCCATGTCTTTTTTAATGACCCAGTGTGTTTCATTAGAGTTGTTTATAGAAGCATAGATGAGGGTTAGCTTTACAGACTAATGGCCAACTTACCAAAGGCTACACTTCTAAAACGTGTATCACCCTCTACCATCAACTATAAACTGTGTAATGATGAACTCTTCATAAAAAGATGAATCCTTCTATACTCCTTCCTGTTCCGTGACAGGATGATGAGCCTAAAAATCTGTTTAGATTCTTTACAGTTAATTAAAGCTCTGGTGAGTTTAAGAGTACAATAACCAGCCATGTTGTGCACAATAGCTGTTGTTCAGTACCATCCCTCTTCCCTACTTCCACTTCTTTTTTGATTTTATATATTTTACCCCTCACCTTTTTGTAACATTCCCTAAGTCTTAGATAGGGCAAAATTGATATCCTACTTAGGACTGAGAATTTAACAGTTACATTTTTTTTTTTTTTTATACTTTGACCAGGTGAATCTCTGCAGTTGCTACTGTCCACTGCAAAATGATTTTTTTTTCAACCAAAGTTGACAGCAGAATTATTCTATGGGTATAAACATAATGACTTAGAAGATAATTTGATAGGTAGATCATGTCCACTTAACAAAAGAAAAGTAGCATCTCCACTAACGCCTATGGCCTTCCCAGCCACACCCAAATGTAAATTCCCTCCTCTGGAACAGGTTTCAGATCAAATCCAGTCAAACAGAGTTTAGTTACCTCCATCACAGACTTGCCACTATTACACCAGTAGATGCCTCTTACCTGGCCAGTCAGTATTATTACACACAGGGTCCACAACTAAGTAGCACTGTTGACAATTACTCTTTTTTTGACAGTTTGCATCATTCCATCTAGCACTAACAAAGCTAGCCAACACAGAGAATAAGTATAGGTGTACTGTACTTCATTTATCCTTCTATTAATAGACATTCAGTTTAATTTAATCATTTGTCTTTTGTGACTAGTGTCACAATAAATATTGATATAAAGGCATTTTCCTGTGTGAATTTAGATTCATTATGATATTTTGCATTTATAAAACTTTATGATAATCTGGGTAGTATAGCTGAAGAAAGTGTCCTATATCCTTTACCTAGTTTTACCAAATGGTATACTTTTCTATTACCATGGAAAATATCAAAATTTGTACTGGCAGAGGTACAAAGTAAGTATGATCCTATGCCCTTTTGCCACAGAAATGTAGCTAATACAGACAGTGTTGTGATTTCTTTTTAAACTATCAAACACAACATAGTGAGTTCAAAAAGAGAAGGAAATTGTACAGATTTACACATATTTTTATTCTTTCTATTCTGTACTCTTCTTCTGTTGTATCTAAGATTCATGTTCTGTCATTTCCTTCCAGTTTAAAGAACTATATTTTGAGAACTTCCCTTTCTTTTTTCTTTATATTATTATTATTTAAAAAGTTTAAATTTAAAATATTTTCAAAATTTAAATTTATTTATTTATTTATTTGCTTTACATGCCAATTATATTCCCCCTCCCTCTTTTCCTCCCAGTCCCACCCTCCTTCCCTATTCCCTATATTGCCTCTTGCCTACTCCCCAGAAAAGGGGACCCACCCACACCTACCCATCTTGGCATATTAAGTTGCAACTGGACTGAGTGCATCCTCTCCTATGGTAGCCTGACAAGGTAGTCCCACCAGGAGGAAGTGATTTTTTTAAAATATATTTTATTAATTTATTCATAGTACATCTCAATTGGTATTCCATCCCTTGTATCCTCCCATTCCTCCCTCCCTCTCATTTTCCCCTTATTCCCCTCCCCTATGACTGTGACTGAGGGGGACCTCCTCCCCCTGTATATGCTCATAGGGTATCAAGTCTCTTCTTGGTAGCCTGCTATCCTTCCTTTGAGTGCCACCAGGCCTCCCTATCCAGGGGATGTGGCCAAAAGGGGCACCAGATTTCATGTGAAAGTCAGTCCCCACTCTCCACTCAACTGTGAAGAATGACTAGATCTGGGTAGGGGTTCGAAGTTTACTGGACATATTGTCCTTGGCTGGTGCCATAGTTTGAGCAGGACCCCTGGGCCCAGATCTGCCCATCATAATATTCTGAAAGCATGCACGAAATTCCTTGTCAGAGACAGCCCCTGCTCCCTTTACTAGGTGACCCACATGAAGACCAAGCTGCCCATCAGGTACATGTGTGTAGGGGCCTAGGTCCAGTCCATATATGGCCCTTTGTTGTGCTTCAGTCTCCCCAAGCTCCCATGGGCTCAGGTTAATTGCATTTGTTGGTCTTCTTGTGGAGCTCCTATTTCCTTCAGGTCCTTCTATCCTTCTTTCCACTCTACACTTTGCCCAATGTTTGGCTGTGATTCTCAGCATCTGTTTTTGTTTGTTTGTTTGTTTGTTTAAAAAAATAATTTTGATCCATTGCTGGGTGGGGCCTCTCAGAAAACAGCTATGCTGGGCCCCTGTCTGCAACCATAGCAGAGTGTCGTTAATAGTGTCAAGGGGTTGGCACTCTCGTATGGTGTGCCCAGGCATTAAGACATCCCCTCAATCTCTGCTCTTTCTTTATCCCTGCATATTTTGTAGGCAGGGTAAATTTTTGGATGAAGATTTTGTGGGTGGGTTTGTGTTCCCCTCCCACTACTTGGAGTCTTGAACTGAAGAGGATGGCCTCTTCAGTTCCACTTGTGCCGATAGTAGGGGGTCTCAGCTAGAGTCATCCCCATATCCTTCCAGGAACCTACTGTGTCTTAGGTCTCCAGCCTATCTCAAAGATGCCCCCTGACCATGTTTTCTGTTCTCTATGCAAGCCCTCTGTCCTCCTGCCGTGCACTCCCTCCCCTCCCAACATCAGATCATCACCCTTACTTCCCTCAGCACTCCCTCTCCTATCCTGTTCCCTCTCTTGGAGAACTTCCTCTGTCTACTCTATTTCCCATTCTCTGTGAGATTCCTACATCCTCCCTTGGGCCCTGCTTGTTACTTAGCTTCCTTGGGACTGTGAATTGTAGTATGGTTATCCTTTACTGGAGCTAATATCTGCTTATAAATGAATATATACCATATGTGTCTTTCTGGGTCTAAGTTACCACACTCTGGATGATCTTTTCTAGTTCCATCCATTTACCTGCAAATTTCAATAGTTCCTTGTTTTTAATAGCTGACTAGTATTCCATTGTATATACGTATCACAGTTTATCCATTCTTTGGTTACAGGACATCTTGGTTGTTTCCAGTTTATGGCTATTATGAGTAAAGCTGTTATGAACATAGTTGAGCTAATATTCTTATGGTATTATAGAATGTCTTTTGGGTATATAGCTTGATCTTGAGGTAGAGCTATTTCTAATTTTCTGAGAAAGTGTTAGATTGATTTTCAAAGTGGTTGTACACGTTTGCACTCCCACCAGCCATGGAGGAGTGTTCTCCTTTTGTCACATCCTCACCATCATGTGCTGTCACTTGAGTTTTTGATCTTAGCCATTCTGATAGATGTAAGCTGAAATCTCATAGCCATTTTGATCTACATTTCCCTGATGACTAATGACAAGCATTTCTTTAAGTGCTTCTCAGCCATTCAAAATTCCTCAGTTGAAAATTCTCTATTTAGCTCTGTACTCCATTTTAATTGCATTGCTTCATTTGTTGGTGTTTATTTTTTGTGCTCTTTATGTATTTTGGATATTTGCACTCTGTCAGATGTAGGGTTGGTAAAGATTTCAACCTGTAGTCTTCCATTTTGTCCTGTTGATTTTTTTTTCTTACAGAACTTTTTCAGTTTCAAGAGGTTCTACTTATTAATTGTTGGTCTTAGACTCTGGGCTGTTGGAAAGAACTTCCTTTCTTGATAGATTCTTTTAGTTTATTTTCTCTGAAAGTATCTTTATGTCATTGTCATTCAAGAAGAGTATTTTCTCTGGATATATAACTCTCAGATAACATTTCCAGCCTTTTATGAATTGGTAAAAATTACTGTCACTCACAGCCTCTGTGGTCTCATTAGAAATATGTTATCATTTGCATCATTTTGCTCTGTCAATATAATGTTGCTTCATCTTACTGAGTTAGTTTTCAGAGGTTTGGTTATTGTATATTTAGGGCATACAGAGTGCTTTACAACAATCTGCTATGGATTTCTCAAGATCATCGTAATTAAAATTTCTAATATATGTAATCTATTGGTTCATGGTTTGGGGAGAATTTAGTCATTATTTCTTCAAATAACTTTTAGTGTCACCTGCATTTTTTTCTCTTTCTGAGACTTTCCATGATGTCAGTGTTGGATCTTTGCATAAATATTACAGGTCACTGAAACTCTGGGTATTTAGTTGCCATACACAAGATTAGACTTCATTGAGCACTTTTGAGGAAAAAATTGGTTTTGTTGATTTTCTTCTCCAGTTCTTCTTCCCATCCTCTTGATTCTCTTACCTTTTCCCCGACCCCATAACCTCTTTCCACTTCTGTGTCTGGTGTATACTCTTGCTTTCCCACACTTCTGTACTTTTTTTTTCCATTCCCAGAATCCTTTCTAGTGTCCTAGCCTATCCCTCACACTCTCATTCTGAAGTATGTGTTGGGACTGCAGAGATGGCTCAGTGGTTAAGAGCACCTTCTGACTTTCCAGAGGCCCTGAGTACAATTCCTTGCAACCACATATTGGCTCATAATCACCTATAACATGATTTTATGCCCTCTTGTGGTATGCAGGTGTACATTTAGATCAAGCACTCATATACTACACACACACACACACACACACACACACACACACACACACACACACACATTTCCTCTACTGAAGTCTGTGTCTCTAATGATGCTTTCCCTGATGGAAATGTATTTCTTTATTGCTGAACTTAAATCTTAGTAAAGCCAGGACTGGTGGTACACTCCTTTACTCCCAGCACTCTGGAGGCAAAGGCAGGTGGATCTCTGTGAATTCAAGGTTGGTCTACAAAGAAAGTTCCAGAATATCCAAGGCTACACAGAGAAACTCTGTCTCAGAAGAAGAAAAAAAAGTTTCAGTGTATTTTACTCAGTTGCT
The DNA here is from genome assembly GCF_903995435.1 of Acomys russatus. Taxonomy (NCBI): domain Eukaryota; kingdom Metazoa; phylum Chordata; class Mammalia; order Rodentia; family Muridae; genus Acomys; species Acomys russatus. The sequence goes on along the minus strand of NC_067153.1, from coordinate 22,162,209 downwards.
GAGACAATCTTGTAAATTACTTATTTTAATTTATTAGTTTAATTTCTACTTAGCTTTTTCATACCTCTTTTTCATTTTATATTTTTCCTTTTTATGGTATATTTTTAATTGATCACCAGAGTATTTTTAGATGAGAGCTTTAAAACTACTGCCAGACAACACCCTGTCATGTATGTGTCCGTGTCTGTTGATTTTATTTTCTGACTCAACATTTTCCTGGTTCTAACTTTGGGCATTTGGAATTGTGAGATTAAATCTTCCATGTTATCAGCTTTCATTTCTTACCAAGCCAACAAAAACAAGAGAGCAATACCCCATAATGACTTGGCTGAGGTAGAAGTCCAGAAAACTTTCTTGGTTGCTATTAATTCTCAGAATGGGAGATCCACATTACTGCTGGAGGGGTAGCTGTTCCCCTCTATCCAAATATTCTCCTGATACCACCCTGGCTGTCTGTGGATGATGAGATGGGAGGCAATGGGGAATGTGTGAAAGTAGATTAATTGCTTCAAGGGAAAATGAAAGTTCGGATATTCTGTCTTCTTTGTCAGCTAACGGAGGGAGTTGTGGTTTTCCTACGAGTAGGCAGGAGTGGGCATCCAGGTTCCCACGGCACTGACTGGAGAGGTGAGGATAGGCCTATGATTTTGTCTGTGGCACTTGACAAATGAGGACTGAAAGTTTCCTTTCTTGCTAAGCTGCCCTTTTCTGATCTTCTAGATGGAGAGAGACATCTTTTCGAGATTTGTTGTCTCTTTTTTACATTCATTGCCATTTTAAGGTTGCTTTCTGCTTCTATCATTTTGTGATTTATAAGAACAACAACAAAAAGGATAAGAAACCCCTTGAACCTTGCCGCCATGACATTCACTGAATGACTTGAATCTCACACTAATCTTCCTTTTTTTTTCCACTTTTCAGGGCTTTCTTCTTGGGTTTAGATATAATTTCCAAAGCCTTTTGGATACTGACACAATGGACTATGGACAAGTATCCTCCGTTTATTTCTAAAGGTGTCTATATGGTCACAGGCACAGGAGGAAATGGCGCAGCATTACATTAAGGAAGATTACATTTCCTGCCAACTGTAAATACTACTATACATATCTTTACTTGACCACAAGTATGCAAAGAAAAATACTTAAATTCTCAATATGCAGTAGCTATTGAGTTAGTAATGCAGAATAAAGAATAAAATATTATTTCTCTACAGTCTAGAATGTACAAATTAGAAGAAAACAGAAATGATTTAGTCACTTCGACAAATAAATATCTTAATATGTGTGTATGTGTTTGGAGGGGATGATATAAAGAGTTCCATTCCAGGGCATCTTTGAATGCTACATGTTCATAAACCTGCATCATAATCCCACAGTCTGTGATGTTTAGAATAGTACTACTTCCCATATGTTGAATAAATCAGATTTTTTGAATAAAGATGGTAATGTAGTCAGGAGAAAGCTTACATGCAAGAAAGGTTGTTTACTATTTAGGGAAAAAGTAACAATAAATTTGAATTGACATCCATAATTCCATTTAAAATCAACTATAAATTGGATTGCTGTGTAGGCATTCTTTTCAACAGAATTCCAAAGTATGTAGTGGATTGCTTCTAGCAGCTCTTTGGAAGTCACCAGATGTGATTCAAACTAAAATAATAGAGGGAGATACAAGTTAATTACATAGCTACCAGCAAAATCACACACTTTTTTTTGCCAATAATAATGTGGTAAATAAATACATGCTCACTCCATGGGAAATGGTGGCAATTATTGAGAGCACATGTTCACACCACCATATTGCTCACTGATAATTGTGCTGTTAAGCAATGTCAGTGTGCTCAAGTAGATATTTCTGTTTCTCTGGGTTTCTCGTGCTGTCCCGAGATGCACGTGAAAACCATGTGTGGGAAGTTTCAAGTAGGAATCTAACTGTGCCAACATTTGTTCTTGTTTTCGAGTCTCAATTCCAAAACATTCCCAGAACTCCAACCTTTAATAATGGATATCTATTTTTAAGCAATTGTCAAGACACAACTAATTTTCAATGAATTATTTGTTCATCATATTTATAAAAGTTCTGTGAGACATTAGTAATCAGAAAGGTACAGGTCACTTTTGACAGCTTTTATGTCTGTGCTATGTTGCCCAAAAACCCAGATTTCAACTCGAAAGTTGTTCATCCAAATATCAAATAAGGGGCCTCAAGGGATGACTCTCTAGGTAGAATATTTGCTTTGCATTCATGGGGACTTAAATTAAAACCCTCCTAGTACCCCTGTAAAATCTGAGCATGGCCAACAGTGTGGGACAAAACAGTGGTTCATGGGAGCTTGCTGGCCAGCCAGTGTAGCCAAGATCCAAGATGGTGAGTCTTGCTTCTAATTTGATGAGAGAGCTGTCTTGAGACAATAAAGCAGAGAACTAGCTGTAGAGAAAGATACTTGATGTCCTTCATTGGTCTCCATATGTAGGCACACACACACACACGTGCGCGCGAGTGCACATATGCACACGCATCTATAGACATATACACATGACAAGCACACACACAGATAAATAAAAACAACAACAACAACAACAAATGTTGAGTAATCAGGTCTGTGCACACGGACAACAGAAAGCATCTGGAGTTACAGACATTAAACGACTGCTGGGCTTATTATGTGGGTACTGGGTTCTGAATTCTGGTCTTCATGGTTGCACAGAAAGTACCCTTAACTGCTGCGCCTTCTTTCCAGCCCACTTCTAGTCTTTGAATTTCTGTTTTCTCAACTATAAAAAATATTTAAAGGCTTTATTATGGAGCTTGAGTAAAATAAGGTATGTGAGAGGAGCTGTAAACCAAGCGAGTGCCACACTGACGGGAAACTTTCTTATTAAGGTGCTGCGATTTCAACAGAAGCAAATTAAGAGTATCTTCAAAGATGTCAACATTATCTCACGGCCTCTCATCAGCAGCTGAGATTCGTTCTCAGAAGTGGGGAGAGTGACCTAAGATGCACCACCACGGACAATCTTCAGAGTCAAAGAAATATCAATGAACAAGGCATGGACACAAAGCTAGAGGCAAACCTCTGTCAAGAAGTTTCAAAGCATGCAGCAACAGCGGAGTTTGTGACATTTCACACCTCTGAAACATACCTCGGCTCAAATAAGATACTTTTTACCATTAAACCTGACCCGTTGTTTGTGGGGGGAAAATACACATGCCATGACAAAGATAGAGAAAAAATAAGAACAAAACCAACAAGAAGGATAGAGAATCGACAAGTGCAAAGGAAGGATTCCTTTATCTCTCCAGGTGTCTGATTTACACCATCGAGTTCTGGGGGCAGGTGCAAAGGGGAAAATTTATCAGATTTTGAAAGGCTTTTTCAAACAAGGAAAAATATCAACAACTAGGTCTTTTTATTACTATGATTATCCAACATGATAAAAGCTTTTTACTTGTATGGATTTTAAACTTAGTTCATTTATTTAAAAAAGTTTAAGTATGATAACATTGTATGTTGCTCAGAAATACATAATTGGTTATGTAATTATCAATCCTTTCATTGAAGATCCAGGTTTGTCCATTGGGTTATATATCAAGTGTTTGGGGAGGGGACTATTTCTTCTGTAAAACAGACTCAATTCACACTGCTGCAAGGACTCCGTGCAATGGATAAATAGCTTAACACACATGGGAATGAAGCTCAGTGCAAACCTTGTTTTCCACCACTAGTATTTTCTTAGTCATTTAGTTTTCTCTTTCCAATGGCTTTTGATACTGATTTTGTTAGCAAGCTGTCTTTATCATGTCTTTTTAGAGTCTTTAGCTTAAATTTCACAGATGAATCAATTCTGTTTTTGCACACATATCTCATTAGCCTGTGTAATACAGTAGTGATTATAAGAATTACTAGAGATGCAAACATGAGTAAAATTATATACAAATAGAACTAAATTGTGTCCTAAACCCTGGCTTTCTCCTTTCTCTCACAAAGATGGAAGTGTAGAGTTAAAAGAAGCGTTCCAAACTCTAACTTCGTCCTAAAAGTTCTTCCTATTTTTGCCATATTTAAGTATATTGCTGTCATTTAAAAAGGAGCTATTTTCTCTTTCTGCCTCATCAAGGTGCATGACTTTGTCTATTGTATCTGAGAGCAGTGTGGTGTAATTTTGAGATGTAAGAATGACTTGATTATACTAAGACATATTTTATACTTGAAGCTTGCATCTTAAAATAGTTTCAGATTTGCCAGAGAGAGCGAGAGACAGAGACAGAGACAGAGACAGAAGACAGAGACAGAGACAGAGACAGAGAGGAGACAGAGGAGACAGAGACAGAGAGAGACAGAGACACAGAGACAGAGACACAGAGAGACAGAGAGACAGAAAGAGAGAGAAAGAGAGAAAACATCTTAGTGGTACAGATTTCTCATTTACCATGCAGTAAGACTCCCTTACCACCAACATGTAACTGGCTTTTTTATTTAATGTTAAAAGCATTTCACTTGGACAAGTAAGTCCAAATGTACAACAAAATGTCCTTTATAGTTTTCATTCCTTTCATATTCCTCATGACTTATCTGTGACTACAAGAAGGCTCTATCAAAGATCTACACACACTTGTCTTAACTGTTGAGCAGCCTTTCTTTTGAATAGGGTCAGCACTTGATTTAGAGTTTAGGAAATGATCCCACCCCCATTTCTAATACCTGGTATTCATGTAAACTGATTCCACAGGTGGCCAGCCATGTGTCTCAGACAAGGTTAGTAAAAGAAACCCTCACTGTGGCCCCAGTAATGAAGAAGTGACCTTAGAAGAAATTTTCTAGCTTGTGGGAATCTACCTAAGTAGGAACAGAATCAGAAGAACAAGAAAAGGGAAGAGAGAATGAGAGCTAGAGCAAGTAGGGAGAGACAGGGAATATTGGTGCTATGCTTTACCTTTTCCTTTGCCAGGGGCACTTGAAGTTTTTAACTTCTGTCCTTGTGTTATCTTTAATGGCTTTCCCCTTTATCCTTAAAAGTCGTAAATGAGAAAGCTCTTTATTGAAACTCCTGAGGTTTTCTATCTGTAACCTCAGCTGTTTCCCCAATTATACAAACTAACAAATACTCTTAACAGAAGTAGATGGAGCTTAAACATTTCCTTAGCAGCACGCAAAATTTGGAAGTAAAATGGGGCAATAAATTAAAGGAATTACAGGAAAAGAAACCAAGAGACAGAACGTACAAGGAAGACATCAGGTAGGAGAGATAAGCCAGATGCCATGGCCTTGTATAGGAAGCTGTTCTTTATTCTAAGGGCAATGTGGAACCCTAAAAAAACTTCCAGCCAGAGCAAGATCAGACGTACAGATCATCCTCTGTTCTACACAGAAAGAAGGGAGGATAGCTCTGAAGGGAAGAAGCTGACCCAGGAAGCCACAGTGGCACCTTGAGTTGGGGCTATAGAAGAAGCAGTTGTGTTTGGCATGCATCCATGTGACTCTGTACATGTCTGGCTTGGAGTCCTATTAAGATAAATTCCCTCATAATCCCAGTCTCCATCCCTTATGCAAATCAAACTACTATGGCCTAAGATACAACTTGTGCAAAGAAACATTTGCCCAATTAGTGAAGCTCAGCAATTTGATAGTTGAGCACAACTGCAGAAGCAAAGCCATCTTCAAATTTTCAGTTCTGTCTACCATAAGGGGAAGAGCCTCCTCCATCGACTCCCGCTTCTACCATGTTCTGCTCAAATGAATGATGTCAGTCCAACATGGACTGCACACTCTAAGACCATAAGCAAAATAAGTCCCGCCCACTCCACCTACATTGACTTGTTCCAAACAGCATTGTGGTCACAACTACATAAAGTTAACCTACATCATTTTCAACTGCTTTCCTCTGGGAAGTTTTTCTTTTCCTCCTACCCTCCAGACAAGATCAAATAAATAAAGTACTTATTGGTTTAGTTTACATTAGAATTTGACTTCCCTTGTCTTTTGTAGTACAATAATGCCTGCTGCACTGAAATAAAGGTTGACTTCGTAACGGATCGCTCATCAGCAATGCTTCCTGCAGACTCCCCAGAAGCCCATGCATTCTTTTTAAATGGAAGTGTTTTTAGATCCAATTAACTATCCTTGTCAGAGGATTCAGCCATTCATAATTAGCTTTGTGTGCAGGCATACATACACACAAGCTGGGGAGGAGAAAGTGTACAGTGTATGCATGAATAATAAGCCTTCTCTGAAACTAAAAATGTTGTCCAAGGTAAAGTATACATATGAAATGATCTTTTTCCATTTTTGATAACTTCTACACTGAACGATCACCAACCACCCACCCTGCTTTCTTATTCCACATGGGTTAAAACAGGTTTTTTTCCCCTAATAATAAAGGAAGACTCAGTAACTTTCTTCTATTCCTGGAAAATGCACAGCTGATGGAAATGTCTTGAGAAAAGTATTTAGTGAAGGCCCTTTAGCTTAAGATCGTCACACCATGGTACTTTGTCCCTTAGAATAAGAGCAGAGTGTATGCATTTGAGTAAGATAGTGAAGGAAGGTGGCACTACTGTGCTTAGCCAGAGAGACAAATGTCATTACAAGGGACTCTTGATCCAGAAGATCTTGGCTGGAGTTCTATTAAGAACACTTCCTAGCTGTGTGTTAAGACTGCAAGCTGTCTCCCTTAAGCCCCGCTTTCCACATTGGAAGACTGAGAACACCAAACATAGAGGGCAGTGATGACATCCCCCTTGCTCCACTGTGAGACACATCACAAGAGAGACTGACTTAAAAACATATCTGTGAATCATAAGTGCTGAGACAAGTATATGTAGTACTGCTTTCCAGGCTGTCTTAAAAAAAAACAAAAAACAAAAAACAAAACAAAACAAACAAACAAACAAAAAAAACATTAGGAAAAGCAAAGCCCAGATAGAGCAACGGAGTCACCAAGAGAAGTGCCCTGGCTCTCTGTTCAGAGTAAAGATCTGTCATATCAGTGCAGTGCTTCTATGTCATTCAGTCCCTCAACAACAGGTACAATTACTTGTCAGACTCAATTTTAGAATCCTTATACTGGTTAGTGATCTTACAGTCAGCATTTGAATGAAGAAACAGGAAGTGTCAAGCCTTCTCATTTCCTATTTTAGGCCGAATCCCTTAACTAAAGAAGAAGAGCTGGGAGCGTCTATCTCACTCTCAGAATCACAGAAATCAATTTCATCCCAAATACCTAACCACTTCCAGTTTCCCTATAATTGACCGTCTCTTAATGCTGAAAATACCCTACCCCAGGAACTAATTCAGCCCACCATGCCAAAGACAATCAGTTCTTAGAGGTCACATGTCATTGAATGTCTACAGTATGTCAGGTACCATAATACACTCTTAATTGTCTGTTTACTACTTAATCATTTTGAAGCATGTAATGTAACTATCACCTTTATTTTATAATATGAGGAAAACCAAGTCAGAGTCATTGAAAACCTTGTTAGAATCACAAAGATAATATACCTTGAGGACTGAACGCCAGCAAGCTCTGAATCTAATCTATTGTTACTTAGCATGTGATACGAATTCTCAGCATGTCCTCAACTCTCTTGGGAAGCAGAGTTCCAAGCTGCTTCCAGTCTAGGCTACTCTACAGTCTTTCAGTTATAAGATATATAATTGAAAAATAAGTCTAGTAGGTATGTCACTCCATGTTAATGGAAAGATAACGGAAGAAGCCTTGATTCAAATCCTGCCAAAATGTTTCCTGGCTTTTTTGCTCTGTTTTGAATTCGTGTGTCCATTTATGTATATGCCATTGTGTCTATGTGTCTGTGTGTGTCTATGAGTGTATCTATAGACTCAAGTGTCTGTGAGAGTTTGGGTCTGACTGTGTGTGTGTGTGTGTGTGTGTGTGTGTGTGTGTGTGTGTGTAAGCATGCATGTGTTTTGTGCATGTTTGTATGTGGGGGGGGGGGTTAGGGGATGTTTGGTTATGGGATTGAACCCATGTTCTTTCCCATGTCAGGCAGGCACTGTATCAATAAACAATAGTCACAGTCCCTGGCTCCCAATGCCTTCTATCATTTTTTAAAATCATGTATCACTGAGACAATACATCTTATATCAATGTGATATAAACAATGAGAGTCTATGCTGCAAATATTTTATAACCTGAAAAACTTAGTATGTTGTTACAGTGATATTTAATTCATTCACATCAAGTTAATTACAGTTTTAAAGCTTCATGTGTTATCACTGTACAAACTAAATGACTGTTAGCCTCTTTTTTTATTTAGTTTCAAATTTTGTTTTCGAAGTCTGTATCTCCCAAATACTTCCGGCTGCCGAAGCTGAAAAAAATCCTACAACCCTTCATTCCTCCTTCTAACAAGTTTCCAGTTTCCATGTGAGGCCATTCCCATGCCTCTACCCTCCAACAAGGGCTTTTGCCAATGACCTTAGAGGTCTAAGAACAATGAGCCAGTCAGTTTCCAGTGGAATATCAGTGGTAACCTTTATGGGGTTGAACAGCCCTTATGTCCCAGGGCACCTCCTTACGCATGGCGTAAAGAACACGTCATAGCACTGAACTTGTCAATGAAAGGCTTAGGAGTTGCCAACAGTGGGAAGACTTCATGCATCATAGACCAAAGAGCGAACAAGGAAGATGGTATTGCTCATATCAAGTCTGCCTTCAATCACGACAAATACAAACTGAGGATCCAGCTGCTACTGTTAGCTTTAAGCTCCTCATACTTACCTACTAACTCCTCGGAGGTTTTGTTTCACTGTCTGTAATGTAATGATTATAATGTCATCTTCCTCGGACTGTTGTGATGAAACATGAATCAGTTTAGCCCATGTTGCATGCCTAAAACAGGACCTAGAAACTGGGAAATCACGAGTTAATGATGGCTTTCTCCTATTTGACCCAGAGGACTGGGAAGGGATTGCTCAAAGCAAGAGTGAAAAGTAAGATATGGTTAAATTTTGATAAGACTCCAAAACTTTGTTCATATCCTTTAGTTCAATAAAACAGCCATGTCAATAAATTGTTTCTTGTTTTTTTATGTGTCTTGCATGATTTGTTTTACATTTTCATTTTCATAGTAATTACTTTCCAAGAACAAACAACCCGGGACCAAAAGAAGAAACAACATAGAGTGCCCTCTCTCTCTCTCTCTCTCTCTCTCTCTCTCTCTCTGTGTGTGTGTGTGTGTGTGTGTGTGTGTGTGTGTGTGTGTGTATTCAAAGCTCTGTGTGTTCAAAGCTCTCTCTCCCTCTTTCTCTCTATCTCTCTTTGTGTGTGTGTGTGTGTGTGTGTGTGTGTGTGTGTGTGTGTGTTCAAAGCAGGTGGAAGATTTGGGAAAGGGACAGCCATGACTCCCATTCCTTCCGTGAACGTCATCCTAATCTCACCATTCCCATCCATGTCTTTTTACAACATACACTCCTCAGTTTCCATGTCTCACTCAGTGAAGTCTGATTTCTATGCAAACTGGAAGGGGGAGACTGTCTTTCTAATTAGAGGAGACTGCATCCTGTCTTACCGTCCAGATGCATCTTGGAAACCCACAGGTCCAGCTGGCTCCTCTTCAACAACAGCAGTAGATAAGGAAGCAACACGTCTGACCAATCTGAACATTATCCAAGAGGAAATCCTCTCTGTGCTGGCAGGAAACTCCAAGGCTGCAGCTGGCAAGAGAACACAGGGAATAAAGTGGCAGCTATATTTGAGGGCAGCAACTGAAACTTAGCAATTTGTAGCCGGCTCTGTGCCCATTACAGACTTCTTCTCTCTGAGCCTCAAGTTCCCCACCTATAAAATGGGTTGCCAGAACTCACAAGGACTAAGAACCCTCTCAACATGAGGCCAGCAGAGTCACACAGACACTTGCAGGATGAGGAAAAGAGGGAGGCCCATATAAGACAAGAGAAACTCCCCAGGGACCTTGTTAAAACTTGCTCTAGCTTCCTGGCAAGACCTACATCAGCTTCCAGCCCCAGTTTCTTCTTGTATAAGCATCTGCAGTTTTGCATTCCAGGCAAACACTCATTCCTTGCTCTTGATCCCACAGTGCCCAGTCTACATGGCTCTGTAAGATTTCAGTGCAGGGCTACTCCCATGTCTGTCCCCTCTCCTAGGCTGTGAGGTTTTTTTTCCCCCAAGGAACTAGAGTCTAAGCTGAACGAGATGGCAACCCTACTCTAAAGAAGCACACAGGTTCCAGAGGATACAGATAAAAAAAAAATCACTTAAAAATTCAACATAGACAAGAACACAGAGAAAGAGGTCCAGGGAACCCTCCCACAGGAAGGGCCCTCAAGAGACACGGCCATGCCTCATTAATTCCCATGTGCAGCAGTCTACTAAAGTGTCTATCACACTGTGCTCTGGAAATACTCAATGAATAAGTCATATAAGCTCCCTGTTTCATTCTCTCTTATTTTTACAGCTTTCTGCATATTCTCTAGCAGCGTGTCTTAGGATGATGCTCATCACCCAGGATACGTGGACAATACTTCTGTTTAGCGATTAAGTGAATTAATGTCAGTGAGAGCTGAGCTGAAAGCTTTGCACAGCCCTGTTCATCCTCTCCCGCCATACAAATAAGCTCAGAATTCTGCAAATCTATGTTGGCATTTAGCACACAAGACATGAATAGAGGATGTCAGCCAGGAGGCTGTGATAGGCTCTAATTCAGAGTCCATCCCTAACGTCCATTAATTATTAAACACATTTTTTGTTCTACTGTCAGGAAGAGTTTAAATTTATATCACATAGGAAAAGGCTGCTGTTCAGCTCTTCCCAGCATTAATTCACTAAAGGGTTCAAAAAAGACTTTTGACCACCTACTATGTATTGAAAACTGATATAAATACAGAGGTATCTACAGGCCATCATAAAGCAAGGTCCCTTACCTGATTTAATGGGTTCTCATGCTTGTTCTGCCTGCGATAGCAAAAATCCCTTCTGTGACTTGTCAGTTCTTAAGTGCTACGTGAAGACCACCATGGTTCTCTTCTCATAACAACTGGGCCGTTTCTTTGGGTTTTGCCTCTGTCACTCTGTTATTATGCCACTCTGTCCTCCATGTGCTTTGACCTCATCTTTCTTCTTGAGTTTCTTCTGCACTTCTTCAAGACTGCATAGACCATCTATTACAGCAAGGCCTTCTGTTGGCTGTGGAATCATAAGCATGTACCATGAGTTTGGCATGAAGCAAGATCAACAGATGTTTCCTACGTGAATACATGACACACAGGAGGATTAAATGATTGTATGAAAACCTTTCCTCTTCAAAGAAAACCTTCTCCAATCCGAAATCATGGGTCAGGATCATCTAACCTCCATCAGGTCCAGTCAAGAATAGTCTCTTTCTTTTACGTCCATCATTACAGTTTCGCCAAGGACCCCTTGAACAAAATGCTGTGGCATAGCGACATATACACAGGACATTTCTGGGCAGCGAACAGTGGCTACACACAGAACTAGAAAACAGGGGTGAAAAAACCTTGAGTCTTCAGGACCTTACAGCAGAATGACTCCCATTCAGCCTCCACCCCTTCCTGTGCTGAAAAACTTCTTCAAGCTGAAACCGCAAGTAGCTGGAAATGGAAAGTATGTAGAACTGACGGAGAAGCCCAACCCAGTGGGAAAGAATTGGTTATAGGACTTATAACTTAGGACTCTTAAAACGAAGAATTATGTTCTGATATTGTACCAAAGAAACCTGTGCACTCTCCACAAGTCAGCTGGCACATGCTCAGAGACAACCACCTCAGGGTAACAAGCCCCATGCTGGCAGTAACATACAAGCACGGAAAGTGTACACCAGGATGGACTGTGGGGCCTTTCCCCTTGCTTTTTGGTGGCATTCCTTACTGGATCCAATGATTCTCAGAAGGAACATGAAGTAAAACCCAAGACACTTCTGTCCTCAGAACCACCCAGACTTGCAGGTTACCAGTCCAATTCACCCATCTGTTCTAACTGGCCAAATGTTTTAGTATCTAACCAAGCCTGGTTTCCATAGGAACCAGCTGATTAATCTCTTTTATTTCCTCAGATGTTAAAGGGGAATAACAATATCTACCTCCTCCTCCAAAAATTGTAAAGGAAGATAATCTTTTTCAGTAGATGCATATGGCCAGTTTTCACATGTTTCACCAGCACTCTTCCACCATGGTAGACTTGAACTGTGAGCCAAAATAAATCCCATTTGCCTTAAGTAGCACTTACAGAATAATGCAGTCACACAAAGCAACTAAAATAGTGCTTATCTCTCAATAGAGACTGTGTTGCCAAGAACAGGAATAAGATGAGTCTGGTATGAGACAAAGCATTGCATTTTGAAGGGGTGCTAAGGAGTGTACCATGAACATTACCTGTGCTGTTACATTTAGCGCTCACCACAAAACAAAATAAAGCAAAACAGATGTCATGATCACCTCCATACTCAGAGATCTTCAGGGAGATGTCTGCATCCAGTGACTAGGTACATACTGATTCTTAGGTAGAAATCCAAATGTCCTAATTTCAAAGCTAGTGCTCATATCTGAGACCCTGGGATGGGGTACAGAGAAGAATCTCATAATGTATGAGCAAGAGAACATTCCATATTAGAGAAAGTTTGGGGGGCACATTGGTTCGCTCCTATGTTTTAACTTTTCAGATGAAGATATTTCTGAAGTAATAAGTTCCCTTGAGGCCTAAGCTCTTTCAGCAAATGATTTTTGTGAAGAAGTTTATCTAGGTCCTTTGCAATCATAATAAGCCCACCAAATGCTGAATCACACTTGACATGTGATAGCTGATCAAGAAATAGTTTCTTTGTGTGTGTGCAGATAAGCAAACAAGTCTTCATGTCAGGGTGTGTGTGTGTGTGTGTGTGTGTGTGTGTGTGTGTGTGTGTGTGTGTGTGAATAGTAGGAGATATAGTGAGACAGAGTCTCAATGAAATGGGAGCTAGCCAATTTGATTAGACTGTGAGCAGCCAGCCTCAGAAATTCTCCTGTTTCTATATCTGCAGTACTGAGGGATCTGCACTTGCATCCAGTTGTGGGTTTTACAAAGGTTCTGGGAATCTGAACGTCAACCTCATGTTCGTGTAGTGAGTTTACCAAATGAACTGTCTTCCCAATCACGGTAATATTTTCTTAAAGAATGGAACCTTGCTTTGAAGTATGTTTGAAAGCTTCAGACTTAGCTCGACACTTACATTTCCCTACCCAAACAGATGTCTTCTCTGTGGTCACCCTTCATCTGTACAAGGCAGACATTAAGATGCTGAAATGGGAGATTATATAAACATATGGCGCTACATTCCAACAGCATAGACCTGTTTTTGTTTTGTTTTGTTGTTGTTGTTGTTGTTGTTGTTGTTTTTCCTACAGTCCTGACTAGGATTCTGGTGGCTGAAGAAAGAAAAGCTTGATAGAATTAAGGCAACCAAGACAGAACAAATGAAAATGTCCCCTTTGTTGCCAGGCTGGAGGGTCCCAGAGGCAAATGGCCAGGTTTGGATTGGTTGCCTCAGTGTCTGCCATGCCGAGTAGTTCCTGCTGATTGTGTGCCTAGAGAGAGGAAAAGGCAGCTCACTGCGTGTATTAATGTAATGGAAAGGGCTGTGAGACTGAGGTAGGAGGGAAGATGTAGGATTAAAAAAAATTACAGAGTAAACTATGCTCCAAAGAGAAACAAAAAAAATGCACAAGGGAGGAGGAAATAAATGTAATACCCAGAAAGAAATAAAATACAGAACGGCTTCCCTCTGGGTCACAGATGAATGAGCTATTTATTATTGGTCAGTATTTTTCTAACAGTGATCGACTGTTAACTGATAATGGGGAGGGAGAATGGGTGAAAGCTACACAGAGCCTAGCTTAAAAAAACAAAAACAAACAGATGCAGACATAATGAGGAGTGTCTCAGAGTGTGAGCAGATTGGATGTGGAGCCTGTAGCTGTGAGCTGCTCTACTTCGCACCATTAAGAAGAAAGCTTAGCTCTGGGGCAGACTGCACAGCCATATTATGAGCCTAGACTTGCCTTCCCCAGCCTCCCAGAAACGCAACACGTCTGAGAAAGTCCCGCATGCTCCATCAGTGCAGGCTTTTGCCGGGATCATTGCCAGCAGAGTGGTTGTCAGGGATGGTGCAAGTCAGACACAACAGCAGGCACACACCATCAGAAACCTCCAGCTGTGGTTGTTAATCCAGGGATGCAGGACTGCAAAGGGATGCACACACCTTGAAGTTCCCCGCACTCCCACTTTGTCTCCATTCCCAGCCCCTTTGGCTTGCTGCCTATTATAAACAAGCATGATTCCAAAAATTTCAATACATTTCTTATATGATAAAGAGGATAATAAGGGGTCAAATGGATGAATGAGAAGGGAGATATACAGTCACATTTGACCAGAATCTCATGGGAGTTACAGGGGCTATAAAGTACATTGAATAGTCACAATTCAGTGTCTGTATCCCACAAAGTACTTATCTCTTCAGTGGAGGTCTGGACACATCTGCTCTGTCCTGTGTGTGTGACCTGCTCTGATTTATCTCTCTGTCTTCATTTCTGTCGAACTCTGTCTATTATTATCCATTAATGCCACAATTTATAGCCTACAACATTGCTACAAAAAGTAACTGTTCTCAGGGCTGACGAAGCACCTAATGTCAGAGGGAATAGCAGTATGGACCAGTGGAACTCACTTCCCTTTCTGTCACCTTTACCCAAACAGAATGGGACAGCTCTTCTAGTGCCAGCACTTCTTTCCAGAAAGCCCTTAAAATACAGTGTGGCTCCTCTGTCTCTATGCTCACCAATTACAAGGCCCATGCTTTTCCTACCTTCTTCCACTGCCTGTATCTACCCTTGACCCTGCAATGTTCCTCCACAAGTGAGTAGAGTAAGCTTGCCAAATCAGAAAGATAGTCACATCACACTCTGCCTAAAGAAATTCAGTGGCTTTCCATCACAGAATGAAATCAGAACTCCAAATGCAAAGGGTATGACTGGACCCTTCCCCAAGCACCTTGTCTCTGTTGTGTTCCAGACATAATGTTTGCAAACCTGCCTAGCATGTTTCCACATTTGCATCGGCAACTGTCTATGCCAACAAGGGACTATTCCCAATTCCTACCCTCCCTTTACTTGTTTTTTTGTTTGCTTGCTTTTTATTTTTTGTTTTTGTTTTTGTTTTTAGCTCTTAGCCCCAAATACACTTTCCTTGATCCTCCACCTCAAGTTCATGTTTCTATTATAACATTTCTAGCTTTTAAGTGAGTTGTTCTATATGGTCTGCCTGCCTCAATAAAACAACCTGGGAGGCCCACAGATCCTGAAAACTTAATTTAAATCTCAATCTCTAGAGCCTAGGCCTCTGAGCAGCATTGTCAGTCAAATTTTTTTCAATGTGTCCTTATCCTTGGAATGAATGCGTGAACCAAACTCAACTTTAAGTAGACCCAAAGAATCACTGTTCCTTCACAATTTTCTAAGTTCAATGCCCCATCCCCCCAAAAAATCACAGAAAGGTGAAGAGACACTTCTTCAAGTTGTAATTTAGTCTCACAGCCAACTGTGTGATTTTTTTTCTTTCTCTCTCTACTATCTTTTAATTTATTATTTATTTTTATTTTTATTTTTTATTAATTTATTCTTCTTAGAGCTCAATGGTTATCCCATCCCTTATATCCTTCCCTTCTTCCCTCCCTCCCATTTTTCCCTTATTCCCCTCCCCTATGACTGTTCCTGAGGGGGACTTCGTCCCCCTGTATATGCTCATAGGGTATCAAGTCTCTTCTTGGTAACTTGCTATCCTTCCTCTGAGTTCCACCAGGTCTCCCCCTCCAGGGGACATGGTCAAATATGAGGCACCAGAGTACATGTGAAAATCATACTGTGGAGAATGTTCTGCCCATTGGCTAGATCTGGGTAGGGGTTTAAAGTTTACCGCCTGTATTGTCCTTGGCTGGTGACATAGTTTGAGCGGGACCCCTGGGCCCAAATCTGCCGGTCATAATGTTCTACTTGTAGGTTTCTAGGACCCTCTGGATCCTTCTACTTTGCTATTCTCCCATGCTTCTCTCATCTAGAGTCCTAATAAGATGTCTTCCCCTCTGTCCCAGTTTCCTGGTAAGTGAAGGCTTTTGTGGGATTCTTGAGAAGCCTATCAGATTCCATTCCCTCTTTTCCTGAAGTGGAAGAGGCAAGTGAAAATAAAAGCAGCCACCTCAAAGAGCTATGCTGCTGACGTGTGTGTGTGTCTGTGTGTGTGTGTGTGTGTGTGTGCTTGTGTGTGTGTGTGCATGTGTGTGTGTGTTTATTTGGGTTATATCTGACACGTATTAAGAAGTCCTGTGGATAGAGCAGACCTTATCATCACTGTTGTTCTTTGACTCACATCAGCTGCCTAGGGAAACAGTTCTAGAATCTACCAGTGGGTGGGGGTGGGACATCATCAGCACTGCAGTGAGAGTGTTGGGATGCAAGCAGGCAAATGAAGCTAATCATCTTCCTCCTGAGTAATAAGGAAGTCCATGGAAGGAATGCTGTTATGGAAGATGAACTGGAGTGATTTACAGTGCCGCACAAAAGGAGAATGAATAGTATTCAATTGTTTCAGGCATTAGAGGCCACAGTCCTAGACAACTTGAGGAGTCAGAACTGGTCAATTACAGTAAGAGTGATCAGTGAGTAGGATATGAAAGGTCTAGCCATTGGTACTATATTGCTTACAACCAGGACCCTGCCCTCAGGAAACTTTGGGCTCAAGCAGAGAAAACAAGAAATGATGAAAATCAAGAACAGTGACCAGTGTTACCTTGGAAACACAACCTGAGCAGTATGGAAGCACACACAGGTCTTCTGTTCATCCTCATGCTCAGCCCTATGCATCACCCATGGGGGCCTAAAACATTCTTGGGCACATTCCTAAATGAGCTTGGTACTGCTGCTCCATAGTCTCTATTTTCCTTGCAACTTCATGCTGGGTTCTGTTTCTGTCAACCAATAAGTTAAAAGAGAAAGTATAAACACTCACACAAAAAATTTTAATAGCCAAGGAATGACATGCTAAGTATCTGCCCTGTGGCCATTCCCCTTTCCCTGGGTAGAACTCAAATAACATGGGCAGCTTGGCTATGGGAAGGCCAGAAGACATAAAGAGACTGGTGGCTAATGGAAACAACTACCAATCTCCATCACATATCATGATGACTCTAAGGAGAGCCCCTTCTCTCTTTCTCCATTAATTTATTTACCATTTTACATCCTGATTGGAGTCCCCCTCCTCCCAGTGCCCCCACATACACACCCCTCTGCCCATTTCCTTTCTCTTCCTCAGAGAAGGGGGAGATGTCCCATGGGTACCTACCTACCTGGACACATTAAGTCTCTGCAGGACTGGGCACATCCTCTTCCACTGTGGCTGGACAAGGAAGCCCACACATTCCAGTTGTTAAGGAAGCCACATGAAGACCAAACTATGCATCTGTTACATTCATGCACAGGGCTTAGGGCTAGTCCATACATGCTCTTTGGTTGGGGGTGAGCACCCATGGGCCAAGGTTAGTTGAGTGTGTAGGTCTTCATGTGGAGTCAGTCCTTGACCCTCAGGCTCTCTCAATCATTCCCCCAACTCTTCCATAGGACTCCCCAAGCTCTGTCTAATGTTCGGCTATGGGGAACAGACATCTCAATGGTTATGACTCTGTGGTTCTCTCAGAATTGAAAGCTCACACATTCCTGCAAAAATGCTGCAAACAATCATATATCATTGAGTTGCATTAATGACCAATATAAACCCATGAGTCCTGAGTTTAAACAAAGACATTATGTAGTTGGTAATCAAAGAAATAACATGATCCCAGTTCATAAGTTTTCTCAGAGCTATACACTCTTTATTCATTCCAGCAAGATCAGTTAAACAAAGTTTTTTTTAAAGACTACAAGTGGAAATTCAGTTAAGGTTGATAAAACAGACTGTTTTCTTTACACTCAGTGTCACACCAAGCAGAAAGGAAAATAAAGACATACCGGATACCTGCAGGGGCTTCATCCTATGTCTAAGATATATAAATACAGAGATAACAAAAGAAACATTATGTCTAAGTTCAAAAAAGATGAAGTTTTATCTTTCCATCAGCTCAATGGGAAAGCATATCCCAAAAGGACTAGTTGGGATCTATTTACTGAAAGGGTGACGGGAAGCCATTACAATGAAAATTAAACAATGAAAGTTGAACAAATCCAAAAAGCACTTTACAACTTAAAAGTCTTTCTCATTTCCTGATTTTCTTTACTATCCAACAAAATCTTGTTAATGCAAGGTTGTCCGGGAAAAGGCAGTTTAACAAGACCCATGGAGATATCATAACCTGGGACACTGCCTGAGAGGGACAGTGACAGTGAGTCTAAGCTAAAGGTCGGTTTTTCTTTCCCCTTTCTTTCTCTCTCTCTCTTCCCTTTCCTCATTTCTAATCCAGGGCTCTTAACTCTCTCACATTGTCATTGAAGATAAAAGCATCCTTCAATAGACACACTGAAATAGCCACAGAAAGCTCCTGGTGTGCTCCAAAGCAAACAGCAGCCAGGAAAACCCTTTCCTCACAAGGACACTGAAATTTCCACCAGCTCCTTGAAGGTTCCTCCCTGGCTGTGGGAAACAAGGAAGCCACAAGTTGACCACTCTCCCAGCAATTGCTCCAGCTAGCTCTCAGGTGAAATGCAGCTTTGAAGTCACAACATGGCTATGCCAACAGGTAGAGGAAACAGCCTTGTGAACACCGTCAGCTCTGTCAAGCTTAATGAATGAATTAGACACAGAAAAGCTGCTTGAGGGAGGACACAGAAGTTCTTTGTGGACAGCCCTAGAGAATTCTGGCTCATCTCTGGGGTCATGTTCCCTGATACCCACAGCCTATGCCATTTGTCATCTTGACTCATGGACAGCTGGAACAGCCAGCCAGTTCCTGAAGGACAGAAGACACTTGGGAATATAATACACATAGGGACACAGTATTTGGCCTATTCCAGCAGCAGACTTTTGCAGGAGATAGGATGTATGGAGGAGTACATATTTGTTATGCCTCATATGAGCTAAACATGTCTAAAAGGTGAGGGAAGGACAGATGGCACACATTTGGCAAGGAGGATTTCCTTTCAGATGACAAGTCTACTAATGGAAGTGGGAAAAAATGAGATTCAATTTACCTTGGCCCTAGGGGATTATGTCCACACCCCTAACATGATATATCTGTGTCTGGTTTCTAGCCACTGAAGAAAACTTTCCACATGCACCACTCTTTTTTATATTCCACCAATAGGAGACTTTCAGTATGCCATTTATCATGTGCCTCTTCTTGTCCATCATTCCAGTTTCTGCCTTTTGGTGAGTCTCACCCACTGTTCCACCTGACACTCTCCCATCCATCCTTCTTCATGTTCAACTGTTAAGACTGTTCTGTGACATGTGTGAGGACTCTGTACCCATCTCTTGGCAGCTATAAGACTCTGTATACGTATGTTATGGCTGAACATGCATCACATTCTGATGAAGTAATCTGTTTTTGTTACTTCCAACTGGTTTTGGAAGTTTAATGGACAGGAAGCATGCCTAACTCTTCTGTTTCCTCCACAGGCAACTACTACAGTGACTGACAAGGGGCGCACATTTAACTAACACTTTTGGAATTGCTAAATCTCAGCTGGACATCTGGATTGCATTTAAAGAGGAACTACAAGAAGCCCAGAACAGTAGTCCAAGTATCTTAAAGCTATTACTCTGTACCCTTTGGACCCTGAACATATGATTAACTATTGTAGAGTTTTTGTTTCCTTGTTTAGAAAGGGAATGCACTGTATCTTCACATCAATAAGGTCACGATTAAATAACAGAAAATCGGGAGCTTAGAATATTGTTCAGTAGTAGAATATTCACATCGCACTGTGAGACCATAAATTTATTTCCCAGCTATGCCCCAAAACCTCTCCTAATTTTGGTAACTAATTGTATCCATAGTAAATGGATGAAAACCTGATAGAAATTTGCACTATATACATTTAGTGAAACTGATCCAATGCTGCTTGGTGATAAGTCAAGAGAAAAAAAAAGATGCTAGTGCTCAGTAAAATAAGAGGAGGGTCTTGGTTTTCGATCAATGCACTAAGCGTTAAATTTGGACTTTCTGCCAAATAGTCACCTGTTTCCAGAATGACAAAGAACATAGAAGCAAAGAGGCAGATATTGCTGAAATCACAAACTCCCTAGCTTCCTTTAAACATCCAGAGGTCAGTGTTTATATTTGTAAACACTTGCATTAGTTAAATTGGTCACATAGCTCACTCTTAATTAAGTTCAGCACCTTTATGGAGATTCCCCTGTAGTAGACTTTCTCTTCTCAAACCAACATTATTGACTTTGGCTAAGCATGTGCTCTGTCTGCTTTAATACCCATTCACCACAGTAACCGTGAGAGCAATGCTGTAAGAAATGCAGGTAGCCATTTTATAAAGATGTACATTTACTGAAAGTGGACTGGTTAGATTTATCCTGGCCAGAGATTTAACTTATGTCCCACTAATCCTCAAAACCCACCTAGAAGTAAATTGCCAACCTTTATTCCAAAAGTATTTAATGAGCTCTTCTGTGTACTGTGATAGAACAATAAAAATGCCATCAGGATTGCCAGCCTAATGCCAATCATGATATCTGGTGGGAAAAGAAAAGATGAACATAAATAAATATCAATTATTTTTATCATAAGTTTTCTCAGGACTTATAACTTAAAAGTGATTGAAAGATGCCTTTTATGACTAGGGACACTATTCTTAATCTAATTCTACCAATGAGGCAATAGAGCCTCAGGAGAGGCAAGCAGCTAAAGATCATCCAGCCACACACTGAGAGAGCCAGGTTTAGACTCAAGTCTACTTGAACAAAAAACATAAAACAGCCACATAGTAGGATAGAGCCAAAAATAAGCTTACTGTAGCCTAAGCCTTTCTTTATTACCTTCTTAAGAATAGGACAAAAGCCAACAATTGGCTGAAAAGGTTATAGAAATTTTCACCAGGCTACAAAAACTTAAATTGTTCCAGAAGTGTGAGTAAGATTCATACTGGTAGAAAGCAAGAAGGGAGGTGCAAGTAGAAAAAAATGTGGATAATTTCAATGGGCTTCCTAAGTGCCAAGTGTTAGGGAAGATGTTTTCAGTTGTGATATTTCAGTGTGAAATTCTTAAATTTTTAAATGAACAAATATAAAAGTAAATGTTCAAAATTTTACTTTAAACATGATAAAACTGAATTTCAGGGAGATTAGGTATCCATTTGAGATGCCACAATTGGTAACTGATGATAAGGAACACTAGGCATGGAAGAAAAACTGGCATGCTACATGCAGGAAAGGCTAACAGCTGGAAAGTGATAGTGGGAACTAGTGAGAAATGCAATTGGGAAGGGTAGTAAACCCATGAACACTTTCAAAAAACACTGGAGAAGATGGAGAGGGTTATTGAAATTGTGACTGGAGACAATGAAGCTACAGTGGATTCACAAGTGAAAACAGAAATCTCAGAGACAAAAATGAGGCTCCCTCTGACCTTACTCTCACCTTGAAATCATCCTTCCCAAGTCTGGCTCCCCAAACATGTCTGTTATGCTGCATTAGCATTTCTGGCACCTCTTCTCTGCCAGACTGGCTATTCAATAACACAAACTATGTCATTCAAATCTCTACATTCTCTTGTCACTTGTCACAAGACCGGGCACAAAGGATCCCAGTTATAGCTGGAAAGAAAATGACAATCATCAGATAGATGAGCAAGGGGAAAATGATATCACAAAAAGCAAACAATCTCTGTGCAACAAGAAGTTAGGAGACCATGCAAGGTGGCCTGGGTTAGCAGAGATCATGAAAGCACAACATGATTATATCAGATAGAACGTGAGGATCATCATGATGACTGTAGAGAGCACTCAACTCTAGAGAGGAAGCGAGGGGTGGGTAGGCACTGATCAGGGGGCAAAGTGATGAAGTTGATGCTTAGAACCTATGGAGAGAAAGAAAAGATGGGATGCTATGTACTTGTAACCCTAGCACTGAGTAGGTGGAAGCCAGGAGGTCTCTGAGACTCACTGGCCATCCAGCCTCACCTAGTCAGCAAGTTCCAGGTCAATGAGAGACCCTGTCTCATAAAACAAGGTGGGGAGCATCTGAGGAATGACACCTGAAATTGTCCTATGGCATCTACACATATGAAGATGCAGAGGGTAATGGTATGTACACACACTGAAGATACACACCACACACACACACACACGAGACAGAGAGAGAGAGAGAGAGAGAGAGAGAGAGAGAGAGAGAGAGAGAGAGAGAATATGAACCAGGATTTCAGAAAAGAAACCAAGAATACAGCATGAAAATTGATTTGAGACAAGGTTCTAAAAATTAAGAATAGTCAGCAATGAGATCTGTGTGTGTATGTCTGTCTGTGTGTGTGTGTGTGTGCACAGTGCATGTGTGTGTACACATAAATGTTTGTATGTGTGCATATAGAGGCCAGAGGTCAATGGTAGGTATCTTGCTCTATTGTGTTCCACTTCATATTTTAAAATGGGTCTCTCGATGAACCAGGAATTCACCAGTTTGGCTAAAATGCCTGGGCAGAAGGCTCCAGGGATATCCCTGTCTCTGCCTCTCCAGCACTGAGAGACACACATCATCATGAGTGGTCCTGAGGGAGCAAACTCAGGTCTTCGTGCTTGATCATCCAGCACCACGCTGCCTGAGCCATCTTTCCAGGACTGGTGTTCAATCTGATGGTGTTGCCTAGGATCAGCAATGTGATGATGCTATAATTTAAAGACAGCTTGTGGGGATGGATACATGCTGCTCACACAGTCAAAAGATGAGAAAGAAGTGAGGAAAGGAGTGAAAGACAGGAACAGAGAAGAAGGGAAGAGACTGAGGAGCAGGAGAAAGAAAGCAATGCGTGCTGCCTTTGTGGGTTTTGTAGAATAGGTAGTCAAACCTAGCTCTTGAACAAACCCTGGTCCCACCTGTTTTCTTTTAGAATTTCTTTTTGAAATTTTTGAGATTGTAATATAATTATATCATTTCCCCCCCCCCAATTCCCTTTCTTCCCTCAACACCTTCTATGTCCTTTCTCTCTTCAGATACATGGCCTTATTTTTCATTGCTAGTGCACTACACAGATGTGTATAAACAAATAGATTCTAAAATACAGCCAGCTGAGTCTATATAAAGTTCCTTGTATATATGTTTTCAGATCTGACTTCTCGATACTAGAAAACCTGTTGGTATGTTCTCCCCTGGAGAAGACTATTTACCCTGCTCTCAGCATTCTTTTGTTGCCTACTGCTCTTTATATAGAGTGGAGACCTCCCGAACATTCGTTCTCCGCTCCCTTCAGAAGCTTATTGTTGCTGTTATTACTCCACTCGTGTTTAGACCACGGTGCTGCTGAGACTGTAAGGATATATCTGAAGGTGCCAGGCAAGCTTCCCCAGGAGAAAAGAACAACTGTCCTACCGAGCTTTGACACGGATGAGCCACAACCACCACCAGCATGACACAGTAGCCTTAAGGGTACAGTACTAGCACACATATATTGGCAGTAACCACCAACTCTCTAATCGAACTCAAGAATCAAATCATGCCCAGTACTGGAAACTTAGCCAAACTACCCAGGGCCAGCGAAGTCATGGATCTTGGAGAAGAGCCTATACTTTACAATCTCCTAAACCAGCATAGTCTCTAATTGCATTCTAAATATTTGTCCTTATACCCACATATAAGGGTAGTCTTCGCCCCTCATCAAAGAAACTTTTTTGAAACTGAGAGAGATCATTACAGAAAAAAAAAAAAAAAAAAAAACCAAAGAAACAAACAATCAAAATGCAGCATTTTAGAGCCCGGTATCAATAGATACAAAAATTACAGAACCTAAGGCTTAGGGACCATTTTGGAAGAGTGGGCAAATTTTGAAAATCAGATGAACAGGGAGGTTGCTGTATGTGCCTTCTAGGAAAATAAAGTTTTATTTGAACATGGTCCTTCTAGTGATTTAAGGGATATTTTTTGGCTGTCATACCATCATAGCAAAATTAATTACAACAAAACTTGCCTGGCATATAAAACACAGAAACAGGTTTTCCAACAAAGAATACAATAGTGTAGCCCCCAGAACAAAACAGGACCTCTAAACAGGAAGCAATGGACTGAACGCCTTACTGTGGGATTTGAACTTTCTCCTATAGGCAATGAAGCCCACCCTAATACCCTCACATATAAAATCATTGTCTATAGATGCATAAAGGTAAGAAAAACTAAGGGGTTTCTACCAATGTGGTCTCTGCATAACATGAACGTTTAATCAGCTAAGTTCTGCTCTGAGGTCAACTCAGTAAGAATTAGGAACCATCTAAGTGCTCTCCTGTCCAAAGAAAAGACACATCTCCTATTCACAAGTTTTTAATGAACATTTAAAAAAATATGCTAAAGGCACAAAGTGTCATAAAATGTTTGAAGTTATCTATGTACTCACATAGTAACACAAACGAGATTGCCCTGAGGGACAAAGATATGGAAGGGAATTCTGAAATGGGTGAAATTGAGACATATAGTCTGCTAGCAAAATTGGCAAGCAAATAAATGCACCATGTCCACATAGAAAACCAAGTAGACAGAGGCTGCCCAGGTCCAACCTTGCCTGAGCTAATGCTAAGAATAAATCATTTATCTTAAAAAAAAAAAAAAGAAAGAAAGAAAGAGAGAAAAAGGAAGAACAAAAAGAAAGAAAGAAAGAAAGAAAGAAAGAAAGAAAGAAAGAAAACCAAGTAGACAAACACCCATTCAGCTTGGGAATAGCTCTAGCCATGAAGAAAGTCTCCACAAAGTGGGGGGTGGGTGGGGGTGAGCTCCTACAAGTGGAAAAAAATAATCAGGCTAAGAAGAACAAGCTTTCCACACAGCGTGTGCAAAGCCCCCAGTTTAACATGAGCCAACTATGGATGCAAACATAAAAGAGGGTAGGTGAATCTGAGCAGGAAATGAGCAGCCAAAAAAACAACTGGCTTCCAAGGACAAGGCTAGTGTGGAGCATGAACGGTCCAGTCAACCGGGCTGTTAACTGGGTTTCCATGAAGGAGGGGACCATGATGTCATTGCTCGTGGCAGAATTTCCCATGGTCTTTCCTTTCTGGGCATGGGAAGATTGCCCTTCAGCCATCATCCTTCAGACCCCTGGAAAAAGTACCTGGACCAGAGACAAGAATAACAGCACATGAAAGGCCCGTAGTAATCCCCTAACTTGACCTTGACTCTAAGACACTTGTTAGAAAGGGGCAGTACCCACGTCTGTGCCAAGTGTCACATTCCTCAAGCCTGGAGCATCTCCAGAAAAGATTTGGGCAGCTAATGTCTATCCAACAGGAGACATTAGTCAAATGATCCAGAAGAGAACGAAGAGAGGAAGAAATCTTCCTGGTTTGCACTGCATAGTGGGTCATAGCCTTTGTTGTTCTCACACCTGACCAATTCTCAGTGACATTTCCTTCCTCTTTCAGGAAAGGACTCTGGGAAGTGATTTATATAAAAATGATGCCACGGGGAAGATAGCCACATGACCCACTGTCAATGCTAATGCGACCTCTTGAGCAAAAGGAACAGTTTCTGACTTTTGTTCCTGAAACCTGAGATTATCACAGAAGAGAGACTCACGCCAGATTGCAGTTTGGTCTGAACAGAAGTCCAAGACAGACGCAGTACCAATTGGAAGTGTTATCCACCAACAGGACAATATGGCCCTCATAGGCAGATAAATATGGGTTTAAAACTAGGCTCCAAAAAATTAAAATTAAAATTAAAATTAAAAAAATAAAACTAGGCTTCAGTCCCTAGCTTCTCTGTGACCATACGTTTGGTACTAAACTTTTCTGAGTCTCCTTTTCTCACCTATAAAATAAACAATACATTCTAGGTAACAGGTAAAATATTTTATTGTCAATTGCAGTATTTAGCAATGAAATTTCTGTTGTCAAAATTATACATTGGTTAAATGCACAGATCATTTACTTAACCAAATACAATTTTCTTAAACAATAATCTAATGCTTTATTAAGTAGCTACTTATAAAATAAAATATTTACTAAAGATTTATAGAAACTTTTTTATTGATATACAGTAGTTTTTTGGAAATTTTTGTTAAATGTGGATATAAATTATTTACTTGATTTGTAAATCAGGATGAACAGGTTCATAATTATAAATCTACCGAATACAAAGTCATTTCAATATCTGGGTAGTTTACAGAGACCAGCAAGTGAAGGGCAAAGTCCACAAAGGACTGGAAAATACCACAAGGCCCTCAGAAGCAGCACAAATCTGGACATCATCACTCACATACCATGTTGGTATTTTTGTATCTTTGGTTGTTGTTGTTGTTGTTGTTGTTGTTGTTGTTGTTGTTGTTTTATCTTTCCCACCTCTTCATCACACATTTGTTCATTGTAGTGGTACCTACTGCCTGCACCAAGCAGGTGAGGGAGACTGGATGGCTGCTGCCATTGGCCCAGTGAAGGCCTGGGTCTAACTGTATATTTTAATCAATTCTACCCCTAGAAATTTATAGTATGGAAACTTTGGAGCAGTAGACAAAGATTTCTCTGTAGGAAAAGAGGAGTACTTAGCAATAGCAGAAAAGGAGTAAAAGAACGTAAGAACTTGACAGGCAAATGATAAGAGTTTGATTTTATTTTAAATTGAAGCATTGTAAGTGCATTAAATACGTATGTGCAGCAATAACAATTAAGTGTATATAGATTGGGCAGACATTGAAAAGCAAAGGAACAAACCCATACTTAAATCTTTAAAAAGGACAGAAATTCACCAATGTTTTCCTGTAAACTATTTATATAAATAAATGAAAATGCTTAAAACAGAATAAAAATTTTCTGTTCTTCCTCCAACTATCTGAAAATTTAGAAAACCAAGTTTCAGTGAATGCCACTAGTATGTGAAGAAGAAACCATGATCACTTAGCCATCACTGGCACAGCGGGGGAAGCTTTGGGGGATCAGACCCAAGAACAATAAAGACGCAAGGGAGCAGTAACAAAAAAAACAGAAACAAAAACATGAGAGGCGGGGAGTAGTTGAAATAATAAATGTTTGATAAAACATATACTGTGTTGGACTTAAATATTATATAAGGAGCACAAGCATTAAACTGTTACATGACATCTATAATGGCTAATCGTCATTGTCAGCATGGCCGCTGCATTCCAGATCATCATAAAAACATGTGTCTATATAAATCAGGGAGAGTCTTTCAAGTGGATTTTAACTGAAGTGGAAAGAAAGACCCTGAATGCGGCTATACCAGCCCATGGCCCGGGGGTTCCAGCTGAGTTTTTAAAAGGAGACTAGAGCATGAGCCTAGTCACTCTCTGTTTCCAGACTGTAGCTGCAGTCTGACTGGATGCCTGATGTTCCCATGGCCACGCCTTCCCACCAGGATATGCTATTTCCCCTCAAGGTGAAAAGCAGTAAGCCTTTCTTCCTTTAACTTGCTTCCTGTGAGATATTTGACCACAGGTATAGGAATGGCAACGGGCATGGCATTCCATGACAAACATGAAACACTTGTTTTTATTGTGTCAGCTAAAGATGAATATAGTCTTGAAATATTGAGCTCAAACATATCTCTTGAGCATCAAGAATACTGGTGATAATGATGCCCATACACTCAGGTTCCGCTGAAGACTGTCATCCTGGCTGACATGTAAAATCCTATTGGCTGAGAAAGCACATGGCTTTTCCTTGCTGTGTTCAGAGACAGGCAGGGAAATGGGTTTTACTGAACAACAGCAAGAGTGACAAAAACCTGTGTTTGCAGTTTTGGCAGTTGTGTTTATGGTGCAGAGACAGCCATTCCTGCCTCAGTCTTACCATACTTGCAGCACAAAGGTGTCTTGTTTTCTTGACTGGAAACAATGCCTTAATGTGTTTTTATTAGTCAGGGCTCTCTAAAAGCGCAGAACTCTCTCTCTCTCCCTCTCTCCCTCTCTCTCTCTCTCTCTCTCTCTCTCTCTCTCTCTCTCTCTCTCTCTCTCTCTCTCTCTCTCTGTCTCTCTCTCTCTGTGTGTGTGTGTGTGTGTGTTTTACAGTGGCTTACAGGCAATGTAGGTTCTAAGGGGAGGCCTGATAGCACTCAAAAAAAAGAATAAGCAGGATACCAAGATGAGACTTGATAGCCTATGACCATATAGTGAGGAAGAAGGTCCCCCTCGGTCTTAGGCCTAGCGGAGGGGAATAGGGTGAAAGTGGGAAGGAGGGAGGAACAGGAGGATACAAGTAATGGGATAACAATTTAGTTGTAATCTGAATAAATTAATAAAATTAAAATAAAAAAAGAAAGCCTTAAAAAATAAAATAAAATAAAAAAGAAAGCCTTAACAACATTGGGAGAAAAAGCATGCAGGCAAAAAGAAAACATTTCCTTCCTCCTTGATTTCTTCGTTAAAGATTAATATAAGTGCAATATTTCTCTCTTCCCTTCCCTTACCTCTCATACAGTCCTCCCTATTTTTATTCAAATTTATGACTTCTATTTTCATTAATTGTTATGACATGCATATAGGAGCACATTTGTGTGTGTGTGTGTGTGTGTGTGTGTGTGTGTGTGTGTGTGTGTGTTACTAAATATAAGCTATTCAGCCTGTATAACGTTACTTGTACATATGTTTTCAGGAATGACTATTTGGCCCTGACAATCAGTTTGTATGTTCTTCCCTGGGAAGGACTACCTATCCCATTCTCAAAATTCCTCATTTGTATATAGTTCTTTGTGTAGGACTGAGGCCACCAGAAGGTGTGGCCCAGATATAGGGTGGATATTCCCACCTCACATAATACAGTCAGAAAAATTCTTCTCAGGGGTGTCATTTAGTTGACTCCAGAAAAAGCAAAGCTAGCAACCAAGATTCGCCATCAGAGTGTTTGCACAACAGAATCCATCATTTACATTTTTGTCATAATAATGACATTCCCTGTCCCAATCAGTCTTTTGGTCTAAGGAAGATGAAAGATGTGAGTAGCTGACATGTAACTTGAGAAAAAAATAATAAGAATGGGACCTTTATTATCTAATCCCAGACATCCTACTGTGTGGATCTGAAGGAGCCACAAGGCATCCTAGCAGCTTTCTCAACCAGCATGTCTAGTTACAGCTGATATACAGCTTATACGAACTTCTGTGTGCCAATCCTCAAAACATTCATGCATATATGACTAAGCCACTGAGAGGCGAAGCATTGGATGATAGCTAAGTGATAGTCATAAATGAATTTCCTTATATTGAAAAAAATCTAGGAAACTACAAAATAATATTTAAAAAATGCACTATTTGGAAAATTAGAAAAACACAACTGTTGAGTTGATTTTTAGAGAAACTAATAAGAGATATGATGGTAACAAGATTAATCAAACACATAAATGAAGAGAGAAAAATTAAGAACATAAAATGCAAATACAGACTTCAATTTAAGAAAAGAAGAGTAAAGAGATGCATAATCTTAAAGAGAAAAGACCTGAGGGAGGAGGATGATGTGATTATACTATTATCTCAAAAAGATTTATTTTAAAGAAAAACTAAAAATGCTCCAAAATCTTAACAGCTATGTACAAAGCACGAGGTGAAAATTCGAGTTCATATAAGGCAAAGTAGCTCAGCTAATAAATTCAAACTAGTAACTCATCAACTCATCAAGAGCCATCAGTGAGAAATAAAATAAAACAAAAACTTGTAACTGCATGAAAATTGGTGAGATGGTGCTGGAATCATTCATTTTGAGTTAAAACAAGATAAAGACACCCCAGATCATTTCTATAAAAACAAGGCGTAGGAAAATAAATGAACTATACTTACAATAGTATGATTAAAATATAAATACACACAACAATTAATAAAGATATATAAATCACCCATAGGTGGCATAAAACTCAATAGAAATGTTAAAGAAAATCTAAATAAGTGTAATTTCCATAGCATTCTAAGTGCAATTGATGTCTGGAAGACTCTAACTTTCCCAACTAATCTAGCACTTAAGGTAACATCAGCAAACATTTTAGCAGCACTCTTCCTAAACCTTCATCAGTTGAATCAAAGATTCATATAGGAACAAAAATCCAAGAATAACTAAGATACACCTCAGGTGCTAGGTGTTGAGACTTGTCCTAAAATTCAGAAAGTTCATATAGTATGGGAGCAATGATTTACCAAAAGGCAAATGAGAGAAAATAGAAATCCATAAACAAACAGGGACCCTCCCTTCCCCTAAAAAAGACTTCATTGTGACAGAATGAGGAAAAGACAAACTAATTGACAATTTGCAACAGAATAAAGGTAGTTTACCTGTTCTGAAATGGTATGTGATCTGAGCAAGCCATCAGCGTCAACTTCAGATGGGATCAAGATTTAAACGTGAACAGCCTAGCAATAAAGGCTGTAGAAGCCATTGAAAAGAGTGTATTTATGGCTTTAGTACACATCTTAAAGAAAAAGATTAACCCCTTTCACCACACTCAACTTAAGAATTTTATTCATTTAAAGACACAACAAAGAAGCAAAAAGACAGGCTAATTGTAAACTTTTTTTAAGCAAAACCAATGACAGTTTTACATTTGACATATATAAATGTTTTTCACCAAAGTAAATTTTTTATAAAGATAGTCTGATAGAAACAGAAAAACATTATAGATGGGGACAAAGATGAGAAAGTAAAAATGGTCTAAACCCATAAGAAGTTCAACTTGTTTAGTAATGAGAAATGTGAAAGCTAACCCCCTTGATGAGCTACCATTTCAATCATAAAAGAATGGTGAAAGGGCAACAAGACCTCTCATTTGTAGCTGTAGATTCCATGGGAGAATTTTTAACAGATATATCACACAAGCAGATAGACCTCAAAGAATGAACCTTGTTCTAAAAACATACTCAGCATGGCAAAACTGAAGCTCTTCATGGGCGGTGACCACCAACGAAGTCAAGAGTGGTCTGAACAGCACTGTTCATCAGCAACCGGCCTGAAACCCATCCAAGTGCTCATCATCGGTGAAATAACTGTGTTAGTGCCGCAGCCCCACTCTGAAATACACCGTCACAGCGACAAGGGATCAACACAGCTCTGTACATTAATGTAGAGAGGCCCAAAGATTAAAGGAACAAGGAATGCAATCCTCTCCGTGTAAAGATGCAATTAGGCAAACCTGAGCACTGCGTCTAGGGGCTTCATGGTGGGTGGAAAAATTACAAAATTATACCATGAAATGATTCAGTTGAAGGGGAGCTGGATGTGCAGGCAGGAAGAAGCATCAGTAGCCCACTGAGGAAGTGGTGATTATTTCCGAAGATCAATATCAGGTACCCAAATAGTATTTGCTACTTCATTCTGTGTGAAATTAGTTATTTATCCAATAAACAATGAAATCAAAAGGGGCTTTTATGTTTGCCTGAAGTTTGTTGAATCAAAGTGGGGCATATGCTAAAAGGACACAGAAGAGAGTGACATTGAGGAAACACAGAGAGAGTAGAATAGATGGGCAAATTGAAGTCACTTATTTTTAGAATAAATTCCTTAATGTCTTCTTTTCTGAGGTCTACATAAGCTCTAATCACCTTTGCCCTAGGTTCTGGGAATTTCAATTTGCATGTTGATAAGAACTCCACAAAGCATGCTGCTCTAAAGGGAAAATGCTATTTCAGAGGAATAAGCCTGTTACCAAATTCTATTCTGCACAAAGCCATGCAAACACTCCACTGTGTGAAAGATGGCTTTAAAATGGGGCAACCCTTAATAGGTGAATTAGGTGAAGAAATGAACTTCCAGGTGAATAGAGAAAAGGCGTTGTAGTGTTTAATTTACCCCACACACACTGGTATATTTATCTACCTCTTTCCATTGCTCTGAATCTCCATGATGTCGACCATCATAGCACCTGAGCTATTAGATGAGAGATAGTACATTGGAAGAAAGCTGTTAACTAAATGGGGCTTCAGTGAGTCTAATGAAATGTACTTTCCATACACAACAGGCCCTCAGAGGGAAGAATGGGCAATTTACAGGAAGATTTATGTTCACCCTGAAGTTGGACCTATGCCAGGTTTTTCAACACTGGGTAAATTCATTTAATACTATATTTATTAAGTGGGGGTTAATAATTTCCAACAGTTTTACATGACAGCTGCAGCACTGGGCAGGGGAAATAAAAGAAATGGGTGCTATACAAACAAAGAAATCATATTTCTTTGTACAAGACCCCGGTTTTAGCTCCTTCGGACATAATAGTGTCTGTCCTGCTGGTTTGTGCATTTGTATATATGTCAGTGGCTTATTATAATATATACACATGTATATATGAATAGGTAGCAATAAAATCAATGCTTAAATGAGGAATTGTGTGCATTAATTCTGAAACTTCAAAGCAAAATTCTAAGGTGGCGCTCTTTCCTCAACCAATACCCAAAGGGTAAGAAGTAAACTTTTGATCCACGTTTTCTGCTACAATAAGACCAAATTCATATTCAGGCCAATCGATATGTTTAATTCTAATGAGACCATGTGCTTATCTTATAGAAAGAAAAGGTTACACTGAGGAGGGTTACCCTCTGTATCCAAGAAAGAATGGATAAAATCCAAATCCAGGGTAAAATAATCTATGCATATCTACATTCCCCACAGCATGATTTATAATGCAGTCAAAAGAGGTGAAAATGTTGTGTGATATATGAGCTAAATTCTTATTGTCCAGGACAGTTACAAACACACACACACACACACACACACACACACACACACACACACACACACACACACACAAACATATTAGGATATTAGACCCAGTACCAAATACAAGCTAGACAACCATGGAGCTATACCTCCTGTCTCTGTACATATAACTATATATTTTTAGACCTTCCCAAACTGGTAAGATCTGCGCATGACCACTGTGTAGATAGAAAACTGAGATACTAAGCTAGTAACTTTAAAGCATCTTATCCAAGTATACAAGCCTAGACTGACTCCACTATGAATTCTTGCTGTTACTTCATGGATTGCATACTCTGGGAAGAGCTCAGAGATGGGGTCACATGGGGACAGATGATGTGTCGACTGTGTGCTACACACTCATTCACTTCCACTCTGATCTTCTTCACCTGCTCTCAGTAGAGCCCTCTTTACCCTTTAATTGCTCAAAGCCACAAGATAATGAGAGATGAGAAGAAGGGAGATAGTAGAGTCAGGATGTTTGGTTAGATGCTTGCTCAACCCCAGGGTGGAGCTGCTATGTGTCTCCAATATTCTGATAGCATTCCTTCCCTCACTCCACCCATTAAGGCCAGGGTATGTCACTAAATACTACAAAGCTCAGGATTGCACACTATTGCCTGTTGCTTCCCCTTATAGTTCCACTTATTTAAATAGATATTCCCTTTGTGGAATTCTATCCAATTACAGAATTTACATGTGTTACATCACTGGTGCTTGTTCATGTTCTGATCATGGTATGAAGAATGGGAAAATCCAAACATCAGGAGAGCAGAGGTCACAGAGATGCCAGGGCTGGGTAAAGATGAAGTTGGGTGATGTCTTAAATAAGACCCAGTATGCCCAGTGTCAGTCTTGCTCCACCAAGGCCATGCCACACATATTTATTGCTCCTCTATGTTCTGATCAAAATAACTGCCACAATAGCAGGATTAAGATATAGACACGATGGTATTGAGAAATATCTATGGGAGAGGAAGGTCTAACACTGCCTTGCATGCAATGTCTTTGAATAAGAGATGAAACTTGAAGCAGGAGTAAATTCTCTAGGCAGAGTAAAAAAAATACCCAGCTAGTAGGCAGGAATACCAGGAAATGGTCCCTTATGAGACTCTCTGTGTGGGCATGTGTGTGTGTGTGTGTGTGTGTGTGTGTGTGTGTGTATGTGTGTGTGTATGTGTGCGCGTGTGTGCGCGCGCAAGTGCATATATGTGTGGTGTATGTGTGTGTGCATGGAGTGTTGAGTGGATGAATGCACAAGAGTTGGTGTGTGCATTCACCCATGCATATCCATGTGAAAACTAGAACAGGTGTCTTCCTAGCCACCTTATTGTCTTGAAACAGAGTCCCTCCCTAAACCAGAAGCTCATCATTTTCAAGTAAGGCAGCTGGCTAGGATGCTCTATAGATCCTCCAGTCTCTGCAGCCTAATACTGAGGTTACAGGGACACACAGACATGCCTGAATTTTTCTTTTGTTGCCTTGGACTAGAACTCAGGTCCTCACACTTGCAGACAAAAAAACTTTTGCCCATCCCCTAAGTCTTCTGAAGGGTCCATTTCGATCTCTCCTTCTCATGGGTCAATTGTGACAATAGTGACCTTGACTCTCAGCCCAAGGCTCTGTGAGGTAGATTTCTCACCACCTTGAGATTCATACTCTGCTAATGACAGAATCTCAGCCATTAGGTTGAATAGTTTCAAGCCTTGAAGGTAAGTTTCTGTCATATAATGTTTCCTGGGACCAAATCGCTATAGAACTCTAAACTAATTAACACATTAACCCACTCACTGATGCTCAGGCAAACTAACTCCCTGTATAGTCAGTGAGAAGTGTAAGGATGCTCACTTTTCCAACACACTGAAGTGTCTTCCCACCTGACTTTCTTCTTTGCATGATGGTGGGCAACTCACTGCACTGCAGAAGCACAAGATTAGCCAAAGGCAGGATGCTAAAAGGCTTCTAAGTAACCAAGAAGTTGAACTGCTCTGATAAATGTGCATAGCCACGTAGTGTGTGGCTTGTCCTGGTGTGACTTTGTTCCCAGGGTCCCTATTCCCAGAAGCTTAATTAAAACCCTCAGTCAGCTGACCCAGTTCCCAGAGTGACCATAACCTTTCCCTCACACCTATACAGATGCTATGATTTGAATGGACTTAATCCCTTAATTTTTACCCAGGAAATGGTAATATTAGTCTAATAAATGTGGGTGACATTTTGGACCAAGAAAAGTATTGTGATGCAAGAGGTTGTTATAGTCTCAGGTCCCTGATTCACCAGTGGACCTGGGGCAAGCCACTTAACAAATCCATTCCTCAGTTTCTCCAGCCATAAAACAGTGATAATCATAGTTCCCACCAGAGATACTCTTTGTCAGGACCTTTGATGTTAGTTACCACAGACAAAGGGCTGTTTTAATTATTCTGAGTGCAGTAATAAGGGAGGCACAATGCCAGACTGACTTTTATAAGACTTCTCAAGTACCAGTTTCCGGCTGCTGCCAATGATGAGTCATATGGGACCACAGACTTGCCTCCCTTTTTCATGAAGTACAGCACAGATCACTGTCAAGGAGCAGAGGGAGACCAGGGGGACAAACATTATTTGACAGATGTCACTACAGAGTGGAGGCAAGCACATATTTTGGCACCTGATCGGAATGAATTCATTTCTCTGCCTACTGGCTTTTCTCTATAACCTTTAAGAAGTTGCTTCAGCTTTCTGGGCTTGAGCTCTTTAATGAGCCACTAAAGAAACTAGAGGTGAAGAAATGGGTAACAGTATATATGAACCATCAACATATTTTCTTCTTCTTCCTCTTCTTCTTCTTCTTCTTCTTCTTCTTCTTCTTCTTTTCTTTTTTTCTTCCTTTCTTTCTTTCTTGAAATGGTTTATATTCTTTGAGATATTTTAGCTTCACAGCAAAATTGAACAAAAGCACAAAGTTTTACCTAACCCTTGCCCCTTCACACACCTGAAGCCTCCCTTACTGTCCAGTCTGGCCAGAGTGATTCATTTGCTATAATCAAATGGACACCGATTCATGGTTAACATACTGAATCTGTATATTAAGGTTCACTTGGAGCTCTCCATTCTCTGATCTTGGGCAAATTTTTACTGTCACATAGCCAGAATTATAGCACCATGAATACAGTTTCTGAATACACTGTCCCAGAAAAGTTTTCGGTGTGCCAGGTTTGTAACCTCTTCTCCCCATTTGCCCTTGGCCACTTCTGATCTTTGTGCCATCACTGTATTTTTCTTTTCCACGATGTCATTCCCATGAAATCATACAGGTTACTTGGGTTTTTTTTCACTTAGCGGCACATATGGAAGGTGTTTCCATGGCTTGAGAGTTCATTTCGTTTTAGAATCAAATTATTTTCCTTTGCCCATAAGAATTATTGTTGAGCCACTCACCAAGTGAAGGACATCTTGCTTCTGCCTTCAGGAAATTATAAGTAAAGCTTCTGTAAGCATCCAAGTGGAAGTTTTCGAGTTGACATAAAATTCCATCTTCTTTGAGTAAATAGCAAGCAAAGAATGTGTGGTAGCAGTCTAGTTAGCTTTAGAAAAACTACTAAGTGATCGTGTAAAGTGGTCAGACTATTTAACATTCCCACAGCCAATAATGAGAGTCCTTCTCCTTCTACATCCTTATCAACATGCAATGCTTTCACAGCCTTGGATTACTGCTTTTGTAATAGAAGTGTACTTTGTGCATGAATCACAATTATTGAAAGGTCTACCTGGCTAACCTCAAGCATGTCATGGCCTGATCAAAACAGAGGGTGGTAGCCACTCCAAACTGTAACGCTCCAACCCCTACAGTTTGCACAATGTTTCTACCCATTATCTGCTACATTATCATCTTCTAGCTCGCATCCATCACATCTTCTATCCAAGTAATTTAATGATATTATAAAGCATTTCTAACTAAATAATCTCTGTCCAGTATGATGAACAGTTCCCAGTGCAATAAAAAAGTGAACGTGAGTTTACAATAATAGTCATTTATTTTGCATTCATCCCAGCAACTAATATTTAACCAGTATCCCTCCATATTCTCAAAGGTTCTATAAAAAGAGACAGGCTTAGAGAAATGAGGTCTTAGTTCTTCAGTGTAAGATCTAGGTTGAGATTGGAAGGGAGTGGGAGAGCTTTGAGAAACCCACATACACCAAGATTCTGAGAAATGGCTGCTCTTGGGGGCAGAATGTTGAGGGTGGAGAGTGTCAGAAACTTGAGGATGTCTAGACTAGATCTAGATCATAACTGGCACAAACTGGCTGGTGATGTCAGGGTTCATATGTCTGATTAAAGGTGATGAGGGAAGGGACACCTGTGCTGTGGTCAATATATTATGCCTAAGGACACTTACTGTCATCTCAAGGAGCATACTTCTATCTCCTGTTATGGTGCAATTCCTTTTGTTGGCCTATGACAAATCCACTTTGAAGTTCAGTTAAATAAATCTATACCATTTAACCAAATATCAAGTTGACTTATTTGGCATTCATGCTGGTTTTTCTTCTTTGTTTTAGTTTTTTTCCTTTTTTTTTTTTCTTTTTTACCTATACATTTATATTATTACACATATATACAGCAAACTACCTACAGCAAGAAGAGCCATGAAACAATGAGGAATTATGTAAATGGTACATTCATAGTGTTTTGGTTATTTGTATTTGGCAACGTTGGAGAAAACATCTTTCCTATCTTGGTGCATCTAAAACTCTAAATGTAAGTCAATAACTATCATATCTTCTCATTATCAACTTGAAACATCTATCTAGACCTAAAAACATCTTAATTCCTAAACAACTAAACTTAATTGTAAAACTAAACTATCCGGTCTTCAACCTCATCAGAGACTTGAGAAGGAATAAAAATTAATTTCCTGAGTAAATAGGAAGTGCAAGTTAGCAGCTTTCAAAATGAAAAATGACAGAGACAGTTTACTATTCAAACAGTGCCCCCAAAAACTCTCTTGGGATTCTTTGTGTCTGAATGTAAAGATATTCATCAGAATAAGTCCTTGATGCCCTGTGACACATGAGTTTTGGCCTGTGACTGAGCTAAAATACTTGTACTTCAGTTTATAGCTCCATATTTTTGGTGTCATGTGTCAATTAAGATTAATATGTTTATTAAGATCACAAAGACATATCTAGGACAAAACCACAGTCTTGTGCTTTTTTTGCCCTGTGGAATATTCCTGGCCAAAAAAAAAAAAATGAACACTAAATTATAATAGAAAAATTAACTACTGATTTCTACTGACAGAGAAGGAGGTAGGTAGAGTGAAGGGGAGAATGAAAGAGAGAGAGAGAGAGAGAGAGAGAGAGAGAGAGAGAGACAGAGAGAGACAGAGAGAAAGAGAACTGAACTGAAATCTATTTTACCCAGACCATGAGAATAATTTGCCATGTTTTACTAATGGCTATTTTCACATCCTGAGCAAGCTTAATTGCTAATTAATTAAAAGGTGATTGGAAAAACAATGGATTGTACTATAAAATGAAGACAGCAAAATTTCCTGTCATGGTGTGTAATGAACACTCTTTATCCTATTGCCCTACCAATCACTCAGTTCCTTAATTCCCGAAGAACCCCAGGAGCCATGTCTTGAAGATGAGAGTTAAATTGGATGAACATTAGAGGACTTTGGGGTCAAACTATAATAAAGGCCATAGGCAATCATAATTTAATTAAAGCAGAACAGAAAAAATACATAGGATGTAAAGCAATCTAAAATAGTAACAATAGCCTTGGAATTACAATCAAAATACTTACGTCTGAAGTATTTACAGTTGTGAGCATGAATGACAAACATATCTCCTTTCCTAAACTTATTTTCATCATCTATAATTGGAGACACCTGGTCTTTCTGTTAACAGAATCTAAAAAAAAAAAAAAAAAAAAAAAAAAAAAAAAAGTGGCCTAAGCAAAACAGAAGACTATTTTTTCTAACTTGTAAAATATTCAAATGTAGATATCCCAAAACTTATGGATGTTCTACTTGACTGCAGAACTTGGGACATTTCTGTCCTGTTTTTCTTCCACGTCGTAGGCTTCTATCCCCAATGATCACCTCAAAATCTAAGAGGGATGCACTGGCATCAACTTCCACATACCCATCTAAACAAGCAGAAATAATATAGCCAATGGACAGCTCATCCTCCAAGGCTGTGGAGAGAGTGGGGACTGCCTGTGACATGAACTCTGGTACCCACAATTTGATCACTTCCCCTTGGTGGGGAGGCCCTGTGGGCACACAAAGGAAGGGGAAGCAGGTTATCCTGATGGCACTTGATAGGACCGATGGTGGGGGAGGAGGGTTCCCCCCCCCCCGTCAG
Source organism: Acomys russatus (assembly GCF_903995435.1). Taxonomy (NCBI): domain Eukaryota; kingdom Metazoa; phylum Chordata; class Mammalia; order Rodentia; family Muridae; genus Acomys; species Acomys russatus. The sequence goes on along the minus strand of NC_067153.1, from coordinate 22,123,012 downwards.
AGGTCTAGGGGAGGGGAGTAGGATGGAAGAGGGAGGGAGGGAGGAGAATGGGAAGATACAAGTGAAGGGATAACAATTAAGATGTAAGATGAACGCGTTATAGTAAATAAATGAATATATGATACAAAGAAAGATAGAAAACAAAATCTCACCACAAAATCTGTTACATAAAATATCTAAAAGTTTTTTACAGAATACTCAATCCTATGCCTCATTGGTCGGAATTTTGTCAATAGTCAAATATTGCTGCAAAGGAATTTTAGTATTATTGTAGACTGTTAATTATCCAAGGTGGAAAAGTCTGTCAATGTGTAAGAAATGGTGGGTAGAAGTTTCAGGTACCACTAGTCTTTGAGTCAAGATATAGCACAAAAGTTTGTTATGAGATTACAAGGAGTTCATGGCTTCGAAACAGATTAAAAAGCAAGAAGTTCAAAAGAGGTGTTGAAAAATGTTGGCCAAATGTGATATATGAAAAAAAAATTTTTTTTCTGAAATTCCAGAATCCTCTTGAACACAGTGATAGAATCCTCCCTTAAAACGTGCACCTAGAGAAGGACCCGTATTTTCTGAGGCACAAAGGCCAGGAAATGGCTGCAGTCCAAGCTTCTATTTAAGATGAGCATGTATTTTAGTTAGGGCTACTAGTTCCATAAGAAATCACCACATCCAAAAGCAATGTGCAGATGAAAGGCTTCATTTTCCTTACAGTTCTATATCACAGTTCATCAGGGTAGGAAGCTGCAGGCAGGATCTGAGACAGAGGCCATGGAAGAGTGCTAGTTATCAGTTTGCTCCTTTTGGCTTCAGTGCCTGTTTTCCTATTTAATTCAGGACTACTAATGCTATAGTGGCCCCACCTACAATAGGTTGTGTTCTCCCACATCAATCGCTAATATATAAAATGCCCTACAGGCTTTCGTACAGTCTGGTCATATAGGGGCCTTTCTCTCAATGGATGGTTTCTTTCTCTGATGACTCTAGCTTGCATCAAGGTGACAGAAAAACTAGCCAGCACAGCATGCCATTGTCATCTACATTCAGTTCCTTGTGGGGGTTAATACAATGAATCTGTCCCCCAGCATCTTGTTCATCTCCTTCAATTTTTTTCTCATACTTAGAACAGATATAACTGTTTTCTAGAATCCTTCCTGGTATGTGCAGCTTAGTCAGATCCTCGTTTGCTGAGTTATCATAAAACTTGGTGCTCACATCCTTTGTGTGAACTTCTTATTGTATTTTATTTATTTATTTATTTATTTATTTATTTATTTATTTATTTGCTTCTGAGTCCTTATCATCAGAGAATTGTGAGCTCTTCAAGTGAAACGATGCACAGCATCACAAACCCAAAGCAAACCATAGTATCAGGCCTCAATCCCTTATTCCACAGAGGCAATTAGAATATCTGTTGAATTAACATTATGTATAATAATCTTGTTGATACATGATGTAAAGTTTTGTGTAGAGCTGAAATACATAGTATAATACATATTGAATAACCTACGGGTATGAACCAGTGAGATGTCCCAGGATTGCTATCAGGTCTAGCTACTCAGATTTAATTCCCCAAGACCCACAGGACAGAAGGAGAGGGCCTATAGGCTGTCCTCTGGCCTCCTTGCATATATACCACGGCAAGCACATGCCTCTGCACACAAATAAATGAATTAATAAATAAGCTTTTTAAAAATTAAAGAGTCTGGGAACCATATTTGGCATGCATTGATCGGGTCATTAGTGAATGCTTATTCAACTAAATAAATGAAAGTCAATACTCATCAAGAAGCCAGTATTAGTGTCAAGTGTGGGAATGATTGTATTCATGTGCATTCATTTAACAGGAAAATGATGACAAAGATAAAACCAAATGATAAATTATTTTCTTTTACCTCCTTGAACCACGAAGTAGCAACTCCTGTGACATAGAATTAGACAACAAAAAGGTCAAAACTGAGAGGTGGGCAGTTCTGTTTCCAGCACTTATAAATATGTCACCTGAAGAATTTCTGTAATTTCTACTGAGAATTTTGCTGGGTGAGAGGCAGCTTTTAACTCTTAAATATGCTTCTTTACTTTGGCACTGTTGAGAGTTAGAATACTGTGTAACAGCATCACGGTCTGCTACAGACCAAATGCTAATAAAACCCCAATGTAAGTATAGGTATTACAGCAAGGAAACTTGTCAGCAGGCATCTCCCATAGTCCTCTAGAGACTAAGATGAGGGCGTTGTAGGGCAAAAAGGAGAAGGAAAAAGGAGAGAAGGAGTCTGTACCGAAAAATCACTGAAGACCATTCCACAGAAAACAATAACAACATACTCAGCTACAGAAAGCAGCCTACTTACAATGTAACATGTTTTATGGCTCGTTTTCAATTTTTCCCCACACAAAAAAAGAAAATAAACAAAAGCATTAGAATGGTACATCTAGAAACTATACAAAAACAACTACAGATTGAATACAAAACATGGAGAAAAGTAGATAAAAAAGATGTCGGTAGATATTTTAGCTTGAAATCATATCATTTAAAAACCCAACATTCGTCTCTCATTTAGAGTCCCCTGGAGGGGGAGACCTGGTGGCACTCAGAGGAAGGACAGCTGGTAGCCAAGAAGAGACTTGATACCCTATGAGAATATACAAGGGGAGGTAATCCCCCTCAGGAACAGTCATAGGGGAGGGGAATAATGGGAAAATGGGGGGGGAGGAATGGGAGGATACAAGGGATGGGATAAACATTGAGATGTAACAAGAATAAATTAATAAAGAAGAAAAAGAAAAATAAAACCCAACATTGTGAATATAATATGAATATTAATTTGATCTCAGGTTGATTTAATTAAATTGAAGAATTCAGGAAGGGGGCGTCATCCTGGTATTTGACTTTCTATCAGCACATCCCAATCGAGTAGGAATAGCTGAATCCAATTCTGGGAGCCTTGTTTCAAGAGTAACAGGAGGGGAAATGATGAGCCAAAGTGGAAAGGGGTCAACAAAGTTAGGGTGGCCATTCCCCAATACAAGAAATGTTCCTGAACACAGGCTATAATGAGTCAGTGAGCTGTGGAGGCAGCAGAGGGAATGGCTCTAGGAATGCACAGACCAGTGGAGGAAGCAGTACTATGGAACAGAATGAGAAGAGATAAAAGAAGCAACAGAGTAGCACCTGTTGCACAGCAAAGGTTAAGCAAGGATGGTGTGGTGATTTGAATAAAAGTGGGCCCCAGATGCTCAAGGATTTCAATGCTTAGTCACCTGGGAGTGCCACTGCTTAGAAGGAATTAGGAGGAGTGGCCTTTTTGGAGGAAGTGTGTTACTGGAGGGTGGGTTTTGAAGTTTTAATAGCACAAGCCAAACCCAGAGCCTCTCTCTCTTCCTTCTTACTCCAGATATAGATGTAGACCTCTTAGCTACACCCCAGCACTATGGCTGCCTGTGGACCACCATGTTCCCCACTATAGTGGAAGCAAACAAAACTTCTGAAACTGTAAGAACCCCAAATTAAATGCTTTTTATTGTAAGAATTACCATAGTCATGATGTCTCTTCACAGCAACAGAACACTGACTAAGACACATGGTGTCTGAGTCAAGGGTACCATATTTTGCCTCCAGAGTTGTTCTGAAAAAGTAACTCTGAGGACAGACTCAGTAAGACCAAAGATAATGTGGTGGGGGGCATGAGTGGGAAGTGAATTTGTGGGAACTTCTTGCAGTGGTCGCTGCCAAGAATATAAGGACAGTGATCTGAAGCATTTGCAATGGAAGCAGAAAAAAAATATTCTGGGAGGTAGGAGAAGGCAGAATCAGAAAAAAACCAGTCACTGGATAAATATGGTTGGTGGTAAGTTTAAAGGCTTTCCAGGCTATTTCTAGCTTAGAGGAGAAATGGCTTGTAAAGACAGCTTCCAGGACACAGGGTGCCACTTTAAGTACTGAACATTATATTATTTGTGGAAACAAGTACTGAGTTTCCCCTGTTTGGTCCCAAGGGTTACAATTATAACAAGGTGACAACACTTCAGAAAAGTTTTGCCTGGATGGCAAGAATAATTTTCTGAGATGCCTTGCTATCTAAAATCTAAACCAAATGTTTTATGAGCTTAGTGCTCAAGAGCGCAACTAGTGAGATGTAAGAAACTCACTATGCAGGATTTCTGTAGATTTTGGCTGTTCCTCCATTCTCTCAACACACACACACACACACACACACACACACACACACACACCTGGCTTCTTCTAGTAATGGTGGAAATTTTGACACAGCCCACTTTTCTTTCAAGGAACCAAACTGTCTCCCACTTAGTCGACCAGTATGAAGAGACCAGGCTCTACTCTCCTGCACCAGGAGTATGCCTGGAACTCCAGCCTCCACAACTCAGATACTCAGAGAATAGGCCAAGGGAGACATGTGGTCCAGGCTAAGCATCTAAGGTTCTCCATTAAGACTTTTATAGAACCATTAGAGAACTAACTCTCTCTCTCTCTCTCTCTCTCTCTCTCTCTCTCTCTCTCTCTCTCTCTCTCTCTCTGTCTCTCTCTCTCTCTCTCTCTCTCTTCCCCAGAGCCCCAGAGGACTGAAGAGAGAAATCACAAGTGAGCGAGAGAACAAGAGACAAACTCCTTCAGGGGTCATTACATTGGAAAAGGTTGTTTCCCAAGTCTCACTATTATAGAACTTTTAATTTTTTTCTTTAGTCACTCAGGTTGAAAAGTTTATTGTCCTTTGCCTCAAAATAAATCTTCATCATGGATACTGTACAGGAAATTTCAGTGTAGTATGAGAAGTGACTCCCAGGTAATAGATTTGCCAATAACAGTACAGTTCAATGTTTTGAAAACAAATTGACACCTTAAAGTTTAAAAGAGCAGACCATCTGACATAATGGGGGGGGGGAATTAATTCAAATAATTGGGGGAAACTATTTGAAAAGTACAAAGTTTTAACTTTAAATGCTTTTGAACATCACAAGCACCAAAACCCTCTGGTGTGGGTTTTGCACACCTAGGATACCCTTTAATGCCTTCCTCTGAGATCAACAGTAAGTAGAACTGAAGCATCTTTTATTACAGCACTGGATCATTCCTGTAGTAGGGGGTATAATCTCATTACAAGCTCTAGTAGTCACCCAGATTACAATCTTAATTGCCAGTATAGGCACAAGTGTAATAATATATGCTTATCCTCTGTTGTAATTGCATAATTAAAGAAGAACAGGCTTTTTTTTTTTTTTTTTTTCAGTAAGCAAGCTTTCTTGGCTTCAGGCTATGCAGATTTTCACTCTGCTAAATGCGATACTTATGGAATGTCCATTTTGAATATTACTTTTTTTGCATTTCAGGTACTATATTAAATGACTTTCCCTTTAGCCCTTCAAAATATCTTCTTTCTTTCAAATGTGTCCATGCAATTAGTAGTTAGAGAAGGAGCTTCAGAAAGGAAACACCTGGAACTGCACACTAAAAAGCACTGTGACTATCTAGGACTGCTGACTTTGTGAAAATCATCTACGGCTTAAGAACTTGGTCTTTCTCCCCTAGGAGAAAGGACTGCAAATAGTTAATGTACATGAAAACCAAAACATTTTAAAGCTGTCCTATGACTGTAGAAATGCACATTTATTGAGTGCATGCCTTAAACAATGCCATAAGGCTTTACTTACAATTTGTTGTTGATGTAGTTGTGGTTGTGGTCGTTTCCATGGAGAAGCTGAGAGGTGAGTGGATCTTCAAGGGTGGAGTATCAGGTACTTCCCTCCATTTTAAGCTACTATCATCTCCTAGTTTCCAGAAGCCTGGATTTTACATTTAGTTCTTCTTTTGTGACAGGGTCTCATGTAACTAAGGTTGACCTCAAAGTCACCCCCTATAGTGTGTTGACAGGAAAGTTTAGTAGATGACTTAGTCAGGGTTTATATTAATGGGACAAAAAAAAAAAAAAGTTATCAAAAAGCAAGTTGAGGAGGAAAGGGGTTGGTTTTTTTGTTTTTGGTTTTGTTTTTTTGTGTGTGTGTGGTTTTTTGTTTGTTTGTTTGTTTGTTTGTTTGTTTGTTTTGGCTTACATTTCCAGATCCTTGGCAGATAATTCAGAACAGGAACTTAAGTAGGGCTGGAACCTGGGGGCAGGATTGGATGCAGATGCAATGGGGGAGTGCTGTTTACTGGCTTGCTTCCCATGGCTTGCTCAGCCTGGATTCTTATAGAAGCCAGGAACACCAGCTTAGGGACAGCACCACCACCATGAATGGGCTGGGGCCCCCTCCATTGTTCACTAATTGAGAAAATCCTCATGTTGGCATTTTCTCAACTGAGGCTCCTTCCCCTCTGGTGACTCTAACTTGCATCAAGTTGACACAACGCCAGCCAGTACAATAGGCACAGATGGGAATAATAAATGGAAACACACATATGCTGATGGTGGGAACTGCTACCCAGGAGAAAGGAAAAGATCATTTTGAAGCATTTGTGCTTATAACCATAGATCTGTGCTGATCTCAACATCGGTCACAGAAGCCTCTTTCTGCAGTGGCCAGCAGTTACAGCAGAGACACATAGCTAACTGGTCAAAGTACTGAGAAAAAGTGACTATGGCTATGAGTACTCATCACTAAGTAGTACATCTGTATGAGCACTGTACCCACTCCAAGGCTCAAGGAACATCCAAGAAGAAGGAATAAAAACAATCTAAGAGGGGAGGAACAGGGAAGATAGTTGTGTAGTGCTGTCTTATGAAAAAAAAAATGGACATGGCTGTTGCACTCTTAGCATCACAAGTTGCCCGAAATTTCAGCATCAATGGGAAAAAGGGTGCACTAAGGACCACCTATAGCTAAGGAACTATCAGCAGTTGAACCAGGCTGGGAGAGGGAGAATTTCCTCCTGAATCTGGCCACTAATAGATTGCCCATGCTATAGTGGGTGGCTCCGACCCATTTGTCATGCACATACAGAGAGCACTAAGTCGACTCAGTGGGATGAATGGAAAGATGGATAGATGGATGGATGGACAGACAGATGCACAGACAGCAAACAGGTCATGAAGTTGCAATGGAAGCTGAAGGGAGGGGGAAATAGAGGGTGGACTTGATCCTAATACATTGTATACATAATTATATTCTTTAAAAATAATTTTATTTTTTAAAAAAATAGGACCTCTGAGGCTAAAAACATCGATTAGTTTTTTGTTTGGTTGGTTTTGTGGTTTGTTGGGTTTTTTTGTTTGTTTGGTTGGTTGGTTTTGTTTTTTGAGAAAGAGAACGAGAGAGACTATAAAATTGGATGTATAGGAAGCTGAGGAAGATATGGGAAAAGTTGGGGAAAGGGGAAAGAATAGAATCAAAATATTGTATAATTTTAATTTTTTTTTGAAAGGGCACATACAACTCTCACGAAGGACCCAAAATCAGTTGCATGCCGAGACACTTTAAACTGCCTATATCTTCAATTATAGAGAATTCAACTCCTCTAGCCTGCCCTGACACCCACACTCACACGGATGCATATAACCAGACACAGAAACATACAATTAAAAATAATTTAAAAAAATAAATATTTAAAATGCTTGCTTTAATGGATGAGTATGTGTGATTTATACATATGTTTGCACATATGTGTTTAGGTATACTCACCTGTATGTGCATGTCTTGGGGTCAGAGGCTGATATCAGCATCTTTTATTATTATCAGTTTTTAACAGTTTCGTGCATATATAATGAATTTTGGTCTTTTTTTTTTTTTTTTTTTTTTTAACCCCCATTGCTTTCTTTTATCTTTGTCTCTCCCACTAAAACTCTTATTCTCCCAAATCCCCATTGACTTTGATATCTTTTGGCTTTGTTTTGTTTTGTTTTGTTTGTTTTGTAACGCTGTGTTTTGGCTGCTTGCATGAGCATTATGGGGGGTTATTGTCAGGAACAAAGGCAATCTGTCATCAGTGGCAACAACAACGAAGAAAACTGACACCCTCTCCCCCAACAACTGCAAACTGTTCATAGGCCCTTAGGGAGGGGTGCGGCTTCATAAGCTCCTCCCCATGCATGACGAAATAACACGTTCTCTTTTCTGAGACAGTGTCTCTTACTGAACCCTAGGCTTGCCTGCTTGGGTAGACTGACTGACAGAAAGTCTGTTAGAGCTGCTTGTCTTGGTCTTCCCTGTGCCAAAAGCTGCGCATCACTGTGCCTGGTTTGTATGTGGGTGCTGGGGACTTGAACTCAGTACCTCTTGCTTTTACAGCAAGCACTTGACCCACTGAGCCAATCTTCTAGCCCCAAGAAACAAGGAAGTCAATGTGAAAAGGCAACCTCTGGTTCCCACAGGCCTGTGTCGAGGGCTGACTCAAACCTGCCCCACTCCTGACCCTCTTTCCTTCTTTGAGCACCTCACATCTGTGACCCCTCATCAACCCTAGCCCACAGCAGAGGTTCGACCCACAAATCCATGCTTTGCTTTTCTAGCTCTATACTGCATTGATCAGCCTTGATTATTTTTTCCATCTTGAAGGTGTGTGAAATTTTCCAAGTACTAGCCTTATTTTAGCTTTATATTTTTTTGGTTGTGAGCCTAGCCTTTAAGAGCTGAGCCATCTCTCCAGCCCTTATTTTAGCATTATATAAGGAATTTGGGTATACTAGTGGAGCTCAGAAAGTGCCAGTTCTTGCCTTTACATATTCACTTAAATCTGTTCTCAAATCTATCATTTCATCCCATATCTCACATTTGTGTTCTGAGACCTTCAATCCTCTACACTCACTGCATAAACTGTAACATATTCTAATACTGAAATGCTAACACTTACGAGTGCTTATTATGCATCAGGCACACGTGCCATTGAATCCTCACCACAGCCCTTCAGGGGAGACATGATTAGCACCCCTTTTTCTTGGCTATGGAAATTGAGACACAGGAAAATGAAATAACTCGCCCAAATTTACACAAATCTAGCGAGGGTCAAAATAAATATACAAGTAAATAACTAAAACATGGGAGGGCGATGCTTAGTGAGAAGGTACATGTATCAATGGAAATAAGAGCTCTCTGGGCAAAAAGAATTATGCTGTTTTTAAACACAATATCTTATCAATCTTTTCAAGGTCTGTAAAGAAATTCTCTAGTTCAGGGATCAGCTGTAAAAGAGTCCAGATTAAACAGGTATCTTAATTAGGGATTCTATTGCAACAAAACACCATGACCAAAAAGCAAGTTGAGGAGAATGGCATTTATTTTGCTTCCTCTTCCAGATCATAGTTCATCATTGTATGAAGTGAGGACAGGATTTCAAACAAGGCAGAAAACATGGAGGAATGCTGCTTATTGGTTGGCTCCTTGTGGCTTGCTCAGCTTTCTTTCTTTCTTTCTTTCTTTCTTTCTTTCTTTCTTTCTTTCTTTCTTTTAAGTAATTTATTCAGATTACATCTCAATTGTTATCCCATCACTTGTATCTTCCCGTTCCCCCTCCCTCCCTCTTTCACCCTATTTCCCTCCCCTAGGTCTGTGATGGAAGGGGACCTCCTCCCCTATGATATGATCACAGCCTATCAGGTTTCATGCCCATCCTGGTAACCTGCTTGCCCTTGTTCTGAATGCCACCAGGCCTCCCCATCAAGGGGAAGAGGTCAAATAAGGTCCCTGTTCTCCACACAACTGTGGAGAATGTGCTGTCCATTGGCTAGATCAGAGTAGGGCTTCTAGGTTTACTGCATGCATTGTCCTTGGTTGGTACAGTACTTTGAGCAGATGACAGCCTGCTTTCTTATAGGACCTAGGTCCATTAGCCAAGCGATGGCACCATCCACCTTGGGCTGCCCTCCCCCTGATCATTAATTGAGAAAAGGCTCTTCAGCTGGATCTTATGGAGGCATTTCCTCAGCTGTGGTTCCTTTCTCTGTGATGACTCTAGCTTGTGTCAAGTTGACACATAAAACCAGCCAGCACAGCAGAGTCTGAATCAGAAATGACAGTCTCTGGTGGCATGAGGAGCAGTGCAGGTCATTACCATTCTCTGTAGATCTCTCCCTCATCAAGAATTCATGGAACACAACCGGAATGACTACGTGAACACTGATTTCAGATGCTCTGATTTTAACTATGTTTCTTGTTCTTTCTTCTTCTTGTCTGTATTGCTCCAAATCACTGTCTAGGTAGGAACCATGAATAAGCAGGACTGACTCCAGCCCTCATTAATGTGTTCAGATAACTTAAAGTTAGGAATGAGATGTTTCATATTTCACTCATGGCAGCTTGCCTGGGGAATTCAGATCTAGAAAGACATATTGTCCTAAGGGATCTTAGGTTCTGTCCATCGAGATGGGTACCGCCGAATGACTCCAGAGTGTTTCAACTCTCACTGGAAATAAAAAGCAATGGGTGGAAATGCAGAGAACAACTTGCAGAAGGGGGCTGATAGACACGTGTGTGTCTAGGTAGACAGAATGAAAAACACAGTCACATCTCTGAAGCTCATGGCACATATAGTCAAATTCCAGTTTAACCATCAGACTAAGAAGGGCCATCTCAGGAAATATTAAACTCTGACTTCCAAAGAGTACCGAAGAACAGAAGTCCATGGATAGCTCCACTGGTATACAATGTTTAGGTCCCAGAGTTCTCTATTCACATAGATTATACAACCTGAGACTACGATACCAGCAGCAACAGATGGGAGCCAAGCTACCCAGAAGAAATTTTCCGAGGTGGGCTGTGGAAAAGACAACAGTATTCAACTTTGTTAAAGGTAATACAGACATGGGTGTTGGGTTGCCATGTGAAAGAATCAGCAATTCAATGTGGATAACATTTTTTAAGCAGGGATTAACTATCCATCCTCCTTTCATATATCAATAGCTTGCAGGGAGTTAAATATGTTATTAACTAATCTATATGCTTATTCACAAATGGATGGATAAAGAAAACATGACATATGTACACAATGGAATGCTCTTTGGCCGTATAAATGAATAAAATCATGTAATTCATAAGAAGATAAAATTGTAGATGAAGGATGGTATAAATTTTTCTTGATATGGATCCAGAGGGAAAAAACACATCACATAAGTGGAAGAGGGAAAGGCATATTGGAAAAGAGGAAAGAGACATATGGGGCAGGGCTGAGAAAGTAGGATGGTGAGTATGATCAAAGAACATCTTATAAATTATGATAATGTCACAACAAATACCATTATTTTGTACAGCTAGTATGTGCCAAAAATATGAAATACCTTTCTCAGTCACCTAGAGCCAGACTAAATCAATCTGTGAAAGGAGAACTTTCTGCCAGATGATCCAGATACGCAGACAGGATTGAGAACCCCTGATCCAGGAAGAACACAAGGTCCCTCCTCTCTGCCCTTCATTCAGCATCAGTTAGACCATTGTACCTATTGGAAATTATGGTGACTTGCAAGAAAGAGTCTCTCTACTTTATCTTTATAAGCCAGAGTCATTCATGGCTTCTCTGGCCTGAATTGGAAGACTAGATAGAGAGCTGATCGGTAGTATCTGGATTGGGTGAATATTTAGTGTCTAAAACAACTCTGTGCTCTTTCGAGAAAGGATTAACATCAACATCTGGACTGTGTGTGTGTGTGTGTGTGTGTGTGTGTGTGTGTGTGTGTGTGTGTGTGTGTGTGCCAAGAAATGAACAATGAATACATGATTGGTCAATAAATGAGGATTGTACACACAGTTCTCAGGTGTTACCACAGTCACTTGGATTCCTTCTCCCAATAATGCTTTCCTACCACTTTATTGAATTGCTATTCTCTTCTCTCTCTCTAAATACATGTAGAACGGGGAGAAGCATCCCAAAGTTCTTACTATTCTAAGGTGGCGTCAAGCCAATGTGGTGCCTCACTCCCCTTATCTGTGGCCTTGGCCTGTCTGATCAGTGCCCAGCTTCAGCATTTGCCTGATCAAACAGCCATCATTCTTGGCTCAAAATAGACAAGCGTTGCTGGGAGTGATCTGAGCCACCATCTAAGAAGGCCGAGGCCAACCCAGTTCTCTGAGGATTGAGTTTAAATACATAGGTGCATCTAACCGAAAATCTGCCCTCAGCCTTCTCAATATGTAGGTTGGCAATTCCTCATTTGGGGCTCAAGCCTCTTAAATCAGATTGTCTCCCTTAACATTCCAGAACTACCCACTACTACAGGGGATGAGTAGGGGATACTCTCATCTCTTTCCTTTCTCCCCTTTAAGTTATTCTAAAGAGATTAATAAGGATTTGGCAACAGCTGGAAGTCCTGATCTCTTTGTTTAATGCAACTTTTCCCAAAATGTGCTCCACCAAACATTACATTTTCTCAGACTGTTAAAGGGTATGGGTAGTGAACACTTTCTCAGGCTCTTCAGTATTGGTGAGAACCACAAATCTCTCACAGAAACTGAGGTATGCTACATTTTCCCAACTTATTTAAGCACAGAGCGTTTTAGTCCTATGTCTCCTGGGGCAAGAGATTTGGAAGAAATGTCATTCTAGATGAAACTTAAAGAATGTTCCTCCCTCTGCGTGGAGTACTGTTCCCACACCCTCATTCCCAAGCCTGACTAACTTCCAGTCATACCTTGGCTCAAATACTGCTTCCGCCAGAAAGTCTTTTTTTTTTTATTAATTTTTTTCCATATATATCTATGTTATTGCAACATATATACAATAAACTACCTACAGCAAGAGAAACCATGAAACAGTCAGGAATGACATAAATGTTACATTCTTAATGTTTTGGCTATTTGTACTTGGCAACCTTGAAGAAAACATCTTTCCTATCTTGGTCTGTCTAAAATTCTGAATGTTAATCAAAATCTATCATCTCATCATTATAAACTTAAAACATCTATCTAGACCTAAAGACATCTTTACCACTAAACAACTAGGCTTGATTGTAAAACTAAACTTATAAAGTGACATTTCTGTCACCCTCTCCTTGTCTTAAACACATTTGTACCTGTTGTTTATTCCTTAAACTCTCTAGTTCTTTTCTTGTGGCGTCTACCACTCAGAGTCGCAATTTTCCTCCCATTTCCCATTTAGAAAATAGTGAGGTCAGGTCCACAATGTGGTCTTCGGCAGTCCTCACCACTGACACTTAACCTTTTGTGTAGCCACCTCCCATTTTGATTTCTGGATGGTCCCAGCCAATGAACTATTGCACCTGGGATGAGGCTGAAGCCTGGTGAGGAGAGTGCTTGTCTAGCATGCACTAAGTCCTGGTTTCTATGCTCAGAGTGCTATAAACAAGGTGTGATGGCTCCTGCCATTAATCCCAGCTCAGGGGATGTCAAAACGGGATGATAAACAGTTCAAGGACAGCCTAGGAATCATGAGACACTGTCTGAAAAGAACAAAAACCAACAAAGATAAAGCATGATATGAACAAGGAGACAAGATCCCTCCAAAATTATGACATAAAAGGCATTGTAGCTCTGTCTTGAAATCATAAATTGCTCACCCCAGGAAGTCAGTCACCATTCTAGAATAATACTCAAATACTCTTATAGAGGAGAGTTAGTGATCTTAGTGAACAGCCAGCATTGATTTGCCAGTGCTCTGCAGCACACAACTTGGAAGTGGATCCTCGAGCTCCAGTTCAAAAGAAGACATAGCTAGGAAACCACTGACTACTGCCTTACAAAGAGAACATAGAAGAAATCTGCCCAACTCACTGAGGTCTGTGTTTCTGATACAAGAAGCCACAGGACTGTCAATTTATTGAGAATGATAACTACAAAATTACTACTATTATATGCCCCCAATACACACCAACATATGTGTGTGCACTTGCATATATATGCATCCTAATCACATGACTTATGACATAAAATATACTCCATATATATGAAATAAACTAAATAAATAAAGCAAATTTATATAAATGTGTGTATCTATGTGTACATGAAAACATTTATGGCTATATATAAACATGGATAAATAATAAAGGTGTGCAGAGTCTACAAAACTTCCTGGAAATTTCAGTCATGAAATAAGAGGAGAAACATTCCTTCTAAAATACTCAATATTTTTTTCATTAATTTATTTAGTCAATTTACCACCTGACTGCAGCCCCTTTCCTCTCCTCCCAGTCCTCTCTTATACATCTCTCCCCCATTGTCCCCTCTCCTTCTCCTCAGAGAAGGGGGAGGTCTCCCATGGGAATCAACCCACCCTGGCATATTAAGTGGCTACAGAACTAGCCTCATCCCCTCCCACTGAGGTCAACAAGGCAGCCCAGTTAGGGAAACAGGATCCAAAGCCAAGCAACAGCGTCAGAGAGGGCCTCTACACCAGTTGTTGAGGGATCTACATATTTTTAAAATACTTTTTCTTATTCTATGTGCATTGGTGTTTTGCCTGTATGTGTATCTGTGTGAGGATGTTGGATCCCCTGGAACTGGAGTTACAGACAGTTGTGAGCTGCCATGTGGGTGCTGAGAACTGAACTTAGGGACTCTGGAAAAACAGTCAATGCTCTTAATCACTGAGCCACCTCTCCAGCACCTAAAATACCATTTAATACTCCTTAAAACTGCTTATAACAAATTCAAATATTACCCCCAAAGAGGAAATCCTGAACTACCTTTAGCTTTAGAAATATATGAGTTTAAGGAAATTGAAATCTCCTTACCAGGCCACAGCATCCTTTGCAAGAAAATGACTGAATAAAAAGCAAGGTGTTCTCAAAGCCTGTTGCAGTTCTAACTTCTAATGGCTCCAAGCAAGCTTGGTGAGGATCTTGTCCCAACTCAGCAGGGTAGGAATTAAAACTTAGTGTGTCTAACACAGTGTTCTTTGGAGCAGTTAAGGAAGAGAGAGAGAAAGCCACCTACTGAGATCCTATTTTTGCCCCCTGCTATTCTTGAACATTGAGACCAGTCTACAGCTTTGGACTGGGCAGAACTAAAGTGCCCCAGTCTGCACAAAGTGGCAAACACTGTCAAGTTCATCTCTGCCGCACGTGTCTGGGCTTTGTTTATGGAGAAGGTGTTGCTGCTGTCATCCCAGAGTGCAGCCTGGAGGCTCAAGGTCAGTCCTCAAAGAGCAATGTCTGCCAATGACCTCAGATAGTCAACTCTTACCAGATGACACATCTGCTTTCTAAGAACACAGTGAGGCTTTTCGGCATTCTGCCTGGAAATTTTTTCCTACTGAATTCTTAGAGGAGGTGGCCTGATTTTCCCCACACCCATCACTTGGAAGGCAGAAAGCAAGAATGGCCATACCCTGCACATGAGAAAATTGCACCTACACTACCCAAGCTCAGGCGGCAGGAGAATCTGTCCGAGCAGGGCTTTGTGGGGTTAGTAGGGGAAGAAGGCACTATGGTAGGTAGGGATGAGAGTTGGGGATAGATCCACTGAGTTCCATCCGTCAGGCAATTTACATAGCCACTTTTTGCAATAACAGCAACCGTTCTGGAAGCTGTGTGCATATTCTTCACTCACTTTATGATATGAAACATTAGGTAAAGGACATACAAAGGTGCTGTGTTAGTTCAAACTCTTTTTTTTTTTTTTTCCTGGTTCTTTTTGGCTCTCTGGTTTTTTTGGTTTTTGTTTTTGTTTTTGAGACAGGGTTTCTCTGTGTAGCCTTGCATGTCCTGGACTAGTTTTGTAGACCAGGCTGGCCTCGAACTCACAGAGATCCACCTGCCTCAGCCTCAGAGTTCTGGGATACAGGTATGTACCCCCATGTCTGGCTTGTTCAAACCCTTCTTACTTCCTAAAAGTACAATTCCTGTGGGCTGCTGCTGTATATTTCTAAATGTATGAAAGAAAGGGTAGATAAATAAATATATTCTATTGCTTATCACTTTATTTTATAAATAAAGTTTTATTGACGTGCTGCCATATTTTTATCTACATATTGTTTATTGAGTGCTTCCATACCACTGTACTCAAGTTCAATAGTCCCACCAACACAGCACATCCAGAAGCTTAAACTATCTACCATCTTGCCTTCAGGAAAAAATTTACAGACTCTCTTCTATGAGGCTAAATATATAATTGCATCATAACTTCAAATCCAAAATTAAAAAGAATTTTCTGACTAGTCATGCTTTAAAAAATGCAAAGAAATTTGAAAAATGGTGAAATTATACTCACAATTATGCAACCACTTACAGGACAAATTGAATCAACACTGTCCTTTCACTCTGGAAGTTACTCACAAAACTGTAGCCATTGTCAAAATGAAAGCCGACATTGTATATTGTGAGCAAAACCACCTGAGAAAGTCTGCTGTCTGAGGGGTTTATCCTACAGAATCCCCTAAGAATATCTGTGGCCTACTGGGTTAAAAGAGCTGCCATCTTAACATATTCTTCAGTGACAACCGAACCAGTTCAGAATAAGAATACAGAGGCACACACCTGTGATCCCTACACCTAGACACAAGCAGAAGAACAGTGAATTCAATATAAGCATGGCAGACATAGACAGACTGTTTCAAAAGAATAAAAGAATGCTGGTCAAGCTAAGGAAATCCCACCTGTTTTCAATAGTCTCGGTCATCTCTCAGTTCCACCTACAGGATGTAAAGCTGGCCCTTAAGGGTGAAGGGAAAGGTTTTACTCAGACCCCAGAGATCAATGTAATTTGAAGAAATGGGCTACTACGAGCAGGTGAGTAAACTAGATGAAACCATGATGGTAGAGGGCAGAATTGACCACTCAAGTCCTCAGACACAACAAAGACCTGTGATGTCACTCTTTTTAAAAATATATTTTATTAATTTATTCATATTACATCTCAATTGGTATCCCATCCCTTGTATCCTCCCATTCCTCCCTCCCTCCCATTTTCCCCTTACTCCCCTCCCCTATGACTGTGACTGAGGGGGATCTCCTCCTCCTGTATATGCTCATAGGGTATCAAGTCTTTTCCTGGTAGCCTGCTATCCTTCCTCTGAGTGCCACCAGGCCTCCTCATCCAGGGGACGTGGTCAAATATGGGGCACCAGAGTTCACGTGAAAGTCAGACCCCACTCTCCACTCAATTGTGGAGAATGTCCTGTCCATTGGCTAGATCTGGGTAGGGGTTTGAAGTTTGTAATGTCACTCTTAATCCAATAGGAAACCTCCCTTCATTGCCATGCTTGGCCTATAGTATGAAGGACAGGGCTGGTCCACATTGGTATTTTCCAAAGTTTGGCTGTCCTAGAGTTCCTTTAAGGTTATGAGGCTGGGAAGATGGTTCAGTGGTTAATAGCGTGTATTAAAACTCAGGACTTTAGTTTAATTCCAAGCACCTATGACAGGCAGCTCACAGAAACTTGTTACTTCAGCACCAGTATCTAATGCCACTCTACAATCACTGCACTCATGTGCACATAGGCATATGCAGATAGATACTCACAAACCTAAAGTAATAAAAGTAAATCTTTCTTTAAAGATTTTGATAGGTCTCTGTGACACACACACACACACACCATCACTGACTTCATACATGTAACAGAGTCATGTTAGTTACAATACAGGAAAAACATATTATAGTAAATGAAAAATAATTATCAGTTTCCATAATAGAAGATTCTATGTAAATATAAGAACTTATTAAATTCCAGGAAGAGACCAAGCTCACCCAAAGCTAGGCATTAACCTTCTTCTGTCTTTTTCAGCAAGTCTTAAGAAAGTGCTGGACAAGATTAATGAATAATTCCAGGCTGAGATTTTACTCCAAAGGATAGAAAGAGAGTTAAATAGATGTCTCACAACTCAACCTGTTTCCTCTCTGCTCAAGCACTAGGAGACACTGAAGTCAAATGAAGAGTCTGATATGAATATTCCACAACTATATGGAAATGTGGGGGAAGGGTACAAGAGATAAGCATTGCCTTTCTAAAATGCAGTCAGTCTCTCTGGTTTCCTGGCTGGAATTGCATGCACAGCATTTACTTGTTTGGTGTTTGTCTACCCCAATGGCAAGAACATGGACATCTGTGTTTGCTGAATTCTAGCATTATACAGATGGAAATACCTCTCTAAGCCCATATATCACCTATTTAACAAGAAGAAGCAGATTAAATTAATCACAGCCACCATTATAATTCAACAGAGACAGGGGTGTCCACATGGGCTGCCTTCTCAAAGGGCAGCTTTCCTTCCCTTACTTTGGTCCCCAACTCTAGACAGAGCTAATTTGTCCTTTTTTTTTTTTTTTTTTTGAGCTGTTTCAATACTCTGGTGTTTTCTTCCTCCTCCTCCTCCCCTCCTCCTCCTCTTCCTCCTTCTTCTGCTGCTGCTGCTAACACTTAGCAATAAGTTCTTGTTCAAATCCACAAGGGCCTCTGTTCTTGTCTAAGTCAAGCAAGGACAGTACAAAATCCTTGCTTCTGACAAATTCCTCCAGGATACCCATCTGTGGGACTGATGTTTGTAGTTACGGGCTGAGAATTTCCAAGTTTTGTCTGGCAGGATACAGTATACTCCTCTAATTCTGTGCCTCTCATTACTGGTCTCTCCCGTGTCCAGGCTTTTCAGTGTCTATACCTAAAATTGTTAAGCCTACTTCTTTCCTTCCTTCCCTCCTTCCTTCCTTCCTATTATTCTCTCTCTCTCTCTCTCTCTCTCTCTCTCTCTCTCTCTCTCTCTCTCTCTCTCTCTCTCTCTCTCTCTCTCTCTCTCTCTCTCTCTCTCTCTCTCTCTCTCTCTCTCTCTCTCTATCTCTGTCTTCTATTCTCTTTAAGATAAGTCCTGGGATTATAACCATGGGGCACCGTGGATGTTGCTGCCTTCCATGGTAAGCTGAGACTCAACCATATCAGAGAGGTAAAGCTGCCAGTGTTACATTCTACCTTTGTGATGACTGTGATGACTTTTATGAACTTCCAAGGGCTACCTGAGGCTCATCCTGGCAGATACCCTAGATGTGGGAATAACTGACACCTATCCTCTGCAGCATGCCCTGTCAAATAGCTACCTCAACCTCATCCCCTAGCTGGTAAAGCCTTCTCTGCCAATCACACACCTGTCTTCTCAACCTTGTTCCAGAACTGCAAGACAGAACTCACATCACCCTCAGTTTTCTCTCATCTGCTGGTTCCACTTCCGGTGCAGCCACTCCTTATCAGGACGGCCAGGCCAGGGCATCTGTGAATCTTCAGTGACACTCTGATTCTACAGCAGCATTGAGTTGATTAACTACTTGGTGCATCACAGGTGTGTTTCTCACTGATTCTTTAGGGGTGGTGACAAGTGCACAGACATCAAGGGATGAAGACTGGGACACCCCCCAATGAGACAATGGCAAGAAAAATAGATAGATGTAAAGATGCATGTCTATTCAGAAGTGTTGAAAGGTAACTCACATCCCTCAGATAAAAAGTGTAGAGCATTAGGGCTGGGATGTAACTCATACAGGCTACTTACCTCCGTGTACAATACTTTGAGTTTGAGTTTCAGAATAAAAGTCAATCAAATAATGAATTAGTTAAAAGCTGAACACCAATTTGGCATCTAGCCCTGGGTATAAAGATGAGTAGCGACACAAATGGCAATAAGTATTTCTTTTCTTGAGGAATTCATTGTCCTGTGTAGGAGCCATGCATTCATTGAGCACTTGACATTTAGCCAGGCCAATCTGAGATGTACTGTAAGCATAAAACATGCTACATTTTAACAATTATTATAAAAAGCATGTAAAATGTTACTCTTCCAGTTGTCATATTGCTTTCCAATTGAGCAAACTACATTCCAATAAATTGGGATTAATAGAATACATAATTGAAATTAAATTTATCTGTTTCTCTTTACATCTTTAAATAAGGCGGCTGTAGAATCTAGGACGATGTATACAGCCTACATTTTATTTCCAATGATTAACACTCTCCTATTTGGTGCAGTGCATTTGGAACCATACACCAGACAAGTCAAAAATAAGATCTGTGTTTGACTGGTCACAAGAGTTTATGTTGGGTTTACTGTATGCATTGACTTTGATTGGCACAGATCTAGCCAATGGACAGCTCATTCTCCACGCTTGTGGGGAGAGCAAGGACTGTCTCTGACAAGAACTCTGGTGCCCTGAATTTGACCACTTCTTCTTGGTGGGAAGGCCTAGGGGCACACAGAGGAAGAGAAAGCAGGCTATCCTGATGAGACCTGATAGGCTGTGATCATATGGTAGGGGAAGAGGTCCCCTTCAACAGAGATCTAGGGGAGGGGGAATAGAGCAAAAGAAGGAGGGGGAATGGGAAGATACAGTGAGGGAATAACAATTGTGATGTAATCTGAACAAATTATTTTTTTAAAATAAATAACACGTTTTTAAAAATTTATTGGGAAGAGGAATGTCCAAGTGAAAGAGACACCAACAGCTGCTTGTTAATACCATTCACACAATTTGCACATCTACCTACTGTGAAGTTGGGAAACTCTGTTTTCATTATAGCCTTTATGTATACGTAGATCTGTGAATATATTTTTTATGTGAAAGACTAATTGTCATTCTCATTTTATAGCCCTTCACCTCTATGCTGAATAAGTTACAATAGTTCTAGGCTCATGAGAAATGTCTGTGGAAACAAGCACACCCAACATACATTTTTCTGGAGTTGTGGGGTTTTTTTGTTTGTTTGGTCTGGTTTGGATTTGTTTGTTTGTTTGCTTGCTTGCTTGCTTGCTTATTTACTTTAATGAGAACATCTGCAGAGTAGGGAAAGAAAAGGCTATCCCTCCGGTCTGTGGGAAGAGGATAAACAAGGACCTATCAGAGAGAGCTAAGGGACACTTGCTGGCTGCTGCCTCTACACCGGCCATAAACAATGCTATAAGAAAGCTAATCTGGGTTGTATTTCACAAAGAAAGACATTAAAGTCCCTGTGATGTCACACAGTTGTCCTAACTTAATAGATGGCAGCTTTGAGAGGAAAGGCCATGCCCACCTCCCTCAGAGGGGGTCATGCCCTCAATTTTGTTTTTCAATAACCTTGATAATTTTTTTTCTTTTCTTTTCAAGATATGTTGATAATATGAAATGTTGAGATATGTTCCCATTCTTTTTGTGGGAAGGAGCTCCAGAGGGACACAGGTGTCACAGTCTAGTCCCATCTGTCTCCAAATGTTGAAGGGAAGGCCCATACTGAACCTCCACGTTGTGTCTCAGCCCTCAGGCTCACACTGTTCAGACTCCCAAACACATAACCTAAGAGTTGAAATCATGCCAGTCAAAGAGGGAGGGGAAGCATTTTTTGCAATGGCTGCAGGAACTTTCCAAGAGCTATTCCTGTAACCGCGAGTGTTGACATCGGGCTGTCAAGGAGAGAGCAGGGAAGGGCTCTAATTTGGAAACATTTTAAACTGTGTGCTTGACAACGGTATACGAGGTGGCAAGAGAAGTGACGGGGGCTCAGATCGGGCAGCTGAACAGTGCCAGGCTCATTGGTGGCTTTGTTACTAAAACAGTCTCCAATAACAAAGGTTATATAGCATAGTAATTGCTACAGTTCAAGTCCCAGCTCTGCCACTTACTAGCCACATGGATTTGAATGGGGGCAGGGGGACACTGTGCAGCTGAATTTCCTTAATTATAAAGTAATCAAAATAACAATTCCTGTCTCCTAGAGTACTTAGCAAGTTTGATTCAAGTCCGTACATATAAAATGTGCTGTCAACAATGTAAGTGGTAGCTATTATTATCAGAATTTTAATGGGCTATCCCACCTAAAAGCTCTGTTCTAGCAACCTTAACAAAGATAGGATGCAATAAGGGTAATGTAGCTTTCTCTATTGACGGATCTACGCTTATCTGGGAAAGAAGTGGAACAAGTTAGCAGAACCCGAGAAAAACAAACTAAGGCACAATGAGCTTCAAAATGAGAAATTAATGACCGTGTAAACTTTATAGCATATGGGCTTCCACATTGTCTAATTTCGCTCATCTGTACAACCTGTTACTGGTTTTTCTATATATGCCATGCTTTGAAATGATACACCAAACACATGATTGATAAGTTACAACTTTAAAAGCTTTAATTCAAGGTGCCATTGGGAGGAGGGGGAGTTAACTGCCCAACAGTCATGACAAAATTTAAAGTGCCAAGCACTCAAGTCGATAGAATTCTGCCCTGAAGGACAGCGTGGCAGTGTGAATTATCCAACATACCCAGTGTGTTCATAAGAATTCTGAAGCCAATTAAATCCATCATGAATATCAGATTGAAGTGAAGTGCTGGCAACTGCCATTGAACTCTCTCCCCCTCCCCCCTGGTTTGTCAGGAAATGTTTAGACAGAAAGCTCAGAGTACTAATAGCCAAGCCAGGCAACACCACTCAGATTGCTAGCATCTTACTTTAGACTGTAGCTATTTAACATGTAGTCTGCATGTGGAACAGGCAATTTTCTATAAAGCCATCTTATATTATATATCACTTGCTTTCTTGTGCTTAGGAGAAAGATAAATAGAGGAAGAAATAAAAAAGAAGTTCTATCTCATGGGAGTCACCTCCAAATATGTTCACGTCCTTTCGGCGTGATTATTGTTCAGGTAGGAATTCCCTGACTGAACCTCCACACATACCACTCAGCAGTCTGGCCACGAGATGCTGCTTTCTGCCACTTGGTATGTAGAGCTAAAACCACTTATTGTTTGCTGTGAGGTTTGTGACTGAGGAGTGCACCCTCACTTGGGCTCATCTATCCCATCCCAGAGCTGCAAATAAATTTTTATCTGCATTTTATATTTAATATGCTACTGCAGTAGAGAACATAGGAGTTGCAGCCAAACTCTGAAGTCCAGATGCCATAACCTTGTGATCCCAGGAAAGGAAGCCCTCTGACCTTCACTGTGCTCATCTGTGGGGTGGTCCTCCTGTGAGCATCTACCACATAGAGAAGCTGGGAGCGCTTAGAAAACACTGCCTGATAATTGATTGGCACACCGTCTGATCAGCCATCAGCCAACTCCTGTCAGCTCTGCAATGATCTCGTTTTCGTGAGTAATGCGCTGACAAGACTCACGTGTCTCTCCTAAGTGCCAGTGGAGAAGAGGAACTGAAGCATCAACTCTTTAGTCTGCAGGAAGATGACCCAACAGGAAGGAAAGCCCTGCATTCCTGTTGGAAGCCATATGCCAGGTGCTGTGCAAATAAAGCATAGGAAAATCAATTCCCTGGCTTTTCTTTTTGAGTTTTCTCTCACCCAGAGGAAGTGAAAAAGGAAATCCTTCCTGGATCTGACAAAGCATCTCCCTAAACCAGTGGGAGGAATGAGAAGGTCTCCTGACCTTGTCACCATCTCATTCCAGTCCACTCCAGCATCATGCCCTACAGTGAATTCTGCATTGGACACAGGAGAGCAGTTTACTATCTAATTAGGGAAGCCCTAATAGCCCCACACCAACATTGAGAAACAAGCCGAAGTTCACACGCCTGACACTGGGAAACCATGGAGCTCTGGTTCACCATGCATAGGGCCAGATTTGATCCAGGTGTGAAGATGGCCGAGTCTCATGTGCTTTGTAGGAGAACCAGATGGGTGTTGGTATAAAGCCTCTGTTGGCTTCTCTTGTGTCTTTTATATCCTGGTAGCCTGTACCTTTGCACAGTAAACTCAGAAAGGCCTTAACAGCTCACTGCATGTCTCTATCTCATGCTTCCAAACATGGAGAACATCAAAAGAGAGCATGACTACTCAGTTCAAGAACCATGAGGATGGGAAGCGCTTCATCCCATAGCTTTCTTTCCTTCATTTATTCAGTGTATAGTTATTAGCTGTGTATCAGTTTAGCACATTGTAAAACAATCCTTGAAAAACTTGAGTAACCTAAAACCCTGATCTTTTGCTTCTCTGGCCCTGCAGATAATTGTGCAGGTTGATAATTGTGCCTGTGTCTTTGAAGCCAGGACTGGGTCTCATAAGCCTTTGCACAAGCAGGCAACACAAGGTAGCTGTCAGCTCAAGACTGTGTCTCAAAGCCAAGGTCACCTATCTAGTTTAGAGATGAAATCAAACTCTGCATTATGCATCCAAGGTACTGTAGCCTCTGTCTCCTCCTGTTTTAAACACTTGGACTTAAGAAAACAAAGCAAAGCCAACAACGTATGCATTTTAAAGAGCATCTATTGCACTTGGAGGATAGCAAGGAAAGTAAATACTTACAAGCAAAGGTGCCAGTTAGCTTCCAGAAGGAAAGTAGAAATCTTGGTTGAGAGTGTAGAGAAAGGAATATTGCAAAGAGAAGCACACGAGCCTTAACCCTACACAGAGAACTATAGGCAACTGAAGAAAGCTGGGAGCAGGAGAGATGGCCTTCCCCAGGGAAGAGCACACCACTTGGTCAGCCCTAAAAATGTACATACAAGTAGCAATGTACAGGCTAAGCAAGTTACAGTCAGAACTATGCTATGTATACGTATATGCAAACATGCATACAATAGCAATTCAGGAAAGAAGAGGCCATGGATTTGAGGCATAGTGGGGAGGAATGTAGGGGAGGGTTTGGAGGATGGACCGAGAGGAAGAAACGTCATTATATTATATTCTCAAAAAAAGGTTTATGTAAAAGAGAGAGGGGGGGGGATGGGCTGATTATTAGGCACAGGCTCTTAAAAACAGACTGGGGGCGGAGGGAAGAAGAAAATTTCAGACACACACAGGAAAAGAAGCGTCTAGGTATAAGGAGCCTAAGAAACAGCCTAAAACCCTCCAAGGACAAGGAGACATGTGGCCATGGAGAATGGAGGGAAAACCAAGGTGATGCAGCCTGCAGGAGCTCAGCCTCCTGCTGTGTGGGCTGCCTTTTGTCCTGCAGGAAACCTACCGGAAAGTGCTCTTAAACACAAACTCGAGGTGCGAGAACATATGTTCTGTCAAGACCAAGCTTTCAACCATGTGGGCTGAAATTGGAGCCGAGTCATGGGAAAGAAGTCGCCTCTGGAGTGCAAGAGGTAAATGTCAGGGTTTCCCGTCGTGGCAGCTGTTATGGAGGAAGGCACCGCGGGATCTGACAGCCAGCTGAACGTGAGATGAGGAAGTGCTGCTTGAAGGAGAGGGGCTTCTATGACGACATAGATTGGGAGGGAGGGGACAGGGGCTGGTTTGGCAGGAAAAGAATGACTCACACGTAAAATATTTTGGCTTTGAGCTGCTAGAGAAGTATGCGCAGAAAATTGTACTGAACACACGGGAAATTGACGTTGAATAGGGAATTGAGAAGGGCTGGGAGCACGGCTTGATCAGCAGAATGTTTGCCGCATAAATGAGAGGACCTGAGTTTGGTCCCTCGTGATGCATGTGGAAAACTGGGTGTGCTGATATGTTTGCAATCGTAGTGCCAGGAGGGGATTCCTAGGGCTCAACGACCAGCAAGTCTTTCCAAATTCACAATCTCCATGTACAGGGAGAGACCCTGTCTCAAAAGTCAAGACAAAGAACAACTGAGAAAAAACGTCAAATTTTATCTCTGGACTCTGTGTGCATGAGAACATGTGTACAGGTGCCCCCCCCACACGAGAGGACTCTGTTGTTAAGAGTGTTTGTTCAAATATGGGGCTCCATATTTGACCACATTCCCTGGTTGGGGAGGCCTGGTGGCACTCAGAGGAAAGATAACAGGCTACCAAGGAGAGACTTGATACCCTATGAGCATATACAGGGGGAGGAGGTCCCCCTTAGTCACAGTCATAGGGGAGGGGAGTAGGGGGAAATGGGAGGGAGGGAGGAATGGGAGGATACAAGGGTTGGGATACCAATTGACATGTAATATGAATAAATTAATAAAATATGTTTTTAGAAAAGAGTGTTTGTTGTTCTTGCAAAGGACACAGATTCTATTCCCAGTACCAATATGGTAGCTCACAATCATCCGTAATTCCAGCTACAAAAATATTTAATGCTTTCCATGGGCACTGGCATGTACCTGCCACACATACATGTACATATAGGTAAAACATACACACACATTATGATGCTACTTTTATGTCAAAAATGCCCCCATTTGGATTGGCCTGTGGGCAAGCCTGTGGTACATTTCCTTGGCTGATGATCGAAGTCTAAAGGTCCAGCCCATCATGGGTTGTGAAACTCCTGGGCCTGTGAATCCTGAGTACTATAAGAAGGCAAGCTGAATACACTTATGGGCACAAGCACATAAGCAACACTCCTCTAGGACGTCTGCCGACAGGTTCCTGTCTTGAATTCCTGCCTTGTCTTCCTTTAGTGATAGACTACAAGTAGAAGCTGAAATAAACTCTTTCTTCCTCAAGTTGCTTTTGGGAAAGATGTCTAATAGAAGTCTTTAATACGATTTATATATAATATACATCTAAATTAATTTTAACAGAAATATCATCATTTGACCTCAGCATCCTCAGATTGCATCTCTATAAACTTAATCAATCATGAGTTAGAATTGGAGTTACAACAAGTATGGGCTGCCAATATTGAACACATATGAGATTCGTTCCCGTTGTTTTCCCCAGCAGTGTAGTGTAACTAGTGTTTAACAGCACTTACATTATGTTCAGTATTCATTCCCTCCAAAGAAGACTGAAAAATAAATGGGAGAATTCCACTGTTATATGCAAGCACTCCATCATCTTATACATGGATTGAAGTATTCCCCTGGATGTCTGGGAGGGGTTCTGAAATAGCGAGGAGTGACTCTTGTACATTTTTATGAACTGTTCTCGGTCCTGAACATACAAAATTCCATTTCATCATATTAGTAACAGCCCATTGGTAAAGAGAATCATAGCTTTCTGGATGCCTTCTGTATCTTTCCATCTTCTACTTGTCTTCTCTTTTATCTTCTTCCTGCCCAAGATTTTAACCTGTGTCTGCGTTCTCTCCACCTCTGCCTTCTGCATGCGTTGGCCTTCTCCCGACCCCTGCCTTCATCCTTTCCTTTCTCATACCTTCTCCTCTCTCTATTGGTGCCTAACACAAAGACTCTTGGATCTAGATTTTATATTTAGAAAATGGGTTCTTCTGAATTGAGGAACACTGAGCCAGCCAGATGCGTTTGCCTGTGGAAGGGTGTTGCTCTAGGTGCTGAAGACAGAGCTGTCAAGGATGTGGTAATTGTTTTTCATAGAGCTAACGTTATTACAAAAGGAGAAAGAGAATGGAAGACGGAAAATGGAGTTGATAAGAGAGAAACCAACTCAGACCGGGATTCAGGAGTTGGTCTGGAGAAGTCAAAGTGAGAGATGTGGGGGAGTAAGCATCTGTGGTGTGCTGGGAAAACAGTTCTCACTCTGGCCCTTTGACAGACCACAGACACAACTTTTCCTCCTAACCACTGTTTCTCAAACCAGCTCTGTAATGTCACTCTCCTGGACTGGCTTAAATTCTCATACACTTTCCACAGTTTTCCTAGGCAGTGCTGGGAACAAAATTAACTTTTTTTTTTTCTAGCCATCAAGATGGACAGCACTTCTGTTCCCTCAATTTGATTGTGTATAAGTCAGGAAGTATGATTCGACTCTGAGCTTCAGTTGGCATTGAAACTTCTGTATGGATGGTGTAGGTGAAGAGCCCAATGCCTGGAAAACGCTAAGTACTTTGTTCTATCTTCCCTAACTGGCAATACTGGCTTCTGAACTCTCCAGGAATCGGTGCATAGGCAGAAAATCATACATAACCATCTAGGTCTGTCTGTTGACTTGGCACTGACACTGTCCTTCAGTGTTCCCTAGACATAGATATGGGAAAAGCTGGTCCCTTCTTTCTCAGAGACACTTTTTAAGTTTCTCTCAGACTCTGCACTAGTGACTATCAAATGCCTCCACATGGGGAATGTCTTTTACCCAAGGTCCATCCTAATTTCAGTTCTTAGTCCTTACAGAGGATGGTCCACCTCACTGAGACTTTTTTCTTGAGCTGCTATTTCTATACTAGGAAGACCTAACTTTGATTATTTCCTGATCATGAGAAAGATGTTAGTGCCCTTCTCAACCCCCATGATAAGAGTTCCTTGATTCCCAATGTGGTCTTTCCTCACTGCTGTGCAGCCCAATGAGCAAGAATAGTGGTGGCTTATAGGCTTCTCGGGTAACTCTCCACCAGATCCGTTAAACCCAAGGGGAACACAGCACATGCTCAGAGGGAAACTATGAGTCCTCTATTCGATCAGGAGGTAGGAATAAAATTGATTCAGCTCTCCAGAACCTTTTGCCAAATCTGTTTTTGTCAGCTCAACCATTTCAAATCACAAAGTAGTGGTCAATAAAATTCTTCTGTAAAGGCTCAGATGATAAATAATTTAAAATATTCAGGAACAAAAAACAGCCATTCTGGAAACTATCAAAGTGGCCAGGAAAAAAAAAAAGACAATTATTGAGAGAGAGAAAAAAAACATAAATAAACACCAAGGAAAGTCAAGGAATAAAAGCAGTAATGAGAAGGGAAGAAAAGGAGGGAGAGGGAGGAGAGTGAGGGAAGGAGCAAGGGCACAGGCTACACAGTCACACAGGAGATAGTCCTAGTTAGGCATCACCTCTCTTCCCTGAAGACGGTGATGACGTTGAAGGTGGTTTCACTGTAGTCCTGAAAGGATGACCTAGAACTCCCCTTGGAATGAAAGGAGGATTCTTTCTTGATTTTTGATGAACTAAGACAGCAATGGTCACATTTGAACACCCTGTTACACATAGAAAAGTAGGAAAAGTAACAGATGTAGGAAGGATTGAAATACGTGTCTGAACGAAGCTTGCTTCTACTGAGAATGAGAATCTCATTGGCACTTCTGGGGGAAGTAGTCATGTGACCGGGTACATGTCTGACCACAACATGTGGCGTGCCAGCAGCCCAGCTTCATCTGAACTACAACTGTTTTTCTTCATTGCTAAGGTTTAAGAAAACTAGAACCACAGAGAATTAGCCAGCTTGTCTCCAGTAGCACAGCTAGTCAGAGTAGGTGTCCATCCATTTCCCATGAACCCCAGCCTCCTTGTAGGTGACTGTGTTCTGTTTTCTATGGCTGCTGTAACAGCCACCACACATTCAGTGTCACAGAGTCACACAAACTTGTTCTCTGAGGTTCAGGAGTCAGGAGCCCCACTTGGCTCTACTGGGCTAGGAAGCAAACGGCTAGGATGGATTCCTTACTTCTCAGGGATATGGGGAAAATGCTGTTCGTGCTCTCACTAGCCAGATTTTGCAGCTCACTGGCATCGCGTGCTGTGGTCTTTTCCTCCAAAATCAGAAGTGAAGCCATCTTCTGACCTCTCCTTTCCCCATGCTTCCGTTATCACGTCATGCCCTCTGGCACCAAGCTCCTTCCTCCTTCTTATAAGAAACCTATAAAGCTCAATAAGGAAACCAAAAGTCAAGATTCAGGAATCAGCGAAATCTGCTATGTCCTTTTACCATGTAAGTTACATATTCAGATTGTGGCGATTAAGATGGGCACATCGAGGGGATGGTAGGGCACAGGTGCTATGAAGGGAAAGAGGAAAAATAGAGGACATTAACTGGGGAAGGCTATGAAGGATAATGCAAAAGGAAAAAGGGGAGGAAAGATTTTGGAAAGGGGAACACAAACATTATCTTATAAGCATACTTTAAATGCATATACTGTATATATATTACATTATATATACATATATGTGTTTATGTATACAATATATACATATATATATTAATTACAAGGAGTTATTCTACACAGGGTGGTTCTACCAAGGAGCCATAAACAATCTAACAAAAACCACAATGCTAGGCAAGCGATACCTCCCTTAGAGCTGTTGGTCATGTGTTTCCAGTGTACCCCAAAACAATATAATATGTTGCCAGTGCCCTTAGTTGCCTCCCAGAACTTGAGTATAAGGCCCTATTGCTGAGACCCCACATATTTTGATCACAGGACTTGAAGAATCTCTCTGGAACTCACCTGGAAGCTCTCTCAGGTGGCTGGCTCTCACAGTATGAGAAGATGCTGTGCAAGCTTCCAAAAGTGAAAACATGCACAAAATCTGCACAAGACGACATCTGTCAAAATACCAACAAGGAACTGAAGAAAACTTCACACAGCCCCACCCACAGGCAGTCATCAATAGCTGCTAAGGAAGGAAAAAATCTGTTTTCTCCAAGGTTTCCCAAGGCTAAGCAATAAGCCCTGGGAATGTATCTAAGAACAGTACTAATTGGACCCAGGAAATGTTTACATATGTATATGTTATATACATAGTTGTGTATAAGAATTATAGAACTCAAAAATTTGAGGGGGTACAAAGGAAAAGTTGGAGGGGAAGGGATCTAAATGCTGTAAATAAGCATACCTATGTATGACATTATCAACAGAAAAAGAAAGTCAAGTGCTCAGAGCTCGGGAAAGGGTTGAAGGGTACCATCTCAAGTGAATGGCCATCTATTCCCCAGGCGAAGAAGGCATAGAGGCATGGCATAGCATCAGTGAGAATGTGCAGGGTCTGGCCAGCCCAGGTCCTGGATCACAAGAAGCCTCAGGGTGACCTCTTTGCTCAGCAATCTGTCCATACTGTGAATGTGGCTTCTTAGCACATGAGGACTATTCAGCTGTCACTTGGATATAATTTGAAAAGTCAGGAGTAGGTCTTTGGAAAAGCTACTTCAGACAGCAAGAATATTTTAGTGCAGAGAGAAATATATCCATCTGATGAAAGGTGTGGGGAAGGGGGTGGAAGGAGACCGCATTCCCCTGTAGCTCCGGGTACCTCGGCATCCATTTTATTTTATGTGGCATCCCTGTCATTTTCTGACACTCGCGGTGTGACTGTTCGATGAATATTTAATCGCGGTGGGCTTCTCTTCACTCCTGTTCCTTTAGTGCTCCTGGCTGGAGCCTTCTGAAGTAATAACTCTAGTCATCAAACACCAGAGCAGCGCCTCTGCTCCCCATTTGGGAGCTGTGGCGCAAATTACAGAGTGGGTTTCGAGCGACAGGTGGTTGGTTAGGCAGCGCAAGACAGCTCCCAAGACACAGACTGATGGAGGCATGATCACCCTGGGGAAGATCATTAAGCCCCAGAAACCATTTGGCAGTTCCGTGGAGTCACCTGTATGCCAAGCCCAGTGCCAGTAGCCTCATCTCAGTAAAGTTCACGCACAGTAACGTTCCCTGCTGCATTCACTGATGCGCAAGAGCTATCAGGAAAGAGAAGAAGGCCCCCACAGCGTTGGAGAGAGGAGGGAAGCAAAAGCTCACTGGGAAAATCTTTCCTCCAATGCTGTATGGAGTTGAGAGAAAACTGGGACTCTCCTCCCATAGAAAGCAGAAACAATAACTAATGACACATAGCCAAGAGTGGCACAGCCTTCGTGGTGTGTCACTGTGACACTGGGCTACGCGGATACCTTTTTGTATCTTTCCTCCAAGACCACTCTAGAAGCAGATTAAAGAGAGTCGCATGTTATCTGATCCTTTTCCCACTAAGGGGGGAGATGACCTTATCTCCTTTTTGGCAGCCAGATGCTATTTGTATGGTTCCAGGGCAAGTCCAGGGTGTTTCCTCCTGGGCAGAAACATAAACAAACACCTGCCAGGCACGTAGCAAGGGTTTGCACTTGGCACCATGTTGTCTGTGGGAAGGGACTCCCACACTGAGGGGCTAAACCAGACATCACATCTCTCCAGCCAAGGAGATGCCCTCCAACCCAGATGGCCACATAGCAGGCAGGGACAGGAAGAGGCCAGGACATTGCTGAGAATGCTACCCTGCAGTTAGCATACTGAATTATGAGTCAGAGTCCCAGGCCAAGAAACTGTGTGCTTCTATTGGCATGAATTTGATTCTGGACAGAGGTCCTCTCTCTCCTTGGAAACTCACTTAGGATTTTTTTTAAAGCCAGTCTATACTTTCCACATGAGGAGAGCATATGAGAACAGAAGGGTCCTTCCCAAAGAACAAATTAAAAATTGGAGAGTTTTTTGTTGTTGTTGGTGGTGGTGGTGGTGGTGGTTTAAATAGAAATTAAGAATCTTAATATTATTTGAAAATTCTAAATGTAGAGTCTGATGAAGTACAATCAAAATGCAGGTTCAGATTAACTAGCCTTTTCCAAAGCTGCACTTGGCACCGAGTCTAACCCTTGTTCATAGACATGGACTTCTATCTTCCTTGAGCTCTCGCTGCCTTCTTCTTCCTGTCCCAAGTCAGGTAGGGCCAGTGAGTGTGTTATCTCAACTCTGTGAAGTTCACCAGTTCATCCAGAACTTACATGGCCTTATACTACAGACTTGTTGTTCGGATGAGGAGGCTGTAGGCCAATTAGCTGAGTGGTTTGGACAAGTCCTCATTAAATCACTTGTGAGTTGTGAAAAGGACAAAGAGTTGGCTCGACATCCTTCAGACTCTTCCAGCCCTGAAGCTGGTGTTTCTCAAAGCATAGGTGCAAACACATCACCTGTTACTTCAGAGCAACCTTTAGTCTGTCATCAAACAGCCACACACCCATGAATTATCCATCAAGAGACACACAACCACCTCCATGCACATCCTGAGCCACACCCTGCAGCAAAGAGCCCCACCCCATCTCACTCACTACCTAAGAGAAACCATCTACAGGACCATCTGACCCAGGGTCATCAGGCAGTTGTTTCCCTGGACTTTTAAAGGCAGGATGAAAGCTCATCTGTACAAGGAAGCTTCCCCCTTGTAAAATGACAGTTTAAACTTTCTTCCATTCTTGTCGCCCACTGTCTGGAATTTAACCCCACTCAATGGAATTTCTTATCTATCTCTATGCATTTCCTCTCAGGCTGTAAATTCCTCAAAGAAAACAGCTGTGTGTCATTTTATTGAGTGTTTAGGTTCAGCAGCCAGCTTGCATATAGGTAGGGCTGAGTGTTTGCATCTTTCCTCCAGGACTACTCTAGAAGCAGATTAAAGACAGTCGCATGTTATCTGATTTTTTTTCCCACTAAGGGGGGAGATGATCCTATCTCCTTTTTGGCAGCCAGATGCTATTTGTATGGTTCTTAGTTTGTGCTGAGAAAACTGAGGTCCCATAGGCCTGATGTCTCAAGTCATTCACTGACCAGATAGCAAAAGAAGCCAAGCACTCTATCATCAAGGACTTTGTCTTTCTTCCTAAATACAGTTCTGATAAATGTACATGTTTATATATTTTAACTGTGCCATGTTAATCTTTTTGGGAAGTGAATGTTAGGCATGAGGTGGATAATGCAACTTTGCAGAATCTATAGTTACCTTTTTCAGAAACATGAAACATTGCAGTATGAATAATCCACTCACGCCAGCTCCCAAATATTGCAAGCTATTGCCAAGGCTACTGGTTACCCTCTACAACCTGATGCTAAGGCTAAAGATAGGTCTCACTTATCCATTGAACATAGAAAAATCAAGCTGCTGCCCAGCTAGAATCTTCCCTCCTGCTGACTTGTATTCATGGTACTGAATGACACTTTTCATACTACAAAAAGAAAAAAAATCATCAATATCACCTTTGTACAAATCCTGTGACCAACAACAGAGACTTGCTGGAAAATTATACTGGTGCAATAGTTGCACAAATGTTATGAGAATAACGACCACTTCTTAAAATTTGTTTTAAGACCCACTCCATAAGATGTAACCTATACATGACACTGTTAAAGTGGCCAAGAATCTGAGACTAGATAAGTCATGAATTCCAGAGGAAAACCTATTACCATTATGCAGCTAAATGAATATAGCAATAAAATGACTCCAAGTCACATATTGATAAACCCATAAATCAGAGTCCTTCATCATCATACAATCCTCATCAGAGAAGCTTCTTCACGCATAGATGGCAACTAGCAAAGACTCACAACTGGACAATTTGCAAAGAGAGACTTTGGGGCACTCATCCCTAAATGGGATGTCTTCATCAAACCCTTACACTTAAGGCTTACGGATTTGTGTGGAAGAGAAAGTAGGAAATTGTAAAGGACAGTGATGATAAATAACTCCAAGGAAAGAAGAGCATCCAGACACAGGACTAATTCACATATGAACTCACAGTGACAGTGACAACATGCGTGGGTCCAGCACAGGTTCAAATAGGACAAAGTCCCAACACTGAAAAGAAGAGATAAGCATAGAGTCCCATCCTAGCCAAGAAGCTATTTGCAATTGACATCTGCTGGGGAAAAAAAAATCAGTTTTCTGTAATGGAGTGTCACTGGGTACCTCAACACACTTCAACACACTCCAAGGCCAACCCCATAACTAGATGCATTTGACCAACACAAAAAGATGCCATGTTTTTATGTGCTTTTAGCTAAACGTTTTGTTTTTGTTTTTTGGGTTTTGCTTTTGCTTTTGCTTTTGTTTTGATAAATGTTTGTCTTGATGGTATTTGTTGATTGGTTGGTTTTGACCTTTGTATTTTGTTTCTTCTTTTGAGGGAGACAGTGAGAAGGAAAAACAGAGACAAAAAGACAGAGAGAACCAGAAAGACCAAGAGGTAGAAAGACAGAATATGAAGTTAAAAAGGATCTGGGAGGATCTGGAGAAGGGGAAAAAATATGCTTGTAAAAGAATATAATATAAAAAAAAATTAATAAAAATATAAGTTGTTTTAAGGGATATTACAGAAAAGGAGACATAACTGAGAAGGAGGAGCCAAGAAAACCAATACAGAGGGCTTGGGTGAGACAAGGAATAAGTAACACTAAGAGAGTGTGACAGAGCCATAGGGCAGAGGAATAATAATCAACTCAAGCCTTCTCTGCCTTAGAGATTTACACATCTTGATTTGCATCTCTCACCTTAGAGATCTGGAGAATTTCATCCTAAACGGGATTTTTTTTTTTTCTTTTTAATCAAGCTCCTCTCCCTTAGGCTTAAGGATCAACATGGAAGAGAAAGAGAAAAACTGAGTAAGAGACCTATGTATGTGAGATAAATAAACAAGCCATCTGTTAACAATATTTCCAGAGACAGTGTCAAATAGTCTGCCTATGAGCTGAGACTGATGGGAGGCAGCACCCATGGGCACCTCCCTCTGCATCACTGGCCAAAGTAGGCTGCAGCTGCACGAATACTAAAATCAATGTCTGTGCTCCCTTTCAGTCTCAATGAGAAAAGCTAAAGAGAAGGGCTTTGGAGGCTGGATCATAAAAAGAGAAAAAAAAACTAGAATGAGATGAACAAACTATACAGCCCAAGGTCAGATCTGAGCTGACTGCATTAGTACTATTCACATGTGATGAATGCTTACCATTTGTTAAAGAGGTAAAAAATTAAAGAAATGTGGTATATATGAACATGTGACAATAAAATTCCAGTGTTCATCAGTCAAATGTTTTTAGAAAATGGCTGAGTTCCTCTGTTTCTTTTCTCCATGATTTATCTCCCTTTATACAGATAAGAAATTTAGGTCTGAGGAGATTAAATCAATTAACCATCTCAAAATGGTAGTTGGGAAGGTTCAAGCTCAGATCTACTTACCAATAATCCCTACAACTCAGGACAGCATCAAGGCAACTGAGGGTGTGTCGGACAATGGGTAAGGGAAAAGTTTGGGTGACCAGTACAGTGGCTAGATGATACAGAGCATTAGGAATAGAAAGAAATCAAAAGAAGCCATTAAAACACTCCATATCAGCACCTCGTCTAAGAAATGGATGCTGAAATGGAGAAGAAAACATCCCAGCATCATCCAGTAGAGAATGATGTTCCACACTGTGTAGCTTAAGAGGTGGGAATGAGGTGAGTGCTGCAGAGCAGGGAGACTAGCCTCAGCCAGAGAAGCTTCTGCTTACAGTGGGCAATGGCTAATTGAGATTCATGAGTGGTTAATGGTTAACGTGCTGAGAATAAGTCATTGTTGAGATGTCAGTCTTAAACATGGCATCTATGTTATCCCCTCCGAAGCTCAGGGAACATCATGTGAGAGGGGTGGAAAGAGTGAAAGAGTATGAGGATAAGAAGAAATGCTGCTGTGAGTCACCGCTGTTGTCTGGGGTGCCTTGGAACTACATCCAGGAACCCACAGCAGCAGTGGCTGAGCCCATCAACAATTCATGTGACTGGGGAAGGGGCTTATGAGGACTAATCAGCCCTGAGCAGGGCTAGAAAGTTAATGATTGATCAGAGGAGTCATAGTGCCCAGTGCTGTGGCCCCTGGTAAGCTGTCCTTGGTCAAATAAATGATCTCCCACATAATGTTCATAAGAGACACCTTAACTAAACTCAGTGAGGCACACAGTGAGAGGCCAGGAGAATTAGAGAGACTTGTTTTTAAAAGAAGGCATTTGGTTTGAAGGAGTAGGAGATAAGAGAGGATAGTGGGGAGATTATGATCAAAGTATATTATATATGAGTAAAATTGTGAAAAATAAATACATTTTTAAAAGAAATGGAAATTAATTCAATGATATTCAAATTTGCATATTCTCTCCATGTTAGTGTCTCTGACATTTAAAATGTTTCTACGGTAGATTTTGATATTGGAAAGAAAATGTTGGGTTTTTTTTTTTTTTTTTTTTACATAGAAAAGCACAGAAATACCTCAGAATGTTTCACAGTGTAGGACTCTTACTATGATTTTGGAACATAAATTGACATAAATCAATCTATTTATCACCTGTCTGTTCATGTCTCAGTCACTTGGTACTTACTTTCTGGTGTGTCAGGTGAAATATTTAAGTATTAGATCATGATTTTCCTTACTTATTCATAAGTACTGAGACTCAATTGTAATTTGAAAAATTAAAGGAAATTGGATTTCTCTTTACAAGTTGCCGGCTACTGTCAGCAACAACTATTCTTACCCTACCAGAAAACTAACCGGATAGAATAAATTTCAGTGATAATCTGTAAAGAAAATAACTGTCTTTAAAGTTTCTTGGGCTACACATTGATCAATTGTTGGCTACTTTATTGTACAAATAAATGTTATAAAAAAATAAAGCAAGAAAAAGTCATGGGAGTCAGAGGCCACATGCTGGCAAGCTAAGCACTGGGTGTTGTAGTTCTCAGTGGCCTTAGACAAATCTAGAGAACTTGGTTTGGATAAAATGCCAAATATTTAATATACCTAGCTTTATTACAAAAAAAAAGCTACAAAAAGAAAAATAAATTATATATCTACGATAGAATAATAGATTATCTATGCAAAAATGTGGTCTGCTTAAGAAAAACTAAAAGATCCAAATTTGAAGCTTGATATTTTCAGTTAGAATCTGCGTCTTATTTATAAACCTCATCTATGCCAGTTACATATACATTTCTCTTTTCTATTCCTTTTCTGATCGGAGAAGACATGGGAGCACAGGCGGGGTAGGGGGGAGGGCAGTGGAAACATGTACACATGTCACTAGATGGGGACAGGATAGCCATCCACTGTGCCTTGGCATCTCAGCCTCACTGTGATCCCGAAAGACAAGAGGAAGCCATTCCCCTTCCGCTTATGAGGACCCAAGC
Source organism: Acomys russatus (assembly GCF_903995435.1). Lineage (NCBI taxonomy): Eukaryota > Metazoa > Chordata > Mammalia > Rodentia > Muridae > Acomys > Acomys russatus. The sequence continues at coordinate 22,085,690 of NC_067153.1, read as the reverse complement.
TGTAAATCCTCACAGCTGGAGAAAACAGAAGCCAGAGCTCTCCCCATTTCGGAGGAAGAGTTGAATGAGGTAATTACAGAAGAACTTTTTTCTCCCAGACCCAGTGGCGTCCCCTCAGCCTGACTGATATGGCCAAATGCCTTGGTCCCAGGCAGAATTTTTTCTCTCTAACGCTCATGGCTAAAAACAGGTCATTGGTGGGAAGTTGGCACCTTGGGGGGAGTTTACAAATGCAGATAAACTTGCTGCAATAGCACTCAGATGGCCTGGATCCTTCAATCGTGTTAAATGCCTGTCACAAATGGCTTTTTGATGCGGGCTCAAGAATCTGATAATAGAAACCTTAACAACCTGGGCAGGGCCCTTTTCATCTTCCTCACCACACTCATCTAGGGATGAAATGGGCCGCAGGGAAGGGCTTGCAGGTCTATTCTCAACTCCAAAGCTTCCCCCGAAAGATAACCCCATGCCTTGTGCAAAGTTATGACAGGAAGCTCCACCAGGCCCCATGTGATAAGCTCCCCAAGAGCAGTGCCAGGGACTGACAATTGTTTGGCAAAGGGGCGGTGTCCACTGCTTCGAATGTGACTTTGGACCAAAGAGCTGTAACAGACATCCAGGTCTTAGGCCCAGGAACACACTCTATCTGGTGTTAGGATGGAGCTGAGATTGTTTCAAGAAGGAAGTCAATTCCACTAAACCAGGCAGGTGACAAGCCTGGACGCATATCAAAGGGTGGAGAGAGACATGATAAACTGACTGCACTTCCGTTTTTGGTTGAGGAATGTTTGGCACTAATGCGGCATGTTTAGCACTGAAACTGGGCTTCTTCTGGGCTATGACCACAGCCATCTCAGAAGGCAACCCACCACACGTTCCCTGCACAAGCTTAAGGAAGCCTTCTTGGAGAAGGCTACACACTGGTTCACTAACTCGTTATTACAAGCTGTCACAGGCATTGTGTAAATCTCCCAGGCCACTCTTACAACGTTATTCAAGCTGACCTCTAACATTTTACTCAATAATCGAAGAATACCAAACTTCTAGAAGCTTCCACAACTGGATAGCATGTTGTCTTACTATCTGTAGCCTGGTTCTCGCCTCAAAAGCAAATTTATCCATTTGTCCCACTATGTAGATTCTGTTTCTCTCCATCACTTGGCTCACACATCATCCTTAAGGTGGCTTTTGCCTCTAAACATCTAGAATGAGTGACTGGCTGCACTTTTGTGTTCTCAGTGTCCTCTCTGAGCCCAACCAATTTCCTCGTTCTCTCCCTGTTCTTCTGTCTCTCATATCCACACTCCCACGTGTCTTTCATACTAAGCTGTCTACAAGTCTTAACCACCAGCCAACAGAAATGGTATGAACAAGGCAGGCCTCCCCCATTCTCTCCTGATGTGGATTCTTGGAGCTACTAAGCAACAACTCATACAATTAGGCATTTTTAATAAATACATTTCATTATTTAATTTTTTGTTTTGTTTTCAAGACAAAGTTTCTCTGTGTAGCCTTGATTGTCCTGGACTCACTTTGCAGACCAGGCTGGCCTTGAACTCACAGAGATCCTCCTACCTCTGCCTCTTAAGTGCTGGGATTAAAGGCATGCAACACCACTGCCCGGCTAAATTTTTAGCATTTTTAATTGGCAAATAATACTTGTACATACGATGTACTTGTGGGGTACATTGTAGTATTCAATGCATTTTACTTCAGCTTTAAATCATTTGTCAAGAGAAGCTGTCAAACATGATGATTCTCTCCAAGGGAAAAAAAAGAAAGAAAAAAGAAAGAAAAGAAGTAGACACTGAAAAAGAAAATTTGGGTATTTCCAGTGAAGCCAGGGGTACATTTATACAATGGAATACTACTCAGATATTAAAAGCAAGGAAACACTGAAATTTGTAGGCAAATTGATGGAACTAGAAAGGATCATCTTGAGTGAGAAAACCCAGACCAAGAAAGACAGACATGGTATATCCTCACTTATAAGTGTGTATTAGCCCAAAAGTGATGTCCTCTGAACTCAGCGGGAATTCAGGACAGATGCCAGGAATTGCTGCTGGAATCCAGGAGAGATAGGTATGGAAGAATGGGGGGAATACAAGGACTCAGAGGGTCTAGGAGCCCCCACAAGAAGACCATTAAGGTTGGCTGATCTGGACCCAGGGCAAGTCTGCACAAACTGCATGTACAAGGACAATACATGCAGTAAACCTAGACCCGCTGTTCAGATCTAGCCAAAGGGCGGCACACTCTCCACAGTTGTGGGGAGAACTGGGACTGCCTCTGACGTGAACTTCGATGCCCCCAATTTGGTCATCACTTCCTCTTGGTGGGGATGCCTGCTGGCACACAGAGAAGGGGAAACAGACTATCTGGATGAGACCTGATAGGCTGTGGTCATATGTGGGGGAGGAGGTCCCCTTCTGGCAGAGGTCTAGGGGAGAAGAATAGGGTGAAAGAAGGAGAGGTGGGGAATGGGAATATACAAGTGAGGAGTCAACAATCAGCATATAATAAAAAAGAAAGAAACAACAAAAATACATATAATATAAAATGTTGAACAATTGTGTATACATTTTGCACACAATACGGAGATATTTTCTTTCTCTCTCTCTCTCTCTCTCTCTCTCTCTCTCTCTCTCTCTCTCTCTCTCTCTCTCTCTCTCTCCCTCTCCCTCTCCCTCTCCCTCTCCCTCTCTCTCTCTTTTTGCTGCCCAACCTTCCTAAATAAGCCTCAGTCCTAAGCTAGTCTGATTGTGGTTGGACAGCAAAGACTGAGAACCCCATGTGATGTGCATGTGAAGATTAGACCTGCAGAAAAGATCATTGTAAGGACTTCATGGTGATCTGGCTAGGGTAAACCTAGGTGGCGTTTGTTCAATGATGGCAAATGTGTGAGCAAAGGTTGACACATACAAGCTTTATTCTACATGAAGCACTCATCAAAATTCAGCCAAACACTACTATCCTCACTCTATGGAACAGAAAAAAAAAAAAAAAAAAAGGATTAGAGAGATGAATGTACTTGTTCAAAACCATTGGTAGAAAAAGACTTCATTTAGAGAGGTGGATAGGAGGACACATGTGCTGTGAAGGGAGAAATGGGAAAATGGGAACAGGGAACTCTAACTGCAGAGGGAGGAGATGTGAAAAGACAGAGGGTGGGAGAAGAAAAACAAACTAAGACAAAAAACTAAATCTGACACACAGGCCACTCTGGAAACTTTTGTGTCCTCACTCAGAAATGAGTTACATTGAGGCTACCCAGAGGTTCCCTGAGAGGAGAGTGAGGTGCATGGTCACACCACCCAACTTTTTCAGAGGTTCAAGTATAAATTCATAGCCTTGGAGAAAAGGCCCTGGCACTATTTGAAAATCCCGTTTACTTAGCCTGCTTGCTCCACTCCCATCTTCATAGGTGTCCATGCTTCCAGCACGGAAATCTAGGCACATCTTATATAAGCAGTCCCTGCAAAGAGTAGATCAAGGACATTTAATACATTTTATTTTATAATTCAAATAAAGAATGCATTAGGCAAGTGAGGAAGAATGCCAATGCATTGATTATGTAAAACCTCACCCATAAGGTTGTAAAGGTGCACCACCTACCACAAATGGGAACCTCAGCATTGCCAGCCACTGACACATTCAACACCTTGACTGTGTGTGGTGATGAAGACTGGCAGATAGGCTTATGTGTTCTGCATCAAGCCTACGGTATGACTTCGTAACCTTGTCTGGGTGACTTGAAACTTCTAATACACATCTGCCTCACTGTTTAAATGGGTTGTTATCCCAGGGACTAGCTTAGCAGGTCTCAGATTCCATAATCCTCTCTTTCTGGCACACGGCTAAAATGACAGCTGTCTCTCAGCCTCACTTGCACTGTCTGGAACAACCCAGTGTGGGAGGAAGCAGTCAGTGCCATTTCCAATTCTGACTTGTGTAATCGTCTTCACTACATTATCCCACCTCTGGTCTGCTGACAGAAGCCACGTTGAATCTAGGACTGGAATCTCAGCGGTCCATGGGCAGAGAGCTCTTGTCTGGAATCCATATCTCTGAGGAGAGAGACGGAGATGAGAATTAGAGGGGACATGAGCTCTTGAATGGGTCTGGGGACAAACGGCAACAGAGGATGGCATTTACCCTGGTGTAGCCTCCTCACATTAATGTTAGTTTAATAGAGTGGGCAATCCTGATGCAAGAATTGCAATGCAGATCCAGCTGGGTGGGGGAGGTTAGCATTTGTGTGTGTGTGTGTGTGTGTGTGTGTGTGTGTGTGTGTGTGTGTGTGTGTGTGTGTTTGACTCAAGATGACCACCACTACCCCCAAGAAGAGGCAGATATGACCACACCCCAGCCTCTACTCTCCCTACAGAGTTCTGCAGAGGTCCATTCACTTGAACACATGCTAGCTGTGAGTCGTTCCAGGCCAGCACTCACATATGGGTACTGGACAGTGTCCTTCTCCTCTTTTGCTTTCCAGCTAGGAATTATTGCTTTATATAACCAGCTTATAGCACACAGTACCTGTATGACCCTTAGCCAGTACTGAGAATGATCACTTGGGACATGTCTTTACTGTGCAGCAATACTTGCTGTCCTCGGCCCCACAGGGCTTTCCAGTCAAGTAGACAGAAGCTCACTAGGAAGAAATGATTACAGAAAGATCAAGGCAGGAAACCCAGGCAGGAAAGAACACCACTCATGCTTCACAGTGAAAGGAGGCTCAGATTCTCGGGGATGAGCACAATTTCTCATAGGGAAGAGGAGCAGGGAACCTCTGGCTAAGGGAATATTCACTCCCAATCACATGCATGGCCATCCCTCTGTATCCTAACGCTCCTGCATGTTCTCATTCAATATTCGTTATGCCCCTGCTGCTTGGCAGAAAGACTTGGGAAATTCCTGAGGACATCTTGTGTTTTTGTTCTATAGTTCGAAGAAGGAGACGGTGACCCGACCTCTCTGGCTTGAAAGAAAGACTCCACACAGGACTTAATAACACCATACCTGGCTTTAGTTGGTGCTGGGTAATGCTAGCCTTTCATCCCCACATCCTTCTCTGGCTCATCTAACCTTGGGGATCCCTTGGTTTAGAACAAAAATTCCCAAATCCTAGCCTTCTTAAGCGCTACCTGTTCTCCCCAGCATCTTTCCCCAAACTAGCCTGAGACTATATTCTCCATCAAGAGGGCTTCTCTTCCCCTGCCATCCACTTTTCACAGCCAAGGCTCCATCCCACTCCCTATTACATAGAAGTCTGAGGAAGTGTTTATGTGTCAGACACAAAGTATGTTCCTGTCCTCTGATGGCTGGTCTTATTTTTAGCAGTCCTCCAGGCTCCTCATGCCGCTCCTGAGATCCTTGGCTGCGGTCTGTATCACCAGGAGCAAAGACATGCCTGGATACAAATAACACACAAACGTTGTGACCCTTTCACATAAACATTTGCAACTCCCAACCAGCAATGCTAAGAGTCCAAGCTCCTCCTTGTGAACCTATTTCTTCTTCTACACTTCCCAACTCCTTTCTTTCCGGTTTTTTGATTCACTGCCAGGAACAATCATTTCCATTTCCTCATAAACCAGCAGCGAGAAGCTGCCTTCTCCAAATACAGAGACACTGGGCTGGAACCATATTAGGCAATCAGCTGAACTACTCTCCTGGAGAAGAGTATAGAACGGGATAGGGAAAGAAATTGTGTACTTACACACACACGCACGCACGCACACACTCATAACACAGATACAAGCACAGATGCATCCATACACACATATACACACATACACAAACCCACATACATCCATACCACATGCACACACACACACACACACAAAGAACAGAAAATAGTAAAGCTAAAATTGCCACTGAGAACCTAGAATTGGGTTATATAAGTCCCTTCAACTCTAAAAGGATGTCTGGAAACTGAAGTTGTTGAGCCCCAAACAATTAAACCCCAACTCTTCAGTCCTGCTTGTGTTGTGATCATCCAGTGTGGAAGCACTGAAGAAGCAGACAGGAGAGATATAGCATAAGAAGGGATAGACTGTGCCCTCCTGAAACTCAGTCTCACAGGCCAGTGTGGAAGTGAACCAAGCATAAGGCATTGCTGGTGTTAAAGTCTTGTCCACAGATCAATTGAAAGAAGTAGAACGTGCCACCCTAGCTTCGTTGGGGACAAGGAGAGACACTTCTTCCAGAAGAAAACTAAGGTAGAACTTCGTTCGATAAAAAAGGAGGGAAAAGATTTCCCCCAGCTGTGGATACTGGGATTTAAAAAAAGGAGTGTCATGGTCAAATTTGCATTGTAGGAGCAAGGTCAGCATTCATCCACACCTGAGCCTGGGAGACCCACTCATTTGCTGAGTTCCGTTCCTTCCTCTTTGCTGGTGCCAGCACTCATCATGGAGGGCCACCTTCCTTTTTCAGAATTCTGAGGCTAAGCAGGAGCTGGTACTCCTCCGGATCTGGTTTCTCACTAATCTCTAGACTAGGGTTGTATACAATAGGCCCCCAATGCTGCTACTCTGTCTAAACATTGTTGCTTAACATTCTAAAGCCTGTGTAGAAGCCTTTGTAGTCATAATAGTAAATGTAGCCAAGCACTGATCTGTGTTAAGATTACCACAGATGTGACAAGGTATCAAATAGAGAGATTGATAGAAAATGGCATGTAAGAGGCTGGAGATGTAGTTATATGGTCCAAGGCTTGCCTAGAAAGCTCAAGATCTTATGTCCCATCCTTTACCTCCCCCCTCCAAAAAAGGGACTATGCACAGGCACCATTTTCCATGCAATAACCCTTAACCTCCTTTATCAGATGTTTACAGGGAGCCTAAGCAAGCCTGTGCTGGGCACCTCATAAAATGCATAGGTGCCATTTTCCACTCTCTCCTTTTCTTCAAAGTACCTGCACCCGAGTAGAAACAGCAGAGGAACAGTAGGAGATTGCTTCATGAAGAATCTAAGAGAACTGGCTTTCACTTGACCAACTTGCATTTGCATTCTTTCTGCCGATAAGCATGGACTTAGGGAAGGTATTCCATGCCTCTTGGTCTCTGTTTCTGTATCTGTGAGATGGAGAATATAACACATTTCTCATAAGTGGGCCTCAAGAATTCAGAGCAATAGAACCTTAAAGCATGTGTCTGGCACACTGTGTGAATTAAATCCATGTGGGCAAAAAATTAAAGTTAAAAAAAAATTATTCTTCATCTGTATTCTTCAGATTTGAAGTTCTTCGAAAGACAAACATTGTTGCAGATTATCAAGTGAGCCAGCAGTGGGACATGCATTCCCCCAACTCACACAAAAGCACCACAACACGTACATACATTCTACATGAACATCATACAAACGTGTAATGTAAGAAACAGAAAACACAGTGCCAGGCAGGGCTTCTGGGTCTGTACAGCCCTCAGGCTCCAGTAGAAATGTGGCAGTGGGCAACTCTTGCCTCTCTGGAGGTCAAGGACAGTCACCAGTGTGCCTCTGCGGTATGGCTCTCTGAGCCTCAGTGTCATTCTCAATGAACTCAAAGAAACAGATCCAGCCTTAGAGTGAAGATGAGGATGAGTTTATCTCCTATGGCAAATTTTCCCAAACTGGGTGGCTCCCTCCCAACAGCAGAATGTAGTGTGTCACAAATCCCAAAGCCAGATGTCTAAACTCAAAGTAAAGCAGGGTCATGCTCCTTCCCTCAATACCCTGAGGGAAAAAGGAATGAATCCTTTTTGGCCTCTCCCAGTCTCTGAGGACTTGGTCCTTTGCCAGCTCCAATCTCTGTATCTGTCTATGCCCATGTGGCTTCTCTTCTTGGTATCAATTCTCTCTCTCTCTCTCTCTCTCTCTCTCTCTCTCTCTCTCTCTCTCTCTCTCTCTCTCTCTCTCTCTCTCTCTCTCTCCCCCTTTCTTCTGAAAGCACACAGATCATTGCAGTTCTGGCCCACCGGAGTGATCTGATTTTGACTTTCATTGCATCTACAAAGACCTCGTCCAACGTGAGGTCACATCACAGGCTCCAGAAGTCAGAATGTTAACATAATCTTTGAAGGGACTGTTATTCAGTACATTGCAGGGGGTAAGTTGCTTTGGGACACTTACAGTGTAAAGTATCTCATATTTGTCATGACCATCACAGTCATTGTCTTTATGGTCATAAGGTTATACCCCAGTCTCTCTCTTTGCTTTCCCAGCATTCAGGAGTCTCTTCTCCACAGCACATGTATAGAAATATATAGGGATGATAGGAAAAAAAGTAGATTATTGAATTTACTGCTCAACTTAAGGCCTTAATTGTTACTCACAAATAAGGTTAATTTTAATTGATTGACATAAAATTTTGTATATGGATGCTAAATAAGTTTAATTTTGATATATTGAAATAGAATTCAAATTTAATATTATTTTTCACACATTATATTTCTACTCTAATATGAGGTATTGTACACATACAATTCCATTAATACATGGTTTACTTCCAATACTCTGATAGTGCTATTACAGGCTATTTAGGATAATTAAATAAGGCAAGTCAGTTATTAATAATTATGTCATAATTATGTCAAATACTAGTATAATTTTATCACAGGAATATGCAACCTAGGTTTAATAGATATGCTTCTACAGATAGATAAGGTAAAATACTTAGATATGGTCTTCAAAATTCCTGCTTCAAAGAACAGTCTGTTAGATATTTTGGGCCAGCAGGCTGAAGACTGGATGACCCAACAATAGAGAAAAACCTGTGACTCTTCAGGCTGTCAACTCTCTCTGTCCTGTCGTTACTTTTGGAAGATGCTTGCCCGCACTTCCTTCATATTAGATAATATTTCCTTCTTGGATCTCTGATGGGGTTGAAGACTAGGTAGCCACAGTGTTACTATAAGCTTTAGTTTAAGAGATAAAAGACACTTTCATAGGTTAAAAAATGTAATTTCTGATAAGGAGATTTTAGAAAACTATGGACACTAGGAAAGGACTCACTCTGAGAGGATAGTGGAATACTTTCTCTAAGATTGTCAAATACAAAAGGACTGGGTTATGTACATGTAACTTGTACCTGACCATTGTGTGTGTGTGTGTGTGTGTGTGTGTGTGTGTGTGTTTCTTATTTTTTGCCTTTATTTATTTATTTAATTTATTTATTTTAATAGAAAAGGGGGATTTGTGAAGAGAATGTAGCCTTGCCTTAGGCTGGGCCCAAGGTGAAAGCAATCTTGGGTGGCTTGACCCCACTGAGATTTTTTTTCTCTACAAACTGCTAAAAATCAGAGAGAGAGAGAGAGAGAGAGAGAGAGAGAGAGAGAGAGAGAGAGAGAGAGAGAGAGAGAGAATTTCAGCTCAGGACAAAAGACAGGCTCTGGTGACTCTGCTTGGGGTATTGTATTGTAAAAAGCTTCCTCAAGACCCAGCTATCCCACTCTTTGGAATATACCCAGAAAATGCCCTACCACACAACAGGGACATATGCTCAACCATGTTCATAGCTGCTTTATACATAATAGCTGGAACATGGAAACAGCCTAAGTGTCCCTCAGTAGGAGAATGGACTGAGAAACTGTGGTATATTTACACGATGGAATACTACTCAGCTATTAAAAATGAGGAATTCCCAAAATTTGTGGACAAATGGATTGATCTAGAAATTATCATAATGAGTGAGTTCACCCAGAAGCAAAAAGAGACAAACGGTATATACTCACTTATATCAAAACACTAGTTCAAGGGATACATACCATGAAAATCTTTACTTACCAAGAAAGTGGGTCAGAGGAGAGGACATCCGATTGAGACTTTAGGCAAGAGTAGCATGGAAGAAAGGGGAAATAGTAGGACCCACAGGGTCCTGGAAACCTACAAGAAGAACTTTATGACAGGCAGATCTGGATCCTGCGGTCCTCCTCAAACTAAGGCACCAGCCAAGGAGAATATAGGCAGTAAGCTTTGAACCCCTACCAAGACCAAGCCGAGGAACATGATATTCTCCACCATTGAGTGGAGAGTGAGATCTGACTCTCACAAGAACTCTGGTGCCCCTTTTCTGTCCATGTCCCCTTGATGGGGAGACCTGGTGGCACTCAGAGGAAGGATAGCAAGTTACCAAGAAGAGACTTGATATTCTAAGAGCATATATAGGGGGAGGAGGTCTCCCTCAGTCACAGACATAGGGGAGGGGAGAAGGAGAGAAATGGGAGGGAGGGACGAATGGGAAGAAACAGGGGAAGAGCTAACAATCGAGATGTAATATGAATAAATTAATAAAATTATTAAAAAAAATAAAAAAATAAAGGACCACCAGTTAGGAGGGGACATCTGGTAATCAGAGTGAGAGAGATCAGAGGTTCCTGCCCAACAGCCAGGTTGGAGGATTTGGCCGCTGTGGTGATCCGGTGGATTCCTCTATGTTCGTTCCACGGATGGTACAGCTTCTTCTGTCCGATAGGGGATCTGCTAGTCTCCTGAGAATTATGCCAGGGGATTTGCCCTGTGGGACTGATACCCGGAAGGTTTCATTCTTGTTCTCCATAATCTCCTTTCCCTCCTATTTAGGGTAGACCAGTTGTAAGGGAGTTATATTCCTTTAATAAATTCATAATAAAGTAGAATTGTTAAGGAATCGGAGATAACACACATGTGTCCTCCACAGGGAAGTATACATAAATAAAAGGTCAGGCGCCATCTTCCTAGGAGTTTAGTCTGAATTCTTGGGGAGTGGAACTTAGGCATTGGTGATTTTTTTTTTCCTAAGTGTTTCAGATGATCCAGTGAGCAAACAAGCTAGCTATTACCACTGTGGTGGGAACAAGTACGAAAGAATGACATCACCCCACCCCAAAACGTCTGAAATCACAAGATTATCCATGGGGTCCAATTCTCCCCTAGAAGACACTATAGTTCGTGCTTAGTAGAGTATTCTAGAATTAAAAAACAAAAATCCACGAAGAAAGCTGGTCATAGTGGTGCGTGCTTTAACCCCAGCACTTGGGAAGCAAAGGTAGATGGACCTGTGTGAGCTAAAGGCCAATCTTCTCTACATAGTAAAGTTCCAGGCCAGCCAGGGCTACATAGAAAGACCCTGCCTCAAAAAAATTCCAGAAAATTCCTAAATTTGGGTGATGGGTTTGGAATCAAAGTCCGACACGTAGTAAGCTCTGTGTCCCTGATAAATCCCTTCACCTGGAGCTCTGTTTCTTGTGCTGAGAATGAATTAGTACTAATACTTCTCTCCTGGTACCAACACATAGAAGAAATGAGTATTAGCATCTTTCTGAGTGTCTGTCCTAGGAGATCAAAGTCCTTTCTCTCCTTCCCGGAATGTACAAAACATTTATGTATCATTCCAGATGCCAAAATAACGACTCGTCAGCCCTACAAAAAGGATTGGTTGTTCCATTTAGAGGCTTTACTGTATGTTCAGTAGATCAGAGGCAATTCCAGAACTCCACTCCCAGGTGATTAGAACAAGGGAGGCAGGAGAATGGTGGGACTGATTTTGCTGTGGCTCCCTGCCAGTTTGGTGGTTATTTGACTAGGTGAGCCCAGGCTGCAGCACAGAGTGATCTGGCCTTGTTACAATCTGCAAAGGCTTAGAATTACAGGTATTCTGGACAGTGAGCTGGATGATAGAAAAATTCCCTGATTTCTCCCCAAAGGAAAAACCCTGGAGGCCTAGCATTCAGGCTACTAGGTCTTCCTGAGAACCCGAGGTCTGCTCTGCTGTCCTTATGAAACAAGAGGCAAAATTCTTCTGGAAGCCAGAAGCCTGCAAACTGGGATGTCAAGATGCAGCAGATTTCACAAATGGTGTCTGCCCTTAGGAATTTTATATGGAATCCTTCACCCAAACTCACACATGGAGCTTTTATACTCACAAGTCCTACCTTTCATTTATTTTTTAAATAGTTAATACTTCTGTGTGTGGTGCTGGAATTTGAACGTAGAGCCTCAAGTATGCTGGGCAGGTGCTTCGTTGGCGCTCTAGAACAATTTTCTTTTTAGCTTTTCTTTTGAGACACAGTCTCACTAAGTTGTTCACACTGGCCTGACAGCCTTCCTTTGGCTGAGTAGCTGGGGCTATAGACACACCTCGCCAAGCTCTACCTCTTCCATTCTTTCTAATGGCAGCTTACAAAATTCCTGTCAGAGTCATCCCCCTGGGAGACTACAATGCCAGCATCTTTTACCCACCTATTTCTTGCAAATCTCTTTTCCTCCACCCACTAGAATGTCTGCCATATTCATCTGTTTGTTTCTTTAGTCATTTATAGAGTACCTGCTGTTTGCCAGACAAAGCACTTCACCCTCCATACCTGGTGTATTCTTGCAACCTTGCATATGGAAGACAGTCCAGCAAATGACTACTGACTTGAATTAAACTTATCCTGTATCCATCTAATAAATCAGTGTGTAGATAACACATTAGCAGAGTCCCAATAGCCAACATAGCTCCAGAAGCAGAACTCTATGTAGAAGCTCACATCGATTTACGTCTTTACCATTAAAGGAATCTTAGAACTTACTTAGATAACTGGATCCCAAGGATGGCCCCAGGGCATGTTGATCTTCTTAAAAGAGTTAAAAAGACTCTTGAGAGTCAGAAAAGCGGTTCAGCAAGTTATGATCCTTGCTGCTAAGCCTCAAAACTTGACTGTGATTTCCCGGAGCCACATGATGGAAGGAGAAAATTCTACAGGTTATCTTTTAGCACCATGGGTCACTCAAGCATACATACATGTACACACACACACACACACACACACACACACACACACACACACACACACACACACACACACAATTTTTAAAAAATTAAATCAGTATGTTAGTTCAATTTTCCACCCAGAAAATACAGCCCTGCTTGCATGATACCTAAGTATTTCACCATAAATAATAACTTTCATGACCTTTTACCTCAATCTGCTGTTCACTATGCCCAGGACCAGTGACCATGCATCCAGTTCTGGGTGTACCAAGCTAGTTTCAATGCTACCCTGTTCTTTGTTGACCCTTCTGGTCACAGTCCTCACTACAAAAGTTGTCTTCTCAGGAACACGTGCTCTAGCCGTTCAAAAAATGTTCAATTGCTCTATTACACAACATGTGCATGCATGTACATGCAAACACACAGAAACATAAATACAGAAATGCACACAATTGTTGTGTCTGTCGTGTTCCTTATTTTTATGGTGTTTATGTCAGTCCCACTTTGTTACAACAATCTTTATGTCTCTTTGTTCATTTGCTTATTGTCTTTTGCAGTGTAGCACCCATATGTCTATCAAATAGTGGCTGCTTAATAAGTACTGGTTAGTTTAAATGAATCAATTATTTTAAAAAGCATTTATTGAACTATTATCTTCACCTCCTCACATGCACACTTCTAACAGTAGAAGAATATATTTCAATACCACCCAAAGCCACTCCATTCTTTCCCTGTCCAGTTGAGATTGTTGGAATGTTCTTTCCAGACATGAAGCTGCACCTGCCTCCCTCTCATTTCTTACCACTGGCTTTGCTGCCCCTCCCTGTAGCCACCCCAAACCAGGCTGGTCCTCTTGCCACATGACGGTCCTTCAAATATTTGAAGACTATGAAATTTCCTCTTGGACTTCTATTGTCCAGGTAAATGGCTTCCTGTAGATATTGTCCAGAAACCTGTCTTTGTTTGCTTTTGATGACTGTGCCTATAAAACACTTCAGCTTCCTGAATGTATAAACGGTCTATGTTTTTATTTTCCAGGGCAGCTGCCAACACACTGCCAGGGTGAGGCTGCCCCTACGTTTACCCAATAACTGAGCTATCCTTGGGAAGGGTCCAAGTGTCATTTTTTTTCAACCCTAAGATATATTCTTCTGACCATATCACATAAAAAAAGAGTCTAGGTGGTAGAATTCAGAGGTGATAAAAGAAGTCCTTGTGTCAGCCTGCTGTAGTGTGCATGTAATGAAAAGACAGAGGTGGGTAAAGAAGTCCTTGTGTCAGGCCACTGTGGTAGGCATGAAATGAAAAGACAGGAAAGTTTGTCTTCTGTTTGATTTCCCCTTGGATTCTATTTTTCTTGCTCCTCCATCATTCATCAGTCACTCCTTAAATGGAATATATATAAGCCTGGGAGTGTAGTTCCTTGGTAGACTGCTTACCTAGCATTCATGAAATGCCAGCATTGAAAGTCTAAAGGCTGGGGGAATATGTCATAGACACCCAACGACAATAACAACGAGCTCTGACCATGTAGTAGAGCTCTTTCTTTTCCTGATAGTTCATGCTGCTGCCTAGTGAACACACACACACACACACACACACACACACACACACACACGAATACATATATACACATTCTTATGTACCTCTCCAATTCTCAATATATTCCACCAAAATAATCCCCCTCCTAATTTCATGTATCTTTATTTATTTTTTTATAACCCACCAAGTACAGCTAATGGAGTCCAGATTTGTAAGAGCATAGAATTGGGGTTCCCATGTAAGATATACGATCCTGAGGACAGGCTCTCATGTATCCTAGACAGCACTGCATCAATAACACTTAATAATGACAGGTTTGTTGTTGTTGTTGTTGTTTGGTATTTTGAGACATTATTTCTCTATCTGAGACAGCATTTGGCTGTCCTGGACTTAATTTTGTAGATCAGGCTAGTCTCACACTTATAGAGATCCACCTTCCTCTGCCTCCCAGAGTGCTGGGATTAAAGGTATGTTTCACCAAGCCTGGCTGATAAAGACAGAATTTAGTAGTAATGAGAGAGTGAAGGAAATAAGCAATTTAGGAGTATGCCATTCCCAGACAAGCCTCTTGATCTTTCTGAGCTTCAGTTTCCTCTTGTATAGAATGAAGTGAGGGAACGGGGAGAAAGAGTTTCCTTCCTCACCAGTCTATTGTGCAGAGCAAGTCAGGCATCACCCACTAGGACTCCACCAACTGTTCCCAGCCATTGTTTGCCATGATTACATAGGGCTGCTCCATGAGCAGAAAAAGACAGGGGCCATCCTTGGTGTATGGTTTGAGAAGACTTATGACCTCCATAGGGATTCTCTTACCACTTTACTGTCTGAAAATTCTCAGCATTAGACATTCCTTTCAGTGAAGGCAGCCAAGTCCTTCTAAGATGCTTGCCCAGTGCCAAGAGGGGAGGTTGGAGATAATGAGGAAGATGGAGCACTTTCTCTCCATCCAACTGCTTACCTCTCACTGCCCAAGTCTCCCTGCACTTTGCAACATTTCAGATGAGTGAGCACATTTTCAAATGGAGGGAGGAAGACCTACCTTTCTAGCCTGATCTACGACTTCAGAGACATTTTCCTCAGGCTCTACGCTATGTTCCAACACCCATCCTGAAGCAGAGAAAATCTACGATGAAAATATGCCCTACGTTCATCTTGCCAAATGAAAATGAGACTCCAAAGATGAGACTCAGGGCAAGGCCTTGGCTCAGATGGGTCTAGCAGGATTAGCACTGTCTGGAAGCAGGAGTAAGCTGTCCTTCACACCTTCAGCAGGGGCAGGAAGAAGTAAATGTGGGAAGTGCGGTATACTGCTACCAACTGCCCCAACCTCTTGCTGTTATCCAATCCTCCCCCTTACCTTCAGACATTGATACTTACTGCCACCCAAGTCTAGACACTTCTTTAGCAAGTATGGAATCATTTTCAATGGAGCACTAGAATCATATATGGTCATTGATATTTGAGGCTGATAGGCAAGTGAAAGAAACAGGGAGGTGGCAAGCAGAATACAGAGTGACACACAAAAAAATAGAGCCATCAGTGACTATACCCTTAGGAACTCAGAAGAGATAAATAGGGTCTAGATTGTTTAAGTCATAGGCACTTCTGGTAAATGTTTTAAGAAGAGGAAAAATGAATATAAAATGAATAAATTATTAGGTGTCATGGCACATGCCTTACAATCCCTAGGACTTGGGAAGATCTTGAGTTCAAGGCCAGCCTATATTCTCCATAATAAAACCTTACATCCAAAAATGAAGAAGGAAGAAAAAATGGAGAGGGTAAAAAGGAAAACAAAAGGAAAGAAGAAAGGAAGAGCAAAGGGAAGAGAAACAAAAGATGGAAGGAAGAAAAGACAAAAGAAAGAAAGGAAGGAAGGAAGAAGAAAAAGGAAGAGAGAGGATGGATGTGAGAAAGGAAGGAGAGGGAATGCTAGGTGTGGTGGTGCATGCCTTTAATTCCAGCACATGAGAATCAGAGGCAGACAGATCTCTATGCATTACAGGGAGAGTGAGCTTCAGGATACCCAGAACTGTAGAAAGAACTTGTCTCCAAAAAAGGAGGAGAAGGAGTTGCAAGAAGAGAAGGAGGAGAAAGAAAAGAAAGGGAGACATGAAGGAAAGAAAGGAAGGAAGGAAAAAGAAAGGAATGCAAGCAAAGAAAGTTATCACAGAATCTAGAAAAGAGGAGGGGTACTGGATAAACTTCAGAGAACTGAACATACAGCGTAACATCAGAGTATCATCACTTAAGAGCCAAATGGTTGTGCTCAGGCTGGAGGGACAGTTCAGTGAGAGGCAACAGGTGAAATAGAAACAGAGGTGGTCAGATGATGGACACCTCGGGGCTTAGGCTTTTCACATTGCAACACCATGTCCTATAGGGCCCAAAGAGGGCAAAAGTGATCAGGGGCCTCTTTTGGATTCTGAGAAAAGCAATTTAATGAAGAACAGCACAGAATCTATGCCACACCCCTCCTAAATGGTGGTGCTGCATGAAGTTATGAAGATTCAGTCAAGTGGGTGAGAAGAAGCTCAGTCTTGGGTGGGTTGAATTCCAGGACATTGGCGTCAGATGGCTGCAAGCTATCTCAGTGACACTACATCTAATGGGAGGGTCTTTGTGAAGGCCACTCCATTCATCACATTCACTCTATCTGAGAAAAGATAATAAGAGGCAGCTTTACAGGTTTTGTGGACTCTAGCTATAAACACCAGCTATCTAGTATACAGAGGCAGCACATGGTAGGTCCTCAGTCTTTATCACTGAGACAGAAAGAACCACAGTGCTGCATCTACCAGCCATTTGCATCAGCAAAGTCAAGTGCGTGGAAGACTGGGAACACCCTCTCTCCTCCCCTCTAATAAAATTCCTGTCCCAATAAAGAGGAAAAAGCAACAGAAGCCTGAACCATCAAAGCAAAGGTACATGGTGAGGACCTTCTGCATACTCAGCCCTCGATTAGAGACTGGCCATGTCCTAGCATGGCGCTGTGGTAGTACGTGACCTCAAAAAGTTTCCCATCTTCTGGCGGAAATTAACTTAGAAGCTCATGAGGCCACTGAAGAACAATGCCTTTCTTCAAGTCTTATCTCAATGAGCTCCTTTATAGCTTTCTCTCCAGTGACCTTGCTCTCCTTTCTGAACCTCACTCACCTTCAGTTCCCAGAGCACCACCCTCCGTGAGGATGGATTTCTCTTTCGATTTTTTTTTTTTTTTTTTTTGCTTGGCTTGGCTTGGCTTGGTTTTCCTTTCATCTGTTCTTAACTGTTGGTGTTCCAGCGCTCTTTGCTCCTCTCCTCTCATCTTGTGACTGTACACAGTTCCCTCAGTGTATACATTTAAGTAGGTGGCTTCAGCTCCCTGGACTTCTAGACTGATCTGAGTCCAGATGCATTACAGACATAACAACTCTGAAGCCAACCCCACTGTTTTGCTTTCAAACTCATCCTCCTTCCATCCATACCTAGGTTATTGGCCTTATTATCCACTTAGCTGCTGGAGTCTGTTTGCTAAGTAATTGTAACCTGGAAATTCAAAGCAAACTTAAATAACCAGGCTGGCTGGGCCTCAGTTCCAGATCTTATTTGCTCTGTAGCTTCCAAGTCACTAAACATCTCTGTGCCTCATGTACAAGATGAGTACGTTTATGATCCACATCTCACAGAGGTGTTGGATAGGTAGAAAGCGTTACTATGCATGCAGACATCAGACCCTAGCCCATAGTGAATTATCAAAAAGTGTGATTATTTTTCCCACCTCCTTAAGCCCTGATGTATGAGTTGCCCTCTTTTAGTTATTGGCATCTGAGCTCAGGCCTTTACTATCTCTGACAAAGTTGTCAAAGTGGTTGCACTTCATTCTGCCTACCTGGTGGATGTTTGGATGTACAATGCTCAGCGCTCTTTAGATAATCTGGTACAGCTATAGTATAGAGGACAGATTCTAATAAAGCAGGCTCAATGGAATAATGAAAAGTAAACTATCATAAAGTCCAAAATTATAATGGTACCTACAATATGAAAATGTCTCTTGTCAAAGGAAGATGTGATGGATAAGGCCCGAGGTCATTGAACAGGTGTCCATGCAACAAAGACCAAGATCTTCAGGTTCTCAAGCCCAGACCCCTGTTGTCAATGCAAGTCAGCACACGCTTGTAGAGTCTAGACAGATTGCCACATCCACATTCTCTCTCTCTCTCACCCTCACTATCACCCAGAACCTCACTATCAAGCTGCCGACTTTGCTTCCCTTTCTTAACTCCTTGTCCCTTTTCTGTCTCAAGAAAGGTAGATAGAGAAAGCAATCTGTCCTTTGACTCCTCCCTTGTTTTCCCAAGGTCCTCTCTTCTGAAATGATAATGTAGGAACATTCAAGCCACAGATAAGACCTCTGGTCTTAGCTCCTGTCCTTCCACTCCCTTCACGCATAGCTTTGAAGTTCCCAAACCCCCGCCTCTGTAGCCTGATTGCATTATCTTCACAGCCAAGGTGAGAGAGCAGAGAATGACTTTATGGCTTCCTGTAAGAGCCTTCTCCAAAGCCAGGCTTTCTTATAATTGAGCGGAAGGCCTGGACTTTCCCAGAAATGAGAATGCTGTTGGGCACCAAACAGGAACACTGTGATGACTGCTAGTTTAGAGCTACACTTCCTAACCAGGAGCTCCTTGTCTCCAGGAAATGTTTGACAAGGTCTGAAACGTTTCTGATGATTACAACTTGGGGGATGGATGCTGCTACAACATGGTGGGCAGAGGCTAGGGGATGCTCCAATATACCTCACAGTGCATACAGCAACCCTAACAGTGTCGAGTATCCCAGACAGCATCTTAACACAGAAGTTCTGACACCCTGGTTTAAAAAATTGGAATAAAGAAATCAATACTTCTAATATAAACTAGAAACCATGGCCCTTTCTTCCCAGTAACTGTTAACTCTTCAAGTGTTTGCACTCCCAAGAACTCTTTAACACACTGTGGATACAAACAGGGCACTAGAAAAGTAAGATCTCCAGGTGTTCACGTGAGAGAAAGCACAAGGTTTTTTTAGAGGATACTGAATCTCTCATCCCATGGCAAGTGAAATGGAAAGCTGGAGAAATTTAGAGAGGACAGGCTAGCAACGGCATACAGGGTGTCAAGAGGAAGGGGTCGGAGTTAGGCCCAGCAAAGGAAGTGCTAGACACACAAGTGGTGTTTAGAAAGGAAAACAAAGTACGCACACACCGTAGCTGTTCACAACTGCTGGCTTCTTTCTCTAAAGCTGCTGTTCTCAACCTCCCTAACGCTGCAAACAGGTCATGTTGTGGTGACCCCCAACCATGGAATTATCTCGTTGCCACTTGATAGCTGTAATCTTGTTGCTGTTATGAACTGAGGTGTAAATAGCTGATATGCAGGGTATCTGACATGGTACCCTAAAGGGGTACCCGCCCCTCCGCCACAGGTGGATACTCACTACAAAAGGAAGCCCAGGTGTGTAGAGGAGGGTCGCTTGATCAGCTCACCCCCATCCTCCAGTCACTTCAGACAGATCCTTGAAGGCCTAAGAAATGAGAGCTAGGAGAGACCTACAACAGTCTACTTGAGCAGTCTACCATAAAACCAGATATGAAAACTCTTTTCCATATGATTTCCTCCTATTATCAATATCAGGGCCATGCATAGTGGAAATTGGTCGTGGATTACCTGTCAGCCGGAGGGTGGGTGGTGGTTTAGTCCTCACAAACTGAGCCTTGGTGCTTCTTTTCTTCTAATGGCTTCATTATTTAACAATTTGAGGCTCACAGGAAAACTGGCCAGAGCGGGGGAGGGATGTCCTCCTCAGGGAGCTTGTCCAGCACAGACAGCCTCCATCACTCTCAACGTTTCTCGTCAGAATGTTACATTTATAACAGCTGACTCTATTTTGGCATGCTAACACCCTGAGGCTATGGTTTACATTAGGATTTAGTCTTGGCATTATCCGTTCTACAGGTTCAGACAGATACAAAACAGAGAATCCACCGCTAAGGACTGGAGCATGGCATCCCTGTACAAAAAGCCTTTCATCCTCTTCCTGTCTCCATAACCCCTGGCAACCACTGGGTTTTGGGTTTTTTTGTTTGTTTGTTTTGTTTTGTTTTTGTTTTTTACTTTTTCACCATAGCTTTGCTTTTTCCAGAACATCAAGTGGTTGAGTTGGAGGGACCACACAATCTACATGTTTTTCAGATTTCTTTCTTCACCTAGTAATATTCATTTAAATGACTTGGGTGTTTTCTCATAACTTGATAGCTCATTTATGTGGTAATGAATAACATCTCATTGTCTGGATGTGTCGTAATTTATTTATGTCCCAATTGAAGGACATCTTGGTTGTTACCAAGTTTGCACAATTATGAATAAAGACAGTATGAAAGTGCATGTATAGATTTTTAGGAGCTGAAAAATGACCGTGTACATGTACAACATTGTGTGTCATGGCCCCTAAGCAATATTCAAAGGACTATAGGACTAGGGGTTACTGGAGAGACTCCGTAGCTTCTGTAGATTTGTGGATCTTAGAAAACAGCATGTTGCAGATGATGCAAACCAGGCATTGAGAGGGGAAAGTAGCCCAATAGAAAACCCATGTTAAAATCTGCCTGCACTTCTACATGATGGGAGGCAGGGCCTAGAATAGCTAACAGAGAACAGAGAAAACCAGACAAGCTTGGAAGAATTAAGCCCAAGCGTTTGCCTTGTTCTTGCCACCACCTTCCTTCGGGGCTGTCAGATAATCTAACTAGAACGTCCCTGTCTCCATGAAGAGCATGTGGCACACACAGAAAATTGCCATCAATGCAACTCATTCTGTTATACTGTTGCATGTGTTTAAAAGAGTGAGACCACCTCTCGGACAGCCATGTCCTCAGAAAGATATTCGGCCATCCCTGAGTCTGAGCAGCTCAACATCGTGGGTCTTGAAGTCCAAGTCTCTCACTTAGCAAAAACCTCTGACGCTTGTCTGTTTCTGATATCATTCTTACAACTGGCTACATCAGCAAACCGGGCAGCTTCAGGACATCAAGTTCCTGGTTGCCACTTACTGGCTGAAATATGGGCCTTGAAATATGGTTCAATACCTCTGAATTTCTATTTCTTACATCTAAAAATAAATTGTAAAAAGTATAAGGATGGGTAGAAAGGTGGGGAGGATCTGGAAAGCCATGGGGTGGGAAAAGAACATGATCAAGATATATTGCATGAAAAAAAATTAATATAAAATAAATTCATTAAACTATTTTAAAATTATGTGCCTTTTGTACGAATTAGAGAAAGACATGTACATCCGGTGAATACTTGGCACACAGTGAGCAGTGGAGACAAGTTCCTTGCTAAAATTAACAGGCCAAAAAAGAGTCCTAGAATGAATGGGTTGCAAGGCCTCCCCCACTCACTGATGCCAAGAGTAAAGGCAATGTGCTTTGAAGCTTGTCTGATAACAGATTACCTCAGAGAAAATTGAGAAACGCATCTTTTCCCACTATAGCTAGTCCTGCTCGTTGAACATTCGTCAGTCTCGTGTGCATACTCTGTGCATTGGAACCCCTTTCACCCCCAGCAGGATACAGTTGTCAGGGTGTCTAATCATCCTAGCTACCACTCAGAATACTTGACCCTCCCTAGCAACAACCTCTGCTTCAGCATTTACAGACAGACCTAAAAAGATAGATTTAGCCTGATGCCTTTAACCTTTGCAATAATTTTTAAACTAGGTGTTTTCCAAAGAAAAATATATCCCTCAACTTGTTTTAACAGTAGCTCTAGGCCCTCCTGTAAGGGAACATTTAGTTAGACTGACAGAGGCTCTTACTGCTTTCTTGGGTCCATAGAAAAAAAAGTCTGATTTTGTGTATTTTAACAGACAGTAATGATCAGAAGAATCAAATAAACGTTTGAAAGCCTCTGAGCTCCCTTGTTTTGATAGTAAGGACCCTTGACATAACACCTTTATTGTAACCAAGAATTTAGTTGTGCTGAGGCCAAAGGCTGAGTCTCCATAGACATCTGGTCAGAAGCCATTGGGAAGCCATTGGGAAGCCATTGGTGAGACCTTGCAGATGCTGGGAAAGCAACACCCCTAATGACAACTGCCACTTAGGGCTATAAGTATAATTGTCCCAGAACAGTAGAAACCCAGATCTGTATAAAGAGGGGAGGCTGCAATACCCCCTCAGTCTCCCCCAAAGGGAATGTTCAGAAGGGAATAATGTAGGGCTTTGAGGATGAATATGGAACCACTCGAACTCTTCTGCCTCCTAATACCCAAAGAGGAAAGAGGAAAGCCAAGCAATGTTCCAGGAAAGAGGTTAGCACAGACGGTCTTCAAAGTCCTAATGGCTTTCATTATCCTTGACATTACTTTTTCACCCCAGGGCAGATCCAAACTCCCCAGTGTGGCTTGCAAAATTGTTCACAATCTGTCCCTGTTCTAAGGAACATGCTGTGATGGGAGAAGTTGGGACCCAGCATTACTGCATACACTGGCAGAGCAGCTAAGTGTAAAGACCAGGCCAGAGTTCAGACAAATTAGATATTGCAACTCTGTGAGACAGGAGGGTACTTGTTAGACAGAGAAGGAAGCAGAGGCTGGGCCCTGCTCCTCAGAGTCTGTGAGAAGCAAAATGGCAGAATTGAGACTTGGATGCAGATGTGCTTCCAAATACAAGCTGAGTTCTGTACTTCTGTTGCTAGGCCACACCCACCCCCACCCCTAAATCCTCAAAACACCCTCAAAAAACAATTTTGGGACTGGAAATGTGGTCAGCTGGTAGACTGCTTACCCTCCATGCACTGAACTGAACCTAGGTTCAGTTCCTCAGAACCACAGCTACTGTGTATATGACATATGCTTATAATCCCAGTTCTATAGAGGAAGGCACAAGGAGTATTCACAGCTCAAATTCATCCTTGGCTATCTAGCAAGTTGTAAGCCAGTGTGGGCTGCATTAGACCTCTATCTAAAAACAAACAAACAAAAAAAAAAACAAAATCAGAAAAGAAGAGGAGAAAGCAACCAACCTGTTGGTGTTGTGTTTGCATGTTTGAAAGTATCTGATAATAAAGTCTCTAGGTTTTTTAACCCCTGTTTCCATGTTACTCCTTATCTCCATTCCTCTTTCCTAAGCGCTTTGCTTACTGAATGCTCACCAGGGAGACCCCGCAGAAGACTGGTTTCCTTGGTGACGTTTCCTTCTGTCTCCCTGCAGAGAACTTTTATTCCTGTCCTTCTCGCTCTTTTTTCATTTCTCCAATTGCAAATTGAACTTCAACTTTCAAAAGATTTAAAATTTTCAGCAAGTAGAATATAACTGCCAAGTAAAACTAAAGTGAGGTATAAGTGTGTGTGTGTGTGTGTGTGTGTGTGTGTAGAGAAAGAGAGAGAGAGAGAGAGAGAGAGAGAGAAAGAGAGAGAGAGAAAGAGAGAGAGAGAGTGTGTGTGTAATAAGTAATGAAGTTGTCAACATGGTTCCAGCCCCTTAGGAGAAGGTCAACTCCAGCTCTGGTACATTTCAGGAGGACTCTCTCACTTTAGCCAACAGATGTGAGGACTCCGCTCTTCAAAAGCATTAAGTGGACTGAGACAGAAACTTCAGCTTTTCTTTTTTTACTCAAACTTCTTAGTTTGGGCAATTATATATACTTGCTTAAAGACCCATCAAATGGTATAAACAACAGAAATGTATTTTTTCCCCTTAAATTACCAGTCTTCAACTCAAGCATTCAGGGGATAGTTTATCTATACTGTAATTCATGGACCCAGGTAATTTTCATCTTGCAGAAGTTTCTCTAGAGCCATCAAATCCCCTGCACCTGGACCATAGACAGGAACACGAAAAATGGCAAAGACGGTTGTTCTGCTCCAGGCTCCAGGCACGTACAAAGCATGTGCTTACACTCCATCATTTAGAACCAGGGGCCTATCTGAGGACAGGAATATGAGCCATGGATGTGTGTTCTCAAGGAGCGGGAGATTCATTTCCGCAAGCATCAATCCAATATACCACACTCTTGGTGTACCACAAGGGTCCTTGAGACCCCTGTCAAATTCTCCAAGCAGCCTCAAGCAGAGGCAAGGATGCCAGCCTTGATTCTGGCAAGATCAGAGTTGGATTCTATAAGCCTGGAACAAGAACAAATTTGAGGCCCCAAGAGCCAAAGGGAAAGCTGAGCCAAAGGCTACTGGTTGGAGAAAGCTGACATTTCAATACCCAATAGACTGGAGTGCAAATCAGAACTACAAATTGAATTGCAATGCCAAAAAGTCAAGAAGAAGAAAAAGGGAAAACTTTGGGAGAAAATAAGAGCATTTCCAGTGGGAACAGAAAGGGCACCCATGTACAATTGGCCCAGATTTTACAGGGGGTCATTTTGAGAAACCAAGCAGTGAGTAGTGTGCACATGGGTCAGACTTCCTTAAAGAGCTGGAAGCTAGTACATTATAGAAGAGTTAGTAAAGCTTGTAGATAATTATTGTGGGCTGATTTGTGGGGATGCCTTACCCCTAGACCAAAATTTATATGCAGAAGTTCTAATCCCCAGAATGTGAGATTATGTGGACATGAAGATATTGAAAATATAATTAGTTCATTTAAATTGAAGAGTGGGCCCACAGTGCAATACAACTGCTACTGCTTACTATTATTATTTTTTTAATAATATTTTTATTGATTACTTGGGAATTTTGTATAATGCACCCAACTCTCCCAGCCTTCCCCAGCCCTTGTAGCCTCTCTCTCTCTCTCTCTCTCTCTCTCTCTCTCTCTCTCTCTCTCTCTCTCTCACACACACACACACACACACACACACACACACACACACACACACAAAGGATTTTAAAAGATATCCAATTTTTGTAGCCCATATACTCAATGGAGTTCAGCCAAACACTCAGTGGCCAGACCCTTAAAGGAAAGTGAGAGCTTCCTCACTCCCCACCCCAGCAAGTAGCCTTCTACTATAGAGAGCTACACTTCATCCTTATCCCAATTTAAAAAATTTCTCTTTGATAGCTTCTGATCTAGGTTGGTATTTTTTTTCAGAGGGTAGGGGTTGTCACAGAAGCCTTCTATTCCTCTCTTTTTCAAATGTGAGTCTGGAGTCATATAGATGACTGCAGAAGAGGCCTTCTTGTTCTTTACAGTCAGTAGGAGCACAGATCATGAACTTCCGCATTCTGCCACCAGGATCTATGTCTGAACCCACGGTTCAGCTACAGGCAGTGTTGATGTCCACGGCCCATGTTACCATCAAAGGCCATTTGGATGTCCACAGTCTATGCTGCCGCATAAAGCCATGTTGATGTCTTGTGGACCATGACGCTTCTCAGGGCCACGCAGATGTGAGTAGCGTGTGCTGCCACCTGAGGTCATATTGATATCAGAGGTCCTTGCTACGATCAAGGGTCACATTAGGGTCCATGGTCCTTCTTCAGCTAGGTTCCAAGTTGATATCTGTGGCCTATGTTACCACTAATGACCATGCTGGTGTCCATGATCTGAGCCACATGTTGATGTCCATGGCCTGTTTTACCACCAAAAGCCATTCAGATGTCCGTAGTCTGTGCTGCTGCCCAAAGACAATTGGATTTCTTACAGAGAGAAATTTAGAAGCATGAATTCATATAGGTTGTATTCCATATGACAATAAAGGTAGAGATGAGAATGGTGCACATAACTCAAAGGTGCACATAAATAGGTCCACAGAGGACCAGTTTAGACAAGATCCATGGAGAACATTCATCTTTAGTTTTTAAAAGACTGAAGCCTATTAACATTTTGAACAGAGGAATATCAAGTGGCTGAGAAACACTTAAAGAAATGCTCAACCGCCTTAGTCATCAGAGAAATGCAAATCAAAACAACTCTGAGATTCCATCTTATACCCATCAGAATGGCTAAGATCAAAAACTCAAGCAACACCAGATGCTGGCGAGGATGTGGGGAGAGAGGAACACTCCTTCATTGCTGGTGGGAATGCAAACTAGTACAGCCACTTTGGAAATCTATCTGGTGCTATCTCAGAACACTGGGAATAGGGCTTCCTCATAACCCAGCTATTCCACTCCTTGGAATATACCCAGAAGATGCTCCAGCACACAACAAGAAAATTTGCTCAACCATGTTCATAGCAGCCTTATTCATAATAGCCAGATCATGGAAACAGCCTAAGTGTCTATCAGTAGAAGAATGGATAAAGAAACTGTGGTTCATATACACTATGGAATACTACTCAGCTATTAAAAACAAGGAATTCCCGAAATTTGTGGATAAATGGATTGAGCTAGAAATGATCATAATGAGTGAGTTAACCCAAAAGCAGAAAGACTTAAATGGTATATACTCACTTATATCTGCATACTAGCCCAAGGGGCATGTCCCATGAAAGCCTTCACTTACCAGGAAACTGGGACAGAGGGGAGGACATCCTATTGGGACTCTAAATGAGAGAAGCATGGGAGAATAGCAAAGTAGAAGGATCCAGAGGGTCCTAGAAACCTACAAGTAGAACATTATGATAGGCAGATTTGGGCCCAGGGGTCCCGCTCAAACTAAGGCACCAGTCAAGGACAATACAGGCGGTAAACTTTAAACCCCTACCCAGATCTAGCCAATGGGCAGAACATTCTCCACAGTTGAGTGGAGAGTGGGATATGACTCTCTCACGTACTCTGGTGCCTCACATTTGACCATGTCCCCTGGAGGGGGAGACCTGGTGGCACTCAGAGGAAGGACAGCATGTTACCAAGAAGAGACTTGATACCCTCTGAGCATATACAGGAGGAGTTAATCCCCCTCAGGAACAGTCATAGGGGAGGGGAATAAGGGGAAAAGGGGAGGGAGGGAAGAATGGGAGGACACAAGGGATGGGATAACCATTGAGATGTAACAAGAATAAATTAATAATAAAAAAATTTTTTAAAAACATTTTGATATTACCCCTCTGTCCTCCAGAAATACACAAAAACACATTTCTGATGTCCATACCATCCAGTCTGCTGTATCGTTCTCTGTAGTACTGTGAACAACCAGGAGTCACACAACAGGAGTACAAGCACTATACAGTAGGGTACCAATGTCACCCATCCTGAAGCTGAGAACAACCCTAGGAGAGACTGACGACCCAAATCCACCCTCTATAGTGCCCCGTGTTCTCTGCCAATTCTTCCTAACAAGTCAAAGGGGGTTTTCAAGACAAGGTAGGTGTGAGGCAAACAGGATAGCCAGAGTTTTAATGCAATGAAAATAAATAATTTGTCCCATAATGCATGGAGAAAATGCTGTATTTATGAATATTGTAATCATGGGGTTTTTTTGTTTATTTGTTTGTTTTACTGATTAATGAGAGGATATAGAATGAATAGTGAAATAGGAAAGGAATGCTGTGGAAGTTCACAGAAAACTCAATGTAGCTGTGGTAAAAAGAAATGAAACAGGTGTGTACCTAAAGGCAGAGTCATGGAATTCAGAGAATAGGGATATAAAGATAAATTTTCAAGCAGTGGAAATAATGCTATGCAAAGTTATCAAAGGACCCTTTTATATTCTCAGCACCCTTTGAACAAGGTCCACTCAAGTTTCAAGTGTAACTAGCATTATGGATAAGTAGAATTTGAACAGAAAGCAACTTCGCTATATTCCCCTATAAAATATATTCAGTGATGCTCATCATCTTCTTTGAGGTAGGCTGAGTGTTGCCAGGAATTAACCTGTCTCATTGTCAATGAATCTTTAAAATAATAAAAAAAATATTTAAATGCCTTATTATGTATGTCTCTGAGATTTTTGAAGACCTTATATATTTTAACTTATCTTTCTATAGAATATCTGTTACACCTACGACGTATATTCTAGTGAAGACCAGATAGTTTAGTTTTACAATTAAACTTAGTTGTTTAGGGGTTAAGATGTTTTTAGGTCTAGATAGATGTTTTATGTTGATAATGGTGAGATATGATATATGTTGATTTATATTCAGAACTTTAGACTTTAAACTTCAAGGCTGCCAAATATTATGGCAAAACCCTATGAATGTAACATTTATATAATTCCTGATTATTTAGTGGTTCTTTTTGCTGTAGATAGTTTATGTAGGTATTTATTACTATTATGTGTAATAATACAAATGTATAAGTAAAAAAAAATTATATTCAGTGAGAAAATTATCCCCTACCTTTGAATGATACAAGTGCAATCAAGTGAATTTTTCGAATTGCTCTTAACTAATAAAAGCTAATGTCCTTTTGGATCACCAAGCATCATCTATGTGCAAATATTAGAATGTCCTTTTATACATCACTCCACACTCCAAACTTGACTGCCAAATCAGTCTTCTCTTTCCTAGATGAGGCCAATACTAGGGAAGAATCCTAGAGCTGAGAATTTTCCATCACTTGCAAAGTGAGCTCTGCTGCTCTGGACTTGGAGTCCAGGATTGGCTGGTATTTTTTGGCTAGCTTTGTGCTTTGTGAGCATGAGCTCACACTTTTTCTTGTGTGGATCCTTCAGAGACCCTCCCCAGTTGCTGAGGATGGGGTGGCTGGTCACAGTTCCCCTGGTGCTGGGCATGGATACTTCTATTGCTACACATGGTTTATCCATGTTAGAGTCATGAAAACAGCCATACTTCCAAGGTCCACCTGGACAAACCATCCATCTCTGCTGTGGACCGTTACTCACTGTATTAAGTGAACAACAGTCTAAAACCTACTGTAGCTTGCAACTTTCAGTCACAAATAATACTCTCTGATTGGTCTTGCTAAATAAAGCTTCCTTCAAGAGACTAAGGTAGGTTTCAGGCATTTCTTGGCCCTTTAAAAAGGAATTAAACACCACGTACAAGCTGAGTTTGCTAGGATGTCCTCCTCAAACCATCTTCTCATCTGGTATTTTCATATTTTGATGTACATGAGATAATAGGGTTGCTAAGTTCTCTTAACCACCAACTTTTTTCCTGGGCGAGCCATCTCACTTCTTAATATGGTTATCTATTATCTTAGGGTCTCAGCCAAAACTTTCATGTGAACATCCTTTCATAGAGTTTTATACTATTCTTTGACTTCCCTAAGAGCAAAGTTCCTGTTTCTTCATCTATATAGTCCAGCCTCAGACACAGTGGTTGAATGATTGAACTGAAAGGTACCAACAATCATGCACCAAGCATGTTACTTGGACATTAAAGATGTCAGCTTGGATCAAAAAGTTTAAGGAACAACCAACTAAGAACTCAAAAATACTTAGAATAAGGAAAACTCCAAAGAATAGGAACTAGAGAAGAAAACACAATAGTTTCAGGATCAGATGAATCCAAGTAGATGCTTCACTTTACTCATTACGATGAACTGCGCCCACAGCCAAGATTCTCCAAGACTATCACGGGGCTAATGAAACACGTCTGCAAAGATCCATTGAAATGATAGGCATGAAGCAACTGGCACAGAATGATTATACCATGGGTAAGAAAGATTATTTCAAAACCATCTTTTGGTGCATCTTATGGATCAGAGACTGTGTTAACTGTTTTATTTTTAATCTAAAACCTACACCAAACCCATGAGACAGTGGACAAGGTAACCCAATTTTAGCAGAAGGAGTTAACCAAGTGCCTGATTCAAAATCAAACAGCTCAGGAAAGACAGACCTGGATTCTGGTCAAACCCCGATTTCTGCAGCGTCGGCTTTGCTAGTACCCTCATGCATCTTTAATGAAGGATTATTGCATGTCTCCAATAAGAGACTAGATCAGAAAAATAGTACCAGTTAGCAAGGAGCAAACATGCTTTATTCTCCTGCTAAAAGCAATTATAATTTTCTTTTCTTGATTAAAAACAATCCAGTGATTTTGTGAACAGATATTTGCTGAAAATCTCTAAGGAAATGAGAGTGTGTTACAGTAATGGCAGTGGATCTTGTAGCCTGTGTGGAGGACCGGAAGAAACAATGTACAAAAATGCTTGGAAATCTGGGATGTGGTTGGAAATGGGTCACCAATGTTTTGTTGATTCCCAGGAGATGAGGGAGACACCTTTGAAGACTTGAGTTCATTTTCTCCTGTAAGGAAGTTCCCCTGTCTAAGTAGAATAGGAATGATGAGCCAAAGAAGGCTGGAGCATTGTGGAAGAGCAACTCACAATTTTGTAAAGCCCAAACTCCAGAGGAGTTTTCATCTTCAAACAAATCAGAAATGCCTGAGGAAGACTTTAGGGTGACATGAAGTTTGTCACTGGGAAACACTGAAACAAAACCAAGGATAACCTGAATATTAAATCCTAATCAAAGCCCAGACACATTGTTAATGAGTGGATCATGGATGACTGTTTCATTAAATGATGCAGGACTAATTTTTAAGTCTAGCATTTAGGAAGCCTTTTAACTAACTAGAATGAGAGCTCCCTAAGTTACAATGGAGGCAATGGGTTGGTAAACTCAAGCCACTCCATAGGAGCCTCAGAGATTTGAATAGAAAGCCATGCCCACCTTACATACTAACAATAATTTCAATATTGTGGTAACAACATCATCATCTGTTTTGCGGGTATCTCCAAAGTGTGCCACACCCTATATTTTTCACATTTAATCCTTATCACAACTCTGTAGAATGGATATCACAACCATCAACCTAATAAAGGTATGGAAAACAAGGCCGAGAATTATGAAATGACTTGTCTAAGACCACACAGCTAGCAGTGGTGAAACTTGAGTTTGAATTCAGATCTATCTATTTCCTAAGTTCATATCAGCTAACATTACACTGCTATTACTCAAAGTAGATAGCTGAGAACTGAACTACGGGACAACAGGAACACGAGAGCAAAGTGGAGAGGTGTGAACAGCAGCATAAAAAAAGAGAAAGTGTTAAAGTTCTGAAAGTAATATGAGTGCCTGAGCACCACTTCTCAGGAGCTAAATGACTTAAGAAAGTGACTCACATCAGTATGACTCAGTTTTATCATCCATAAAATAGGAATAATATTAACTAACCCTACATGTTTAATAAGTTAATGCTGAACACATGGGAAGTCCTCTTTAGGCAAATGGACTAGGATGTGTGTTTATACTTACTTATCTGCCTCCCGTGGTTGTATATTGTTACTCCAAGCTTCTTCAAGAAGCCAAAATTAGGTAGCAAATGATCAACTTATCCACAGCAAGCCTTGGCAAATGCATATATTTTCCTGGCTTATTAAGGATTCAAACTGGAAATTTTGTAAGTGTTGTAGACAGTGTTGCCAACAAAGCTCTTGAGATCTCCTGTGATATTCTATGACACAAAAGAAGACCACCGTATGGACCAAGGTCTGTGGTGAATTCTCATCAGGTTATAGGATATACCTCAGGAGTGGTCAGTAGAGCCCCGTGTCTGTGGCCAGGGCCTTCAAGTAGCCACCAGTGTGCTAATGCAGTAAAGGTGAGGCTTCTGAGCACTTACATGTTTGTCCAGTACACACATGATTTTAAAACCTAGGAGACTGAACAGATACCTAGGATGATTAAGAAATAAAGTTTCAAAGGGTTGCAACTTTTCAAAGACAGTAAGAAAGGCTGAAGAGTAGATGGGAAATGTCCAGGGATCAAAGTAAAGTTCTACTGAAGGATTTTAAAATGTTCTCAAAATCAGGTTTATAAAGGCCTGGATAGAACAACTTAATAATAGTGTCCATTGTTGAAGAAGAATAATAAAAGTATGGATTTTAAAAGGAAGAACAAAAGAAGGGAGGATTGGATTAAGAACACGCAGAACTAGGTCAGGTGCATGCCTTTTCAATGCTTTATTGATTCTTTGTGTATTTTGCATCATGCACCCCAATCCCACTCACCTCTTCTCCCAACCCACCCTCTGCCCTTGCAACCTCCCCTGAAAAGAAAACTAACTAACAAAAAACATCACTGTGGGAGCTGTAGTGTGTCACACAATATACCCTTTTGCCCAAATTGTTTTATTTGCAAATGTTCATTGCAATGAGTTATTGGTTCCAGGCCTCTGGCTTCTGCTACACAATCAATACTGGATCCTCACTGGGACTCCTCTCAGGTATCCTGTTGTCCTGTGTCAGAGATGAAGATCTTGCAACTTTGATTCTGCCGGATCAGCACCTTCATCTACTCCAGCACTTCAAACATAGGGTAGAAGCTGGATTGGCCAACTCAAAGTTCTGGATCTGAGCCTGGGTGGTAGCTGAGTTGGTCAGCCTGACAACAGCTCTCCCCCAGCCACATCACCTTGGCCAGTACTGCCACACTGCTCTTGAGGGTTGGGGAGGCAGCTCTCCAGGGTCACGCCCTCAGGGCTTGCTCATCCATGCAACCACAACCAGAGCCAGCTCTACTGTCCTGGCCATTGTCCTGAGTACTGTAGTCAGTACAGGGGGCTGAGCCAGCTCTTCTGCTTTCATGCCCTCAGGGCCAGCTCTCCCACGCTGACCAGGCTAGGGGTAGTGCCAGCTCTTACAGTCCTCTAGCATCAATGTGGCCACAGGTGAGAGCCTAGACCAGGGACATCCTCATAGCCTTTGGTGATAACATGGGCCACAGACAGCAACACAGATCCCTGCACTACAAGGTCATGGATGCAGACATGGCCTCCATCTCAGCGCAGTCAGGACCTCACCATAGCCTCAGGTGGCATCACTAGCTACTTACATCAAGCTATTCCTCACTACCGTAGAGTCTCCAGCTCTGTCTCTCTTCATTGTGCATATACCATTCTTCCTCTTTCTCTTCCACCTCTTCACTGTTTACTTGCTCATCTAAGTGGCACATAATCATGTCAGACTGTTCCTCACCACCCGTGAGTCGACAGCTCTGCCTCCCTTCATGGTGCATACATCATTCTGGTTTTCTTCCTTTTTCATCTATCCAACACTTACTTGTCCATCTTAATGGTGCCAGGGCCTCTCGGTGTCTTCTGAGTGGTACCAGGTAGGGATCAGCTACTCAAGTGCATGCCCTTTGTAAGCTCACTGTGTGATGACAACAGAAACTACAAGGTGAAATATATGCTGTATTTTCTAAACAAATAAGCCCTTAAGAAGAGTGGTGGATCACAAAGCAAGCCTCAATAGATACAAGAGGATTTAAATAATACCTTGTATCCTTTCAGATCACCATGCTCTTAGGCTGCAATTCAACAACAACAGAAATAACAAAAAGCCTACACGTACGTGGAAAATAAACAACTCTCTGCTAAATGACACCTGGGTCAGGGAGGAAATAAAGAAAAAAATCAAGGAGTTTCTGAAATTCAATGAAAATGAAGGAGCAACATACCCAAATTTGTGGGATATATTGAAAGCAATGCTAAGAGGAAAATTCATAGCACTAAGTGCCTTTAAAAAGAAATTGGAAACATCGCACATAAGCATCTTAACGACACAACTGGAAGCCCTAGAAAAAAAGAAGCAGAAACACCCAAGAGGAGTAGATGTCTGGAAATAATCAAACTCAGGGCTGAAATTAACAAATTAGAAACTAAGAAAACAGTCCAAAGAATCAACAAAACTAAGAGCTGGTTCTTTGAGAAAATCAACAAGATAGACACACCGTTAGTCAAACTAACTAAAAGGCAGAGAGACAATATTGAAATCAACAAAATCAGAAATGAAAAGGGAAACATAACAACAGGCACTGAAGAAATACAAAGAATCATAAGATCCTACTTTGAAGGTATATACGCCACAAAATTTGAAAATCTAAGGGAAATGGACGATTTTCTTGATCAACTTCACTTGCCAAAGTTGAGTGAAGAACAGATAAACAAGCTAAATAGTCCCATTTCCCCTACAGAAATAGAAGCAATCATAGATAGTCTCCCAACCAAAAAAAGCCCAGGGCCAGATGGCTTCAGTACAGAATTCTACCAGACTGTCAAGGACGAGCGAATACCGATGCTATTCAAGCTACTCCAAAAGATAGAAATGGATGAAAAATTACCAAATTCATTCTATGAGGCCATAGTCTCATTGATACCTAAACCTCATAAAGACTCAACAAAGAAAGAGAATTTCAGACCAATTTCTCTTATGAAAATCGATGTAAAAATACTAAATAAAATACTTGCAAAACGAATACTAGAACACATCAAAGATATCATTCATCATAACCAAGTAGGCTTTATACCAGGCATGCAGGGATGGGTTAATATACGGAAATCCATCAATGAAATCCACCATATAAACAAACTGAAAATAAAAAGCTACATGATCATCTCTTTTTTTTTTATGAATTAATTTATTCTTTTTTTTTATTAATTTATTCTTGTTACATCTCAATGTTTATCCCATCCCTTGTATCCTCCCATTCCTCCCCCCCCCCATTTTCCCATTATTCCCCTCCCCTATGCCTGTTCCTGAGGGGGATTACGTCCCCCTATATATTCTCATAGGGTATCAAGTCTCTTCTTGGCTACTTGCTGTCCTTCCTCTGAGTGCCACCAGGTCTCCCCCTCCAGGGGGGGCATGGTCAAATATGAGACACCATAGTACGTGAGAAAGTCATATCACACTCTCCACTCAACTGTGGAGAATATTCTGACAATTGGCTAGATCTGGGAAGGGGTTTAAAGTTTACATCCTGTATTGTCCTTGGCTGGTGCCTTAGTTTGAGCGGGACCCCTGGGCCCAAATCTGCCTATCATATTGTTCTACTTGTAGATTTCTAGGACCCTCTGTATCCTTTTATTTTGCTATTCTCCCATGCGTCTCTCATTTAGAGTCCCAATAGGATGCCTTCCCCTCTGTCCCAGTTTAGATGCAGAGAAAGAGTTTGATAAAATCCAACACCCATTCATCTTTAAAGTTTTAGAGAGATCGGGGATACAAGACACTTCCCTCAACATAATAAAGGCTATATACAGCAAGCCAATAGCCAAAATCAAAGTAAATGGTGAGATACTCAAGGAAATTACTCTAAAATCGGGAACAAGGCAAGGCTGCCCACTCTCTCCGTATCTCTTCAATATAGTAGTCAAAGTTATAGCCAGAGCAATAAGACAACAAAAGAAGATCAAGGGTATCCAAATGAGAAAGGAGGAAGTCAAATTATCCCTATTTGCAGATGATATGATAGTGTACATAAGTGACCCTCAAAATTCCACCAGAGAACTCCTACAGCTGATAAACACCTTCAGCATATTAGCTGGATACAAAATTAACTCAAAAAAGTCTGTAGTCTTCCTATACACAAATGACAAGCTTGCAGAGGAAGAAATTAGGAAAACCACATCCTTCATATTAGCCACAAGCAATATAGTTACTCTAACTAAGCAAGTGAAGGACTTGTTTGAAAAAAATTTCAAAACTCTGAAAAAAGAGATTGAAGGTGACCTGAGAAGATGGAATGATCTTCCTTGCTCATGAATCAGGAGAACTAACAGTAAAAATGGCTATCCTACCAAAAGCAATCTATAGATTCAATGCAATCCCTATCAAAATACCTACACAATTTTTTAAAGACATTGAAAGTTCAATTCTGAACTTCATATGGAAAAACAAAAAACCCAGAATAGCTAAAACAATCTTGTACAATAAAAGGTGCTCTGGAGGAATCTCCATATCTGATCTCAAACTGTACTATAAAGCAATAGTAATTAAAACAGCATGGTACTGGCACAGCAACAGGCTGGTTGATCAGTGGAAACGAATCAAAGACCCAGATATGAATCCACACACATATGGTCACTTGATTTTTGACAAAGAAGCCAAATCCATTCAATGGAAAAAGGATAGCATCTTCAACAAATGGTGCTGGTCTAACTGGCGGTCTATGTGTAAAAAAAATGCAACTGGACCCATTTTGTCACCTTGCACAAAGCTCAAATCCAAGTGGATTAAAGACCTCAACATAAAACCAGAGACACTAAGTCACTTAGAGGAAAAAGTGAGGAAGAGCCTGGGACACATAGGCACAGGAGACAACTTCCTGAACAGAACACCAACGGCCCAGGCTTTAATGTCAACAATTAATAAATGGGACCTCATGAGGCTGAGAAGCTTCTGTAAGGCAAGAGACACTGTTAAGAGAACAAAGCGACAGCCTACAGACTGGGAAAATATCTTTACCAACCCTACATCTGACAAAGGTCTAATATTTAAAATATATAAAAAGCTCAGGAAGCTAAACACCACCAAACCAAATAACCCAATTGAGAACTGGGGCTTGGAACTAAACAGAGAATTCTCAACAGAGGAACATCAAATGGCTGAGAAACACTTAAAGAAATGTTCAACCTCCTTAGTCATCAGAGAAATGCAAATCAAAACAACTCAGAGATTCCATCTTACACCCATCAGAATGGCTAAGATCAAAAACTCAAGCAACACCAGATGCTGGCGAGGATGTGGGGAGAGAGGAACACTCCTTCATTGCTGGTGGGAATGCAAACTAGTACAGCCACTTTGGAAATCTATCTGGTGCTATCTCAGAAATCTGGGAATAGGGCTTCCTCATAACCCAGCTATTACACTCCTTGGAATATACCCAGAAGATGCTCCAGCACATAACAAGAAAATTTGCTCAACCATGTTCATAGCAGCCTTATTCATAATAGCCAGATCATGGAAACAGCCTAAGTGTCTATCAGTAGAAGAATGGATAAAGAAACTGTGGTTCATATACATTATGGAATACTACTCAGCTATTAAAAACAAGGAATTCCCAAAATTTGTGGATAAATGGATTGAGCTAGAAATGATCATAATGAGTGAGTTAACCCAGAAGCAGAAAGACTTAAATGGTATATACTCACTTATATCTGCATACTAGCCCAAGGGGCATGTCCCACGAAAGCCTTCACTTACCAGGAAACTGGGACAGAGAGGAGGACATCCTATTGGGACTCTAAATGAGAGAAGCATGGGAGAATAGCAAAGTAGAAGGATCCAGAGGGTCCTAGAAACCTACAAGTAGAACATTATGATAGGCAGATTTGGGCCCAGGGGTCCCGCTCAAACTAAGGCACCGGTCAAGGACAATACAGGCGGTAAACTTTAAACCCCTACCCAGATCTAGTCAATGGGCAGAACATTCTCCACAGTTGAGTGGAGAGTGGGATATGACTCTCTCATGTACTCTGGTGCCTCACATTTGACCATGTCCCCTGGAGGGGGAGACCTGGTGGCACTCAGAGGAAGGACAGCATGTTACCAAGAAGAGACTTGATACCCTCTGAGCATATACAGGAGGAGTTAATCCCCCTCAGGAACAGTCATAGGGGAGGGGAATAAGGGGAAAATGGGAGGGAGGGAAGAATGGGAGGATACAAGGGATGGGATAACCATTGAGATGTAACAAGAATAAATTAATATAAATAAATAAATAAATAAAAATTAAAAAAAGAAGAAGAAGAGTGGTGGAGATTGGTGCCTGTATCATCCATCATCAGAGAAGTTTCCTCTTAAAGTAGATAGGGACTAACACAGAGACCCAGTACTGGACAATCTGCATTGAGTGGGAGATTTTGGAGCATTCATTCATTCATAAATTTCATGTCTTCTTGAAAATTCTCCCTTCGGGGCTCAGGGAACTTTTTGGAAGAAGCAGAAAGATGGTAAGAGCCAGAGGGAATGGAGGACACCAAGGAAACTGTGACTTTAGACACAAGACTGTTACATGAACTCAGACAGACTGTGGAAACATGCACAGGGAATGCATAGGTTTAAGCCAGACAGAATCCCTGAGAGAAGAACCCCATCTCTAACCAAGAAGCTATCTCCAATTGGTATCTGCCTGTAACGGAAGAATTAGTTTTCTCCAGTGGGATTTCACTGAGTGTCCTATCCACACCTAAGTGTAGGTACCATGCCAGCAGTAGATGGCAACAGAAAGCTAACTCAGTGGTATTTTTTGTAGACTTTTTGTCTCATATTGCTTTGTTTGGACATTTTTTTGTCTTACTGATATTTTACCTATTTATTATGGTTTCTAGTTTTGTGGGTTTTTACAGTATATGTGTGTGTGTGCATGTGTGCGTGTGTGCGTGTGTGTGCGTTCTTTTTTATTCTTGTTTATTTTTTAATTTTTTTATTAATGCTTTTTTGTGTTTTCTAAAGAGAGATAAAGAACAGGCATAGAGTTGAGTGAGCAGGGAAGTAGGGAAGACTGTGGCTAACATGCTGGGTTCACTTTGGGAAGCAATTGCATAGATAAACAGCAACAAGTTCAAAAGCATTCAGAGCAGAGCCGGAGGGAGGTCTCAAAATCATGTTGCATCTAGGGCAAAGGAAAGCACAACAGGGTGTTCAGTCTGGAAAACGAAGTCCAAAAGGGATCAAACTAGCTGTCTGCAACATTTGAAGGACTGTCTTGAGGATAGTGCATTCAACTAGCGTTCCATGACTCAGGGTCAAAAAGAGAAGTGACAGATTTCAATACAGAATACAGGGTCAGGAGATGGGTTATTTGGTGGCTGTGAAATGGTTGAGACATTTTTTGGATATACAGGACCAACATAAAAGATGTGTATTAAATGATCTCCCTGATTGGTTTCCAATATAAGACTCCATCATTCTTTGATACTGTGACATGAGCTCTTTGCAAAAGGCAGTAACAGTAGCTAGCAGGATTTTCAAAGATTGTTGCAGCTATCATATATTTTTTTAAAGAGCTCTCTGGAAGTGTGGACTGTTGCAAAGAGGAATCCCTTTCTTGATAGTTTTATTTATTCATTCATCATATTCCTCTTGCCTGCCATATTCTAGTGTACTAGTCTAAGTGTAAAGGCTTTAAATGTTTAAAATTTAAAATATAAAAAGTAATCTCTGATTCAGGAAGCTTATAATGTAGACACTGGAGGTAGGTAATAAATACATGTGCCACACTATGCTAATGCCTGCAAAAGAAAAAATGCAGCAGGAAAAGAAAATGCAGCATAGCAGATAAGAAGAATTTTTCACTTGGGCTTAGTCAGAAGTCTCTTAAAAAGAAGACAATTCAATGGAAATATGGATAGAGTTCAGGATGGGCTGCCAAGCAAAAGATCACTCCAGGCAGAGGGAACAGTTGATGCAAAATTTGATGATCAGCAAGGGTCATGTGGCTGGAGAGGAGCACTCAATGGAAGGAGGCATAAGTGATATGGTTCAAAGTATAGGTAATGTCAGAGGTGCATGTCAACCTTATTGACCACAGCTGTGGGCTTTATTCTTGCTGGCAAGAGAATGCCCAGCAAGAATCAGATCTAAGGAATAACGTAATTAAATGCATGAGTTTAAAATGACATTGAGATAGCAGGCCAGAAAGCCACCCACATGGAAAGAGGGAGGGCATTCCAAGAACACTGTCATAGATGAGATAAGACATGAGGGTGGCTGAAAATAGGATGGTAGCAACAGTGAGGGAAGAAGTGTTCAGAATCATAACATATTTTAAAAAATATTTTGAAGGCAAGTGTCTGAGAATCTGTGACTGGATCTGATACAGAGGGGAGAAGACTCAAAGATGATTCCAGATCTTCAAAGTGATCACTTTGAAGAAAGGAAGAGACATTTACTATGAAAAGAAGGTTGGGCCAGAGAGGTTTGAAGGAAACCAGTTCTCTTTTGGTCATGCTAAGTTTGAGGTATCTGGTCAACAGGTCATTGGACAGAAGGGTCTCGAGCCTAGTGGAAGGATTTGTTTAAAGATGTTTCAGTGGGCATTAGCATATAAAGAAAAAGTTCACCAGGCAAGACAGGGGATCTCTGGTGAGGTGCAGGAGAATCAAAGGAGGGCCAGTTCTTCTCATGGTGTAAAGAAAGGCTTCCATAAGGAGTGGAGTGACCAACTGGGTCAGATGATGAAACAGTACTCTGAGAGCTGAATGCAGCCCCCTGGGCATAGAGGATGGAAGGTGGACTGAGGCCAAGCATTTGGAGACAGTGACAAGCTAAACAATAGAGGAGCCAGTGGTGATCACCACAGAACAGTGTGGATCTGCCTCTGCTTAAAATAAGAGAGAAGGATGAGAGGAGGTTATGAGAGCAAATCTACACAGCTTGTGACTCACAGCTCTGTGAATATTTGAACAGAAAAGGGGTGGTTGCTGGGGAGCATCTGGAGTCAAGGACAAACTTGAGGTTTCCATTTTTCAAAGACAGTTATAGAGAAGAAACATTAGTTCCTGAGGTGCAGAAATGCCTTATTGATTGATCCATGCTGGCTATTTAATTAGCTAAGAGTCTGTACTAATAAGACACTTCCTTGGATTTGACACCCTCAACAACTCATGATTACAAAGACCCAAGAGGCCATGTTAAAAGTGTCCCATGCTGAGGCATGTACAACACCAATTATCCACAAACCAAGAAGACATAGACCACTGATTTCTTCTAACACAGTGACTATATAGGATAAGGAAAATAAAAGATTGAAATTATCTTCTCAAGTCATCTTAAAACAATCACTTCTCTAGCCATACTTTCTCTCAAAGTAGATGATGTTTGAGTAATTGAGTTTTAAAATGTTTTTCAGGCTGTGGTTTCTGGGTCTTGTCTATGGTGGTTGTGGAATCTAAAAGTCATTACACTTGTTGAGATGGCCTGGACCTCTCAGGTTTAATCTCAACCACAGGGACCCTAATCCAGAAAAGAAGAGATGGTACATGAGTTGACAACACTGAGAGAATTTTGGAGGAGGAGGTAACTGGTTCTTCAGGGACATGCATTCAAACTGGCTCTTGAAGCATATGCACCCAGTATGTGCTTACTTGAAGGAAAGAAAATAGAATTTAGTTGGGTTGGAGCAAAAGTATTTAGTTTTCACAATTGAGAGTGTCAAAGTAAGTAAAGCAAGGTGTCTGTGGAGCCGAAGGCCTCGGAGGTACAGCTCTTTGGCTTCACAGCACAAACTTGCCTGCTGAGGATCTGCATAGCATTTCTAGGCCATCTGCTTGATGTGATGCAGGCTGTTGAACAGGTTATTCTAAAGAAGCTGGAGGGCATCCCAGACAGTGAGGTTAGCCCTGTTCTGAGAAGTCTCTTTGCTTCATCAAAGAACTTCTCAATATTTTTGCGGTCACTTTTGTATATTCCCCCAAACATCCTGCTTCCTGGAGATAAGTGTCAGGAGATGCACCCTTTTAGAGAAGAATTCCAGCTTCCTATAAAGGAAATTGAAGTTTTCTAGAAGGCTAAGGTTGGATTGCACACCAAGCAGGCCCTTCTTATAGAATTAGGGGAGCAAAACACTGTTGAAGACATACTCAAAGAGACTTTGAATTTCTTTGATGAGCTCAAAAATATTGGCAGAGGGAATGGAGCTAGTAACATAAGGGAGAGACTTTGGTGTCTCTGGTGCAGAATGGCAGAAAACTCCAGAACAGAGGCAACACAGAAAAGGGCTGTAAAAGACTGGAAACACCTTCATTTCTCAAGAGCAAAAAGAGAGACCCTGGAAATAGGTAGCTCCTTTCTTCGCTCTTTTGGTTTAGGTCCTCTTCCTCATCCCTTCCCAGACTTTACAAAGCAGATAGTCTGATCTTGTAAAACTTCAGGCTCCAGTTCAGAGTTCTGAAGCAAAGTTTGTGTTCATCTGATTTTCCCCCTTTCCAGAACTTGGGTTGACCTGCCACAGACCTGGTAATGTCTCTAGGTCTTCTTTTAGGATTGGACCCCTTCTGCTGTTAGGGATGTTTTAGTGTGACTTTGGGAGAGAGTGGAATCCTCACATAACTGAATGTCACTACTCATTTCCACTGTGGAAATCAGGCATGCATGTTCATTCATTGAATGATGTACATCGTGCAACCATGAGCTGGGCACATGTGGTACATCGGTGACTGGGGCATAGTAAAGCATGAAATCTGGACTGGAGATGTAGCTCAGTGGTAAAATATACTCAGCCTGTGTGCATCTTAAAGTTTAGCACACCACATTGTGTGGTGGGAACAGAAGGGGGAAGAAACAGAAAAAACAATGGAACAAGGATACAGAAGAGAGGGGTCAGAAATATGAGGTGAACTATATAGCAAGATTAAACGGGGCATGCCAGATTTTAAATGTAAGGTTTAAGTCAAGCTTAAAAGAGAAGACATTACCTGTGCAGCTATGGGATCTTCCAGGGCAGAGGAGACAGTCAGCAGAAAACCCATAAGGCAGAGCATATTAAGGAAGTCACAAAGCTGGAGCAGATGGGCAGGATGGGTAGCAGGGGTTACACCTGTCACATTCCATTCCGTGTTTATAGGACAGTCAAGGGCTGATGAGATGAGTCAGCAAGTAAAAGTGCTTGTAGTACAAGCCTGGCAACCTGAATCGGGTCCCCAGAAGCCATGTAAGAGTGGAAAGAAGGACTTGACTCCACAGAATTGTCCTCTGGCTTCTACAGGTGCACTGTGACATGTGCACACTCTGCCCCCAACACACGCTAATAGTAAAAGTAAAAATTTTGGTGACAAGCAAAAGTCCTGCGTGGGTGAGTGTGTGTCATTAAAAGCTGGTTTAAACTTGGGCAAAGTGTCTCAAACAAAACCAGAAACAAATAAAAGAACAAAAACCAAAAAAAAAAAAAAAAAAACCCAATCTTGGATTCTGATGCTTGTTATATTGGTAAGGCAGACTTATTCGGGACTCTTAGGATAAATATATGGACCACTTCAGCAGAGTTTTGCATTGACAGAAAGATTAGACTCAACACTGAATATAACAAAGAAAAGTGATATTATGGCTAAATGACAGAGTGAGACTTAGAGGGACAGAGGTGGCATCATTAGATGGACATTTAATAAATGGGCCAGTGTTATGGTGTGAATATGTCCCATAAAATGCATGTGCTGAAACACTGACTTCCCAATAGTACAGTGTTGAGGTTGAACATTTGTACTTTGATTGATATCATTATTGTGGGGATGAGAATTTTTTAGGGAATATATTTCCAATAAAAGCATGAGTTAAGGCCCTTCCTCTTTATGGTGTGACCTCTCACCCTGTAACTCCTCCATCATGGGAAGACACAGCACCAATCTCTGTTCTTGTAATAAATGAATGATAAATAAATAAACAAATAGGTTTTCAGAGATGGGGTATTCTGAACTTAGTCAAGTGTGCCCTCAAAACATGAGGGCTGAATTCAGTTCCAAGAACCACCTAAGACTTTGGGTATGGCAGCAGGCACTTGTAACCCCAGCTCTGAGGACACATACATAAGAAGATCCCTGGGGTTTGCTAGCTATCCAGCCTTCCCTAATTGCCGGGTCTAAGATCCCAGTGAAAGATCCTGTCTCAAATAAGATGGATGACTCCTGAAGAATGACAGCCAAGGTTGACATCTTGCCTAAACACCCATACACACACACACAAAGAGAGAGAGACAGAGACAGAGACAGAGAGACAGAGAGAGACAGAAAGACAGAGACAGAGACAAAGAGACAGAGAGAGAGAGAGAGAGAGAGGGAGAGAGAGAAGAGAGAGGCACACACATACGTACATACATACATACACCTTCATGTACATATATAAAATCATCACGTTGTTCAAATTTGTATCCATCAAATTTGTATCATTTTAACCATACAACATGCAGGGAAGTAGGACAATTTTGTGTCTTAGTACCATTACATGACAAACAACTAAGACTGTGGAGATGGCCTGTGCTGTTAAGTCCACAGAATCTCTGGGTCATAAAATGCAGAATGCAGTGTGAAATGGCTATTCTCCTCCTTTGGACATTGAACCTTAACTGGGAAGAATCAAATGGCTCTGGTAACTTGAAAATCATGTGCTGGGGCATCTGAGGTCTCTAGGCTTGGATAGCTTGAAGGCTCCTGGCCAGAGGCCTTCATGAAGATATTCTCAAGATCATGGCTCTGAGTATGTGCACCTTGGGCATCCAAGAGCCAATGGTCTAGGAAAGGCAGTTGGGAGTACATGAATTAGCTTTGTAAGTGATCTAACTTCACAAGTCTGACTGTCACCTCTGTCTTGTTA
The DNA here is from genome assembly GCF_903995435.1 of Acomys russatus. Classification (NCBI taxonomy): domain Eukaryota; kingdom Metazoa; phylum Chordata; class Mammalia; order Rodentia; family Muridae; genus Acomys; species Acomys russatus. Next base: position 22,041,517 of record NC_067153.1, on the reverse strand, counting down.
TGTTGACCAAAACGACCACAATTCTGCCCAAATTCAAGGAGACACAAATGCAGCCTCTTTCAGGAAACATTGTCTAGGAACTTGCAGGTAAGCTGCAACACTGCTACTATTCGCTTTGCATGAGGAGAAGAAGCAACCTGGGTGGTGAAATAACTTACCCAGAGCCATAAAGGCAGGCATAGATGCTAAGACCAGTTTCTTACCCATACCATCTATTGCTTCCCAACTCTCATCTATATAAAAAGTGGTACCTACCTTGGCCACATCATTTGTTATTTCTGTAGCAAAGGCCTCCACCAATTACTTCTTAGTGGTCTACCCCCCTTCCTTTTGTAATGGAGGCTCACTGAAGCATTGTCATGTTCACTCCAGCAGGTCTCTCTTTTGCAAAAGAACCTGGCAAACAATAAACATTCACAAAATTAATCAAATGAAAGGATATTGTTTTCTAACTACTAAATACTTACATAATACTAAATATTCCCATAAAAAAAAACTCATACTTTCTAAATTAAGCTCTTCTCAATTACACAATAGGGTAAATCATGAAGTCCTGGGCAATTCACCTCTATTTCTAGATTCTAGAATTTGTCTAAAGGAAGCATGAGGTAGTGTTTGCTCTCAAGTCACTGCTGGTGAAGATGAATATTTGGGCAATATAGTGTTTACTAGTAATATAAGTATCAGCCAAAGAAATGCCTACCTATTCTAAACTCCATGCAGCCTTTCCAGGACCTGCTGCCCTCTTTCTATCTGCTCAGGTCATATGTCTGCTAAGAATCCAGCCTCTCATCCCTCCTCAGTACTCATCCTCAAACCTTCTTCCCATCTACTCCCATCCTAGGACCACACTCCCTGCAGCTCTTCCAATGTTATTATGCTTTCTTGCACCTCTGTCATCCTTCCTGGCTCTGTGTAGTTCTCCTGGTTCACAGTAATCAATATGAGGTCCTAATCACTGGGACCTGACAACATTGTTTTTGTGTGGTGTGTGTTTTGCAGAAATGCTTAAATTAAAAATGTTGAGATAAGCCTTACATTGTCTAGGTAGGCTCTGAATGCCTATATGTACATATATAAAATCATCATGTTGTTCAAACTTGTATCCATTAGCTCATTTTAACCATACAACATGCAGGGAAGTAGGACAATTTTGTGTCTTAGTACCATTACACAACAAACAAGAAAGAAAGGACCAATGAGGACAAGGCACACAAGGGGGAAGGGCAATGCGAATATAGAAACAGAGCTGAGATTGATGCATCTAAGAAGAGTCAAGGAGGACCCACCCCCAGAGCCTCCAGAGGTAGCATGGTCATGAAATCACCTTGACTTCAATTCTGTGGTACTGATTTTCAACTCTGACCTCCAAAACAATGAAATCATATTTTTTGTTGTTTTGTGACTTCAAACTTGTGCTAGTTTGTTACACTGGCCACGTGTTTTCAATGGAGAGCCTACTGTAATGAATTACCCACCCTTTCAGCCTGAAGCAGCCTAGTAAGAACTGCAGCCTGAGAGCTTCCTTCCAATAGCGCTCCAACCCAGGGAACCAAACTCACCTGCTATGGGAACAAGCAAACAGCACTCATCTGTGAAGTGGTAAGATGCAGCAGCAACTAAAAAATGTGTATTCGGGAAAGCAACAAAAAGGGAACAGAAACCACAATAGAGTAAAGTTAGGGAGCATGAAAACTAACTTACTGGAGAACATACCAAAAAGGCAAAGAAGCATATGGTGGGTATTCAATATAATAACTCACAGAATAAAGGTGAAATAAGGCATCAGTAAAGCTGTAAAGCACCAAGCAGTGGGTCCCTAGAATTCTGACCAATCACATACTGCTAATAGACTGAATGAACACACTGCAGCTCTTCCAGAAATCAAAATTAGACCATATGACCATATGACCCAGTCTCATCCCTACTCTTACAAATGTTGCCCAAATATTACTCCCATGAGCCCATCAGTTAAATAAGGATTGCTTTGTATTTCCCCGTACATAAGAGAATGGAAATTCCCATACCAATGATCATCATTGGAGGAACAAATACTATTAGGTAGTCTATCTACCTCAGAGTATTCAGAAAAAATGAAGCTATAATCCGTGTGTGTGTTTATAGTACAGTGCATCTTAAAACCCTGGGTTGTCTCCAAAATAAAGAGCGACAATGAGATCACTGTGACAGTATCATTTAGTAATTTAACTTGGCCTATTACAAGCATTGTATTTTGTATACATCAAATTACAACACTTACAAAGAGAAAGGTGTGTCTCAGTACACTAAGACATTGTCTGTAAAGTGGGGGGTAATAGAAAAAATAAACACAGACGCAAAAAAAAAAAAATTATAGGGCCTTTTTGAAAACCAGCAGTACTGGGATGACAGTGTACAATCAACTAAAGAGTTTAATAATTCAACTACCTGCATCTGAACAGCAGGTTTATGAAAACACCCTCAGATATTCTCTATAGAGACTATGGAAGGAAGAAGACTTTAATTTGATTGACAGTTCTTCTATCAGTGCAGCCTACGAAATGCCATAGGACTTCAGGAATGGGCCATGAAGGAAATGTCTCTCTCTGAACATTCCTATTCACAACTAACTGCTGTGGTAATACTGAGAGCTGCATGGAAGAGCTCTGCTCACTATCCCAGCTAAGCCCAGCTCTGGAGTCCTGTGGCACACACACTTCCCAGCAAGGCTATGCCTGCTTCTCAGCCCAGCCCCGGATATGCTGGAGCAGACACCAGCTGCCTGCTGTGTCATCTTTGACTTTCTCAGCCACAAAGTCTACGAAAGTGATGAAATAACGTTTGTGTCATCATGGGCTGAATTTTATTGCAGTTGTAATGGCCATGTGTGATTTGTCCTGAGAAACTATGTCTACTCAGTTCCTGACATCAGCCCATGCAAATTGGTGCCTGGGTTAAAGATTCTGACATTTTTAAAGATGTGGGAACTTCTAGATGGTTTTCCCTCCTGGCTTTTAAATATTAGCAACTGTCTTTATTAATGTCTGAAATACACTAGGGAAAAGGCAAATCCCATTAGCATTTCTCAGTTGGTCCGTAAGTCACTGATTCATGAACCATAATTAAACATTGCCCGTCTTTCCCCAGTCGCTTGTGAGCTTACCATGCTCATTTCTCTTCCTCTCATGCCTTCACAGCCTGAACCCCTTTCAGGTCAAGAGATTTCCTGGCTTTTGGCTTCACCTCACTTCCTTTCGTTGCCAAATATCCACCACTATACTGCTGCACAGGCTAATATAAGACTCATTTCAATGCGCATGTCAAGAAGCAATCTGCAAAGGATGCGTGCCTAAACAGATGCAACGGCAAGATGGAAGCCGCAGAAAGATATGACTGCGTCCTGATCCCCAGAACCTATATTTTGGGGAAGGGACCTTTGCAGAGATTTAAATGGGCTTTGAGCCCCAAAGCAGCTGTCCATAACAGAGAGCCATAGAGAGAGACACATGAGAGAACACCATGAGGAGATGAAGGTAGACACTGAAATGCAGCCACAAGCCAAGGAAACCAGGAACATGAAGACTCAAGAAGCAAGCAATGGCTTCTCCTTCTTCTGCTTCTGGAAGAGCATAGCCCCACAGTCCACTTCACTGTGGACTTCTGTCCTTCTGAAACATAGCAGAATGGACCTCCTTTGTTTTAAGCAGCAAATTTGTGACTATTTATTGTAGCAGCCAGAAGAAATGAACATAATGCAAAGGCAGAGTCACCACCACCTCCCCAACCACTCCTTTGAGCCATGTGTCTTGTGGAGCTTTATAACCTTTGACCACAGGCTAGCTAGACACTCTAGCTTAGAGGCTCCTTCCTGAAATCACCTGTCTGATGACTGATCAGCAACACCGTGAAGGTCTGTATCCTAGAAAGGCTCTCCAATTCCTCATGGTTCATTTCAGAATCGTATCTCTCTGGATTGCTTTGATCACCATAGTAGACACCTGTAATTCCAGCACTGTGGGAGCTAAGGCAGGAGAATCCTGAGTTCCATTACAGTCTAGGCTACAATGCTGAGACTCTTCTCAAAGACAATACACCCCCCCCAAAAAAATTGATATTGAATGTCATGTTTTAGGCATAGTAATGCCATGCTAGGGGTAGGAAGGGTAGAAACTGATAAGAATGAATATTTTCAACCAAGCCACAAGTGTCTGCTATATACATAACATTGAAAACCATTAATATTGTGGCTGGGCAGATGACTCAGTAGGTGAAGTGTTTGTTGTGCAAATATTAGGGCTGGAGTTTGAATTCCCAGAACCCACTAAATGTGGGGTGGGCATGGGAGCCTCCTATACTTTCTTCACTTGGAGAACAGAGTTAGAAGAGCTCTGGAGCAAGCTGGCTAGCTAGACAATCCCTATCAGTGAGCAGTGAGTACGTTAAAGGCCCTGACCACACTGAAAAAAAGCTGAGAATGATCCCAATTGTCAGTCTGAGACCTGTACACATGCGGGGTGGGGCGGGGAGGGGAATACTCATGCATGCATCAAAAATAAACCTGTTAATATAGGAAGGGCTAAGCACTGAGAAAATCAAGGTCATCATCAACATCATTCTCATCATAGTCACAACATGCACACTATGCTGAGCAACTGGTCTAGGTAACTTGCATGTATGTTCTCATGTTAACTTTCTCCTACCACACCCTTTTGATGAGCTGTTCTTATTGTCCTCGTTTTCAGAAGGAAGCTGACAAAGTTTCAATTCAGCACAGTTTGCCCTTCAGCATGTGGTTTCCTTGACTCCCTACATCCTTACATTTTCCTATTTCATGTTTATATCATGGAGGTCCTCCCACTCATTCTACAAAACCCAAGTAGTCATTGCATTCTCTGGCAAAGTCCTTTATGCCGTCCTCTGTATCACCCGTTCTCAAATGCAAATCCTCTTCAGGATGCAAAGTCAAGCTACATGTGTTTACATCCCAGGGCCATGACTTACAAGTGCTATGACCTAAACTCTGTGGGTTCCTACAATATATGGACTGTTATCAATATTAAGTGAAATGATTCTTACTATATATTAAACGCATGAAAATATTTACCACTGTTATTATCTCAGCATGATCTAAAATTGCAAGTCAGGTAACTTGCTCATTTTACTCTATAGATAGTAACAATATGTGTGAATGATAAGAGAAACCATAGAAAACTAGCCTGAGTCACTTTGACCAAAGTAGCATATTGTAATTGCAACACTGGAGGAAGCTTGGAGATCCTGTGTGTGATTAAAGGACCCAAGACAAAATGAAACACTTTGCAAACTCCAACTTTTAACTTCCTTGGGAATGAGGTTGACAGCAAGAAACCAGAGACCTAATTTTTAGATGAAAACCAAGTCTTAAGGGTCGTAGAACCAGCCAGAGGTCACACAGCAGCAAGGAGCTCAGCCCTAATGGCCATTTGATCCCCCTGTTCACATTGCCAGCTGATAACCTCAAGACCAGGAAGTTGTTTGGATCACAAAATGTGTTCTTGTGGGAAGTGAACCTGAAGTTATGGGAATTTTGTTCATGAGGCAATGCACAGGGTTGCGTGGTGTTACCACCGAACACTGTCTGGGGCATGCATTTGTTCATTTTAATTCCAATAAAAGGCCTCGTAATGAAGATAAGCAGTTAAATATCTGAAGAAACAGCATAGGTTCCTAGTGAACAAGGAGGCTGACATGAACAGACAACGCTGAAGTCCTCTTGTGCTGTGTCATTATTAGTAGGGCTGGTTTTACAACGTCTAGGAGCTTCATCTTCATCTGTGAGTCATGAGTTAAACTCATTCATGCCATGAGTTATCATCTGGATCTGAGATGCTGCTGCTGAGTACTTGACAGAGCACAGAGCACTATACATATCTACTTCGCTATAACTGAACTGTTTGGGGAAACTACAAGTGCAAAGCTCTTTTTAAAAAAAAGAAAAGAAAAATTCTTTCAGAGACTGGATTGAAAGGCTTAATGGTAGAGTTGTTGACTCGCACTCCTGACATCCTAGCATCTACTCCAGAAAGAAAGAGGAGATGAGGCTTCAGTGTAGGAGAAATGATACCCAAAGGAAACACCTACCTTGTGTTCTCAAATCCCAGCTATAGCACAGAGGAAAAATTTATATTCAGAAGATATTTATTGGTGGTGATGTGATGGTAGTTTCTGTGTGCATCTGTGCATGCATGTGTGTGTGTGTGTGTGTGTGTGTGTGTGTGTGTGTGTGTGAATTAGCTTAACCTTCACAACACTGACAAACAATTACTATAATTTTCCAATTATAGACACAAAGGATGAAAGCTTTAGGTAGAGAGATTACGTCTCCAAAGTTGTATGGCAAATAGGCAGAGGACTCTAGACTATGTCTGGCTTCTTGTCAAGTGAAGGTTTAGGGACTAAAGAGACAGCTCAATGGTAGATTGAATGCCTAACACATGTGAGGCTCTAGATCTCATCTCTACCACCACAGGGGAGAAAACGATGGTGAGGTGTTTTAAACTAAAGCTCAAAAGATGAACTGAGAAAAGAGCACAATGAGGAGAATTTGAGAAAAATGAAACCGCTCATCTGAAGAGCATGAAATAAGACGGGGACAGGAGTTTTGAAAAAGAAGACCAGTGTGAGTTGAGCATAAAGACGATGGTCTAAGATAACCTAGGACATGAGTTGGTGGATTGTGAAGCACAGTACAAACTTCAGATTCTATTAGAGGCACAATGAGAAAGCTTTTTTTTTTAAATTTACATATGCATTTATATTATTACATATCTATAAAATAGACTACATACATCAAGAAAAGTCATAAAACAATCAGGAATTATATCAATGTTACATTCATAGTGTTTTAGCTATTTGTATTTAGAAGCCTTGAAGAAAACATGTGAAAGCTTAAAAAACTTTGAGCAGAGAAGGGTTATGCTTCAGACTAAATTGTGCCATTGCAGAGAGTGCTCTGGGAGAAGGAAACAGGTACAGAACTCAGAAGGGTATCATAGCAGAAGCCCAGCCAATAAATGGTAGGTTGTGGCTGCATGCTGAAGAAATTGAGATGGAGCTGAGGGGGGCATGCTGCAGAAAGCTTTCATCAGTAGATCCAGCAGACCAAGTCACCAACCAGTGCACTGATGTGGTGGGATAAAGATAAGTAAAAAAAAAAAATCAATCTGCCTTCTTACTTAGCCTCATTCCTCAGACTCAAAAGAGATCAAAAAACAGATGCAGGAAAGACAAAGGTGCATGTGGAGCATGCCTTGTATGACTATCAGAGAAGTCCTGGTGAAATATGGAGGATGGAGGAAGTATTGTGTTGCAAAGTTCTTATGGATAGGAATGGATAGAATCACCACAGCATTACCTGGAAAGCAGGGAAAGAATGCCATGCATGGCATGATGAAGTGAGCAATGCCTGGTAGAATGTTAGCCTTTGCAGTCTACATTAAGGAGGAGAAGAAGCCAATAACCATGGAGGGAAAAGGAGTTTTCCAAGCCTCAGAAACTACTTGAATACACTACTATTCACTCAAATGACATAGATGTCTAGCATTTAAGGGTCATGTCAATTTACTTAGCTGTTTTATTTTCATATGAGAATCTATGGCCCAGACACAGGAAGCAGCTTGTCTAAAGTCACATAACTTGATAACCTTGGAATAACTTTCTAGCAATTAGAATGTTCATCCATCAATGAAGTAGGCTGTCCCCAGGTTAAGGATTCCTTGCATGGAAAGGCATAGAGGAAAGACATGTCACAATGGATATGAGAAGAGAGTGTAGTTAAGGACTAGAGATATAGCTCATTAGAAGAATCCTTGCCTAGTATGAGTTTGATCCCCAGCACCACTAGGAGTAAAAATGGTCCAAAGTGTTTTGGGTGATGGGTGAGCACAAGTGTAGCGGAAAATCCAGTCCCTCTGTATTCCTTACCCTGAGGTAGGGATGCAGAACACATGAGTTAGGGAGGATAGCTAGAATAATTCATATGTCAGGACTTCTGAGATCCTAGCTATAAAGTTGTAATATTGTCTGTATCAATTAAGGTTTAGGTACTTTGCATCTCAGGATCCCTAAGATTCATTCATGACTGGGGAATTTAAAACCTACAGATAATAAAACAAAACAAGGATGTACTCTTAAATATGCCAAGAAAGAGAGAAAATGGATTAGCAGGCTTCCAACTGGCGCTCTCTCTCTCTCTCTCTCTCTCTCTCTCTCTCTCTCTCTCTCTCTCTCTCTCTCTCTCTCTCTCTCTCACTGAAGGTATATCATAACTCAAAGATGGAAGATTTTATATTTCTAATATTCTATAGAGCCAAGATTTGATTCTATAGCACTAATGCATGGAATACAGACTTATCATCACCACCAGAATCTGTAGGCCATGGATTCTAGGTATGAATTTGCAGGACAGAGTTCAAAACCTTTTGTAAACATTGCATTCATAACTTCTCCCAGGGGACCAAAGGGTGAAGCAATTTGCCCTCAGCTCTTGAAAGGAAGCAGATCAAGAAAAGGCCATGAAAGAACACTCATAGGGAACAAGAAAAGCTTTCCCAGCACTAAATAATGGTCTATGGTCCATGACTTTCTCTGACATCCATGGTAGAACTTCCTTTCCCTTCATTCTGCTTCCTTCTCAAAAGCCACCCAGCCCAGGCTACTTGTCTTTCTTTCTAGTCCAAAATGTGACAGTGTGAGTGCTATGGTTTCTGATATAATGTATTTCCATCATTTGTCTGAAGGAACAACACACAAATAGATGAAGATGAATTCTATAAAGGCATGCAAAAACCAGAGGGAATCACACAAGGAGCAGCGACTCTGTTTTCTTTAAGAAGTAGCAAGGAGCTATGCACAGTGGCTCATGCCTGTAATACCAGCACCTAGGGAGGCAGAGACGGGTAGATTGCGAGTTCAAGACCAGCCTGGTCTACAAAGGGAGCCCAGGACAGTCAAGGCTACATGGAGAGGAAGAAGAAGAAGAAGAAGAAGAAGAAGAAGAAGAAGAAGAAGAAGAAGAAGAAGAAGAAGAAGAAGAAGAAGAAGAAGAAGAAGAAGAAAGTATGGACCATGAGGAAATCCAAAGACAGTGGTAAAGTACACTAAGCAAACAAGATGAACAGTGGCTCGGGGGCATGGTACTATAAAACTAATCTTACTAGTCTTTATAACTGTGTGATCGCTGCCACACTGTCCTAGAGGCACGGCATATGGACAAGGGCTGAAATGCCGATTTAGATTTATATTTTAATGAATGAAGCATATTCATAAGAGCTCAAAAGAAACAAGGACACTTGCTGGTAAGAAAATTATTCTCATATCAACTAAGCAAACTAGGTTAATAGGAACCAGTAAATCTTGGACTACCGAGTGATGAGGAGAGGAGAAAGGTGGCTTTTTAAGAAGCCAAGGTCAAAGCAGGTGACACCTGAGATGAAGTTTTCTGAGATGGAACCACTAAGCAAGGATATAAGCCAGAGTGGGACTAGAGGGTTGAACACCTGAGGTGGAACCAATAAGGCCAAATTTATCATGGCCGAAGAAAGAAGTAGTAATCCTTTCTGTAATGCTTCCAGGATAATGAAAAAAAATATGGGGGGAAGGGGGTGCTTAGCTAAGATCAACATTTCTAATATATGGTGGAGAATGGAAAATCCCACTAGAAAGTTTAGAGATGTTCACTGCATGGCAGGTATCTCCGAAGAGAAGAGAAAAAATAAACAAAAGCCAGAAAAGCTGGAAAGGAGGCAGCCAGCCACTGTGAACTGCATACTGGGATTGGAGCTGTGAAATGTGAAGGCACTGGTGAGCAGATCCTTGAGGTAAGATGGGTCTCTCTAAGGTGAGAAGAGCATTTTTAATACAAACTATGATAGAAAATGCAGACTAGAGATGAAACATTTGAGATAGATCCAGGGAAAAGCAGAAACTGAAGATGGGAGAATCACAGACGCAGCAAAGACACAAACATCTAAAACTTTCATTTAGGAATGGAATCTTAAAAATCAAGATTTACATGACCTTAACAAGGATTGCATCACAAATATTTTTATAAAATATATAAATGTCAGCCTAGGACCCTTTATCACCAATAAGTTTGCAATAATAGCCCAGAAGTCTATCAACAAGAAAAAACAGGTATAGTCACACAAGGGGATTCATATACTTCCCACACTGTGGATGAACTTTGAAAGTTTTAGACAAAATGAAATAAGCAAGGGGGAAAATGAATAAATACTGTGCTTTCATTCATGCAAGATACCTAGGATAGACAAACTAAATGGCAAAACCTAGAATATAGTTTTCCCGTACTGTTCCAGGGTTTTGATTTTCTCAGTTTTCATTGATTCTCATCAATGACTGTCTTAAAACACTAAGCTGAAAATTATAGAAATAATCAGTGCATAAAGTTTAAATAAGTTTTATTGTATTGTTATAATTATCCTATTGCATTGTTGGTTTTAAAATCTTACTGTGCCTAATCTATTGGTTAAATTTATCATAGCTATCTACTCACAATGGGGAAAGGTAGTAGGTAGGATTTGGTACTGAGCTTTTGTGGTTTCAGGCTCCATTGTGTAATTTAGAATATGTTCCCATACAGTGAAGAGAACTACTGTCAGGGGCGTCAAGGGACACGGAGGCAGGATTTACTCAGGCGGTAAGACTAGGAACCTTTACTCACACCAAGGCTGGACGAGGCAGCCCAGTATGAGGAAAAAGTTTCCAAAAGCAGGCAAAAGAGTCAGAAACAGCCCTTGCTTCAACTGTTAGGAGTCCCACAAAAAGACCAAACTACACAACTATTACACACACAGAGGACCTAGGTCAGACCCATGTATGGGGATCATAAATATTTGTAAGGTCCACAAGAGCAGGACTTCTGCTGTGATATTGTGTCTGCTATATAGGACAGTGAAGGCACATCCATGAGGTCTCAACGCTATGGGTACATAAGGAAGACCTGAACAATGACACCAGTTGGCATGCCAACATGGATGAAGGAAATCTCACAAGCCTCCAGCTCTATATAAAAAGCTACAGAATATTAGTGACTTCTAAAAGAAGGATGATCCCTGTGACATGTTCTCCAATCCCAAGTGGCCATCCCTAAACGCATATACATATGAGCAACACAAATGATTTCAGATTAAGGCATTTGTGTGCGCACATGAGTATGTGTGTATGTGTGTGTAGAAAACAATAATTAAAGAAGAGATCATGAACTTGAGAGGACGTAGGAGTGAGAAGAGGTGGAGTAGAGAGGAATGGTGAAAATGTCTTAATGTATAAAATTCACAAAGAAATTTTAAAGCTTAATTTTAAAAAGGAGCATTTCAGACAGTGGAATTTTATGCCTATTCTTCCCTTGGAAACACTAGGCTTTTAGAAATTCAGTGTCCAAGGTAAATAAGAACTCTACAATGCAAGATTGTCCATGATCTGGTCATTGATAAGATTCACAAAGCTAATGGGCTAATACAGATTTACAGTGTTCTCTTTGTTTTAATAAGCTAGACTAATTTGTAATAAAGTGTTAGACAGAGATGTTCTGTTTTGTTTTGTTTTGTGTGGTTTTGTTTTTGTTTTTATTTTTGTTTTTTCTAGGCAGGTTTCCCTGTGTAGCCCTGGCTGGCCTGGAACTCACATTGTAGACCAGGCTAGCCTGGCACTCAGAGACCTGCTTGGCCTCCCCCTCTTCAGTGCTGGGATAAAAAGAAATGGTCATGTGGAAAGGGTCTGGGGACTATATGGCCCCAGTAACAAGGCAAGTCAGCAAAGTGAGGCGATTGCTACAAAGGTGAATCTGACCTGAAATCAAGATCCTCCAGGCCTATGTTTGATAAGTGTCTCTGGGGTTAATTCACTCAATTCTGCCCCCCAGAATTCATCAGAGTTATCAATCTATAAACTACTACCTGCCAGGTTCATCCTGGAACTTCAAATCAGGTCACATAAGGACACACACCATTGTGTCCTCGGATGCAGCTCTTTTAGCTAAATAAGGAATTTGCTCCCCATCAACAAGTAGCAGGAGGCATCACAACACTTCCAACATTTTCCACTCTTATTCCTAAGCACAGAGGAGTATTCACAAATCAAAGGAAGTAGCAACAAAGCAGACCTTCTCATAAATTTGTCTAGCCTTTGAAAAACCACGTAAATTTGCATTCCAGGCAATATCAAGCTGGCTAAGATTTTGAACTGAAGCAGCAGGCAGCTGTCTGTGGCTGCCTCTGTCATGATCTCAGTACACTGTAGGAAGGTGTAAGGAGAAACTTACCTGAGAGAAAGAACTGCAGAGAATACACAGCGGCCCTGCTTTTTCCTAACAGTGTGTCCCTGAGTGAGGAATCAACCACTGTGAGCCTCAGTTTTACGCACCTGTAAAATAGGATTATTTGTACTCAGCTCATGGCATTAAAATATAGTGATAGATTTTTCCCTGAAACAATTACAACTACCATTTCTTGCTCATTTGCCATGAATTCTGTGCAGTTGCTTCTGCTGTATGATCTACTTTGAAATGTGAAGTAGTTCTGGCACAAATGGTGTATTAGGAGACAATTTGAGCATACCGTAAATGTCATATTTGCTTATGCAATATGTCATCTGCTCCAAACACAAGGTGCACCCAGCTACAGCAAGCTATGTAAGGACACAGAGAGCATGCCTCAAATATCTCTGAGCTCCTTCATCTGTACATAATGCTGTATGTTTTATGTACTTCCTATAAAAACAACTTCCCATCTAATTTCAAGCAGCTCTTTCATGGTTGTCCATGTACAATAACTCACAAATTACAACCCATTTGACCTCTACATACATAAGTCAATATTATGTGAAAGTGAAACAGGGAAGCCCATTAATATGGATTTATAATTATGGAACAAACAAGGTAATAACAAAGTAACATATTTTAGTGTTAACACATCTCCTACCCTCTAGTCAACAGAACTCCTACCACTTCACTCTACCAGTGTCATAGATGGCGACTAATAGAGATGCTATGACTATGTCATTGATAGAGTTTCTGGACATTTATATCCTTTTTAAAGTGTGCGTGCATGCGTGCATGTCTGTGTGTGTGTCTTGTGTCTGTGTGGGTGTCTATGTGGATGTGTGCATGGGTGCATGCGCACACATTTGAGAGGTGTGCTTGCAGAGGCCAGAAGAGGGCATCAGATCCCTGGAATAAAGGCGGTGTGAGCTGCCTGGTGGGAAGGTTGACAGTCAACCTCTAATTCTCTGCAAGAGCATTCATTATGCTCTCTTAACTGCCAGCTACCTCTCCAGCCCTTGAATGATTTTTCCTCAACCTCATTCTCTCATAAGCCCTATAGCTTTTATTATGGAGTCTTGCACAGCACAATGCATTTTAGGAACACATATGTTGTACTTTACCATATCTGGCTACAGTAAGCATTTATAGGCTTTCAGTTTTCCCAGAACCTCAATGAGATGAATGCATTATTACCCTCTCATTATAGATACTCAGAAAGTGGCAGCTGATGCTATTACTAATAGTGACAGTTAAATAAGTCCAGGATTGTAAAAAGAGCTCTTGTCTGCTACTATGGAATTTTTCCTTATTCGTATCCAAGCCGTTGAGCTATCAGTGATGGCTTTTGGAAGGAAGTATGGTCCCATCAGCTTCTCATAGTCATAATCCCAGAGTCCTCTGGGCCCATCAGAAGCTTCAGGGCCCCAGTGCTCTGACTCATCATCCATCTGTCAGTCAGGTCTGGTAGTCAAGGGCTGGCCTTGCCCTCGTGATGAGCTTTGGGAGGTACCTATTAATCCTTTCTTTCTCTGACTCAAGACTTTCATTGCAAGATAATTGATTGATGAGCGAGGGAATTTTATTATTCCCTATGAAATCTGCATTCTTGTGTACCAAAAATGTCAAAATGAGTCACTAACGAAGTTTTGCCATGGATGAAGCTCTGTTCTGGAATCCCTTAAGGTCCCTAAAGCTCTGTCTTTAGCTCTGCAAACCTTCTCTACTGAAAAACCTTAAGAAAGTGAGAGCTATCTTGAAATAAGAAGCTAAGAAGTTGAAGGTTCATCTACTCATGCACTGCTGTGCTGAGTTTATGCAGTGCTAGGTAGAAAATCCCAGTAATTTGCATGTGCTGGGTATCCATTCTACCAACCTTGCTATATTGCCATGTCTTGCAAAGGGTTCTTCATTACCAAGCAGAACTATGCATCAAACTTTCACCATTGTCAAGAAATGAACTGTCAGTGCAAGTTCCTTGAGAGCAATGGCTTTAAGGTTTGATCTTGGCAAATCAAATGTTAGAGACTGTCAAGATATAGTATATGGATGTGTGGTAACCCATGCTTTGAAAATAAATTCCATGGTTCAGGGAGTACAGCTCAGTGGCAAAGTGTTTGCCTAGTATGCAAAAGGTGCATGCATCCCTAGGATTGCATGAAAACAAATGAACAAAATAAAAATAAACATGAGTACATTGCATACAAAACTAACTTTTTTGTTGCTAGATTCAACACTCATTGTTAATAAGAATTATTATTATCAGTTCCAACTCCCGTCACCACTTGAGATTGTACCCAGCCTTCATCGAAGACTTTTCTTACTGCAGCAGGAGAGAGCCAATAAAGAAACTCAAAACTAGACTAAGTATGGAGAATAAATAATGGTAGAGTGCTCAACCCTAAATATTACAGATATATCATTCTCTCCAAGGCTGAGGGAACATTGAAAAAGAAGGGGGGAAAATAATGTAAGAGCATGAGAATACATGATCTGTGAAGTTAAAAAGATGTCTTCTAGATATGACATAGCTACTGTGTTCATGAACTCACTGCAGCTGAGGTTATTTGCGAAGGACACACATAAAATTGATCCTATCTACATCTCATTGTAAATTGAGAAGGAGACCATGAGGTCTTATCCCACCCTTAGGGACTATTGGCAATTAATGCTTGTTGAAGAGAAAGGATGTCATTTTCTTCAGTGATGTAACCCTTAGTAAGATGTACTTTCTCCAGCAAGAAGTTCAAGTGGCTTTAAGAAATTCAACTGCCCCACCCATTCTTGGGCAAGCAACTAATTAAATTCAATAGTCAACATAAAAGTAAACAGGAAACAGTGGGTTCCAGCAGGAACGGGATAACAAAGGAGAATGAAGTATAAAAATGGATGAGTCATTATATAGATATATAAAATTGTCACACTAAAATTTTTAAAAGAATTATGATTGTTAGCATCCTTACAAATAAAGATGATGCTCCTCAAAAATGCATACACCGAGAAATACTAATTTGGCCCCTTTGTCAGATATTCTTCTGTAACTCATGGATACAACAATGTTCACAGATTGTATTCATCAAAGTAGTATTGAGTAAACTTCTTGTGTTTTACTAAGAGCCTATTTCCCTCTCTTCTACTCATAATAACCTAGAAGACCAAGATATGCTTTACCTTGATATTCTTTCAATGAACATGAGTCCCCTGAGTGCAAAGACACAGCCTAATTCTGAACTCTCACCAGTGGCCAACACTTAAACTAACTACTTTACCCTGAGCTTGGTGCCTAGCATGGAAGAAAATAGCAATACTACACGGAATGAACAAACGTGTAAAACTTGTATCTGCTGCTCTGAGGTCTCTGTGTCTCTACCAAAATGCCCCTTCATGAGGACCTCACGGCTCCTTCTTGATCCATCTATTTATCTACTTCCTCCTACTTCGTTCCCACTGGTTCATCTGTCTCCTTTGTAAGCCAGTTGTGCCAAGTCAAACAAACCTGATCACACACAACTCGGCTCTCCCTGCCTTTGAACTCACCAACCTGAGGGTAAGGCCCATCTGATTTAAAATTCTACCTAAGAAGCCACCTCCTCTCTGGCAGTTCCTTGCCCAACCAGTGCAACCAAGCACACTCCCGTCTGTCACCCCGAATCACCTGGAATATGCCTGTGTTTAGGCATGACTCATACTATCACTGGTGATTTTCCCCGCTGCCTTTGCAAACAGGCTATGAGATCTCTGAGGATGAGCTCCACGTAGCACTCATCTTTGCATTATCTTGTATCTGATAGAAAGCTTCAGATGTGAGTAATAGAATATGCAACTAGGGGCTTGTGTAATTGAGATGTTCATTATCTCCTAAGAGGGCTCGGGGTATACTAACCGCAGCACTGCTTAATTCAACACCTCAACACACCTCCAGTTTCCATTGTTTCACTTCACCCTCCTTCATTTCTTTTCCTAGGATTACTACACAGCAAGACCTCACATGTCGAGGTCAGCAAAGGAAATGTATGAAAAATGGGGAAGTGCCTTCACCAGTATTTCTTTCTTACTGAAGAATACTCTTCCGGACATTCAAGCCAGTTTCCCCTCATACTGGATGAAGGTGTATCCAGTATGTCCAGACAGAAAACACCCATTGAAACTCTCCTGACTCCTGAGATCGGTTCTTCTCTTTTACTGACAGACAAGACTTCAGAAAAGGGTGAATGTATTCTGGGCTCAGTACATGGGAAAGAGAAAGGTCACCCTGAGTAAAGTTACAAAGATGGATCCTGGAGTCAAACCGTCTTGAACTTGAACCCAGGCCCACTAGTCATTAGCTGTGTGGACTTTGGAGTCCCTTCACCTGTAAAATGCAAATAACTGACTACTCTGTAGGTTGTGGCAGATATAATAAGGTAGAGCTTAATTGTCATCAACAAAGTAATTTATACAAGAAGATACTTACTGAATGTCAAATTGGATCATGATCATCTTTTCATTACATTCAAATTGGTAGTCTTCAAATTAGACTCCATCGCTCTCACCGCTGCTCTTGCCATTCCAAGAGTCCCTCAACTAGACAGTGTCTCTCAGCATAGAAAAGGCCATGGGTCCACTGTGATGGACAGGAACAGAAACAAAGGAAAATATATCAAGTGACAGCTTTGACAAGCTCTGCCTTTAGAAGGTGCTTAGTCATAGACAAGTCAATTGGAGTGACATGCAAATGACATGCTCAGGACAAGTAAATAGACCTGGGCCTCCTGATAGCTAAATCTGACTTTGGAAGAAGAAATAGGTGAGTGAAAAATGGGTAAGTGAGGGTCACCAAACAATGGAGAGGTTTTTGGCTCTGGCCTGCAGCTAAGGTTACGGGGAGAGAGGTTGCCCTCTGTATACAGAAGAAAAGCAACCCTGTCCTCACAAGTCACCCAGGTCAAGCGCATCTCCTTCCCTTTTGATAAAGGGGACAGTTTTAACAACATAGCCTTATGCCCTCTACACACTATAGTAAAGTCCTTAAACATGAAGAAGCTATGTCCTTGTCTTTAGCAATCACCACTGTACCTAAAAGCACCAGCTCCTTCGTATCTGAGAAGTACCGAGAATGTGGATCTCAGATAGCTCTCCTGCTTCTCTCTTAAGAAGAAGCTGAGATAAAGGGAGCCTCACCCCATTCCCATAGCTACTTCAGAGTGGCTTGCACCTGCTAACCTGACTCAAACCCTATTCATATGACCTTAAGCAAGTGACGTAAGAAATTTGAGCATCAGCAATCATGGAATCTTAATGTAAGATAACATTTTCATCTTTTCATCTTTCAACTATCCTTATGAGTCTTGTGATCATCCTCAGATGGGTACAGATATAGCAATAGTTGGAGTCTTAACCTACTGTGGTCCTCATCTATGGTTGAAACCTGAAGTAACTTCTCAAGTAGAACACAGGCTATACGTGAGAGAACTACTTCTTGATATTCACTGGACTCTTATACAGTCTATGTAACAATCCCTAAAGTTATCTTCACATCTATGTCTTATCATTTTGCATACCATTTGCTACGATCATAGGTGTACCTACCTGTCATTTTATTGCTATTTTAAAATATTAATTGCCTCTTCCTACCATGCTTTTTTTGGGGTTATCATTCAGTGGACAGACAGAGAGCTTTACAAACAAATACACAAGGTCATGCCACATCCTTACATCCTTGGACCTGTGAAATATGAGCAGGGCAATCTGTGACATACAAGAAGGAACAGCAAACAGCATATGGTTTTGTCAATTCTCTTTTCCTTGTGACATGGGATGCAAGTGGACACACTGTCCTTTCTGAGAGAACACATAGAAAAGTTATAGCCAGCTGCACCCAACAAAAACCATGAGTCGGAAACAAATGCCATTCTCCTAAGCCACTGAGATAAAGACGTGGCCTGTTACTACAGTTATATACCCTGAGTGCACAACAATATGAAATGAAGAAGGCAATGGTCGCCTCATTGAGTAGACAAGGAAGTTACCTTCATGATGTCCTGAAAGTTACCACAAAGAAGAGAGACAGGCAGGTCCATATCATGCACTATTTTTTCTTCAACCATGTGCAGTCAGTTTTGCATACTTTCCAAGGTGGCTTCTTGATAGAATATCTGATAATTCTGATTTTCATTACCTCCCTTTATTTTTTTTTTCACTTTACTACATCATTCTAACCTCCCTAAAGGAAGGAATCATGCCAACGTTTTCATCTACCATCACCCATAAATCAGACACTACATAAGGATCTGCAGCTTAAGAAGTGATCTGGAAAGCTCTGTCACTGTATCTAAAAAAAAAAGATGCATCTCTAACCTGTACCTGCATCTTGCCTACACATTTCTCCTAACTACATACAATGCTTGAAAAGGTCACCCCTCTACCTCTCTGCCTAACCCCGAGACCTGGCAATTACTCATATGCTTCCTCGCTTCCAAACTAAGTTACTCCCCAAGGTCCATTGACATATGACAACCCTCCTCTCCTCTCTGCCTCTTTGACTTGAGTTCCAGTCTCAATTCTTCACCAGCACTGCAGCAGGTAAGATACCACAGGATTATCTCCATCCCCGCACCCCAGGCTCCCCTAACACTTTAAATATTGCTCCTGTGTGGGTTGAAAGGGGTTTTAAAAGTAAGCAAACCACAAAAGCAAAAACATATACACACCCAAATAAACAAACGTATCACCTTCCTGTTCTAAAAGGTGGAGGGCAACTGATGGTATCTGGATCAGTGTTTGTATAGTCACAAAAATCACCTCTGGGTACTTGTTAAGGATGTAGGTTCTGGGCCTCTCCTTCAACCTACTTACTAGGAATCTTTTAGGGAGGAGCCTGGGAATCTCTTTTACATAAGATGTTCAGATGATGTTATCATTAGTCACATTTAAGAAATAGATAATACATTAGAAAGAAATTGAACTATGAGTAATAAAAACTCTAAAATAAGACATAATGGCATTTCATTCTGATAGAGAATTTGGCTCCATGTTGCCCTGTATCTTTAGCCACCATGTCAATACCCAAGATGGAAGCCTGAACATTCCTGGCTCGGGATGGAAAAAGGAATGATTGCTTGAAGTGTGAGTCTTCTTGAGGGTTCCCAAGACAGTCATATGACTCATATGCTGAAAAGCACACCATGTCAAAGTTAATCATACAGACACATGCATCTGCTAGACAGACTGAGAAATGAAGGGTTCATGTCACCATTACACAAGAATGCCATCGAGGGCCGCTACTGAGCCCAGAATTTCCACTTAGCAGAAAAGTAATCTAATGGGTAATAAAGCTAAGTAGTTCACGCAAGACCGTGGGACTAGTGGGCATCTCCCAAATATACGTGGCAATTTAGTTACTTTCACTCTCTTAAAAAGAAGAAATTTCTAGAGAGATAGTGTTGCTGATGGCTCATACAGGGTTGGTGATATGTCCCCAGTGGAGCAACAGAACTGTATTAGCACTTTCAGATGTGAACCAAGAAAATCACCTGCTGCAAGGTGGTGATGGGGCAATGCCTGCATGAAAGAAAAGTGGTGACCTGGAGCCGGGAGAGTTCTCAGCTGTGAGACCTTCAGTCCATCATCTCTACATCTCTTAAACAAGACCATCAGATGCCTTTCAATGGCTTCAGCCTCTCCTTGTGGTTCTGTTCATTCAGACAAAGCTGCCCCATGCAGACTGAATCTTCCTGAAGGCTGCCACTGGCTCCTATGCTCAGTGTCTCGGCTTCCCTTTGTAGTCATCATTCCTTAATGATGACAACTAATCTTTCAGCCATTCAAAAAGTTCTCCCATATTTCCTTTGAGCCTGACACCATTGGGTGTTGGTGTCATGAAGCACAGATTGAGTTTTAAAGTCACTCCTACCTAGGGCTGGTAGTTAAGAAATACAAGTTAAAAAACTGTAATCAAATTCTAATTCTCCTGCACAGAAGAACCTAGCAGACCTGAAGTCAAGGCTGAGCTTCACTCGTTGTTGTATAATTGGGGGCAAAAAATAATTCCACTGCATTTGTTCTTTCATTGGTGAAATAAAGATAATGGCTCTTTTTTTTGGGGGGGGTCATTGATGATTAGCAGGACTATGGAACATGAAGTAGGGCAATGAATCTTCCTGGAAGTGACATATAATCCTGTGCATGAAGCATGTAAGATGATGAGCACAGAGAAATAGGTTTCTGTCTTGAAGGACATCAAAGAAAAGGAGCAAGGTTTAAAGAATTAAAACCAATTGCCAAACTGTAAGGACATTCTCTTCCACAAATGTCCTCTTCAGGAACATAATGACCACAAGTAGATAACACAGGCTGTTTCTAGGGCTACCAGCATCTCGTGGGACTGGAACAAAAGTGCAAGGCAGACAACACTGGAGAAGGAGGCAAGTGCTAAAGATGGTTCAATAGCACCACACTGGCTGTGAGTGCAGAAGCTTGACCTACAAAGACAAAACAAATATGATGATTTTTCTCACATAACAGGAAGTATGAAGGTAAGTTATTCCAGCTTTGCTTCAGCAACACCGTTTTATCATTACCCTAAATCAGTGTTTTGTAACTTCCTTGGTCTTTCCTTCATGGTTACAGAATGGCTGCCAGAGCTGAGACTAGCACATTTTCAGGTAACTGTGTCACAAGCAGGAAAAAACCAGATGAATGAAAGAGCAAAGGAAATTTTCTTTCTGGCATTTTATCAAGGTGAGATAGCTTTTCTTTTTCTAGAAGTTTGCAAGCAGTCTACTGACAAGAAGTGAGTCACCTACTCAACTCTAGCCTAGACTGGTCACCATAGCAACCAATTAACTTCCAATGTCGTCTTTATTTTTTTCTTTTCTTTCATTTTATTGTTATATATAAACATACATATAAATATGACTGCTGAGTTCATTTAGTGTCACTTGTGTGTATATGCTTTTAGAGAAGACCAATTCATAGTGTACCATTTATTAAAAGGCTCATTCCTGGGCAAGACTATGTCCCCTTCACTCAGCAACCATAAATTGCCTGAAGGTCTTCACCTAAGGGGAGGGCATTGCTGGATATTTCCTCCATTCACATCGGCATATCAACTAGTTTTGCCATTGTGCAGATCAACTTATTGTTGAAATTTCATGGAGGTATCTTCCTTGTCATACTATGAAAGACATTATCTTACAGCAAACATCAAAGTTTCACTAACATTTACAATCTTTTTGCACCTCTTCTCCAATGTTTCCTAAGCAGTAAGTGTAGAGGTTGTATTGTAGGTATATAAGTTTCTGTTGGACAACCCATGGTCAGTTCTTCTCTATAACCATGTGATTTTTTTTATTATTAATTTATTCAAATTACATCTCAGTTGTTAGCCCATCCCTTGTATCCTCCCATTCCTCCCTCCCTCCCGCTTCCCCCCCCATTTCCCTCCCCTATGTCTGTGACTGAGGGGGACCTCCTCCCCCTGTATATGCTCATAGGGTATCGAGTCTCCTATTGGTGACCTATTATCCTTCCTCTGAGTGCCACCAGGCATCCCCATCCAAGGGACATGGTCAAATAACCATGTGATTTTTGACAAATGTGCCAAAAACAAATAATAAGTACCTTTTGGGAAAGTGGATATTAACACGCTGAAGAATAAAATTGGCTCTTGTCTCATGTCATTTAAAGAAGTCAAAATGGGTTAAAGATACCATTGTATTACCTAATGCTACAGAACTAAAACAAGAAAACACAGGGTCAAGCTCCATGGCAGTGGGCTAGACAATGACTCTCTTGGTAAGAGCCTGAAGGCACAGGTTGAATTTAAAAGCGAGCAAAGCTTGGAAAGATGGCTCAAAAGTTAAGACACTGGCTGCCCTTCCAGAGGACCCAGTTTTGATTTCTAGTACCCACATGGTGGCAAGCAACTATCTATAACTCCAGTCACAAGATTTCAATGCCCTTTTCTGGTCTTGGTAGGCATTGGGCATACACAAAGACATATATGCAGGCAAAATGCCTATACACATTAAAATATACCATTTTTTAAAATTTTAAATATTTATTTAATTTTTGAAATTATAATATAATTACTTAATTTCTTCCTTCCCTTTCCTTCTTCCAAACTTTCCAATATACCTCTTCTTACTTTCTTTCAAAATTGTGGGCTCTTTTTTATTAATTGTTTTTATTCTTCTATATTCCTAAATATATAATATAACCCACTCAATTTGTATAATGTTACTTAGATGTATGCTTTCATGGCTGACCATCTGATATTGGAGAACTAATTGGTGTGTTCTTCCCTGGGAAAGACTATTTCTCCCACTCTCAGCATTCATTACTTGCCTATGGTTCTTTGTGTAGGGTTAAGGTCTCTTTCATTAAGGCCCCTCTCATTAAGCAGAGGGAATGGTGCCAAGTCAGAAACTTGTATACAGCAAAGTCAGCAATTGTCAGAATGAAGATTCGGCCCCCAAAATGATAGAAAACATTTGCGCACCTTTTTTCCTAATCTATGGTTACTAACACAACATCAAGAGCCCAACTCAGTAAAACAACATACTAACTCCCTGTAGAAAATGAGAGGACATGAGGAGAGAGCCCAATATTAGTAATTATTATTGTGACTTGAGCATGAAATGTTCCCCAGATCATGGAGGAGGTTGTAGAAACTGTAGCTGGTGAGGCATCTCAGAGGGAACTTGGTTTGGAGCAAGGAGAAGGTCTAATAGATTGTAACCAGGCTGGCATCTCATTAATCCCGCTCTTAGCTTCCTGGCCTATCAAGACAAGAGCAAGCCTCTCACACTCCTTGTGGTGGTTCGAATGAGAATAGCCTCAGTAGGCTCATGTATTTGACTGTTTGGTCCTCAGTTGGTGGAACTCTTTGGTAAGGATTAGAAGGTGTGGCTTTGTTGGAGGAGGTGTGTCACTGGATTTGAGGTTTCAAAAGTCCACACTATTCCTAGTCTCTGTCTCTGTCTCTGTCTCTGTCTCTCTCTGTCTCTCTCTCTCTCTCTCTCTCTCTCTCTCTCTCTCTCTCTCTGAATTGCTTTCATGGTTCAGATGTAAGTTCTCAGTTATTTCTCTAGGATGGTACCTGACTTCCTGTTGCTAAAGCTCCTCACCATGGAGGTCATGGGCTCACCCTCTGAAACTTTAAGCAGACCCCCAATTAACTGCTTTCTTTATAAGTTTCCTTGGTCATGGTGTCTCTTCCCAGAAACCAAAAGTAACTAAGGCATTCGTGCAGCCAAGCCTTCTCCAGTGATAGAGTATACCTTCAAACAATGAGCCAAAATAAGTTCTTCCTTCATTAAGTTGCCTCTTCTTGGGTATTGAAATAAAAAAATTGACAAATATATTAATAATCATAAAATGTAAATTAAAATTTGGAGATGAGTTTAGTGATTGTCTTTGCAACTGTTCTACTGCTGTGAAGAAGATACCAGAGCCATGGAACTCTTACGAATGAAAGCATTTAACTGGAGCTTACTTACAGTTTCAGAGATTTAGTCCATTAACATCATGGAGAAATGCACGGTGGCACATGGAATGACGTGGTGCTAGGGCAGCAGCTGAGAGTTCTACATCTGGATCATCAAGCAGCAGGAAGAGACAGCCACTGGGTCTGGCTTGGCTTTTTGAGAACCTCAAAACCCACCTCCAGTGACACACTTTCCTCCACAAGGCCATACTTTCTAATCCCTTTAAATAGCGCCACCCTCTGGTGACTAAGCACTCAAATCTATGAGCCTATGGAGTCCATTCTCATTTAATCCACAACAGTAATGATATCCTTATTAATATTATTTAGTAATTTCATACTTTGTGTAGAATAAAGTATTACATTATACTCATACATAAATACATAGATGACTGTCAATAAAAAACAGTATTGTTAATAAAATAATATTTTGAAAAGAAAGAGTCAAGTCAATATTTACCACATACCCATCTTCAGCCTTCAAGTTCATGAACCTCATGTTAAAATGCACCGTCTATCAACTGGATCCCTAAGTGGCCAGAATGGTCAAAACATCTCCTGATCCTCAGTGGGCAAGTAGCATGGGTGACAAACAGATTGTACACCCTTAAAGAAGGTTTCCTAGAGCACACAAGCACTTAAAGGAGATTGTCACCTGTAACCACTGGTATGACAGCTAGAACAACTCTTCTTTACTTCATTCCTTATAAAAATTAAAAAAAAAAAAAACAAAGTATATTACTCTCTAAGTGGAATCCAGAGAGAAAGATGGCACATTTTTCTTTCTCTCCTCTATCATTTTTCTCCCGATAAGGAGAGATGATACAGATTTGCTAAGTGTTTCTTGTATGCCAGAGGCCAGGGGTAATTAATGTAGTCATTGTGCTCCCAGGAGTTTTCTGCTTTTGTTTCTCCAATTTTCCAAACAAGGAAATCAGAGTTGAAGGAGTTTGAGTGACTCACTATAATCTACGTAGCAGGTGAGTGTGAAGACTCAGGGACCAAGTGAGTGAGTGGTCGAAAGATGTTTTATCCTAGCACCTAGCTCCTCCCCATGCACTATGGAACCAATAGAAAGGACAAATGGTGAAGGACAAACAACCATCCCAATCATTGCACGCCCTCACCACTTTGTCTTCCTAGCTTCATTTCCAGCCATCAATAACAGCTACATGGAGATGCTGCATCATAAATGGCAACAGCAGCCTCCACAGTCCCTGAGGCAGAAAAAAAAAAGTTATAGAGAATATAAGATCTCAAGATTTCAGGGTGATGAGAGGAAAGTCTGGATAATCAAGCTTAACAATCCTGGGCTGAAAGAGAACCCACAGCTGCCATTGCCATCCTACTCCTGCCTCAAGATCTACTCTTCTGTTTTTATAAACATCATTCTCAGAAGCACCACACCTTCATGTTTCATAGGTCACCTCTTCAAGAGGATGGAAAAAACAAGGAATACAATCTACTCCTACTGGGGCTCTTGAACCCAGTACACAGTGAGTGAACTATGGGTACCAGTAGCCATTATAGCCCAAGGTAGACCTAAACTTTATGTTCCTATAGCATGCCATGCCCTACAACATACCTTTGATTTTATGCTTCCTAACTAGGCTACTAATGAAATAGGTTTCCTTTTGTATGGAAGAGAAAACAAGCCCCAAGGACCTCAGATAACTTGCCTGAACATCAATGAGTAGCTAATCAGAAACCACACCATGTTATCCACACAGCAAGAATACAAAATCACACTTCATAGGGAGACATAATGATAGGTGGTGGAGAGAGAAGAGAGAGAGGAGAGGGAGAATAAAATTTGCATCAACCCTAATTCAATGCACTGTCCCTCTGCCCATGATAACTTGGCAAGAGGAGCCACGCAGGGCTGAATCAATGGTTGTTTGTACAGCCTGAGACAAGTCGACACATTTTCATATTGAAGAATTATCAAAGTGCAATGTTACTAATGCTGTAGAGATGGAATGCAATTTAGTTATGCATAGGCCCTCTCCAATCATCATTCAGCCTTCAGCCTTGGGGGTCACATTGAGGTTAATCTTCCTCAAAGACCATACTTTTGGTTTCATATGCCAATCCCTAGCCTCCCTCCAGTGACTGCCATTCAGTATATAATGGGACAGGCATGTGTTCAGACACTGGGTCACTGGGTTTTTCTTCATTTGTCAAATAAAACAAGGCTTGTTGTAACATTCTCTTTCCTCAGATGCCCCACTTTGCCCACACTTTCACCAGACCCACCTGCTTGAATCCACTATAAGATATGCCTGGAAAGTCCGGAGGGGTCTGAAAAAACTGTATGTGCTTGGAGGTTTTCAGCAGCTGTAGTATCCAGGTTCTTGAGTCTTTGGAATCATCTATTTTTTTATGTATAAATAAACACTAGAAGGAAGAGAAAGGACATCCATACAATGTTAGTGAGCAAGATTCAATAGGTCAATAAGAGAAAACAAAAGGTAGCTTAATGGGCACAAGGAAGATACTTTTCTAGTAATTTTTTGTATTGGGCTCTCCTGGCAAGAGGCATGACTTCTACATTTAAAAGAAAACATGATTCACTGAGGATATTTTCTTCTATCATTTTCTTGTCTTTGATCCAGGTTTTCCAGAAACAGAAATATTCAGCTTCCTGAAATAATGATACAGGGAATACAGGTTTTGTGTCGAGGTCCTTTCTAGCGCAATGACACTGTTAATCAGGCCAAATATGTTTCTTTACATGTTCAATTAAAAGGATTCAAACAACCGATTGTACTCACATAACCAGTGTGTTTCTGACTATTGGTTGAAGCCAAACATGTACCTTGTTTCCTTCATCAACCATAAGTGAACATTTTTGAAATAGCAATTAGTTTCCAGTTGAAAGTTACCTAACTCAATTTAATGAGCCATGACATTGTAAAACCAGTTTATACAAGGGCACTATGTGGATCTTCCCTGGGCAGAAATGGCAGCTTCACCAAGTTCTTCTGAAAGAAGGTGAAAGGCCAGTCCACTGCACAGGCGGTCTATCACAAATCTGTTTGGCTTCCCTTTTCAAGTGAGTGAAGTGTATTATGTGGTCAGGGGGACACTCCATCATCCATAATAAATATTCATCTGCATGTATCATGCACTAGAGCTGCATGACTGATGAACTCCAGCTCTGGAAATGAATGGGAGACTCACCAAGACAAATGTCACCTTTCAGCACTGTTCCTACAGATAAATTGCAGTTAGATTTAAACAAAGTCAGTAATTTCATGCTTTCCAAGTAGAGCTTCATTCAGTTCAGGCAGCCTTTCCTGGCTGTGCAGGGATGCTAATGCCCAATTTGATTTGTTGGGATTTGGCACTCTCTGCCAGAAAATAGTCAGCCATTTTTTTCTTTGCCAGTTTATTACCAAGAAACAATTAAGCTAAACATACTTCCCCAGGTTACATAGTTTGGCTAATTTGAAATGTGGGGCACTTCATTCATGAGTGACAGAAATTTACATAGGGGCAGATCTTTTGAAAACCACTTGTCACCATGCCAAAACACAGTTTTGGTCAGATGTGGTGTTGCTCACCGAATCCCATCAGGCAGGAGGCAGAAGCAGGTATGTCTCCATGAGTTCAAGGCCAGCCTGACTAACATAGTGAATTTCAGGCTACCAGGGCTATAGAGTGAGACCTTGTCTCCAATTACTTACTGACTTAATTAATTAATAAATCAATAATTAGTTAATTAATTAAAATTGTATTTTCCCTATTATTCTAGAAACCTTGTTTCTAAGAATTAATATAAACATTTTGTAATAAGAACCTTTGTCTCCAAGTTCTTTGGTTTGTTTTGGGGGCAGTCTAGATCAGACAGACTCTTTCTGCTGCTGCTCCACTGGGCAGGGAAAGGCTCAGCTGCTGGTGGATTTGAGAAAGGAAGCAATACAAAAGTGTTCATGCATACATTGAGTTCCATTCCTCCATGGTGCCTCTGAAGACCATAGACTTTTTTTCTGCCCTGAGCAGAAGGAGAAGCATATATGGATGTGCTTTCAAGTACTATAATAAAATGACTGAGGCTGAGTACTTGGCAAAAAGTTTTGCTTATCTCACAGCTCTACAAGCCTCCGTTTAGCTTTCATAAGGGTCTCCAAGTAAATCATATCACAGTGGCAGAACTGTGGGCAAAAGTAAAGAATGACATGACAAGACATAGAGCTAAAGGGAGACAAAGGGTAACATGGCAAGACAGCTAAAGAGGTAGAAAAGATGACATGGAAAGACAGGAAGCTGACGAGGAAGTAGATCAACACAGCAGCTGTCTCTCTACCTGTCTCTGTCTCTGTGTCTATCTATCTATCTATCTATCTATCTATCTATCTATCTATCTATCTATCTATCTATCTGGTCTTGTGAAAGGGAAGGGAGAAGAAGCTGTTACACACCCTTCACTGAGCATCAATAAGTTTCAGACTCATGGGTATCCACTTTGAAGTTCATCATTAGCCCATGGCAGAAAACATCCATGAGCCTAACTCACTTAGAGTAATACACAGTCATGGTCAACAATGGTAACAGAAATCTGACACATAGAAGTATTCCTCTTGTAAGTAAAGCATAGAAGGGTGATGCCTTACTTTGCTCCTCTGTGGCTGTGAGAAACACCATGACCAAAAGTAACTTAAAGGACAAAAGGGCTTACTTAAGCTTCCAGTCCATTGTTGAGGGAGGCCAAGGCAGGAGTTGAAACAGAAATATTGTCAGGAACAGTGAAGAATAGCCACTTACTGACTTGCTCCCTAGCTTCGTCTCAGTTAGCATGTTTACACAGCTCAGAACCCCCTGCCTAGGGATGGTGCCACCCACAGTGGGCTGCAGCCTTCCTACTCTGATCTGATAAAAAACAGTGTGAGGGAAAAGCAAAGCAGCCCACCTTCCTGTCTCCATTTCTGACTCTTGAATATGTCTCTTTTGTCATTCTGCTTTTCTTTCTGGCTACCGGGCCCAGCCTCCCTTGGGTTCTAGCATGAACTGAAGATCAGTGAAACTCCAAGAATCTTCCAGGGTTTTCCAGATTAGGACTGCTGAGGCTTCCAGTTTCCTGGGTTCTCAGCCTCTCTAGTGTGTAAATGGCCACTGTTGAATGATCTAGTCCCTACTGTATAATCTAATTTAATAAATCCCCTTGTATAGCATATATTCATTCTATCAGTTCTTATACAGAACTGAGCCTAAGACATAGAGAATACATGCCACACCTAGAGTTCCACTCCTTGAGACTCATAGCTTGTACATAGAACAATTGTTTGGCAAATCAGTGGTTGGTGGCTGACACTCAAAACATAAATTTATGTGACAAAAGTCATATAGCATGCTACAATCACACACAATCCTAGCATTTTAATGTTGCAATTCTAATGCTTTATGTGTACTTCTTCCTGTCATCTTTTTCCTCCCTGTCATGTTTTCAAGGGTAATTTTAACTGTAATGCCAATCAAATTCCACATAATTTATGACCACATGTGTGCAGAATCAGATATTAATCATAACATCAACCCAGACTACACTCTTATTGTTGTCCCATGCCCACAGGACATTGTGTCCTTGTGTTCTCCATTTCAAATTCAGTGCTACAGAAATGCTCTGAACTGATGCTTATTTTTGCTAAACATGTTTAGAACCATCACTGTTGTATGTATGAATGAGATGTCTAGGATACTAGTTGGTCACGTGCTCTACAGTCCTACTTATTTCCTACCATCCTAACTTTTGTGCAGATGAGTAGGGGACTGGGGGAGTCCAAAAAGGAAATGTCTTGGCTGTAACTTTACATTACCACTCTTGGCCATAGTGATTAAAAAACAAACAAACAAACAAACCAAAGTAACAACAACAACACATTGGAGAAGAGGGCCCGAGAACTTTCCCCAAACAGGGCTGGGATCACACCATTGTTTTGCCCATTTTGGCTATCATGGCTGACCTCTTTGCCAATTTAGAAGTAACCAATGTGTACCCAGTAGTAGAGGGTATACTGTAACCATCACTTAGAATTCTTATCTTGAAAAATAGGCTATTGTAGAACAGTCTTAGATTTATAGAATAATTGAGCAGAAAGCAGAGCTTTCTTCTGTTTCCTCTGCTAAGTCCATGTATTGGTGGACTTGATGGATCTTTATTATTATTATTATTATTATTATTATTATTATTATTATTATTATTATTATTAACTCCACTTAACTTAACTTTGTGTTAAGGTGGTTCAGTCTCAGCCTTGTACATTCTACAGCTCTTGACAAGGGTAGTTTGACATGTACTCTACCACCTAGAACAAACAGAATAGTTTTACTCCCTCAAAGTTGTTCTGTGTTTAACAATTGGTAATCCAATACCAAATAGCCAGCTAGGTTATATACTGTTAATATACAATTAACATGATACAGACTGAAAAGATTATATTTAGAGATATATATAAACACATATACAGGAATATACATGTACATATTAGTATAATAATAATTAATGAAAAAGAGGCCATCAATTTAAAAGAAAGAAAGGAAGGGTATGTGGCAAGGTTTGAAGGGAGGAAAAGGAAATGATGCAATTATATTTTACTTTAAAATAAAATAAATAACTAAATCAAGCAAGATTCAGAGAAAATATATCCTTTGTGGTCCACCTATTCATCCCTCTCTCCTACCCCTTCATCCCTCTCTCCTGCCCCTTCATCCCTCTCTCCTGCCTCTTCATCCCTCTCCTCTCCTAAGAGACCACTGGTCATTTTTTTTTACCATCCTTACAGTGTTTGTCTTCCCAGAGTGAGTTATAATTTGAATCATAACACACGATTCATTCATATAAATTTCAATCATTTGACACTCTGCATGTAAGGCTCCTCCATGACTCATAGCTCATTTACTTTATTGCAGAATAAGAACTCATAAACAGGGCATAATGGTGCATACTTGTAATCCTAGCATGGGGGCAGGCAAAGGCAGAGGAATCACTGTGAGTTCAAGACCAGCCTGGTCTACAAAGTGAGTTCAGGGCAGCCAAAGATACACAGAGAAACCCTGTCTCAAAAACAAAACAAAACAAAACAAAACAAAACAAAACAAGAACTCCTTGTAAGGCTTGACCACAAATGGTTTCCACCTCAGTCAGTCCTCCCTGGCAGTGGCTGCATGAACCATCCCAGAGGAGTGCCTCTTGGTTGATTCCATGTCAATCAAGTTGTCAATGAAGACTAACCTTCACAAATGCAAACGCAAGAGAAGAAATTAGGTCTATATAATGTGCTGAAATTGTATTCTTAGCAGAACCATGACAAAAATCCAAAGCTCAGAGCTTCATTCTTTTTGTGGAGAACACTTTCAGTACGGACTCTGTGTCTCCTCTTACCTGCAGACCCAATAAATGCTGAGCAGTGTTGACTAACTCCTTTCTCTCTCCCCATTACCCATCTTATTCTCTGATAAATAGTAGGTACACATCAAATGAATAATGAGTTCTTCTAAACAGTGACTAAAGGTCTCCTGGACTTACTATGTTCTTGGAGTCTGACTTGATTCCATGCCTAAGAATTAAAAATTCTTTGCCAGAAAGGATGACTTGTATTCATCCAGCATTTTCCCCAAATACAAGATACAAGGCTACAAGTGTGTACAGTGATTTCACAGCACGCACAAAGGCCTGGGTTCTGTCCTCAGCACACATAACTTACACAGTGGTGCACCCTTATAATCATAACAAACTCAGGAAGTTAGAGGCAGGGGAATCGAAAGCTTAAGATCATGTGGGGCATGGTGTCTGATGCCTTTAATCCCAGCACTTAAGAGGCAGAGGGAGTGTGAAGCCATCTTGATCTACACAGTGAGTTTCAGACCAGCCAGGGCTACATAGGTGAGACACTATATCAGAAGAAGAAATAGAAAAAAAATTCAAGGTTATCCTCTACTACAAGGTGAATTTAGAGCTAGCGTGGAATATATAAGACCTTGTTTCAAATGCAAAACAATGATAGGCAAACTATTAGTGAATTAGTTGATGACTGAAAAAATAGTTGAAATCTGATAAATTCTTCAGTACAGTTGGCCTTGACATGGGTAATCCTACTTTAGCATTTTAAGTTTTCCTTATGAAGTTATTGTGATATGTAGTGCCTACCAAAGCTGCTTGCTCTCCTGGGT
The DNA here is from genome assembly GCF_903995435.1 of Acomys russatus. Taxonomy (NCBI): domain Eukaryota; kingdom Metazoa; phylum Chordata; class Mammalia; order Rodentia; family Muridae; genus Acomys; species Acomys russatus. Next base: position 22,009,586 of record NC_067153.1, on the reverse strand, counting down.
GTTTTATGTAGCTTGTCTTATTTAGCCTTCAGGATTTTTCTCAGTAAATACTGCTGACGTCTCCACTTCCTATGTGAGTAAAATGAGGCACAGGAGAGCTAACTATAGAGTTAACAGCTATGGAGAAGTAAAATTGGGACTCATGATCAGTCTTCTCTCACAGCCCAAGTTCATCACAGGCATCCCTTTGTCATTCTCAAATCTCACAAGCAAGATATTCCCTCTGGCAGAATTTTCCTAGGAGGAATGAGGATTTTACCTGGGAAAGGACCCAGGGAACCATCAACATTACAAGGCTATCTTTAACTAGGAGCATAGCACGGCTCCTACTATTTTTCTATAGAATATAACATCTTCCGAAGTGCTACTGTCCCATCTGACTAAACATTGACACAATAGAAAGTAACACTCTTCATTCTCAAACCTAGGAACTCTGACAAACAATACATTCTGCCGTTCAGCACTGACTCTCAATCCAAAAATTCTGGAGCTTGTGAGAAAATGGCAGAGGCAGAATGCAAATCCTGTCGACACTTATAACAAATGATAGTTAATAAAACTTGAAAAGATTATAGTTCAGAATTGACTTCCTGTGTTTCCCATTATTTAATAATTTACTATATGAAATCTATTGACCTTTCCATGGGCGTCTATCTTTTTTTTTTCCCTTTCCCGAAAAGAAGCTGGAGCGTTAATTATGGGTTTAGCTGTTTTATTGAGCAGCATTAGCATACAAATAGGACATCAATAACCAATTACAATCTTCATCTTGGAAAAGCAGATCTCTTTCAATGCCTCTCTGACTGCTAACTCAGCCTCTTAAAGGTCCTGAGCATTTAATGATGATGGCATTCAAGGCTCTTCTCAATCAACCCCCAGGGGCTCATCAGTGTGACACCTGCTCCTACCTTCTGCATGCCATGCTTCCTTGCCTAGCTGGCTCACCTGCTTCACTGTAAATGCACCCTGTACAAATCTACCTATGTCTCTTGTCTCCGGTTGACCCTACCCATTCAATCTTGGGCCCATTCACTTCTGTAGTCTGTACAACACTTTCCATTCTTTATTCATTTTCAGATGCTGATGCTAGCTAAATGCCAGTTGCTGATTGTCCATGGGAGACACTAGTAGCCGATGGACATGATACCTTCCTACCTGGGGTTCACAAACTAGTACAGGACACAGTAAGTCTGGTGAAAGGCCAAGACAGTGAGTGTTTGGGACCCACTGGGTTGTCTGTTAAAAGGAGTCACTTCTTTGGGTAGGGTCACAGTAACAGAAGATAGGAATGGACAGACACAAAATGTGCATCTATCTTTTAAAAGAATACAGGAGGCTTGAAGTGGTCCTTTGGTCATGGTTTGGTGATCCCTGGCTTAGAACACTGGCCTCTGAAGTTGGAACTACTCTGTCACCTATGTAGGAGTCTCAGGAGGCTCTACTATTTCTCTATATCTCAGTGTCTATATCTTGGAAGTGGAAGTGACAAAATACCTATCAGACTCTCTTAAAGCTCCTTTGGTGGGCTTCTGTTATTCACAGTCAACTTTCTACCATGACCCACAGAGAAGTATGGAACAATGTCTCGTGTTTCCTTCTTGCCCCTACCTGACCAGGCTTCACTGGCCTACACCCTTCCTATTCCACTGGCCTTTTAAGCTCAGAGCTTTTCTATATGTGGGGATTGGGGGCGGGGGTGGAAGGGAGGAGGGACTCTGTGTCAGTCTCCATTCCTCCTACTTGTAAACATGCTCAGCTCCATCCTGCAGGTACAATTTCAGGTTTGGCCTCTATTTGTTATTTTTCTCATTGCTGTGACCAAACAACTCACAAGAATCAACTTAAAGACCAAGGGCATATTTTGGATCACTGTGTGTGGGTATAATCCACTGTGGCAGGGAAGGCTTAATGTCAAGAGTGTAAAGCTTCTAGTCCTGCTGTGATTTGGGCACTGGGATCAGTCTGTAAAGTGATTAAATAAGGGCTAGAGAGATGACGCAGAGGTTAAGAGCACTGACTGCTCTTCCAGAGGTCCTGAGTTCGATTCCCAGCTATCACATGGTGGCTCACAACCATCTATGATGTGATGTGATGCCCTCTTCTGGATAGCAGGTGTACTTTCAGGCAGAAAATTGTACATATAATAATAAGTACATACATCTTTTTTAAAAAATGATTAAATAAATAATTTTTGAGTGTCAAGATTCTTGCTCATATCTGAACTGATTGTGAAGCAGAGACGGGACAGGAATTAGGACCTGGTAGCAAACCATAAGGCCTGCCCTAACAGATCCACTTCTTCCAGCTAGGTTTCACATCTCAGAGTTTCCACAACCTCCCAAAACAATGGCACTAGTTGGGGACTGAGTTTTCAAACCCATGAGCATACAGAATGCATTTTACATCCCCATCATAGCACAGCCTCCTCCTCTGGGACTATCCCAGCTACACACATGTAAATACATGGGGGAGGGGAGACAAAAACAGCCACCAATCTTCCTCCACCTCTGCCCTTTGTTTCGCATGTAGCACATATCTCAACTTTCATCTGTTTAACAAATCATTTCACATCTTCCTACTAAAGCACCGGTGGCATGAGAGTGCAAGAACTTCCTCATAAAGTCTCTGGCACTTGGCCCTGTGTCTGGCAGAGACCAATTAGTCAGCTGATAAGAACGCATCACTAATAAATAAATGAATACATTCTAGTAGATGAATGAGTCTCAGTCAAGAAAGCCACCCTGACCCTTTCTTCCTCCCACTGTCTCGTGAAGCACACTGGACCAGTGACTCACATTCTTTCATCACAGTGGCTTGACTTCTAGACTATTAAGTCAAAGACTTGTAGGATCTGCAGCATGGTTCTCTTGTTTCTAATGAAACTCATTTTCTCCTGTAGGTAATGGCCTTCAAATCAAGGACTAGAAGAGTGCACTTACTACTTCCTCATTGTTGGGACAAACTGCCTTATAGAAGAAACACCTTAAAGATGAAGAATTTAAGCTGTTGTGATAGAAAAGCATGGCCAGCAAAATGGTTTACCCGTGGCAGAGGGGACATGAGGCTGAAGCCATGTATGTGGCATAGACCAGAAGAAGAGAGAGCGAGTGGTTCACCCACTCCTAGCAAACACCTGTCCCTGTTAAAACCTGCATCTTGAAAGCTTCCCAGACTTAAACACACACCATGAGTTTGAGAAGCAGACATTCTGTGATTTTTAGTACTCACTTTTCCCTTTGCTTCAGACTTAGTTACTTTTCTATTACTATGACAAAGTACCATGACCAGGCAGCTTACAGAGGTAATAGTTTATTTGGAGCGTACAGTACCAGAGGGTGAGTTCATGACCATCATGCTGAGAATTGTGGCAGCAGGCAGGCAGAGGCAGTCACGGCACTGGAGCAGTAGGTGAGAGCTTACACCTGACCCATAAGCAAGCATTGGGAGGGGCTAAAACTGAGATTAGTATGAGCTGTGACACACCTCCTCCATGAAGGCTGCATCTCCTAATCTTCAAACAGTTCCACCAACCTGGGACCAAACATTCAAATATATGAGCCTATGGGTGCCATTCTCAGTCAAACCACCATAGCAGGATTTGAAATTACCTAAGAGACACACTCCTAGTCCATTATCAGAGACTTTAACAAGGAAAGACAAGACCTGAATGTGGGTGGCAGCATCTCATGGTCTCAGCTCCTGAATTGAACACAAAGGGGGGGGGACTAAAGATGGACAGCAAACTGAGCTTCCAATGTTTATCACTCTGGGCATGCTGACTGTGAACAAACGTGGTCATCTTCCCACCTCCACTGCCATGTATCTCCTGCCATTGATGGTATGTACCCTCCAACCATAAGCTATAGTAAACCCTTCCTTCCTTATTCATTAAGTTGCTTTTTGTCAGGCACTTTGTCAAAGCCACAGGGAAAGTAGCTAATACACACTCCAACTATGAGCCTGCAGGGGACATTTCACGTTCAAATCCTAACAGAGGACTACGTCTTGAAAATCTGATAAACCTACATTTGGGTCCTTATTCTCATTTATTAGCTATGTGAAGCAGGCAGTTGGTGAAACTTCCCTGACCTCAGTTTCTTTGGCTACCCAAAAAGAACATGTATTATTGCAGCCATGCTCTATGAAGCCACCTCCAACTCCTGAGACACTGGTGGCAGAGACAAAAGCAAATGAGTTAAAAAAAAAAAAGTGAACATACTTGCTTCACAGAAACCTGCTGCTTTAGAGCAAGTAAGTCAATGCTATTCCCTCTTGTAGAGCTCTCCAGCAGGGAAGAGCTTCCTGTGCCAAGCCTACGCCTGAAATGATTAATTATTGTAACAGCAGAGAGGTAAATGAAGAAGCGACAGATGGCCCATGTGAAATAGTCTAGAATCACCTGCTATGAAATTAATTCCATTTCTTGGCAGCTTCAAGCTCAGGACACCATGGAAAAAAAAACTGACTGTTGATAAATTGTGTGTGTTTGTGTGCCGGCCTCTCTGCAAACACCTAAATAATATATGTCGTGTCATGTTTTCTTTCCTCCATCTCGTTTTAATGCGTTATCATTTATAGAAAACTGCAGGGAAACATGGGACATCAATCAAGCCATTAATTCCTGAGATTATGCTAATGAGATGACTGCAGTGGTTGTTTCCCAGACTAGCTTCTTCCCCTGGGAGGATGCACGGACTCTCCCCGCTTGGTCTTCTGTGCTTGGATCAGGAGCCATCATGCCTCTGTGGCAGTCCTCTTAAAAGGGCACCCAGCATGCCAGCATAGGCACGGAGAGGATTTTCCCAGGCAGCAAGGAAGGCAGCCAAGGCCAGCCACTTCCTGGCAAACTGCAGGTGAAACAGAAAATGTGAGAGACACAAAAATGGGAGCTGTGGATCCCCAGCGACGGACTTAGGAAGCACCTATGGAAGATGCTCCTCCTACTCGGGAGGAAATTGAAGGAAGAAGGCATAAGCGAACTAAAGACTTTCCCAAATAGGTTGCACCATAAGCTGAGGTGGTGAGCAGGGACAAAGGCAGCAGCACTCCCTACTCTTATGAAAGGAAATCAGAATGATGAGGTTGGTGTTGGAGGAGAAAGCTTTGCAGTAACTATCACTCCATGATACATTTTGGCCATTGTTTAGCAAGGCTGCATGGTATTTCAGGTCCTCCCTTGCCCCCCATTTCCTCATCAACAAGGCTAGGAAAAGTCATTCAAGGTTACCGTGTGGTGTTGCAAACACAGGCGCACCAGACTCCAGAGGCCACGCTCATTCAGCTTGGTAAGCTGTGTGCCTTTTTGTCTGTCCATAGCAGCAACATCCAAATCCATGCGTTACTACGCTATAAATATGAACTATCCCTCATGGACTTTTGTGTCTGATCACTTGACCTCTGGCTAGTAGAGATGCTTAGGGAAACAGCAGGGTCTTTTGGGCATAGTGCCTAGGTGGCAAACATGGTGCCTGAGGAGCAGAGCTTGAGGGTTCTAGGATGGCTTCATGTCCAGCTACCTGTCTCTGCTTCCTGTCTGCGGTTAAGTAACATGACATCCATGTCATAGTTGGGAGTCCTAGCTACCATGTTTTCCTTGCCACAAGAGACTGAAACTCTAAACTGTGAGCCAAGGTAAACCTCTCCTCCCTTAAGCTACCTGTACCAGGTATCGCATCACAAGAGCAGAAACATTTGCCAGTACACGAGGATTCAACTTATTGGGGCTTAAAATATTTTAACACTTGTGTCTGTGCTAAACATGTATAGATACTGGCTATTAATCTCCAAGAAACTCATTTAAGATCTAATATATGGCATATGAATTGTACTAAGTATTTGAAGGCATCAGGAGATGTCACAATATTAAGGGATATGTCTTGATTCTGTGTTGATACTACATTATTTTATAAAAAAGAGACTTCTTCAACATTTAGGGATTTTTGAGCATCCCCAGGGAACCTAAAACTACTATTCATGGATACAAAAGATGTTGATGTACTTAAAAACTAAAGTTAAACATACTATTTCAAAGTCATCAGAAAATAAAATTTGTTTCAGCAACAATGACTTGAGATAGTTGCAGCAAAATCACAGGCTACAGTTGGGCAGCACCAGGGCCTGTGGTTTGGTTGCAGAAGTGCGTGGTGGAATCCATGTCCAGCGATAAAGCTACAGCAGACTCACCAGATACAGACACCCAATAGGGCAAGTAGCAGTGATAAAGTCTGAATAAATTACATAAATTGAATGAATGTGCATCTCCTGCTTTTGATGATATCATACTGTGGGTATGCAAAAAGGAGGGATGGAGCCAAGACTCTGTTTTCTTAAGTCTCTCCCTCCCTATGCATTTGCTTACAGTTTTGCAATGACAAGTTAAACTTAGAACTTATAGTCAATCCTTCTGAGGAACCTCCTGCCATAATTCTCCTTTGATTTAGCCTCCGCTTATTCCCCATATTGCCTGTGCTTCTGAGGTACCTGGCTTCCAATAGTCAGAATCACACAAGAAGTTCAAACAATAAAGGAAAACCGGTTGAATTTGACCTTGCTAAGTGCAACCCTCTCTGACAAAGATACAATAAAGTATATGAAAATACAGTACATAAATTACAAAAAATGCAGTGATAAAATTAATCCAGACCATATAGGCACACATATATGTTTTTGCTCTTATATGTCCAGAATATGTATAAAGACTACCTATTCAACCAATACAAAAGTAGGACAAAGCCCAACTGAAAGACAACTCTCAGAATAGAAAGCATAATTGGTCAGGAATCAAATATAAGAGTGTTCACCCTGGCTCTCTGCCCCTCCCTGTTCCAGAGACAGCCACATCTTTTTGTGCAGTGCCAGCCTCGTCCCTTGACACGATGGTGAAGGTCGGAGTAAACAGATTTGGCCGTACTGGGCGCCTGGTTACCAGGGCTGCCTTCACGTCTGGCAAAGTGGAGACTGTTGCCATCAATGACCCCTTCATTGACCTCAACTACATGGTCTACATTTTCCAGTATGACATGGCAAATTCTGCGGCACGGTCAAGGCTGAGAACGGGAAGCTTGTCATCAACGGGAAGGCCATCACCATCTTCCAGGAGCGAGATCCCGCTAACATCAAATGGGCTGATGCTGGTGCCGAGGATATTGTGGAGTCCACTGGTGTCTTCACTACCATGAAGAAGGCTGGGGACCACTTGAAGGGTGGAGCCAAAAGGGTCATCATCTCCGCCCCTTCTGCCGATGCCCCCATGTTTGTGATGGGTGTGAACCAGGAGAAGCATGACAACTCACTCAAAATAGTCAGCAATGCTTCCTGCACCACCAACTGCTTAGCGCCCCTGGCCAAGGTCATCCATGACAACTTTGGCATTGTGGAAGGACTCATGACCACAGTCCATGCCATCACTACCACCCAGAAGACTGTGGATGGCCCCTCTGGAAAGCTGTGGCGTGATGACCGTGGAGCTGCCCAGAACATCATCCTTGCATCCACTGGTGCTGCCAAAGCTGTGGGGAAGGTCATCCCAGAGCTCAATAGGAAGCTCACTGGCATGGCCTTCCACGTTCCCACGCCCAGCATGTCCGTCTTGGATCTGACATGCCGACTGGAGAAACCCGCCAAGTATGACGACATCAAAAAGGTAGTAAAGCAGCATCTGATGACCCACTGAAGGGTATCCTGGGCTACACTGAGGACCAGGCTTTCTCTTGAGACTTCAGCAGCGACTCCCACTCTTCCACCTTTGATGCTGGGGCTGGCATTGCCCTCAATGACAACTTTGTAAAGCTCATTTCCTGGTATGACAATGAATTTGGTTACAGCAACAGGGTGGTGGACCTCATGGCCTACATGGCCTCCAAGGAGTAAGAAGCCCTGGACCCCACCCCCCTCCCCAGCAAGGACACAAGAGTGAGAGAGAGGCCCTCGGCTGCTGAGGAGTCCCTGTTCCAGCTCTGCCCCTGACACTGAGTATCTCCCCTCACAGTCTCCATCCTAGACCCCAGAATAATGAGAGGGGCCCAGGGAGCCCTACTCTCTTGAATACCATCAATAAAGTTCACTGCACCTAAAAAAAAAAAAAAAAAAAAAAAAAAAAAAAAAAAAAAGCATTCACCCTTACTAATTATCTAAGATTTCAAACAATAATGATATACTGCAGCCTATATCATCAGATTTGCAAAATGTTGAAAATGAGGCTGTAACATAGGTTCACGGTCATAAGGACTCAGAATTTTCATAGATTTTCATGATAACATGAATTATTGCTGGAGGTTGTAAGCACTGACAATGTCTACTCAACCTTAAAAGTATGGGGTACTTACAGTTAGGCAGTTCCTCTCTTAGAAGGGTATCCTCCCAGACACCCAGAAATATGCACACTGAAAATGTGTTCAGTCTCTATTCCAGGCAATTATTTGCCAGGTTTGAGTTCATGTGTGCAGAACCATTTTACCAGGTGTCACTAACATAAGGACAAACTGCCATCACAATGGCTTTCTGGAGGCAGCAGACAAGCAGCTGGAATTAAGCTGCGAAGAGAAAAGGCCTTGGGTTTTCCGGTGTCAGGTGTGGGAGTTCATTTGTGAACCATAAGCACATTCTCATGTTCAAAGGGCTACTGTCAAGACAAAGAATTAGACCCAGTCTCTGACCATATAATAGATGGGGCATGTTAATGTCTCCTGAGCCAAGAATAGTGGAGAGATTCTACGCAGATGAACTAGGCACATTAAATTGCAGTTTTTAAAAAAGTGGTTAGATTCACTCTTCGGTTAAGGCACATCTAGGTTGTTTCCAGATTCTGGCTATTACGAATAAAGCTGCTATGAAGATGATTGTTGGGCAGTATATATGGGAAGTAGGAGCTACTCTAACATGGACTCCCATGCCCACTCATTGATCGCTTCCTCCTGACTGGGCGGCCTTGCCAGACCACAGAAGAAGAGCATACAGGAAATCCAGATGAGACTTGATAGGGTGAGGTCAGATGATAGAGGAGGAGGGATCCCTCTTTCGGGGAACTAGGTAGTGGGAGAAGGGGGGATGGAGGGGGCTATGATCGGAATGTAAAGGGAACAAATTAAAAATAAATTAAAAATTTTAAAGTGGTTAGATTAAGCTGCTTGGCAGAGCATAGAGAGAAAGGGGGAATGTGAGGTCTGGGTTCTTGGTCAGGCAAAGGTCTTGACCAACTATAAAATGGAACCCAGAATGCTGGGGCCATCACCTGGCAAGTCTGGCCTATGTTTTGTGAGAAATGCTTTCCAGAGAATATTTCAATTGATGTTAAAGACATTCTTCATTCTCCTTTGTGGCCACTCGAGTTCCAGAGAGGCTCAACAATTTCCAGGTTACAAGTGATAAATCTGGGATCGAAATCCAGACATATCGGACCTCAGCAGTCATGTTCATCTGGTGTCGTTGTATTACCCTCAGTGAAAGCAACTTCTCTTTACACTTCCTTTTCACCTGCACCTCTGGACCTATGAACCCAGATGCAGAGCCTGTGGCAAAAAATTGCTCACTGACTCTGAGGCACTAAATGAGAGCGCCATTGCAGGTGGCCTTTGGGGGCAGATGTACTGAGTTGTAACTGGAAGTCTTTCTACTCTCTGGGTTTGATTGACAAATGAAATTTATATGTTTATAGTGTGCCATGTGTTGTTTTTAAAAATGTATACATTGTGGAGTATCTACTTTGAGCTATTTAACATATATAGCTACCCCCACTGACTTAGTTTTTATGGTTAGCATGTTTGAAACCCACTTTGTAGATTGACAAGATTTCTGAGTACATAGCAACACAAGTAAGCTCTCCAGCCACTAAATAAATAATTTCAATCTACTTTCTTAATGTCTTTTAAAAATTACCTGGCACACCTTTAATCTCACACCTTTAATCCCAGCACAAAGCGGAGAGAGGCAGGCAGATCTCTAAGTTTCAGGATGGCTAAGGAGACAAAAATAAACCCTGTCTCTAAAAACAAAAACAAAAACAAACAAAACAAAAAACCAAAGAAGAAGAAGAAGAAGAAGGAAGGAAGGAAGGAAAGAAGGAAGGGACAGAAGGAAGGAGGGAGGAAGGAAAGGAAGAACAAAGAAACAAACACACAAGCAAAAGAAAGCCATACCATACACAAATCTTTGGATTTACTCTTTTCTCTAACCAAAGTTTTGTTTCCTTAGACTGGTGTTTCTAGAACACCCTTCCCAAAAATACCACTCCAACCCTTCATCACCACCTTTCTACTTTCTAATTTTGAGTTCAACTCTTTTAGGTTGTGTGTAACAAAATCATGTGACCATTTGCCCTCCTGGCCATAGTTTATTCACTTAGCACAATGTCCTTCAGACTCCCCCTGATGTTGAAAATTGGAAGGATTTTCTTCCTTTGAAAGATGTAGAAGTCTATTTATACACATTTTTCTTTTTCACTCATCTAGTAATGAACACATAGGTTAATTCCATATCTGGCCGATAATGAAAAATGCTGCAATGAACATAGGGAACAACACTGTTCTGTGCATTGGTGTCATTTTTTCATTGGATGGGCCATCCCTTTTTTTCAGTTCTAGGGATCAAATCCACATGGCTTCTTGCACGACATTCACAGGTGCTCTGCCACTGAGCAGAGCCTCCCCCAAGCCTGGTAGTTCTATTTTCAGCTTTTGAGGAAATTCCATATTGTTTTTCATATTGGGCATGTTAATTATATTCCCACCAACAGAGTGTTTATTTTCCTCCACATCCTCATTGTCAGTTGTTTTCTTTCCTCTTTTTAACAACAAAAGTAATTCTAACAAGTAGATGATGATATCACGCTGTGTGTTTAATTTGCATTTCAGTGATAATTGCTGATTCTGAGACTTTTAAAACGCATCTTTGGCTTCTGTGTGTCTTTTGATAAGTATCTGCTAAGATTCTTTCCCTTGTTGAACATGGTGGCCCATTTCTGTAAAATCAACGCATGGGAAGTTGTGGTTGGAAGAGCAGGAGTTAGAGGCTATCCTGTGCTACAGAGTGAGTCCTGGCTCAAAAACAAATATGTTTTTATTCTGAAGAATTTCATTTGCTTTTAGCTATAACAAATTGGATTGTTTTCTTAACTTCTCTTTCAGATAGTTGGTTGTTAGGAACATGGCTGAGGTTTTCAGAGTGTGTGTATGTATGTGTGTATTTTGTGTGTGCTTATGTGGTGTGCACCCTCATGTGTATACAGGTGTGGGTGTCCATAAAGAAGACAGAAGAGCATTTTGATGATTCTTCTCTGTCACTCTCCACCTCATCCCTTTGAAACAGGTTTTCTCACTAAACCTGGGGCTAAGCTGGCACCCAGCAAGCCTCAGCAATCCTCTAGTCTCTACCTGCCAAGGCATTAGAGTTATAGGTGTTCATGGCAGGACTCTGCACTAATCACGGGGGCCAAGGGTTCAAAGTCAGTTTGCACAGTCAGGGTTCTCTCGCAGCAAGCTTGCTCCCCACTCCTGGAATGCTACTAACTTCTGTGTGTTGGCTTAAAGGTGCACAGAACAGTGTTTTCTATTGGGTAATTACTCCACAATAAGTGCACAGGAGCAGTCTGGGAAATCTGGAATCTTTGCTTCTGTTGGCTGTGGCTTTACAAAATTGGGAACAAATATTGTGTGAAAACTCCATCTCCAGAACAAACGCTGGAGCAGGATTCACACTCAAGAGTTGTCGCAGAACCTGGGTTCTATGTGCACTTCAGAACTGGAAGGAGATCTCATGGGTGCTGTTTATATTCATCTGTATTCATCTACCTCTGCCTATTGTGCCTACATTTTGAAATCCTATTAACCTGTTCTGTCATAATCAGTGAAACATTTTGTTAAACACACCTTAGAACATTGTGGTGGTTTGAATGACAATGGCCCCCATAGGCTCATGTGCTTGAATACTTGGTCCGCAGCATCCTCATGAGGAGGATGTTTCAAAGTTTTCTCTCTCTCTCTCTCTCTCTCTCTCTCTCTCTCTCTCTCTCTCTCTCTCTCTCTCACTCACTCACTCTCTCTCTCTTTCTCTCTCTCTCTCTCCCTCCCTTGCTCCCTCCCCTCCCCTCCCTCCCTCTCTCTCCTTGTACTTTCAGACCAAGATGTAAACTCTCAGCTACTGATGTAGGCTCATGCCTGCCTGCTGCCATGCTTCCTGCCATTATGATAATGAACATTAACCCTCTAAAACAGTGAGCCCCAAATTAAATGCTTTATTTAATAAGCTACTCTGATCATGGTGTTTAACAACAATAGAAACGCTAAGACAAGCATAGGGGTGAAAAGGGGGAGGAACAGCTGCCATAGTGGCTGGCCTTTGGTGATGATGTCACAGACAAGCACCAGTGAGGCAGAATAATGGCAGTAGCCAGAGTGTCTGATTTCTCTGGCTCAAGTTTGTACACTGGATCACTTAGCCTTAATTGTAATACTGGTTAACGTCATGATTAGCGCCATAAGTCTTTATGGCTCAGAAAGTGTTTGGTGCACAGTTGCTTGATAGATACAAAGCCATGAAAGGAAACCAGGCAGGAATAAGGCAAGATTACCAATTCTAAGTCAAAGTCCGTTCCTTGGGGCTTATTCCAGAAGCCTCATATAGAACAACACACTTTTACTCCCTCATCTCACGTCCCCCACCCTCAATTTAAATGGCCAGTTCTTTCATGAGTTTCAACTTCTGCTTACACCTCAACAGTGACCTTTTTACTCTGAGGTGGATGTGCCCAGCCCTGCCTAATTAGCAACAAGTTGCTCCCTTCTCCCCAGTGCAATAGGACAAGCATGCTGGGCGAGAGGCAGGCACTGTGGGCTGCGAGCTGGGCTGACAGTACCCTGCTGTGCACTTTTTTGTTCTCTGCCTTCACCATCTTAGGCTGAAGTGCCAGCCTTGAGACATCTTGTTCTGGTTTCTGCAAAGACACACCAAGATAACACATGGGAAAGCCTTCTGAAAATGTTATGAGCACGCTACAAATTTAGGCATTATTATTATAAAGGCAATAAAAGGATTTATCACGCTGATTTATAGCGAGTATAGTTGTGTGCTTTCATGGTTTTCAAGAATGGAAGTAATTGCAGTTGGCAGATAAGTCCTCAGCAGTTAACCAAACCCAAGAGTATTGGAGAAAAGGCACAACTTGGCCAGTTGCACATGAGTTTAAAACTCTCTATAAAAATAAACAAGTATCCCAATATAATTAATTCCTGTTCCACCCATTGTCCCTGCCCTGCTACTCCAAGCAATACAATGTGCCCAGAAGCAATTACCCTTTGAATCCTTCTAATCCCAGCTGATCGTTTCCAGTTTTAATTGTGTTGCTGGGGTTTGAATGTCGCAGTTCAAACGTAGCCACTTAGCACCAGTCCAGCTTGTAACGCTGCTTTGCGTGCAAAGAGCACTCCCTAAAAATCTCTGTTGAACTTTGTCCCAGATAGTACCAAAAGCTCCAGCCCTCCTTACCTTCAACTGCTGTACAGTGAGTGGAGTAAGGGCCAAATCGATTCAGAGAAAGTACCAAAAGCTATGGGACAAGCTCACTAGGAATCTGCAAAAAAAAAAAAAAAAAAAAGAAAAGAAAGAAAGAAAGAAAAAAAAAAAGAAAAAAGAAAAGGTGAGGCAACTGATGGAAAATAAGGTTTATTTAAAAGTTTAATTTTTCACTGTTTTTTAAAAACTTGCAATGATTTTTAATAAAATGGAAGTTTAAAAAAATAAAAATAGAAATAAAAATAAAATTCTCTTCCTAGTAGCAAAGCCCCTCCTATGAGAAAGTGCAAGCCTCTCAGGAAGGATCTGACCCACTCCCTCCCCCCCCCCCATTCAGAACAGAGACTAGGAAACACAGAAACAATGTCAGGTACGGAGCCCTGATGTGCCAGAAGTCTTATCTTCAGTCATGTTTTGTTGCTAGGTTGCTCCACTTTGCACTGCCAGCCTCCAGAGGAGAAGCTATGTTACTGGAGTTGTCAGGGCCAGTATGGCCATAGACACCTAACAAGCCCAGCTTAGCCACCAGTCCTCATTGGGACAGTTGAGGAAATGTTCAGGAGTGATAAACAGAAAAAGATGGCTTATGCAGTGTGGCCACCTTGGGAAGAGGGGTGACAAAGTGAGCTAGAGATTTCCAGGTCCGTCTTCATTGTTAGATTTCAATAGGAGGTATGCTTAAGTAAATGGTCCTGCTCAAGGTGTGGTCCCACTCTCTAAGTATTGTCTGGGCTCCAGTCTTCACGACAAAGTGATCTGACAAATTGTTAAAACTGTGTGAAATGTCTTTCCAGAGAAATCACTGTCACTGACCCCAGACTCTCAGCCTCTTCCTAGACCCAGCAAGGGATCCCTGGAGAAAGTTGTATTTCTTAGAGTCTATTATTTTTTAAGTCTGATCACCATAGGGAGGGATACAAGTGTTTTTTTAAACTGTCTTCTTTCCTGTCAGGACATTGACAGCAAGGCTGCCAGGAAGATGTTCCTTCTGAGGGAAAGCAGAATTAAAAGCATCTGGATGGAGGTGTGTGGGAACCCTGTTTTTTTCTTTCTTTCTTTCTTCCTTTCTTCTTTCCTTCCTTTCTTTCTTTCTTCCTTTTTCTGAGCTGTACATTATTATATTTTTTTATTATTTCAGTATAAAATTAATCTCAACAAAATCCATCAATGATAGTAACCATTATAATCAAACTATAGTTTTGATTTTTAATTAATAATCTTATGTTAAATGCTGAAAGCAATTACAATCTCTTTGTTATTCTATAATCTTATCACTGGCTCTTCAGAGAAACAGCAAGAGAACCATCTTAATAAACATCTTTTAGGTTGTTTGGTTTCTCTGTGTAGCAGCTCTGGCTGTCCTAGAACTCACTTTGTGGACCAGGCTAGCCTCCAACTCACAGAGATCTGCCTGCCTTTGTGTCCCAGGTGCTGGGATTAAGGGTGTGTGCTATCACACCCAGCCCATATTTTAGATTTTTAACAAAACAATGGGATCAAATTTTTATAATTTTATGTGAAAACATGTGAAGGAAGGATAGTGGGCACATGTCTGTAATGCTAGGACTTAGGAGATGAAGGCAGGAGATTTGTAAGCCCTAGATCAGTTTGGACTGGATACTTAGACCTTGTTTCAGAAAACCAAAAAGAAAAGAAAATGTGCAGGGTGTCTGAGAGAGAGAGAGAGAGAGAGAGAGAGAGAGAGAGAGAGAGAGAGAGAGAGAGAGAGGCAGGCCATTGTCACTGGAAATGGTTAAATGGATGGTAGAGAGATGTGAGGACCTGGGTGGGGTGGCGGAGAAGAGGACTGGCTTTCATAATGATTTGTCCTGTCTGTCCCCAGGATCTACTGTATTATGGGGCTTGGTGCATGAGAAAGCAAATATACCCCATAGAGAGGTTATGGATGTCATCTTTGGATCTGGTAAATGATGTGTCCTGTAGTGTATAACCTGAAGACTATTAAGAGTCAGTACATGGGGCACATCTTTTGACAGTTTGTTCTGTAATGACTGAGGCGAGTGTTGTTTAAGCTCTTTGCCTTGGTCTTCCTGTATGTACTACATAGAGCCTTAAGGAGCAGGCACGCATATGCCATCTACGAAAGGGTCCAGTTGTTTTATCTAGCTCATTGCCATAGTATTTAGTCTTCCTGTGGTCTGAGGGCTGTTCCAGACTCTTTCTCCTTCTGCTTCCCACATCACTAATGGACAAGCTTTCTGAACATGAGTCCAACCCTGTTCTTCACTGACTTAAAGCCCCATGTTATTCTAGTCACCTGCAGAATAAAGCTCATATTCCTTAGCCTGGTGGATAATGCCCTTCATAGCCAGCTGGTCACCATGATTATCTCTGCCAGCTGCATTGTATCTCACCCTACTTCCTTGCAATCTTCTTCTCAAATGACTCTTTGTTCATCAAGTCCCCAGCATCTGCCATACCTCGGTCAATGTTTATGGAAGGAGTTTAACATACTAGGGAAATTGTGTGTTCAAATCTTAGTTCTGCAGTGAAGTGTTGGACAAGTATCATCATCTCAGTTTCCCTGTCCTCATCAGTAACAGATGGAAACAATAACTCCTTTGTCGCCAAAAAATAACATTGAATAAGTCCCCAGGAGTCAACTCTTACTACAGTGACTGGCATAGAACAAGCTACAGGCCATTGGTTTCTTTCCTCTCCCTTTAATTCCCCACCCCCAAAATTCAATAAGCAGGGAGGTATAAGCAAAGATCTAGACACTCAGAGTATGCATCACTGGGCCACAGATCTGGCTGTATGAAAAATCATTGTTAGGTTCTACTCCCAACTATTTGTATTGCAAGGGGGTACCAATGAGAATCACAGACAAGAGTTCTCACTCTCAGAGAGTGGTCTCTGAAAACCTACCTAACTTCACACCAGGCTTCACAGTAGCCACTTAGAGATGGACACTATAAAAAAAAATGGGGGGAGACATGCCTTTGTTCAGGAGCTCTGAATGGTCATGAGATTGAGAATTTAGACCTCCCTAGATTTGTAGAAATGAGTCAGGCTTGTCATTCCATTCAATAAAAAGCAGCCAAGTTTAAGTGAATGATGCCGTCATTTAAGTGACTGATTCAGGGACTTTTAGATGAGTAAAGGAAACAAAGCCACATAGACAGACAGCATCCTTCAGGGTTACTCCCTCTGTACTACCCTCCCAGCTGGACCATTCACATCTGTTCTAGAGCAAAAGGAATTAAAAACTGCCTGACTTAGAATTTTGATGAGCCTGTGGGCTGGTGGAATCTGAGAGTGACACGTCTGTGAATTCATCATTAACGCACCTATCTCCTCCTTCTTCCAGTTCTTCGCCTTCACCACTGGATAGATTTCCTTTCCGTTCATTATGGACTTTAGTATCCACTTTAATTTACTATTACCAACCTATAAATATTAAAGGGTGCATAAATCTTTTATCTATCCATGTCACTATGCCCCCACAGGTTATATGAGACCATGTCTTTGCCTGAGAAGATCCTGCCATTTGAGGAAAATAGAAAGAGAAAGAAAGAAATAGAAAAAAGAAATAAGACAGAAGAGAAAAAGTAGGATGGAGGAAGCAGGAGCAAAGTAGAGAGGAATGGAGAAGGAAGGAAGGAAGAGATTAAAATAAGGGAGTCTGAGGCAGAAGGGGGCTTGGAGGGAGGGAAGAATAATTGATTATAATATCTACTGCATGACTAAATCTTTACAGTAGCAGAGCCCTTGACTTAAACAACTAAGGGAAGACAGGCCTATTTTGACTCCTCACTTCAGAAGTCTCAGTCCACATTCCTAGGCTCTGTTCAGCCAGAGCCCCTGGGGATGCAGAATGTCATGATGGCTGCAGTGGGTGGAGGGGGCTGTTCCCCTTACGACAGACAAGAAATAGAGTGTGAAGCCACATCCAAAGTGACCTACTTTCTCCAACTAAGTGTCACCTCCTAAAGTTTCCATTACCTTCCAGAACAGCACCACCTGTGGACGCAATATCTAACATATTAGTCCGTGGGACTAATGACACATCACATGTGAACTAGCCGTTCCTCTAGCCACTAGCCCAAGAAAAGTGAAAAGCTACATCCGTACAAAGGCTTTTCCTTAAATGTTTACAGAAACTTGCTTTGTGACACTCCAAAACCAAAGCAGCTATATAGCCATCAATAACAAAAAATTGTGGTATATCCATACAATGAAATACTGCTCACAATTAAAAGTGAAGAAGCCAGGACAATATAGCAGAAGTTGTAAATGGTTTCTAGTGTGAAGATTTACGTAAGATTTAAATTATAGTAAAGAAGAGAAAAGAAGAGGTAACAAGAGGACACAGATACCTTGAGAGTGATGGATAAGTTTATTATCTTGGCTGTGGTGATGGGTTTGTGTATGCACTCATATTAGAACTTACCAAATGGTTACTTTAAACATGTTGGTTTACTATGTGTCAATTATACCTCCATAAAATTGATTTAAAAATAAGATACTTATATACTGAAAAGGAGGGAGGGAGGGAAGAAACAAGGGCAGTGAGATAAAGGAAAGGAGTGGAGGAAGCTGTAACGCAGGTGCCTGTCCCCGGGCAGAGAGATTGCTTCCCAATCACTTTATTGCCCAGGCCTGGACTCTAATCTCCCTGAGTCCCTGCAGGTGGAAAGGAGACTGAGAGAAAAAAAACAGGGAACAAACTGATATGCCAAACCCCTAGGTAAACTGTATCTGCAAAGCTAGTCTAGTCAAACAGTGCATAAGTAAAAGCTTCTGGTCACATCACATAAAAAAGAACAGGAGAGGTTGAAGGAAGGATGACAACCGGAAGGAAAAGAAGCAAAGGCAATGAAAACTAACAGAGGAAGGAGCTTAGTGGCTGATGAATGAATAGGGCCTGGGGAGATGGCTCAGTCAGTAAAGTGCTTACTATGCAAGTATGAGAACCCGAGTTCAGATCCCCAGGACTCAGAAAAAGAAGCCCAGTGCAGTGCTACATGCTGGTAACACCAGTTCTGGGGAGGTAGCAACAGGGAGAGTTTTGGTGCTTACTGGTCATCCATTCTAACCAAATCAGTGAGCTCTGGGTTCATTGAGAGACCCTGTCTCAAAAAATAAGGTCGGGAGTGATTGATGAAGACACATGACACCAGTCTCTGGCCTCTACATGCACACACAGTAGAAAATACAAACAAATAAGTAATCTAGATACTGGGCTGGGTTTGTCCACACTGCATCTCTGATGCAGCAAGAATGTCTGAGAGGAGGAAGGGAAGCTCTTCTGGTGAAGGCAGGAATGTGATATGGGCAGAAGGATTGGAGCTTGAGGATGAGAATGAGAAGGGAAGGCTAAGGCATCTACATGTTGATCTTGTCTGAGGCACCACTGACACTGCATGGCTGTTGGAGTGGCCAGTGGCCAGCATGAGCTGTGAGGGCCTAGTATTAGTGGCCACTAGACCCCACCCCTCATTTTACAGATGAAGAAGCTAGGTTCCTGAGCGAGGTGGGTTGCCATATTGCAATACCCACCTTGGGATACAAGAGAGGCTACAGGTGGGTATCCCAAACTGACAATCTATCTTTTTTTAATGGAAACATGAATTCAGCCCTACTATTAAGGTTTTTACTTACCTCACTTGTATGAGGAGCTAGTACTGAAATCATTTGCTGGGGTTTCAAATGTGTAGAAAAAAAGGGGGGAAACTTATGTTAAGGAATTGTTGAGACTAGTAAATCCAAACTCCACGGAGAGCATGTGCAGACTGAAAAGCCAGGGAAGTCTTTCCTCTCAAGGCCAAAGCCATGTGCTGGCAGAATTCTCTTTCCCATCAGTCTGGTCCTTCTCTAGTAAGGCTTTCTTGTGATTTGATAAAAAGCCACCTACATGATGGATGGCAATGGGCTTTATTCACTCTATTTCTGTCAATATTCATTTCATCTAGATATCCCATTTCCAGGAACATATAGAAATAATGCTTGATCAAAGGTCTGGGTTTTGTAGCCCAAACATGATGGTATCAAAAATTAACTATCACAGGATGCTTAAAAACAGCCTTTGCTGGTTTTCCGTGACAAACTTCATAGAAGTGCTCACTAACTTCAGTTATGTCCAAGGGAAGTGTCCTTCTCCCTCTTTTTTCCTCCTCTGCTCCCACTTTACAACCCTCTCTGGAGCCTGAGTGGTGATGCTATCCCCACCCTCAGCTCCCCGGCTCTGGCTGGCAAGATGGTGCACCATATATGAGCTCCATCGAAGCCAGCCTAGTGACCTGAGTTTAATCCTCAGGACCAAGATGGTAGAAGGGGAGAAATTTCAGGTTGTCCTATGACCAGAAGTGCTGCATGGCACATGCACCCATAGCAAAGAATTAAAGAAATGTTAGGTGGGCAGAAACCCTCTCCAAGAGACCAGGGCACTTCACCTGCTCTTCATCCTTATCTATTTCCGTTCCCAAGAGGTCTCTGTCATCTCCACCTCTACTCTAGTGAGTGGCAGTTAGCACTGGGTTTCTAACTCCTTGGGTCCTTCTTGTTTCTAATATGCAGTTACAACCATTTCACATCCCGTTCCTTTGAAGTTTATTCCCATAGAAAGTGGTCAGCTATCTCAGATGCTTCCACTTAGTGATGAGTGAAATTTTCACTTTCATAGGCTTCCTCTGAAACCATGCCTTAAAGAAATACCTAGTATAGGACACAAAAGAGGAGACTCCCAGACTAGTGTGGGAATGAATTATTTGGAACACCATTTCTCCATCAGTGCCTCTCATGGAAGGCCATCTGACTATAGGATCAAAGTTTTCATGTCAGAGATCCTGGAAGAGCATCAAAGAGTAGGACATGAACACACTCAACAAAACGGATAGTTCACATCAACCCTAGGGGTTAGTGAGACATTCGAATCCTGAGTTCCCACCAAGGGTCGTCATGAATGAGTATCTTACACGCCCTGAAGCTGCACCCTTCACTTCTCTTTACCCCTATCCCCCACTGTCCTGAGAAGTGGAACTCATCACTGTCACAGTGCAGCTCAGGAGCAGGAAGTGACGTGGCTATGATAACAGAACTAAGAAAACCAGAATGTGACCTGCAAAGCACTTTTGCATTCACCATCATGGGGAACCCCTGAAGTGTGGGGAACCCTGAAACACCCTCGCTGCACCTCTTTTTGCTCAGTAAGCCATACTTCTTTCCCCATTTCACTGAGCTCACACTTTACAGATAAGGAGCCAGGGCTCTAAAAGGTTTTGAAATTGCTGGTCCAGGCCACATAACTGGTTGGTCACAGACCCAGGGCTCACATCTTTGTTACCTCATGTCAGCTCTCCCCTGCTTTCATCCATATATGGGGCTCTGTTTCTATTCACTGCCTCTTAAAAGCTGAACTGCTGTCTTCTATCACGCGAGGAAGGTATAATCAGTTGTTTCTGTCTGCAGATTTCACATCAGAAAATTAGAACAGGGATAGAGAAAAAAAATATATTAAAGAATGATGTAATTATATCGCAATCTTAAAAAGAGAAACTGAAAAATAAAGAAGAAGAGAAAGGAAACTATTAAGGAAAAAATATCATCTGTAACAAACATCTATGGGTGCTCAACTCCCATTCACAGGAGCATAGCATTTGATGGTTAGAACCATTTTGGCTGTAGATCAGAGAGAAATCAGTCTCCAACTAACAGTCCTCCCCACTGGCTGGCTTTCATACTGCTGGAAGATGCTCAGTAAGCTTCTAGGGAAATGGGCATCAATGGTTTTGCTCAGCATTGGACCCTGCATGCTAACATATTGATCTGCCACGCAAGATATCTCACCAGTGCAATAGTGGCACAACTTTTGTGGTTCCTTTTATGCTTTCTGATTGGATTTGAGGCCTCTTCCACAGGAGACAATTCCATGCCTGGTACTGTAACCTTGCTCACAAGTCTATGTGAAGTACAGTCAGCTCTTGTTATTTTGCTTAATGGTCATGTTGTCAAATTACCTTTTAAATATTTACGTTTACACCCATAGAGCTGGGCTGTCCTCAGTCTTGATCAGAAATGCTTTTTTTTTTCCCTAGGTAGCAGTTAATACAGAGACTCAAAACCAAACAGAGTGTTGAGAAAAGAGGGTGTGAGTGCTCAGGTTTAAATGGGACATCTTTATTACCCACCCACCTCTACACCAGGTTCAGAAAACATCATAGAGGAACAAATAATGTAAGAGCCAGAGGATGGGGATGGTGCTATGAAATGCTGTCTTCTGGACATGACACAGCTATTGCACTCCTGGACCTATAGCAGCTCTGGTTATCTACATAAGATCTACATAAGATCAAGTCAGCCAAAAGGTCTCACCCCTTACTGAGGAGTGGCTGGCAGCTCATAGCTGCAAGAAAAGAAAGAAATCACCTTTCTTTAACAATTGGGTTGTGGCTAGTCCTATTGTAACTTGTTTGGTTAATATCCCTGGGAGGCCTGCCCTTTTCTGAAGGGAGACAGAGGGGAAGTAGATGTGGGGAGGATGGGAGTTGGAGGGGGGCTGGGAAAAAAAGGAGAAAGGGGAAAATGCAGTCAAGATGTAATGTAAGAGAGAAGAATAAATCAAAAAATAAATTCAAAAAGAAAAAAGATTGTGGCCACTAGTAGGTTTCACACGCTATGGTGGATGGATCCCACAGCCATACACATATGGACAACACTAATGAGATTCAATGGCTTATCAAAAAAAGGGATATGAAATTGGGAGGGAAGGAAAGGTTGTGTTAGGTGAAACATGGGAGAATTGGAGGGGGAGTTGGGGTGCACATGATAATCTATCATTGCATACAAATATGAAATCCTTAAAAAATAAAAAAAATAGTACAAGCATAAAAGTTAAGGTCTAATATTTGTATATACCTTACAAACATGATCCTGTGTACTTAAATTATGCCGAGATTAGCTATAATCTCTAATATATTGGCAATTCTATGTAAGCAGTTGCTACACTATATTCTTTACAGGCTAATGGCAAGAATAAAATACTTGGGCATGTTCAGTGCATACACAAATTTGACTCTTTTCAATCCACAGCTTGAATCCACAGATATGTATTGCATGGCTGCAGAAGGACACCTGAAATAATGGAAGCTCACCTTACTTTCCTGGGCTACATATTTGCAGGTGGGATGGAGAGTTAGCTCTTCACAGCACCATCGCCTCTAGCCCCTCCCTCACTTCACCAGTGACAGCTGACTCATCTGATACTGGTAAGGACAGAACAGCAACGCCAGCACCTTTTCCTATGTTGGAGGCAGCTGAGTGTAGTGTGTCTCATACTCAGACTCTGGGTCAGGATGTAGCACTGATTTTCTATACATAGCACTGACACTCTAGGAATAGCTACAAACACGTCCCTCCTCCTGACACAAAAAAGGAACTCTCCAAAGCACAAGTACTGAAGAGAAGGGGAAAGAAATGACCATGCCTTTCCTGGTGGACCCCGGGAAATAGACTGTCCCCTCTCTGAGCCTTGATTTCATTCTTAGCCAAACTGCAACTATGTTTAAGAGAGGGGAAAGTGGCTATCAGAGCCTAGGCTTTGATAGAAAATGGGACGGAGCAAGATTTCAAAACTCCCCGAAGTAATTTCAGCAAGACTTGAGTGGTGGAGACAAAGAGGGAAAAGATATCCAAACTTACATTGAAGGTACGGGTGTGTGGTGCTGTGTTGACCACAATTAACAGAGTCACATTGGAGGAGAAGAGAAGAAAAAGGCTACCAACTGGCAAATTCAAGTTGAGGCACGTGGAGTTCTGGGTGACCAAGGACATCAAGTAAAGAGACCCAGCACACAGCTGAGTCCTTAGTCTAGGGGTAGGGTTCTAGAACAGGGCTGCAGACTGGGACTGGGGCAGCATCCTCACCATGGTGCATTCACCACAGCAAGAGTACTTTTAATGAGAGATGCAGATGCGGTATTCTCATGGAACCTTTCCTCCTCTGGGTTCAGTTTTCCTGTCTCCCTAGTAACTATTGCCATGGGCATGCTACATGCTTTGTGGGGTTGTTTCGTCTCTCTCTAGCTCCACTGTGAAACACAGCCTTCATGGCAGCAATTTCTTCCCAATACACATGTCCTGCCCTTGTGTATCTCCATGGTCTATGAGAGTTCCCTGGCATATCACAAGTACTTAAAATGTGTTGCGTGAACAAAGAAATGATCCTCCCATTAATGCTTACTGTCATTTAGTATAATATTACCTCAGGTATAGACTAATACTACATAATAAAATTTAATATCTCAGAAATACCATCATTATTTGGGACAGCATACTTTTTTTTTCCTTGTGGGGCTGGCCTGTGTACTGCAAGATATTTGTCACTGCGCTCTATGCACTAGGTGCGGGGGTCCACTCCATTTCTTTGGTGTGACGTTCCCTTTCCTGGTTGTGGCACTAACAATGGAGGGAATGTGGTAGATATGCCTGCGCACCATTGACTGATCCCAAAGCCTGTTTTCCTCTCCCATGATAGTTCACTGTGTGATCCAGGGTCTTCAGCAGACCTGCTCAGGGATCAGTCTCCTTCCTTCTCGGCTTCCTGTACTCTAAAGTCCTATTTTCCCTTATCCGTCACCTAGAGAGTGGAAAGGGATCAGAGTAAAAGTCATCCTTATACACGGCATTTATTATTCGCCACCCAGTAAAAAGTGAGGCTGGGAGGTGTCACAGGAATCTATGCCTAAAAGGAAAGAAACAAGGATGTAGATGAAAACAAAAGATCTATAATGTGTCCATCAAAAACAAAAACAAACAAACAAAAAACCAAAACCATCAGAGGCTATGTAGGAGAGCAGCCTTCTAAGTCTGCTAAGATGGCCACTGTTTCCTTGCTCAGGGTCACTTACACTGAAATTTTGTAAGGCAAGGCACTATCCATCACTCAGTGATGGCCAAAACATCCGGATAAATAGTTCATTAAGGAAAAGAAATGAAGTCATTTTGTACGTTATGGTAGTGCCACCCTGTATACATACTGTACAATGACCCAAGACCAAGCTTTTATTCAATACTCTACTTTTATGACCTATAAATATGTCCATAAATATGCCTTAACATATAAAATAACCCATTTCTTTACTATGTGATGACCTTCATGAGTGTAGAGACACCATTTCATTTGCTGCTATATCCTCAGTGCCAGTTCTGTGTTACAAAATAGTTTTTGCTGGGCTAGGGAAAGCCTTATTCAGTGAAGCACTTGCCTCATAGGCACATAGGACTTGAGATTGACCCAGAACTCATAAAGAACTGTCAAGTATGGCGGCATGGTTTTATAACCCCAGAAACAGGGAGGTGGAGACAGGATGACCACTAGAGCTCACTGGCGAGACAATGTAGTCTAACTGGTGAGCTTCAAGCTAATAAGACCTTTTCTCAAAGAAAGTTTCTGAACTTTCATTATTCCTGAGCACAGCTTGTAAGGTAATCTTCTGGCCTCCACATGTGTGTGGACACACATGCACTAGTGCTGCACACACTCATGTGCACATGCATGTATACACACACATGCACACACAGGCACTCTAGGAAAAAATATGTTGAAAGAGCTCCGTAGACACAATCCAAAGTCAGTTCTCAATCTGAAAATTGCAGAACAAAAATAATTTCATCAGTACAGCATGTACAACCCTTATTTTTTGCCATTTTTTCATAAATCATATTGGATAGCAACTGTCCATATAGGATTTATGATGTGGGAGGTGTGGTTTGAAGTCTGTGGAGGTGTTTAGAGATGTGAATAGGATGTATGTAAACACTGAACCTTTTTATATAAGGAAACCAAGCAACTGAGGACTTTGCTTTCTGCAGGAGGGTTTTGGGACCAATCCTCTATGGATACTCAGAGGCAATTATGTTATTGAGTACAGGCGCTAGGCTAGGTATTAGAGACAGTTCATCACCTCTTAACCTTTCCGGCCTTATTCTCCAGAATTCTACCACATTGCTGAATCAAGGTAGGCCGGCAACTAACAAGACCTGTCCAGAGTCTCCTGTTAAATTACCATCCAGCATAAAAGGAAGGTCTGCATCACTTTTTAAAAATATGCATAGTTTGTTCTATCTGAGTCCTTCTTGTTCCAAAGTTCAATATCCCCTAATGTCCCAGAGGTACCACCTGACCATTCTTCAAAAGCCTGGTGCTTTTTTTCTGTACTTCATTACCACTTTCACTTACCACAACCCCTTTTTTCCTTGTATTTTTAGTTGGGAGCCTAGACTTTAACAGCTGAGCCATCTCTCCAGCCCCCTGCTCCCGCCCTTTTTTTTTTCTTTAAGCACCAGTATTTGTCAAGTGCGAAGCCCAGCTTATGTGTCCTTTGCGCTCTTATGTGGCAGTAGGACCTTGGGGCTAGAGAAGGCTGCATGACTCAACTCCCAGCCCTGCTGTTTTCTTTCAAGTCTTTTTTCATTGTTGTGGATCAGTGCTGAAGGGATAGTGAAGAGCGTCACAGTTATAAATGTCTCTACCTCTCAGCTACTCGGCCAGCTCAGCCCCACCACTTTCTAACTGTGACACTGGTCATATCATTAATTTCCCTGTCCCTCCATTTACCTATTTGTAAAACTGAGTGGATTCCACCCTGACACTTGGCACAACTCGCTACTTAGAACTTTTTACTATAAGTATGAGGCTTACTGACAAAATCAGCAACT
Source organism: Acomys russatus (assembly GCF_903995435.1). Taxonomy (NCBI): domain Eukaryota; kingdom Metazoa; phylum Chordata; class Mammalia; order Rodentia; family Muridae; genus Acomys; species Acomys russatus. The sequence continues at coordinate 21,983,405 of NC_067153.1, read as the reverse complement.
CTGAAGCACACGACAAGTGAAAAGATTCACCTTTTCAGCTAAGAGGACATAGTGTTTATTAAACAGGTGGATATTTTCTGCTCTCATACCTGATTCTGAATTCTGGGAATTTTGCTAGAGGGCATCTGTATACCACCACCAATAATAATAATAATAATAATAATAATAATAATAATAATAATAAGAAGAAGAAGAAGAAGAAGAAGAAGAAGAAGAAGAAGAAGAAGAAGAAGATGATAATGATGATGACGACGACACTATTTTCTTTCTTTTTTCTGTTTTGTTAAGACAGGGTTTCAGCGTTTTGATTGTGTGTGTGTGTGTGTGTGTGTGTGTGTGTATCCTTGACCATCATGGACTGGCTTTTGTAGAGCAAGCTGGCCTCAAACTCACAGAGATCAGCCTACCTCTGCCTCCCTGAGTGCTGGAATTACAGGCATGCACCACTGCACCCAGCTTTAATGACACTATTTTCAATTCATTTTCATCCTTAGACAGAAAATGCAAGTGAGTGATGACCTCTCAAGCTATTTCCAAGGCTGTGCTGGTGTGAAAAGGTAACAGTCCTGTGAATTTGTTGCCTTTTTTTTTTTTTTTTTTTTTTTTTTTTTGAGCAATGAGATTATGAATTCCAAAGGGGGGAAAAAGGGTGTTATGTAAAACGCCACATTTATCATGAACTTTCTCCAGCATTATCTCTTTGCTTTCATATTGCACTTCTGTGTGTTTGAACTTGCCCCTGAACTCTTACTCACACAAAACACAAACACTGAAAACAAGTTTGCCTCCAGTGAGTCCCACAGGGCAAGGTATTTGACATTTTTCTTCCTTCCTTCCTTGAACTTTTTTTTCCTTGGGGGAAGAGGATGTTTTCTTTTCTTGAGACACACTTTCCCTTTCTGTCTCATCTAAGCCACTGTACCTTTTAAAGTGTTAACTCTATAAATTTCATCTCACTCATTCGCTTAAGCCTCTGTCTTTCAAAGATTTCAGGTGATGGACACTGGAACAGCGTCAACAAGCTTCGGCATCATCTTTGATTGCTTGTGTGTGACAGTCTGAACTCCATTTCTTTTCCACTGTCTTCCTCCCCACATTAACTACAGTCTTCCCCAGATAGCATCAGCCAGCGGTCCTGACAGGACCATGATGAGAAACACCTTTCCAGAAATTAGACTCACCATCTCTAATTGCTCTGAGTCTCATCACAAGCATCAGAGGAGGACAGCAAGGGCATCTGAACTCTACGGACCCCACTGAGGGCTCTCAGTGCAAACAGAGAAGCAAAGGGCATCACCATTAGAAGATAGTATCTGGGGCTGAGAATGTAGTTCAATGGTAGAATTGCTTACCTCACATGCCCAAGGCCCTGGGTTCCAGACCCAGCACCACACCCAAAAGTAAAAGATGATCATCTCTCTCTCTCTCTCTCTCTCTCTCTCTCTCTCTCTCTCTCTCTCTCTCTCTCTCTCTCTCTCTCTTTCTCTTACTTTTAAATTCCTGGGCCCTCACCCCCTACATGTTAATTCTCAAGGCTCAGTCAAGAAGTGATGATTCTAAAATTTCATATTTTTTATTACCTACCACTCAGTTCTTATGCGCAGCCAAAATTAGGTGTGTGCTTTTTGTTATGTTTTGTTCTCAAAGGTTGTATTATCAGTTGTTTAGTAGTAGTGTACCTCCCCAAAGAAATGGTAGAGACCTTATTTCTCGGTTCCACACATGAGATCTTGATGGAAGATAAGGCCTTCATGGGTATGATCAAGTTAAGATGATATCACACATAATTAAGATGGGCTCCAATCCAATGTGACTGATGCCCTTATTAAAAAAAAAAAAAGACATAGCCAGACACAAAGGAGCAGAAACTAAAGCAATTCATCCACAAGCCAAGGAAATGCAAGGGCTGCGAGCAACGCCAATGAGCTCAGAGAAGGGCACAAAGCAGGTTTCCTCAAGAGTCTTGAGTGGGAGCCTGGCCCTAATGACACTTGGGTCTTGAGTTTCTACCCTTCTGCATTTGTGGTTATTTTGGCCATTTGAATTGTGGTTCTTCAACACTGAAGCTCACTAAGAAGTGAACACAGAATCCTTGCGATTCTTTCCTGCCACCGTTCCTTTCCCTGGGACAACCCCTCTGCTTGTCTGAGCACACCAGTCACTGTCCTTCATATCCATGGTGCAAAGACGCTGACCTCTGGCTCCCAAACGGAGTGCTTCTCCCGACCTAGCACTCACCAAGGTGCATTTCGATTATCTTGTTCGATTCACCAGGCTGCGTGTTAGTCACCTGTAAACACTTCCTTGGCAGGCATTCAGTAAATGATGAAAACGGTGAAGGGAGCATTCAGACAGGTGGCACTTAAAGATGGATGAGCAAGAAACCAGCCTTACCCAGAAGGAATATGGTAATGTTCAAAGAGAGAAGTTGTAAGGATGACATAGCTCAGCATCTAACCTCAGTATGCTGACCCATTTCATCTGCTTTCCAGCGTCTCTCAAATGCTCACACTATAAACCACTTTATAAAGGGTTCAAAACATGGATCCCTCAGTAGGGTGGTAACAGGGGAAATCACTAAGATGCCTAGCATGACTCCTCTTGTGATGCTAGTGAATTCTTTTGACTAAATGCTCCAAATGAATTAACAATTTATAGTGAATGCCAGTATAATACAAATCCAACCCCTGATCACTGAGTATGGAATGCCCACTCCTCTGAACCCTCCCAGGCTCAGGTAAAGCTACATAGCCTTAGGAAATCATTCCTTGATTTTCTGTAGCAGCATGAATTCCTTCTCACTGGCCCTTGAATGCACTACACCTCATTAGTTCTGAGTAATAAATCTGAGCCCAGTGTCATGCCCCAAGCCTGAGGTCCAAGCCCAGGTTCCAGAGGTCTTACCCTTGTGAGATCACAGCACTCAACACAACCACGAACAGCCTAGTCAGTCAAGCAGACATGAGCAGGGGAGAGACACTCAGGTCAGGGTCAGCAGCTTTGAGAGTGAAGCATTAAGATTGAGAGCTTGTCACCAGGCTCGCAACAGTTTGGAAAATTCTGCCACCCTGAGACCACCTATAAAAACAATGAATTTTCTTTATCTAAATGCCCCACAGGAGAGGCTGCCATTTTTTCATCACCTGACGTTCACACCTGTGTGAAATTCAATTCTCTACTGAAGGCTTGAAAAAGACTAAGTCTTGAGCAAACTATGGTTTCCAGCTACCTGAACCTCTCCCAGAAAGAGATGACCCTTCATATGCAGACTATTAACTTAGGAGATAATGGCTGCCAACCTGATCAATCATACACTGAGCCTTCTGGCTTGGCCTTGGCCCACATCTCCCGCCTTCTCCTTGCAGGGCCTTGATTCATGACACTTGACAGCCAGGGATCCTGACCTGGTTCCCAGGGAAGACTGGGCAGCCTTGGAGAACAAGACAGAGAGGCAGGCAGGGTGGAGACACAGCCTGAAGGGCAGCAGGGAGGGAGGTTTCCCTGGAAGACAGACGTGAGCACAGCTCGGGGCATACACACTGACTGTTTACCTGGCAGCCTGGCAGGGAATGTTGCAAGAGCTCTTGGCCGCCAGATTGCAGCCTGATTATTACTCAGCAGCAGTAGGCCTACTTGAGGTGAATTGCAAGGGTGAGCTTTAACAAGGAAGCCTGTCTGCCGCACCCAGGGTGCACCTTTTACCCCGGGAACTCGCCTGAAGACAGTTCATATAGTTGCTGCCAATAAAGGCTGGAAACTGTATGGAGAGCTAGCTGGTACTGGCCCAAGCAGTGGAAGAAGTTTCTAGGGCTTGCTTCTCATCCTTTGTTCCTTCTCAGCTCTCCTGAATTTTTCCAGTGCATTCCTTGAAGTTTAACAAAGCAAAGATCTATGACAGCACCCTTCTAGCCTACTCTCTCCCTCAGAGGCTGTCTTGCCACATCTGCTCTGTCTTCTGCAGTACTCCGGGGAGAACTCTCAACTGCACATCTCCTTCGCCTTTGAGCATCTTTGCAAAGGTTCCCTGTTTGCCTTGGGCCTTTCCCATTAGGAGGACAGGCACTGCCAATCCAACCTTAGCCTCTACAAGCTTGCCTCTGTGCTTGAGCTGGTTCTGTGGAGCAAATGGAGAGTAATGACCACTATCAACTCCATTAACAGTAGCCTTGTATCAAAGGACACTGTCAACCTAGTCCAAGCCCAGTTCAGACAGCAGCACAACGACAGTTTCACAGGCCCTCTGGCACAATTCGGAGACATCACGCCACACCTTCATTTAGGCTTCAAAGTAAAAGCTTATAGGTCCCAAATATACCATGATACTATCTCTTTTAATCTGGCAACTATAGTTTGGGATACAGGGACTGGCATTCCCATCAGAGAACACAGTCTGGCTAGGTTTCTCAGATTCCTCAGTGGAGGAAGAGACTGCTGAGCAAGCACCATGGCTTTTCACGATCACTCTCTTCTAAAAACATGAACTTCCTCCCCTGCTTCCTACACACTCAGCAAATATCCTTCCTCAGGACTGAGATCCTGTGAACCTCTTCCTAGCATCTACCTGTCATGTAGCCTATAGGTTCTCAGCATAACTTACTGGACTTACCAAGGCCTGGTTTGCTTGTGTCTCTTCCCAGAAAATGTGATTCCTTTATGAACACTGTTTTATTTCTGCATGCCCCTGGTGGGATAAAACTGACCATCTCAGAGCTCTGTGAATCCTCTTTAATATATGGTGTCAACATTGTACTGGTTGGTTTTATGTGTCAACTTGACACAAGTCATAGTCATCAGAGAAAAGGGGGCTTCCCTTGAGGAAATGCCTCTAAAAGATGCAGCTGTAACGTATTTTCTCAATTAGTGATCAGTGGGGGAGGGCCCAGCCCACTGTGAGTGGTGCCATCCTTGGCCTGGTGGTCCTGTTCTATAAGAAATCAGGCTGAGCAAGCCAGGTGAAGCAAGCCAGTAAGCAGCACCCCTCCATAGCCTCAGGCACCAGCCCCTGCTTTTAGATTGCAGCCCTGCTTAAGTTCCTATCCTGACTTCCACCAGTGATAGAATATAATCTGGAAGTATAAGCTGAATAAACACTTTCCTCCCCAACTTGCTTTTCAGTGTTTTGTTGCAGCAAAAGAAAAACCCTGAGACACCTACCCTCCCTGCTCTTGTAGAAGCCGCAAGATCTCTATTGCAACTGCCTCCTGGTCCCTTTGCTTGGAGTCTTAGTCTCCACCCTTCGTTCTACCTGCAGCATAATCCCAATCACATACCACTAGTTCCAAATCCTGCCCAAGTCTCTAGCACACCCCATAGAGCACCAGGTCCTGCAAGGACCTGCCTTCCCCATCCTTCCTGTACCCCTTCACTGACTTAACCATTCCTGCCTCAACACTGTCCCTGCTATCTCCTCAGCCAAACATGTTGCTTCCCCAGTTCTTAAACCTCATTCTCTCCCTGCCCCCATCTCTCTGTAAGTTTCCCAGACTAAGTCAAACACCTTCCATCATTCTGCACCAGCTACCCTGACTTCACTGCTATTTTCCCAACCTGTTATCACTGTTACAGCACTAACACTGTCAGGTATACTGACTTTCTTGCTGTTGTCTCTTGTCCCCACTCTCTGCTTTGGGGAATCTCAGCTGTCCAAGGCTTAAATGTAGCGAGAACCCTCTAAAGAAGATGTTCCAAAAGTCCCACTTAACCTGTGCTCTGGTTCTACTCAAATCTCAAGCCTCTGCTCAAAAGATAACATCTCCACCTAGTGCTCTGGAAGACCCCATCATAGCAATCCCTCTCCTTGATATCCTGAGTCAAACCCTATCATGACATCTGTGGCATTAAATTTGACCTTCCTCCATAAGTCATTTTTCATTTTTAGCAGAGTGAATAGTTAAAGAAACTAAAAATTGAGTTAAAGAAACAGAGTTGTAAGAAGAAACTCCTGAGAGCAAAGGGGTTCCAATGGAGAAATAGTCTAATAAATAATCTAATAAAGTGAGGGGAGTGCTCTCAGGGGCAGAGGTAGGTGAATCTCTGTGAGTTTGAGGTCATCCTGGTATACAGAGTTAGATCCAGGACAGCCAAGGATACACAGAGAAAGCTTGTCTCAAGAAACCAAAGTAAATAAATAAGTAGATAGATGATAGATAGATAGATAGATAGATAGATAGATAGATAAAATAATCTAATAAATGTTTCTAAAGCTTTCTCTTCCTTTGGGCTGTGCACTTCTTAAGAGCCTGGAAAAGCAAGTAAACTGCGAGGCATCTATTGTAACACACACACACACACACACACACACACACACACACACACACACACACACACAAAGACTGAAAAGCCTCCAAGTCTCTTATGTCACTAGGCATCAAAGTCAAACTCTTGCTTTGATCCCTGAAGCCCTTCAAATTCCTGTCAATCAAAAAGCTCTTTGCCTCTTCCTCCTAGCACCGCCTACTTACCAGGCCCTTTGTTGTGACATAAACATACAAGATGCAGCCTCACCTTGGGGCCTCTGCACCACTGCATTTATATCCTAGAAAATACTGTTCCTCAGTTCTCCACATAGTGACCTTCCCCAGACCCAGGGATTCATGACCATGCTGACATATCCCCAGGGAGACCATCCTTGTCCCTGCCCAGCCCATAATCTATAAACTGTCATCTCCTGGGTTGCTTCTCTGCTTGCCTTTTCTCTGTAGACCTATCACCATCTAACATATTGTGTGGTATATGTACTTCGCTCATCATCTGTCTCCTACAGCTCCAAGAACAATGGCATTTTTATCATTTTGGGGTTTTTTTAACAAGTTGATTATGTATTTAGGAATATATAAACATATAACCATATATGCTTATAATATAACCATAAATGTTATATAATCTATATTATATGTGTAGATCCATAATCAACACTATTTTATCTTTTAAGTATCTTTTTTAATTTTGTACCTATCATTCATTTGTAATTACTTTTAGATTAGTAATAAATTATATTATTTTATTAGCAAAATCTTATAAAGGATAACATTTATTCTTCTATTTAAATAAATTATGGTTAAAAGTAAAGAAATTTTCATTTTGGTCTTTTCATAGGTCACATCAATGCCTTGAAGTGCTTGAAACATAGCAAGAACTGAACACTGTAGAACAGTTTATTCTCCCCACTTGTGTATTTTTTGGATGAATAAGCAGAAAGACAAATGAAAGAATGGCAGGATGAGAAAAGGAAGGGAAAAGGGGACACAAAAGTGTTAGGAAGGGGGAAAGGAAGAAGGTGGGGGTCAGAGAAAGGAAGAGACAAGTGCAGAGACCGTGATAAGGCAACACGTGCTTTCCTAACATCCTCTGAGCACTATGCAAGCTGGGAGCTTAGGCAGTAGGACTCTGTATCCTAGGATGATCTCTCTTGCGTGCCCCGGGAAGTGTCTGCCTCCAGCTGCTTCTTGCCAACAGACTCCACCAGAAGGGAAAGGAGACTGTTTAACTGAGGCACTTGGCCATGAGTTTATGATTCAACCTGACATGTTCTAGACTTGCACTGCCTACTGGTGATATCTGACGGCTGTGGTGTTTTTGCAGATGGGTTGCTCTGGGCCTAGGGAGAGCTTCATTGGTAAAGTTCTTGCCCTGTCAGCATGAGGACTAAGGTCAGATCCCCAGGACCCTTGTAAAGGACAGAAGTATGTTGTCGTGTGCTTTGATTTCTAGCACTGGGGAGGTAAAGACAGGCGGATCTCTGGAGCTCTCTGTCTAGCCAATAAGAGCCCTAGCTTCCGAAAAGAAAAGTGGGTGACACCTGAGGAACTTCTGAGATTGTCTTTTGGTCTCTGTATCCATACACAAACATATGGACATGCACACACAAAGACATGCATCTACACATGTACAAGCAGGCACACCCATCCATACACACATAGAGATGTATTTAAAACTGTAAAAATAATATATTCAAATTCATAAAGGATGTAACCCCTTCTTGTCCTTTGTCTGCATTTGTACATAAGGGTCACACTATGCACACATTATAACCGCTCGTGCCTGCATTCCGGCCACTCCTGAGCATATGCCTCTAAAGTAGCCATGGAAGAAGATGCTGGCAGAGATAACAGATGCTGGATATGGAGACATCTCAGACCAACCCTGCCTCTGCCTCTCTGTGTCTGGGGACTCTGATCATGCTAAGCATGATCAACCACTGTTTCCTCCTAAATCATAAAACCGAGAGGTCAGTGTTAAGAGCAGATGCTTGACATTCGTGAGACCCTGGGTTCCCTCTGCAGCCCAATCACAAAAGCAAAAACTGAAACTCATATTGGGAAGGTGAGTCAAGAGAGCTGCTCCAGCTTGATCTACAATATCAGAGCCTGTCTAAAACCAAAGTTGATAAACTGGGTGGTGGTGTCTCACGTCTTTAATCCTAGCACTTGGGAGGCAGAAGCAAGCAGATCTCTGAGTCCAAGGCCAGCCTGGTCCGTAAAGCAAGTTCTAGCACAGGCAGGACTATACAGGGAAACCTTGTCTCAAAAAAGAAAATGAAGGAGGAGAAAGAGGAGAAGAGACCTCTTTACCAGTGCAATCATATACGGCATGGCTATGGGGCAAAACAACGGATATTCCTTTGGGCTGAATATCCTGTCGAATGGGGAGATGGCAAAGTCTAAGATGTTCCAAATGGGCATAGGAAATATGTGCCTTTGTGAAAGATTCCTAACCATCCATTCATGAGTAACTGGTAAGTCAGTTTTCCATGTCTCTCAGCACTTGGTTGTCTCTTGAGATCCCCAGCCTTTAAATCCTGCTTCTATGGTAGCCCTGATGACAACAAGTGGAAGACACACTACGCTCTTCATCCTGATTCCCAGGGCCTGAAACACTCTGCCCTCATGTCATTCTCTCCTATGCCCACTTCATGGTGGCTGCATGGCTTTTTCTGGAATATTCTAAGCATATCGCTCCACACTACTCCTGTGTTCCTAAAACTTTCTTGTGCCCCAAAACTTGCTTATGTCTAGATAGTGTATGGTTATTTATTTATTTATGGCCACCACCTTCAAACCTTACCTCCTTCTTGAAGCAGAACATAGATTCAGACAGGGGAGTGACTGCTCTGAAAATTCACTGCACCATCTCCAGGAACCACAAACAGCTCTGGATGCATTGAAAGTACTCAATAATACTTGTTAAATTATTGAGCCAATGATGACACGAATGAACCCCTCATAGCCTCTAAACCTACTTTCAAAATACCTTTCACACTGAAAGCTGTTATTATCAGAGCTCGTTAGAGGAAACCTCTGCTTTACTATTCCCCTTCCAGTTCTCTCACTTCCTACATGATAAAGACCAGAGACGGTACTATGTTGCCTGACAGCAAACAGCTCCCAAGCTGCAGAGCCAGGTGTGAGCCCCCACTGAGTTATGGGGAGAAGAAAGCCAGGGATGATCTCAAGTGAGCTCCTGTGATATTTACAGATTCTAAGAAACTATAGCAGATCTCTTCGCCAGTAGAACGAAGAAGGAGCAGTTTACTCACCAGTAGAGAGTAAAACTGGTTCAACTTCTGGGGCTTATTACATAGAATAGTTAAGGATGAAGATTTTTGCATGTAACAAGCACCCAGTGCGTGGTTTTTTTGAGCCTGAGGGCTGACTTGGAGGTTTTCAGCAATAGCGATGAGCCGTGATTGAAATGACCACAGACCAGGCATGAGGCTAGGACATGTCGCACGCCTTGAGCGCTTCAGCTGGTGCACTTGCTGCTGCTCTCGCTCCGTTCTGCAGCAGATGCTAAGGTCAGAGAGCTTCTCTAGTTTGCTCACTATGACTAACATGAATTGGCATTGCTAAGACCCCAGTGGATCTCTAAATCACTCACTGATCTGGTTCTCTTTAAAGAGAAGTGGCCAGTGTGTCCTTGGAGATCCTGGTGATTTTAAAGACTAAGCAATAAAAAGAATCTGCCTCCTGAAAGGGTAGGGCTCAAGACATTCCCAATGTCTGATATCTTCCCCCATGAAACTTCTATAGAACAGTGATTCTAACTTTGCTGATGCTGTGGCCCTTTAATACAGTTCCTCATGTTGTGGTGACTCCAACCATAAAATTATGTCATTGCTCCTTCATAACTGTGATTTTGGTACTGGTATGAATCATAAGGCAAATATCTGATATGCAGGATATCTAGTATGATACCCCTGTGAGAGGTTCACTCCATTCCCAAAGGGGTCATGCCCCACAGGTTGAGAAGCACTGCTTGTAGCCATTCATATACCCTGGAATTTTCTCAGCCTCACAGTCCCAAAGTCTAGAATCCAATTTATTATCATTGAAGCCCATCTTCACTTTAGGTAGAAAACCTCACCATAGAAAATAAAAATCAGTTATTGTGTTTACAAAAGTATCTGTCTATCTATCTATATATCTATCTATCTATCTACCTACCTACCTATCTATTTATCTCTCCCTTTCTGTGACCCTCTCCCCCTCCTGTCTCTTCCACACAACTACACAAATACCACACCATGCCACACAAATACCACACTCTCTTCCGTCACTGATTCCCATACTCCACAGAGTCTCCAGTGCATTGGGCAGACCCACCCCATCACATCCTTAGCATCTCTTTCAGAAGTACAGTATTTCAGCTCTAAACAAAGCCTCCAAAATTAGAGCCCCTGAAAGTGAGTTAGATGCTCGACAGTTTCTGAAAGCCTTCCAGCATACCTTAGCTATACTAACCTCTGAGTGTTAGTAACAGCAAATACCTCCCTTCTCCTAACCCCTTCCTTCAAAGCGCTCCAAAATGTACCACAGCTTCTCTCCGTCTTTTTAAACTTTCTTTTTTGAGACAAGGTCTCATGTAGCCCAGGCTGGCCTCCAGCTCACTATGTAGTGCAGGCTAGCTTTAAACTCTTAGTTCTCCTGCCTCAGCTTCTGCAGTGCTGGGCTCGTAGGTGGGCACCACACCCAGCTCACCTCTTGACCGTAAACTGAGCTCAGAGAACAAGAACCTCCAACCTCGGCCCCATGCTCGCGTGAGGGTGGGAGCTCTAGGCCTTTGCACCACACTGAAAACTTGGCTTCTCAGAGAGGCGCCTCCCTTTCCTTTAGAAATACAGTAAAATTCACATTTGGAATTAAAAAAATAAATAAAATAAAATGAAGAGACAGAGAGTCAGGCCTAATAGGGAAGCAGCAGCCTCCATATGGAAGAAGCTGGCTTTGGGGAGGGAGCACGGCCCTCAGTGAAGGGACTCCTGGGGCCTTGCAGCCTCGCCAAAGTTAGGTCATAAACACTCCCAGCGCGCAGCATCCACGATGGCCTCATTTGGCGCTGCTCGCCCACTTCAGTCATATAAAGAGCGATAAAGGAAGACAAGGGCGAAATACCCTCTAAATAAAAGATGAGGTAATTTTGAAGGCACATTAGGGTTTTATGTGTATTATGGCTTGTGTTTTTTTTTTTTTATTCAAACCCGGGGAGGGCCAGCAGTGCTCCTGCCAGGGACTATGGCCCTCATAAAGCGTCCAGCCCAGCGGTGCAAATGGTCCAAGGCCACGCTCCGATGTTTGGATGCTTTGAACAAAGCACTGGAGGGAAGTAAAGAAGACCGCTTTCATTGTCCCCTTGGCTTGGGTTTTATCGCTCAGTTGTTGTCATCCCTAGAATAAAAATAAAGCATCCTACCTCTGCCCTTCCTCTCTGGTTTGTGTCCCTCAGAAAGGGAGGGTTGGAAAAACTCCACAACCAGGAGTCGTGTCCTGAAATGAATGGGCAATGGAGCAGCTGCAGCCTGGAAGCTGCACTGAAGGATGAGAAAGGTGATCCCTTACAGTGCTGATGCGAGTGCCTTGTAGAATGGAAATGTGTGAATGATACAGGAGCCTAAAGAGGACAAGAAACCTCATCTCCAATGGACAAAGGGGACTCGAGGCAATCTGTGCTTAGGCAGTTCAAGACCTTAAGAAAATCTAGCGCCTCAGAAAAAATGGACAGTCCCTAAACTACTACCAACCTCTTCAGGTCCAGGGTGTCTCATGCATCAAATAGAGGTAGCACAGTGGCATCAGCAAGGCCACTGGTGTACCTTAGCATTTACTAAGTGTTTGTCTTTTCTTTCACAGCTCTGGAATCTTACAGGGTAGGGAAATAGGTCCGCGCTTTGTGGCAGACACATGTGTAAAACCAGAAATTTGATATGGAAATCAAAATTCAAAGTTAGGCTGCCTGACCACAGACCTTTCATTACATGTGGCAAACGTTTGGCTTCTATACCAGGAACGGTTAGTGTGGACAGAATACTTTTCTCACATGCATCAGTGGTCTGCGTGCTAGTGCCCCACGCAACTCTCACACCATTATCACCTCACTTGACAGATGAAGGAAATGAGATCCGGAGATGCTGATGGCCAAGGTCAAACAGCTAATGCCCAAAGTAACAGAGCACTGAGCACATAAATGCAATAAATTTAGAGGCCGGAGCCATATCAGGTTCTCGCTGATAGGACTCCAGGATCTGCTGAGTACTGAGCACCATGGCAGGGGCTTGTAGAAAAGAAGCCAAAAGCCAGAAAAGATGCATTCATGGTTCTTGCCTTCAACACACTCTTCAGCCCTTGAGGAGGACAGGTGCATGCAGGGAAGGAAGGAGAGGGTTGGGGAAGCCTTCACAAAGGGCTCTTCAGTAATGTGTCATCTCTGTACACCTATCTCCCAGGAAATTTCAGTGTGCATTCCCCCCCCCACACACACATACACACATACACAGGGACATAGAGACACAAGCAAAACCCAGCGTCCCCTAACCCAGTCAGCCTAATTCCTAAGTCAGCCGAAAAGACAGCCGTTGCCTCCATGCTTTCCAAGGCCATGTACTCCTGCTGCTTCTCAACCCCAGGAAAGAAGAGTGTGGCACTCTTCCCTGACCCAGGAATGTGATAATAAGCTGCTTCAAAGTCATCTTCACTATCTTTGGGCACCCGCCCCCAATCCCAAACTAAATCACATCACCTTGGCAGAAGGAGGCGTGGAAACATAAGATGAAAACAAAACCAACCAAACAAACAAAAAACAGAACTAAGAAGCAATGCTCCAGAACTACAACCTAGGTTCTGTCTGAGTCCAAACTATCTTCCTACATGACCTTGAGCAAGTAGCTTAACCTTGAGTGACTGTTTCCTTCACCCATAAAAAAGGCGTCGGTGAATGTTTGCCTCTACAGTGTAGTTGAGAGGGATGCATAGTTTGATACCTACAGAGTTCTTAAAATAGCTCCTAGCATCTGGCAAGTACTCCACTGCCATGACCCATTGCTGGCCAGTTAAGCATTAAAGAGGACCAGCTAGGACAAAGATGATTGACAGGAAGATGGTCTATATAAAATATGCCAAGGCTTCAGCAGATCAGGGTGAGGCATCCTGGGATCTCTGTCGGGGATGCTTCTAACATAAAGAAGCCAGGACCTTTTCTGTAGGGTTCAGTGATATAAAACCCCAGATCCATGGAATCTGGGATCGAACTCTGCTCCTTCACTGAGCGCTTCAAAACTTGGCCAAATTAGGTATCTCTTTGGAAGCCTCGCTTTCTTAGCCTGTAAAGGGACGAGCAATAATGACAGTTCCTTTCCTGAGCATATTGTAAAAAGATAGTTTTTAAGTATACAGAAGAGGGCTCATAGAAAATGATTAAAAATAAGTCATTAAAGAACAACAGGCAAATATGGAATGCTGAGCAGGAGGAATAGTCTTCCCCAGGGAAGCGTACACCAATTGGTTATCTAATACCAAATGGCCATCCCTGAAAATGCACGATCAAGAGCCGGGCAGTGGTGGTACACACCTGTAATTCCAGCACTCAGGAGGCAGAGGCAAGTGGATCTCTGTGAGTTCAAGGCCAGCCTGGTCTACACAGTGAGGCCAGGACAGTGACAGTCAAAGCTACATGGAGAAACCCTGTCTCAAAACACCAAAAAAAGAAGAAAAGACAGAAAGAAAATATACATTCAAGTAACACTTTACAGACTAAGCAAGCATTCAGATTGATCAAGTTATATTTGTATATTTATGAATATATATAGATAAATGTATACATAAATGTATGCAGCAATATTTAATGAAAGATGCCATGAATTTGGTAAGAAAGCAAGGAGAGGTATATAGGAGGGAACAGGGAAGGGGGAATGATGTAATTTTATTATAACCTCAAAAGATACAAGAAATAAAGTAAGTTACTATTATTATTATTATTATTATTATTATTATTATTATTATTATTATTATTATTATTATACTCTTCATTTAATTTATTGATTTGAGAGGAAAGATCTCATGTAGCCAAGGCCCTCCAACCTTCACTTCCACAGACCTCTGTTGCTATGATTGTTAGGATTATGGTTGGACTTTCTTTCCCAACCTAATATAGTGTGTCTTAAAGACATCTTCTTACATCTTTTTCTGCTACAAGTTCACTCATGAGATTTATCACTAACTTCTTCCAATCATTTATCACGTCTCATTTTTATTTAAAAATGTTTGTGTTCCTGTTTTACCTACCCCACTGAACTATGAGTCTCCTTAGGGCAGGGACCTTATTTGTTATAGAATTCTCTGATTTTGTGTGTTGGTTGCTTTTGAGACAAGATTTTTCTTTTGTAGTCCAGGTTGGCCTTTGTGGTAATTAGAATGAGAATAGTCCCTATAGGCTCATATATTTTAGGAGTGGGTTTCCACTTGGTAGACTATCTGGCAAAGGTTAGGAGGAGATGTGTCAGTGGGGGTGGGCTTTGAGTTTTCAAAAGTCCTTCCCAGTGTAATCTCCCTATCTCTGTCTCTCTGTCTCTGTCTTTGTCTCTGTCTCTATATCTGTCTCTGTCTCTGTCTCTCTTTCTTTCTCTGTGTGTCCGTCTCTCTGTCGCTCTGTCTCTGTCTGTCTCTCTGTCTCTGTCTCTTTCTCTCTGTCTCTCTCTCTCTCACTCTCTCCCTCCCTCCTTCCCTCCCTCCCTCCCTCCTCCCTCTCTCCCTTGTTGTTACCCCCTCCCTCGCTTGTGGTTGTGGATCAAGATATGAGCTCTCAACTTTTCTCTGCCATCATGGACTCTAACCCTCTAAAACTGTAAGCCAAATAAAATGTTTTCTTTTATTAATTGCTTTGGTCATGGTGTTTTATCACAGCAATAGAACAGTAACTATAACAGCTTCCAACTTGAAGTCATCCTGACTCCACCCCACAAGCTCTGGGATTACAGGCCTGTATGCCATTACCCCCATCAGTTTGTTTTGCCTTTGTGAAATATTGTATTCTGGGAAATACTATGAGGGTGTCTCCCTGCTGGGTGATAGCTGTTATTGGCATTCTCGAGAGACTGATAAAGGCAGGTGTGGCCATGAGATGCAGCTTCTGCTACAGGAAAGAGACCACTTTACCCAACCACCAGAGCAGGTGTAGTTCATAACCTGTGGTAGACTGTGCTTCATATGCAGTCCTTCCTCTTGGGCACCCAGACCTTCTCTGTGCCTCCTCTGCCTCCCTGCCAGCCTCAGAGTTCTCATCCCAGGCCTCCCTTCACAGTCTCATCCATACTACTCACAGATCCATTCCCAAAGGATGTCGGCTCCACCATTTAGCACCAGAGTTGGGATGCAGGTTAGGAAATAACATGTTTCAGGTTTCTAGATGAATAGTGACAGCAAGACTACACACCTGCTACGCCTGCCCCGGGAACTTTTCATTTAGACATCTAGCATCCTGGAAATGGCTCATTTCAGCCAGAGAGTGTCTCCTTATTTGATCTCTCTGCTCAGTAAACCCCACCAGAGGCTGGACAGTCACAGAGCCCCTTTTCCTATTGAAGGACTCAAGATGCCTCCTCCATAGCAACCCTGCCCATGTTCTACTCTAGGCATAGATTTCTGGCTTTCCAGTCCCTTCATTTGCCCTGCTGTGTGCCAGGGAAACTCACTTCTCCAAGGTGCTCATTAGAAGCAACCTATTCATTTGGGCTTCATGTTAATTTGTCAGCAAGCATATATTTATGGAAGACTTCCCAAACTAAGGCCCTCTGCTAGGCACTGGGGACAGCCCACCTTCTTGTTTTACAAGCATTAAGCCAATGCCTACAAATAATTAGTTACTAGTGCAACAAGTATGACAAGACCCCAGAAAGAAACAGAATAAAGAGAAATCAGCCTTTGTATATGAATACCCACAGGCACCGCTATGCCCTGGAGCAGGCTCAGGTATCTGTGGACACTATGCCTGTCCCCACACCACTCCTGACATCCTTTGAGCCTCTGTCCTCCATGGCACATCTTTCAATCACGTGGACAAATGACAGCTTGGAGAGGCTACAGGAGTCGGTGCCATTTAGCAAGCAATTCCTCTGAGCTGGTCAGACTGAGAGTACCTAGTGACCAGCACCATGCCCATAGGACTTGTGAGTAAGCAAATGGCTGAGAACAAAATGAAGACAGAAAGACAAATGCAAACCCAGTTTGGTAGGGTAATCATATGACCCAAGCTGCCAGGCAAGCCTCAGTATAAGCCTGGGGTTCTCAAGTAGTTGTGATAGACACCTCATTCACTTTCAGTAGTATGTACACAAAGCCACGTGCTGTCATCTATGCTCATCCTACTAGAAATGTATTTGATTAAGAAACCTACCTGGGAACTCCCTCAACAGAAGAGAATGCTGTGTGCTCCAAGGAGGTCTGCAGCTCATAAGGAGGGTCTGAGACACAAAAGTTCAGGAAAACACAGCATGGTGGAGGGTGATGGAAAACAACTCTCAATATCCAAATCCAACAAGAATGTCTTCTAAACATCAAGTCCTTCAGTGTATTGTAAACAATGGGCATTAGAGAACATAATTTTTTGTTTTATGTCTCTTTCCTGAGCTTTGATTTCATTGACTTAAAGGTCAGTTAGGGCTGCAGGTATAGTCACTTGGTAGAGTTCTTTGCCTGACACACACACAGACCCACCTTCTGGTCCCAACACTGCATAAAACAGACATGGCATTACCTACCTGTGACCTCAGTGTGGAAGAGGTGAAGATAGGATCATCCAAAGTATAGGGTCATCCTTGGCGATATTCAGAGTTCAAGGCCAGTTTGGGATACATGAGACCCTGTCTCAAAACTAAAACCAAACAACAATAACAGAACTGTTGTACTTCCTCTAGAAGCTGCTGTGACATCCCACAAGTTAATGTGTGTGCATTCTAGTCTGTTGGGCATATAGGATCCTAATAGTCATTAGCTGGTAAGGTACCATGATTAAAACTTTTAATTATAATTATTAATGTGTATTAATTATATAAATTATTGGGTTCCACCGTAACACTTCATGTGTGCACATAAGTCTTGACAATTCCATTGTGTTAAGTTCTCAGATCCTCGTATGACCCTCCCCTACTGTGTTCCTGAGAACTGGGTCACACCCACTGTTGTTTCTGATGCCTGTGTCTCCACCATTCCACTGTGAGTTCCTTCAGGGGAGGAAAGTCCCTCCTTGTTATGTCAAGTGTTTGAACATGTCATCCTTAGCTGTGGTGCTATCTTAGAAGATGATGGAGGCTTTGGGGTATATAGCTTGGCTGGCAGGTGTAAGTAACCAGGAGCAAGACCTAAGGGACACACTTGCCTCTGTTCCTGATCTCGTTCTCTGTGTGTTCTCATCCTGGTCATGTGAAGACCTACTGCTACCTGCTTCTAGAAGCCACCATACTTTGCCCTCAATGACGAACTGTCAAGCTCCAAAACTGAGTCAAAATGAACCTTTCTTCAGTCAAGTCACTTCTGTTATGTATTTTAACAGTAACAAAAAAAAGTGGCATGCAGTCATGCATGCTGCTAGTCTTGTGGTGAAGGCTTGGTGATGGACAAAGAAAAGCCTAATTTCTATGCCAGCTTGGAGGCCTTGCTGCAGCAACTCAAGATTGGGTACTCCAAAGTCTCTTGCTTTCTGCAAACTATCCAGTTGTGGGTCTCTATTAATTACAATCAATAATAAATCTAGTCTCATGTTCTTGATCTATTTAG
Source organism: Acomys russatus (assembly GCF_903995435.1). Lineage (NCBI taxonomy): Eukaryota > Metazoa > Chordata > Mammalia > Rodentia > Muridae > Acomys > Acomys russatus. The sequence goes on along the minus strand of NC_067153.1, from coordinate 21,965,367 downwards.
CAGTGTCAGGTAAAGGTTACACCTCATAGAGTGGGCCTTAAATCCAACCCCAAAGTGGTGGTTACTTCAATAATATTTGTCACTGCTGTGACAGTTTATCCTACAGGCAAGTAACTGTAGTAGATCACAGCTTGTAACTGTGAAATATTTATGGTTATTTTAGGGGTAGCATGTAAAGTACCGTTTAGGATCATGAATGCTGGTCAGTAAAGGTGAAGCTTCTAGTAGGACATCAGCTTGATTTCTCTGTGTTTAATACCATGAGTAAATGCTGTATTCTGTGATACCACCTTGCCACCTGGCTGTGGAAGGTAAGCAATAGGCTTGGCAATAACCTATGATGTTTTCAGGGATCTGTGGGAACCCTTTGTCTGATAATGCAACACGCTGTATCCCATTCCTGGCACTGGAGGTCTTACTTGGCAGCGTAAGATATCTAGTTAGAACATTGACTCCAGTGACTTCATTTAAATTCCTTTTATATGTGTATATATTTTAAGAAGCTTCTACAGTAGTAGGTTGCTATATGGCTTTTCAAATGGCCTTTAGTATTTGCTGTTCTTCCTTATGTTGTGTAAGTCTGTGTCACCTTAAACACACTGAATCTCGGAAGCTAAGCAAGGTTAGGCTTAAATGGGAGACGGTTAGCACTTAGATGGGAGATCAGCATCCTTTCTAAACAAGGGCTTTGGAGATGATTGCTAAATGAATCTTCATGTGTGTGTGTGTGTGTGTATGTACGCGTGAGCGCGTGTGTATGCGTGTGTGGTTTTTCCACAAAGAGTTTCTCTGTGTAGCCTTGTCTGTCCTGTACTCACTTTGTACACCAGGCTGGCCTCCAACTCACAGCAATCCGCCTGTCTTTGCCCTCCCTGAGTACTGGGATCAAAGGCGTGCACCACCACACTTCGCTTATTTTTAGAATTTCTTCTCTGAGAATTTCAAACATGTGTGTAATGCCTTTTGGCCATATCCCCCTGTCACACTCTGCCTCCTCTCTCTCGGGCCTCCACAACAGCATTTTCTCTCAACTCTAGTCCTCTTGTTTTTGTTTTGTTTCTTATCAAAATCTCCTGGGCCTAATTCATGTAGCCCACCTGCACAAGGGTGCAGGAGTTTTTAGTGAAACATGAGCCATCCACTGATGATCACACTCCTTATGAAAATTTATTCTTCCTCCCCAGAACCCCATAGTTCCTTAGCTAGTAGGGAGCCCGTGTGGCGAGTCTCTCCCTGATCTGTGCTGGAATATCTCTGGGCTTGATATTCCTTTGGTCTTGCACAGGTAACCCCATCTGCTGTGAGTCCAGGAGTTGTACACTGGCCTTGTCATGACCGAAAGACAACATTACACAGCAGGACTCCCCATTCGCTGAATCTTACATTCTTTCTGTCCCTCTTCTGGAATATTCTCTGGGCCTTAAGGGTAAAGACTTGAGGGAGATGTTCCACTTAGGTCTGAGCTCTCAGCTCCTGGGCCAGTTCTGAATCCTACATTCACTGCTTACCACTGCTAAAAGAAGCTCCTTTGACCAAACCCACACAGCACAAATCTGCACATATAAGCATAAATATTTAGAAGGCAACTTGACAACAAGACCATCGAACAAAACATAATAGTAGCTTCTCCCCTAGGGTTTATATCGTCTACAGCCATGGTCTTCTGACCAGACTTGTAGTAGTAAGCATGAATTCCCTCCTTTGGAGCAGGCCTCAAGTTAGTAAACACAGAAGATACTTAAAGTGTGGCCTGGGGAGATTGCTTAATTTCTAAAGTGTTTGCCATGCAAGGAGAAGGACCTGAGTTTGATCCTCAGTACTTGTGGCATTGGCATCCATGACTGATGATCTGAGTTGGATCCCCAGGATCCACATGGTAGAAGGAGAGAGACGGCTGCCCAACATTATCCTTTGCCTCCACATATGCCATATATTATGTGCCAATACACACAAAAGAAAGAAGGGAGGAGAGAGAGAGAGAGAGAGAGAGAGAGAGAGAGAGAGAGAGAGAGAAAAGGAGAGGAGAAAGGGATGGAGAAAGGAAAAGAAGGAAGAAAGAAATTGACTACCTCCACAATAGTCATGCAATTATTGTACAAGTGGACAAATCCTGCCTGGCAGGTAGTATTGTAGCATGCAAGGTCCAGTGCTGGACAAAATCATTGATGAATGTTCTCTCTCCCCCAGCTGCTTGTATAACATATCCTAGCACCATGAAAACTACCTGACAGGGAGGATGTTTCCCACCCCATCAAGACCTCTTCCCTTCTCCATTGGAACGAACCTTCCTACTTCTCTATACTTTGGGCTATTCCTGCCCTGATGCCCCATCTGTTACCCATCTTGCCTTCTTCTCTGACTTTCTCTCTCCCTCCCAATCCTGGCTAGAGTATCAGCTCTGGGATTCCTTACAGACTTGAAGATATCCCTTCCTTGATGGATCTCAGAGGATCACAGACAGACCTGTCAGTAGGAACATTATATTAAGTCATTTTGTTTTTACTGTATGGTTCTTTGCCTGGGTTGCAGGGGGAGGAAGCAGAATTGGAGTCCTAAGCCATACCTACTTTGTGCATTGCCAATTTTCCCAAACCTAACATGAAAGAAAATAAATATCCATCCAATGGAAAAAAAAAAAAAACAAAAGCATGGGAAGACAATGAATAGAAAATGTCTGAGTCACCTAGAAGATCTCAGATGGTTTGCTTCATACCCTATCCAAATCATCACCTGATTTCTCATGCATAGCCCTTTGATAAAAACACTGGAATAGATTCACTCGCTAAATCTTCAGTACACCATCAAGAGCAGGCAAGGGGTGAACATACAAATAACTCGGAGAAATATCTACAGTGACTTCCAATACCATACCAATTTTGATTTCTTGTATAGAAGAGGTTTTCAGGGAGGTGAAAGCAAAGAATCTCTCTTTCTGCTTCCTCCTAGGACTATTGTTTCTGAGCTAGGGTGGAATTGGCAGCCACCTGGGCACTACCCTAGAGAGTCACCTGATGTGTCTAGACTTCCTCACCTGGGAAAGGCAGATAGATGGTAGACTCACGAGGAGTGAAGAGGGTTAATTGACAGTTGCAGTGTTTTGAGATGTGAGATTAAAGGACCTGATAAAATAGTGTCAGCACCCTTTATGAGAAATGTAATCAGGATGAGGAAGTCACTGTGGCCCCCTTGACCCTCTTCTTGTCTTCTCTTTTGGTCTTGCCTTGTTCCCTAAGCCTGGAATCCTTGTCACCATGCCGCTGTCAGTTGCCTCAGGAATTCCTTCCTCCTTTAAACATATTAAATCCCACAGAGATACTTGAGGACCTATCCATACTGCAAAATCATTCTCCAATCATTCACTCATTCATTTATGAACACAGCAAGGCTTTATTGACCATCTTCCATGTCCCAGACTCTGCCCGGAGCACTAGCGGCACTAAGTTTATTGCTTCTGATCTCTTCCTGCAACCAAAATGAATACCCAGACAGACTTCACAAGGCATCCAGGGATTTTTCAGTGACTAGATCAGAATTGAAAGCCACATTTCCCAGGCTCTAACATGCATTATTTCTTCTCTACTTTATGCTACGTCCCATCACACATCAAGGCACATGGTCTGATGGAAATGATTGTTGGAGGCAACATCACAGGAGGAGAACTCAGCCCATTTGATGGATACATGGGCGTCTGTGAAATTCAGTTCAAATCTGTCTCCCTCAATAGTGTCAGAGGGACCTTTTCTGAAAGCAAGAAGAAAACATTTTGTTCTAAGTAGGGGTGGGGGAAGGCACCCAAAACCGTGCTTGCTCTCTAAGTATTTCTTCCTAAATACGTGTCACCTGCCCACATGCCTTGATTACCACCACTGGGTTCTTCCCTAATAGAGAATTTAGAGATCCCATTGCTTCCCCTCATTGGCTTCCAGGGGGAAACCACAAGGAACAGGGGGAAATGTATGTTCTTACCCAACCTGGGAAAGGTCCCTGCTCTTCCCCTTCCTGGCTGCAAGGCACTGGGCAAGGCAGGAAACGTCCCAAGGACTCAGAACCACAGCAATCCCAATCTCTTGGAGCTGCACCCTCTGCCTGCGCCTTCCAGGCCTGATAGATAGAAATGGTCTCTGTGAACTTAGTGGCATCTCTCTCCAAGACGTGATCCCTTCCACAGATACCAGGTTCTTAAAACTGATCAAATAAGCTGAAGCACTATGACTTTGTGACTTCAGAAGGACATGTGGGACTCGCTGTTGACATTGTCAGGTGTCTTACCTTCTGCAGCTCTGCACTGACACCTTTTATGTGACAACCTTGAGCTGCAGGTGGCTTGGCTGAGTTCCTGTGGCATTCCCCATATGTCCTCAAATTGGCTTTCTCCTCTCAGTGTGCCTGCATGGGTGTGCACCCCCATTTAGAAAGCCATCGGGTTAGTTAATCATTGCACCAATCCTACGGCATTCGGGCTAACTAGATAGCAGGGGACAAAGGTCTGTGGTTGGCACAAATAGGATGAGATGGGGGTCAAAGCCTCTACCAGCTGACTCCTGGGGGGCTTCAGAAGAGGTTGAAGAACAGGTAATATTCCCCACTACGCAGTTTGGATTAGCTGCCTTTTCAACACAATTTCTGCATGAATTCTCTTGACAAATCAAAAGGTTCAGCAAACTGAGGTTTATCAAGCCAGAGCAAAACAGTCAGAACTGAGGGTTGGCAGCCCACTTCTCAGGGACCTTTGTCTGCACTTCTCACTGGCTGCACTGTCACCGTCATCCTGTGCCAAGGTTCTAGTGGGAGAAAAGACATTGTATGCTGAGACTCACAGCCAAACTTAGGGCAAAGCACAGGGACTCTTATGAAAGAGTGGGGGCATAGAAGGACCGGGAGGGGACAGCAGCTCCACAAGGAGACCAACAGAGCCAACAAATCTGGGTCCATGGGGGAGCTGGTGGAGACTGATGCACCAACCAAGGACCATGCATGGAGAGGACCTAGGCCCCTGCTCAGATGTAGTGATGGGCAACTTAGTCTCCACGTGGGTCCCCTAGTAAGGGGAACAGGGGCTGTCTCTGATATGGACTCTGTTGCCTACTCATTGAACACTTCTCCCTGGTGGGGCAGCCTTGCCAGGCCACAGAAGAAGAGGATGCAGACAGTCTTGATGATACTTGATAGGCTAGGGTCAGTTAGTAGGGGAAGAGAGCTTCCCTTTTGAGAAGGCTAGGGGAGGGGGAGGGGGAAAGAGGGATGAAGGGTGGGGCCCAGAAGATATAAGAGGAGGAGGTATGATAGGTATGTAAGTAGTAATAAAAGAATAAAAAAATAAAATAAAAATACACTCTTCACCTGCTGTGTGATCACCTTTTTTCACTTGAAGAGTTCATGTGTAACAGATGTGTAGGAGCCGAAGCAGAAGCTGCCCTCCAAAGGAAGGGTCTCTTATGCTTCTACCTTGTACCTATCAAAAGATAGGGAACTTAGAACCACAAAAAGTTCAAGTCTCCACAGCCAAACATTGGATGATGTGTGGGGAGCCTTGCAGAAAAGTGGGGGAGAAGGAGAAAAGGACCTGGCAGTGACAGGAGCTTCATAAGAAGCCCAACAGAGCCAAATAACCCCAGAGGGGCTTGCTGAGACTGAAGCCCCAACCAAGGACCTTGCATGGACGGGACCTAGGCCCCCTACACAGATGCAGCTGATGGCCAGCTCAGGCTTCATGTGGGTGCCCTAGTAAGGGGAGTGGGGGCTCTCTCTGACACAGACTTTCTTGCCAGCTATTCAATCACGTCCCCCTTGCAGAACTACCTTCCTAGACCACAGGAGAAGAGGACGCACTCAGTCCTGATAAGACTTGATGAGCTGGGGTGGATGGGAAGGGGGCTCCCCTCTTCTGAGGAATAGGGGAAGAGGATGTGGGAGAGAAAAGGAGCTTGGACTGGGAGGTGAGGAGGTATGGGGGGCTATGACCAGGATATAAAGTGAATAAGTAAATAAAATATTTTTTAAAATCAAAAATAAAATATGCTTAATGAAAATTTTTAATTTAGAATCTTTTCTCATTGCGAAATAGGGGGTGTTGCACTTAGGGCTGAAAAAAAAGCTCGGTGGTTAAGAATGCTTCATACTCATTCAGAGGATAAGAGTTCAGTTTTCAGCACCTCCAGAGCATGTGATACCCTCTTTTGGCCTCAAGGGGTACTCCCATGCACGTGCACGTGCGCACTCACACACACACACACAAATAAAAAACAAAATAAATCATCTAGAATATCTTTTTGTTTCATTTTTTATATTTTTTATTTAAGTAATTCAGATTACACCTCAGTTATTATTCCTCTCATTTGAATCTTCCCCTTCTCCATCTCCACCACCAGAGTTCATGTCCAAGTCAGTCCCTGCTCTCCACACAATTGTGGAGAATGTGCTGTCCATTGGCTAGATCTGGATAGGGGTTCTATGCTTACTGCATGCATTGTTCTTGCTTAGTACAGTAGTTTGAGCAGACCTACCTTGGTCCAGATCCACCAGCCTTGACTGTCTTCTTGTAGGTTTCTAGGATTCTCTGGATCCCCATTCTCCCTTACCTTTCTCACCTGGAGTCCCAGTAGGAAGTCTCAGTATCTATCCCAATCTCCAGCTAAGTGAAGACTTACAGGGGACATCTCTGTTGGGCCAGTGTCCAATTATAAGTGAGTATATACCTGGGTCTGGGTTAACTCACTCGGGATAATCATTTCTAATTCCATCCATTTGCCCGCAAATTTCAGGATTTCCTTGTTTTTAATAGTTGAGTAGTATTCTATAGTGTAAATGTACCGCAGTTTCTTTATCCATTCCTCGACTGAGGGACATCTAGGTTGTTTCCAGGTTCTGGCTATTACAAATAAGGCTGCTATTAACATGGTTGAGCATATGTCCTTGTTGTGTGGTGAAACATCTTTTGGGTATATTCCAAGGAATAGAATAGCTTGGTCTTGAGGTAGCCCTATTCTCAGTTTTCTGAGAAAGGGCCAAATTGATTTCCAAAGTGGTTGTAGAAGTTTGCACTCCCACCAGCAATGAAGGAATGTTTCCCTTTCTCCACATCCTTGACAGTATGTGCTGTCACGTGGGTTTTTGATCTTAGCCATTCTAATGGGTGTAAGATGGAATCTCAGAGTCATTTTAATTTGCATTTCTCTGATGAGTAAGGATGTTGAGCATTTCCTTAAGTCTTTCTCAGCCATTTGATATTCCTCTGTTGGGAATTCTCTATTTAGTTCTGAGGCCCATTTCTTAATTGGGTTATTTGGTTTGGTTGTGTTTAATATCTTGAGCTCCTTATATATTTTGGATATTAGTCCTTTGTCAGATGTAGGGTTGGTAAAGACCTTTTCCCAGCCTGTGGGATGTTGCTTTGTTCTGTTGACAGTGTCTTCTGTCTTATAGATGCTTCTCAGCCTCATGAGGTCCCATTTATTAATTGTTGACCTTAGAGCCTGGGCTGTTGGAGTTCTATTCAGGAAGTTGCCTCCTGTGCCAATGAATTCCAGCCTCTTCCCCACTTTTTCTTCTAACCAATTTAGTGTCTCTGGTTTTGTGTTGAGGTCTTTAATCCACTTAGACTTGAGTTTTTTACATGGTGAAAAATATGGATCTACTTGCATCTGTCTACATGTAGACATCCAGTTAGACGAGCACCATTTGTTGAAGACGGTATCACTTTTCCATGGACTAGATTTGGCTTCTTTGTCAAAAGTCAAGTGTTCATATGTGTGTGGATTTATTTCTGGGTCTTTGATTCGATTCCATTGGTCAAGCAGCCTATTACTATGCCAGTACCATGCTGTTTTAATTACTGTTGCTCTATAGTACATCTTGAGATCAGGTATGGAGATTCCTCCAGAGGATCTTTTATTGTAAAGGATTGCTTTAACTATTCTGGTTTTTTTGTAAAGAATCTGAAAGAAAAAATCCTTAGGTGCCAAAAAGCATTTGACAAAATCCAAAACCCATTCATGTTTAAAGTTTTGGAGAGATCAAGGATACAAGGCACATACCTAAAATAATAAAAGCTATATACAGCAAGCCAATAGCCAACATCAAATTAAATGGAAAAAAACTCAAGGAAATTCTTCTAAAATCAGGGACAGACAAGGCTGCCCACTTTCTCCATATCTCTTCAATATAATTCTTGAAGTTCTATCCAGAGCAATAAGACAACAAAAGGAGATCAAGGGGATCCAAATGGGAAAGGAAGAAGTCAAATTATCCCTATTCACAGATGATATGATAGTGTACATAAATGACCCTCAAAATTCCACCAGAGAACTCATAATCTGATAAACACCTTCAGCAAAGTGGCTGGATACAAAATTAAGTCAAAAACATCAGTAGCCTTCCTGTATACAAATAAAAATCGTGCTGAGAAAGAATTTAGGGGAACTACACCCTTCATGATAGCCATAAGCAATATAAAGTATCTAGGAGTAACTCTAACCAAGCAAGTGAAAGACTTGTTTGGAAAAATTTCAAATCTCTGAAGTAGGAGATTGAAGATGACATCAGAAGTTGGAAAGATTGACCTTGTTCATAGATCAGGAGAATTAACATAGTAAAAATGGACATCTTACCAAAAGCAATTTACAGATTCAATACAATCCCTACCAAAATACCTGCACAATATTTTAAAGATATTGACAGATCAATTCTCAATTTCCTATAAGAAATATCTTTAATACTTCATTTCCTTCCTCTTGTCTTGAACCAAAAACACCCAAAACAAAACAAAACAAAATGAAAAACTGTGTTTGTCACAGAGAACAGGAGTTCATCTTGGCCTGGTTTTGCTTCACCCACAGGAAAGGGCCTATGGAGGAGTTAACTATTTCCACAGTTCAATCTGCATATGGCCAAGCTTTTGTCAGATGGCCACAGACATAGTAGGAAACCAATTAAATTCCTGTCCCTACTTTTCTTTGACCAAACTATAAATCAAATCACTTCCCTTCTCTGATTTCTGTTTTCTCGTTTCCACAGTGAGTTTTCTTCTGCACCTAAGTGTGTCATAGCAGCGCTGACTTCCCACAGCCCAATTGCAATCCATCTGCTCTGACAATTTTCTTTTTACCTGGCCTGGTAGGCATTTTCACTGTCCAACTGAGCAGTCTCCAAACCTTTGTACATGTTATTCCTCTGGCCTAGAATCAATCTCTCTCTCTCTCTCTCTCTCTCTCTCTCTCTCTCTCTCTCTCTCTCTCTCTCTCTCTCTCTCCCTAGTCTGACCCATTTAGTCCTATTCTTACCCAAGTAAGAATAGGCACACACCTTTAATCCCAGCACTCTGTGGGGAGAAGCAGGTGGATCTCTAAGTTCGAGGCCAGCCTGATCTAGACAGTGAGTTCCAGAACAGACAAGGCTACACAGAGAACTGCCCTCCCCATGCCAAAAAAGACACAGCTCAGTCAACACCACCTCCATGAAGCAATTCTTGATTGTTGTTTCCATCATTCCCCACCCAGTGGCTCAGCCTAGAGTCTCGGTTATATTTATTGCTGCTTAAAAGATTACGCCAAAAGTAACCAAAAGCACCAATGAGCACAAATTAGTTCAGTAACATAGGATCAGGAACTTGAGTGAAGCCTTTGTGGATAACTGTGGCTTGGGCAGTCCCAGGAAGTAGAACCCTAGTATGACAGACTTGGCCAAGGCAGTAGGATTCAGTTCAGCATGTCACTGCACTCTTCTCTTCCTCGACTCTCTTCTTTGTAAAATGGGAGTGCTGCAGATACATCTGTCCATCCTCCTACAGTAAACACTGAATGAGACAAGGGTATACTTTAGGACAGTGTGCGTCCTCATCACAGTCAGTATTTGACACATGCCAAATAATATTGTTGTCCCTCGTGTACAATGCCAGGCTGCAGTGAGATATATTAGAAACATTAAAAAGGTGAATTTGCCAGGTATGGTGGTACATGCCTTTCATCCCAGCACTTGAGAGGCAGAGGCAGGTATATCACTGTGAGTTTGAAGCCAGCCTGGTCTACAAAGCTACTCCAGTACAGCCAAGGCTAACACAGAGAGGCCCTGTCTTGAAAAACCACCACCAAAAACGTAAAGGTGAATTTTTAAAAACCGTGCTTTTAAGATTAGAGGATTAAATTCATTCTAACTACTGCTAATGTCTGAGCAACAACCAGCCAAGAATCCATAAACATAAAAATGCTCCATCCACCTTTCATTTGAGGAGGGAAAAAAAAATCAATGCGGTTTTGTTCTCCCCTCTTAGCCTTTGCTTATTCTGATGCCCAAATACGGTTACTGTACAAAACACAACTGTGCGGTCTATAAATAATGAACAGCCTTTACACACAATCAGAATCTACACAGGCAAGTTCTAAATGGATTCCTTTTGCCTGAGTCTTATTCTGTCCCAGATCTGACCCTAGACATAAGTACAGGCAGCCTGGTTGGCATATAAAAGGCCCAATTGACCTGCTGACCCAGTTTGCAGAGACGGCTGCATGCAGAACCATTTTAAAAGCCGCCTTAGTAAAAACCTTTCAGCCACAGGAGGCAGAAGCTGCTCACTCGTTCGCCGTGATCAGTACTGGAGCCTTACCGCATGTCGGGTGCTAGATCCAGAGGCCACGGAGGTCTCTTCCTGGAATCCATGCTGGGCTGACACTCAGCTCTGTCTGGTGCTGAGTTTGTTCTTGTGTCTGTTCTGATAAAAACAACAACAACAACAAAAATAGGCTTCTCTGTCATTCCTGACAGCGAGACAAGATTTAGAGAGGAAATCCATCGTTCTCTCATCCAAGACCCAGCTCTTTCTAATTATACAGAATGTGTTCTCTGCCATAGCAAGCATCCTTCTCTTTTTCTTTCTTCCCGTTGCTCTCAGTGGCCACATTGTTCTTGATCGGTGATACAGCACAGAATGCCAAAGTGGTCTCGCCAGGCATTGCGTGACTCATGGTTCATGGTGAGCTGAGTCCTGATCACTACCCTCCTCCAACATATCTCACCCCGGCAGGAGCTTCCCCATCCCACAGTGACAGGAAGAAATCCAAGCCGCCGATATTTCCCATAGGTTCCCATTGACAAAGAGGTGTCTGACGCTGGGCAGGGATGGAAGGCCACAGAAAGCCTCTGTTCAGAAAGCCTCGCCAGCCTGGCCCCAGCTGAGCAGCTGAGTCTCCTTAAGCAGAGGTCCTTAAATCTTTCTGGCCTTCAGCTTCCTAGCTTGGAAATAAGGAGTGACACCTCACAAGGTTGAAGAAGAATCAGACAAGGGAGCACACACAGAGCCCTCGATACCGCGTGTTGACTCTAACAGCGCTGAAGCTCTCCAGCCCTGTCTTAAGCCTAACACCCAAACAAGCAGAGCACAAGGTGAGGTACTCATGGAAGAGAGTTGCCAGGTCTCTGCTCTGGAAGGAAATAGGAAGAAAAAGAATGGATAGGAACTAAGCCCAGTCCAGCCACTGTCTCAGCTCATTGCCTGACCTATCCCAGGAGTAGGCCTACTCAGAAAAAGCACTAAGGAGCAGAGCAGAAGCATGGAACCCTGGGAATTAGCTGCCCACCAAGGAGAACAAGGACAATTCTTATTGTGCAGCTATTCCCCCTGGGTTGAAATGTGGAGGCTTGAAGAGTGGGGCCACCTATCAAGCTCACAAGGAACTAATAAGATTCAGGAGGTCTCTCTGCAAGATGATTAAAGCAGCAGACAGCTTCTGGGGAAGATGAGCTTCCTCCAAGGTGTGCGTGGAGATTCAGCAGTGCAGCTTCCAAGAGCCATCACCCTTGCTGGGATGGGCTTTTCATCAGGCATTAACTTCAGCTGTACAAGTCATCCAGGCTCCTGTCCGGGACCGCAGTCAACTCAATGCTTCACTGAGATAGACTTGAACAGAATTTGTTTTGAGGTCTGTTGTTGGTGTCCTGTCTGAGGTGAATAAGCATTTGTTCACAGCCCCTCAGGAAAAGAAAAAAAAGTCATGCAATAGATATAATCTCTGGGCATCTCTAGGAGAGGAGCTTACACTGATACAGGCTATAGCGCTCTCTCAGACAACAACAACAACAAAAGTACCTGTTGGTGTATGAACCCAACCAGCTGGGCTAAATGGCAAGCCATCAAAAGCAGAGCTACATAGCTTCTGTCCCAGTTGTCCACTGTCCCAGCTACAGCCCATCTCCAAATTGCTACAAGTATTTGATCTCTCTTCTCCTCACAGAACATAATTTGTCTAAATTCCTTAGACTTATAGCCATTGATATACAGGTCTTAGTGGCCCTCCAGCCCCCAGAGTAACCTTTTAAGACTTCTAGGAAAGCCAAGATGTGGCTGAGATGAATTTGTCCACAGTATCTGTCTGTGTGTCTCCAGCAGCTAGCTCAGAGCTTGGCAGGTGACAGACAGAGACACGGCACACCTGGAGTGATGAATGAACAACACTGTGACCTTGGGGCGTCAAAGCTCCTCCGGGTAATGCAGTGACTTCCTGGAAATAATTACTATTAAAATGTTAACGCCTAGCTGCCAATAAAAACCATCTTAGGCAACGTATGGAGATGGAGTGCCTGATGTTTTCAGTAGCTCCATGCCTAACAAGGCTGTCAGTGACTGTATCGTCAGATTCCGGGCTCTAAACACAGCACCCAATTCACCCTTGTCTTCACATTGTTTGTTCCAGAGACCTTAAAATTGGCAGCCAGTTATGTTTATCACAGGCAGTGTGAATGCATTAAGCTACTGACTACTTACCCTTGGCACAGGATGCCAGTCATGAACATGAAGGCCCCAGACGTTTCCTCAAGTAGTGCCTAGAATTTAGAGACCACACATATGTACACGACTTCAGACAAAGTGTCAATACTGAAGAGGATGTAAAGAACCATCCTAAATTCTGCTGAAGGTGACCAAGATCATGCAGGCTTCTTGGAGAGGGTGAAAGTTCAGCTTCATCTCAAAGACTGGGGAGGGATGTTGCATGAAAGGACAAGAAAGGAAAGATACCCACTGTGAACGGAGGAAGGAGGGGCTTGGTACCTGCTGGGGGAGAGGGTAGTGATGGAGACCCAGAGATGGAACATCTTACATTTCATTTGTGGAGAATTGAGACAGGGTCTCATGTAACCTAGAACTTTCTGTGTAGTTGAGGACAACCTTGAACTCCTGATCCTCCTGTCTCTACCTCCCAAGTAGTAAGATTACAGGTGTTGACCATTACTCTAAACTTAATCAGCTTGGTTCCTGAAGATAAAGTTCTTTGAGGATCTCCAAGGTGGACGTACCAGAGAGATGGCATGCCTGGAGAATGCACAGAAGTTCTATACATCTCCCATACATGCCCACTGCATCTTTTCCACCTTGCTGTCCTGAATGTGTATCCTTTATAATAAACAGAAAAAGGAATTCTGAAGGGAAAGAAGAGCAGGAGGAGAGCAAGAAAAAGGGGGCTTGTTGCTATGGTGAATTGTAGCATTATAATATCACCTCAATCATAAGAAGTCATTGAGAACCAAGCATATTTTAGAATCCGTATATGCAGTGATTACCTCACTTAATCTTTGCCTCTGTCATACAGGTTCATACGGGAGCCCCACCACCACCACCAATACCCTAGTTCACATGTGAACACGGCATAGACTCAGAAACAACGCAGCAGAAGGTCTACACTGGCAGGGGGTAAGTTCATACTTGGCTTTTTGTGGCTCTGGTTAAAAAGTCACAGCCTGATTATCTACTTGTTCTGCATATCAGCCAGGTGTTATGGCTCACACCTTTAATCCCAGCACTGAAGGAGGCAGAGGCAAGCCAATCGCTGTGAGCTCAGCTTCATCTCAAAGACTGGGGAGGGATGGTGTGTGAAAGAACATGAATGGAAAGATATCCACTGTGCACAGAGAAAGGTGGGGCTAGGTACCTGCTGGGAAAGAGCTTAGTGATGGAGAGCCAGAGTTGGAACATCTTACATTCCATTTGTGGAGAACTGAGACAGGGTCTCGTGTAGCCTAGAACTTGTAGACAAGGCCAGCCTGGTCTACAAAAAGAGTCCAGGACAGCCAAGCTATACAAAGAAACCATGTCAAAAAAAAGGGGAGGGGGGGGGCTGGAAAGAGATGGCTCAGTGGTTAAGAGCACTGTCTGCTCTTGCAGAGGTCCTGAGTTCAATTCCCAGCAACCACATGGTGGTTCACAACCATCTATAATGTGATCTGATGCCCTCTTCTGACCTGCAGGGGTACAAGCAGGCAGAGCACTGTGTACATAATAAATAAATAAATAAATAAATAAATAAATAAATAAATAAATAAATCTTTAAAGAGAAAGAAAGAAAGAAAGAAAGAAAGAAAGAAAGAAAGAAAGAAAGAAGAATTCTGCCTCTCTGAACCTTAGAGGACACAAAAAGGCTGACTGAGCCCATGAATGGATAAGAGGACTTCTTCCTGGTTGCTTGTTAATTCCCTTATATGTTTTCCCCACCCATTAAAAGGATGGAGGGTGTCTGAAGTGATGAGACAGTATCTCAGTAATGTGTTCTCAGTTGCCATGCAATTTCTATAGAATTAAATTACACACTCAATGAATAAGCAAATAATTCATCAAGACTAATGTTACTTCTGTGAATGCCAAGGTAAGTTATGGGCTATTTACTTATCAAATGTTGATTTCCCTTTTTCAAGAAATTCACAATGAAATAACAAATAAATAAATCATCAACTCAAAAAATTAAGCTCAACCAGGAAAACCATGCACAGTCTTAATACTTTCCTTTTAGCTTTTTCCATATAAGACACTACTCAGAAAAATGAGCCCGTGCATACTGAAATACATGCATATACATCACACAGAACGTCTCTTTCTCGTACAGGAAGAGAGGAGGAAGTGGAGGAGGCGGAGGAAGAAGAGGAGGAGGAGGAGAAGAACACAGGAGAGGCCAGGACAGGAGAGGAGAGGGAGGGAGCAGGAGAGAGAGGAAGGAAGGAAAAATAACAAATGTAACATCTGTACTATTCTATGCTAAGCATCTTCAAGAGCAGGAAAAACATTGCAAGTTGTAGAGACCCTGCCTGGTTTCATGCCGGGAGCTGTGGTTAAGGGCTGCCCCACTGTTCTAGGGCCTTACAGCCTCAGCGTCACCAGGGAATCTGCTGAAAAATAGCATCTCAGCCCTCACCCCCTGCCAAGAGCTGCTGACTTAGAAACTCTGTGGCCAAGGTGGATTTTTCCTGGGTGATTCTGACACTGCTAGTGTTTGAATCATTGTCTTGGATGTGTGAGATGCTGCAAGGGATGAGTTCTTCCCTTATGCAGACCCAAGTTTGGATCTGAATGGATAAACCTGGGAAACATGACCCTGAGCCACTCATTTAACTTCTCTGAGCCTAAATGTTATCATCCTCTTTTGAAAGATGTGTAGTATTTCTTTTAAAAAAAAAAAAAAACAAAAACTAGGCATTTCCTGAGATTAACCAGGTATGCCACCACAGGAGGGGCACACACAGAGCTGGCTGGTCTGTTGGTAGTCTACCCAACATCTCTCCACTCTCTGCTCTTGCTTCAGAAAGCTCATTCTCCTGTAACACTCATCTGTGAGTAATTCCTCATCAGAATCTGGCACATAGTAGGCGCAGTGTTCTGGGCTTCCAGGTGGGTGCCAGTTAGCCTATGAGACACAGCCTTTCTGGGGAGGGCTCTTAAGACAGTCTGAGATGCCCTCTGAGAGAGGGAGCTGGGAGACCCAGGCACAGGGTGAAAGAGAGTACAATAACCGCTGTGCCTGCCTTCAGGCTAGATCACCAGGCTGCTGCCCCGACCTTCTTTGGCTCTCCCCAAAAGCCCTACTAGCCCTAATGTTTCTGGATACACCTGTTGTTCTTTGTTTCTCAGGGTACCACATGCCTACAGCCTTGGTGCTTCGAAGGCTGAAGTAGGAGGACCAAAGGTTCAAAGACAGCATGGATGTGAAAGGAAGTTCAAGGCCAGCCTAGGCTATGGCAAGAGCCTATGTTACAAATAAGTAATGATAAATATATAAGCAGACCATGCCTTAATCTTTAGACTCCTTGCAGGATCTTTCAGTCTCCAAGCAGATCCTGACTTTGCACGTCTACTCACCTCCTCTATTCAGAGAATCTGATCCACAGCAAATAGAAAGATTCCAACTCCTCCACATTTAGATGAAGACCCTGGTGCCCAAGCCTCCCCCCCTTCCACCAAAGCACCAGTGTATTCACTGTCAGATTTCACGCTCACCCATGACCCACTTTGGGGTTCTAAGTGACTGCTCGAAGACATTCTGCACTTCTTAGTGTAATTTTTGCTTCCTTGCCAGCCACCTGCCCCCATGGAAACCAATCGTCATTTTTTATGCAAATCAATGGGGAAAAATATGATTCAATTAACAGAAAATTACTTAACAGTCATCATGCACTGGCTTGTTTTTTATTTGAATTTTAATGTTTCTATAATGTCATATAAGCCATTTTTTTTTCTCTTCTCTTCTAGAAAATGACTAAATATAAAAGAGAAAATAATAATGAAACCTCAAACAGGTAAGGCAGTTACTGTGCTTCAAAGTCCTCTGATATTTTAATCTCAGGTCAACACATATTCTCAGACTCATTCGGAGGAGGAGAGCAAGGCAGAGTGAGTTTGCACATGTTGTACAGGGTCACACAGTCTATTAGAGGAAAGCAGTAACTGGCACCAGATCCCTCCAAATGCACCCACCACGAAATCTTTTCTTTGTTGGACAGAAGTCTGTGATTAAATATTTAATAAATTATCTAATACTCACAAGTCAATTCCTTATTAGCAGAATTAGGTCACTGCTACAAAAGTGGTTCTCCCCTCCCCTTCCTGTTTCCCTGCCTTTCTCTCCTCACCCTCTCTCTTTCCTACTGAAACAGAAAGACTGTTTTTGGAATTTTACCCACTCAAATCTGAACAGGGATTTGAATCATTTGGTGAGAAGGTTTTCTTAGAGCATGGGCAGCTTTCCAGACTTCTGCTTTATAATGAATATTCCTACTATTTTTTATTCCTCTTTTTTTTTTTTTTTTTTCCCAAGGCCATGACTACCCAACCTGGCTGGGATATCATTTCACTAAATCAATGGAGCTTTGCAATGCAGCTTTCTCGGATGCAATTCACAGAGCTGGTATCACCAGGCTGTAGAGGAAGGATGTGTCCTAGCCCAAGACACTGGTCCCATTGACTTCCAGATTGGGTAAAGTAAATACATAATGAGTGATGGCAATAGAAGCCAGAGCTCATTCTAATGAGGTCTTAGAACAGGCACAAAAATTAAAGATTAAAAAAAGGCAGCAAAGATCTGTATTGCCTTTTAGAATCTTTCATGCCAACTTTTGTTGTTTTCTTTTCTTTTCTTTTCTTTTTTCATTTTTGAGAAAAGGTCTCAAAGAGCCCAGCGTGGCCTCAAACTTGCTATGTAGCTGATGATGCGCTGGAACTCTTCTCCTCCCAAATTCCTCCATGACTACCTCATGCTGCATGCAAGTGTGTGCGTGTGTGCATGTACATGTGCGAGCGCGCCTGGGTCTGTGTGACTCTGGTGTGCATAAATGTATGTAGGAGTGCAGGGGTAGAAGTGTATTTAACAGTCTCCTCTGAGATTAAAACTTTCTACCCTGCAGAGAAATTCCTTCAGCGGGGAAGTAAACAACAAATTTAAAAAGCTTTAAGAATCCTCTAAAACTGACCAGATTTACTGGGCCCCTCCCTGTCAGAGTAAGCAGAGCCAACTACAAAGAAGAAACTGAGACCAGACCAGCTACTTGGAAGAAGCAGAAACCAGCCAAGCTGTCTGGGAGAGGTTTAGACCACCTGACGTACCTGAAAAGGAACCCTTCCAACCTGAGGAGCTGCCCACAGGCTGTACAGCTTTTGTGAGCTGTCACACATAGCGGAGTGGGCTGTAGTGATGTGGTTGTCTTTGAGTCATTTCTGCTCCTGTAAGTAATCCCTCACCTGTATTCTTGTAACTCCATCACCCACATTTCTATAAATAACCTCAATAAAACTCATTGGTTCACTATGCTGGATTTTAGTGATAGCCATACTATGGTGTGTCATGGGTTCCCTGTCTAGGGTGAGTAGATGACGGTGTTTCATCTCCCCAGGAAAAGTTTTGCCACACAAGGGGTTGCACTTTCATTCAGAGGCCAGAGGGCCATGTTGGGTGTCTCTCGTTGGCTTAACACTCACTGATTTGGCTGGGTTGGCTGGTTTGCCTGGGCTGGCCAGTGAGTCCCAAGGATTCTCTGAATCTCCACTGGGATTATAAGTGCAAGCTATCATGCTGGGCTGTTTTTTATGTGGCTACTGGGGTGGTACTCAGAACCTTGCGCTTGCCCTGGCAAAGCGCACCTTATCAATCACTAGGGCTATCTCACTAGCCTCCTCATGCTAATTGCTATTTCTACAAATTTCAAGAATAAAATGGGGTGGGTGAGAGGGTGTTAACAACACCCAGTAATCAGCAGCAGCACTTCTTTTCTTGATCCCTCCAGGGAGCCTTTTTGATCAGGACCCACACAGGGAAGTTCTCTCACAGGGTTGTCACCACACGTCTGGTCTATGGCAAGTATGGAAATCAAGAGAGGACATTTTCATTTCTTTGGAAATCACTGTTGCCACCACCATGTCCCCATCCAAAAGAAGACAGTTTCTTTTCTCCTTTTTTCTTTTATGCCCTATCTTCCTTCTTTCTTTTTGCTTTTAAGAGACAGATCTCAGCCGGGCGTGGTGGCGCATGCCTTTAATCCCAGCACTCGGGAGGCAGAAGCAGGCGGATCACTGTGAGTTCGAGGCCAGCCTGGTCTACAAAGTGAGTCCAGGATGGCCAAGGCTACACACAGAGAAACCCTGTCTCGAAAAACCAAAAAAAAAAAAAGAGAGACAGATCTCACTATGTAGTTCAGGGCACCCTTAAACTCAAAAAATCCCTGCCTCCACCTCTTGGGAGCTGGGAACACGGCCATGTGTCAGTGCACTCAGCTAGATCGGCTTGCTCTATGACCCTTCCTAGTTATCCTTTTGCTGCATAATGTAGCACAATAATTACAGAGCATCACATCACAACTGAGGCCTCAAAATAACAGCCAGCAGCTCCGATGGCTTGTGGCTTTGTACCTATGGATTTGGACTGGCTCCTCTGGCCAGCTCTTGCTTAGGAACTCAATAGGGCTACAGTCAAATGTCTTCCAGGGTCACCGTTATCATAGAGCCTTATTTTAGCTAGAAAGTCTATGCCAGTGAGGGCTTTGGACACATGTGGCAAGTTGCCGCCAACTTTGGCCAATTCAGTATAATGTTGTCTCATGGGGGCTACTTGAATATTCTGACAACATGGCAAGTAAACCAAGAGACTAAAGCCAGCTAGGCATTGTGGTACACACCTTAATCCCAATACTTCTGAGGCAGAGGCATGCTGATCTCTGTGAGTTTGATGCCACCCTGGCCCACATAGTGGGTTTCAAGACAGCCAGGGCTTTTTATTGTTGTTTTGGTTTGGGCTTTGGCTTTTCTTTTCTTTCTTTCTTTGTTTCTTTCTTTCTTTTAGTCCCCCCTCCCCCCCCCCAAGATAAGGTTTCTCTGTGTAGCCTTGGCTGTCCTAGGCTTGCATTGTAGACTAGGCTGGCCTCGAATTCAAAGCAATCTGCCTTCCTCTGCCTCCCAAGTTCTGGGATTAAAGATCAGCCAGAACTTTAAAAGAAAGGGGGGGGGGAAAAAGACCAAAGTTACAGTATTTTTTTTTCTTTTTCTGAGAAGCCATGTCTTATCATCTGTCATACCCCACAAAATCAGCCCTGATTCTCCACTTGGAGTTATACAGGACCAGATTATTTAAATTCTTTATGAGAATTCTCCTTAATGTTAAAAATGAAAGATACTAAAGGCTTCTGGGCCTCCTTGAGATTTTTTTTTTCTAGAGCCATGCAGATCAATGGACTCCCAGAGTAGAATTAAAGTGGCAACACAGTGGTGAAATAAAGAAAGCTTCCTTATGAGACTAAGGAGATAGCTCAGTAGGTAAAATATTTGCCCACAGGATGAAGATCTGAGTTAAAATCCCTTGGGGACCACATAAGCCACACATGGTCATATGGTCCTATTCAGTAATGAGAAACAGAGATAGAATCCTCAGATGCTAGCCTGCCATACACAGTGGCAAAGCAATGAAGAGGCCTGGTCTCAAGTAAGCTAGGAGGCGATATCAGCAAGATTGTCTTCTGACCTCCACACATGGCATATGAATGCTTATGTTTATACATATGTATACATATCAGAGAGAGACAGACAGACATAGAGACAGAGAGACAGAGAGACAGAGAGACAGAGAGCGTCATAGACACTTGGGCACCATAAACTCTGGTTCTAACTCCCATCATTGCATTTACCACGCACCTTGTGATCATTTCAACATGGGTGTTTTCCCCCGTCATTTATGTCTTGAGGTCTCAAACTATATCTCACTCATTTCTGTACTACTGCTGCCAAACATCCAGGTTGGTACATAAGTCACATGAGATGCATACCTTCCATGTAAGTACGGAAGCTGGAGGGGACTCTTCTCTTGTGTATTGTACAGGGAAGGAGAGAAATGTGTGGGTGCAATTTGATCTGAAGCTCTTGAGAAATGCAAAGCGCATACAGCCTAAGCCAGGTAGCCTGTAAAGCACAAGAAGCTAGAAGAACAGAATATTCCTCCCCTCCCATTATTCTCTGTGGACCAATTGGAGCAGAGTAGAAACTTAGAAAAGATTTCAAAGCTTTCTGTGGACCTCCATGTTGACTATATATTGTGCCTAGCTACCTTACCATAAAGATGGGCAATGAGCTGTTTTCAAAATGAAATAATAATAGTAATAATAATAATAATAGTAATAATAATAATAGTAGTAGTAATAATAATAATAGTAATAATAATAATAATGTTCATATTAAGGCAGTGGAAGGAAAAAGCAGCTCTCTTGAGTTTAGTATTCATATTTAGGTAGTGTGGACATGTTCAACACAAATTAAAGAGATGATGTGCAGTGGTGTCTGATCTTATCTTGCAGGAGTCATTAACTCAAGCCCAGGATGCTGGATACAGAAGGCAAAACATCAAACAAGACACCCTCCTTGTCCCCAAAGAAAATGCCATTTATCTGAAACTGGTTTTAGTGAGTTTTTGTTTATTCAGATTCTAGGTATTTCTCTGTGTGTGTGTGTGTGTGTGTGTCGTGTGTGTGTGTGTGTGTGTGTGTGTGTGTGTGTGTGTGTGTGTGTGTGTACACGTATGTATGTAAAAGTGCTAGCCAGCAGCACAAGCCTGACACTTTGAGTTTGATCCTGGAAATTCCCCCCAAAAAGCTTGATAACATGGTACCATGTATCTGAAATCTCAGCACTCCTAATGATAAGAGTAAGGTGGAGACAGACTCAGCCAGACACATGCAGGCCAGGCTAACCTGGGTACAAAGCACAGCAGCAGAAATGAAAAAAGAGACTCTGTCTCACAGTAAGACAGAGGGTGAAAATCAACTCCCAAAAGTTGTCCTCTTACCTCCACATGCATACCATGGCATAAACACACACACACACACACACACACACACACACACACACACACCCATGTGCATGATCAATTAATTTAAAATTTTTCCTTTAAAAAGTCCAAAATTTACATACACATGCATACATGCATACATACATACATACATACATACATACATACATACATACATACTAGCTGCTACCTACCTAAGTCCAAGTTCACACCAAGATCTATCACACTGGTTCCTCTGCCAAGAAGATGCATTTAAGTGAAAATTGATGGTGGCATGGTTTCTGAGGAGAAAGAAGAAGACTTCCTGCAGCTGTATTCAGTGTAGTGTAGGATGCCCTGCCCATAGTCTTCAGTAGCTTTATGGCATAAGTGTTCAGTTCTTCTCTGAGTGGGGATCATGGGAGTGGGGGGGTGGGGACAGTGTTCTGGGGGATTCCTGAGTTGTAGAATGAAAGAGTGGGTGACAAGTTCTTATAGATTCTCCACACTTGATTTTAACTAAAGAAAAACACACAAATCCCCTTGTCCTGCTCACTCAAACAGGACATGCCTTCCTGTGGTGCAGCTGTTGTCTCCCTCCCTGTTACAAGTCTAAAGCTGATGTGCACATTTTCAGAGTACATTGGCAATGTGCCCATCTCTGTGTAAATATGTTTTTATTAAGTATAAACTACACAGAATCCCAAAACATGTCTCAATACGCTTTTTCAGATATTAACCCAATTAGAAATAATTTTTTTTTCACAGAACCAAAACAGCTACTTATTTCTGGAAGGCCAGAGAGACTATCAGAAAAAGTCTTGATGCAGCAGCTGATATCTGAATGGGGCATCTTACTGTGTGCATTGGAGCAATCCAAGAAGCTTGGAGTTCTTCTTTTCTTTCTTTTTTTTTTTTTTTTTTTTTTTTTTTTTGTTAACTCAAAAAGAAAACATTCCTTTTAGCTTTAAATTTCTCTGCTTTCGTCTCTAGTCTGAAGACCACATCCTCTTGGAGGACTTGGACAGTGTCTGTGGAGCCATGTTTAAATTGAGTAAGTGAAAATTTAACTGCCTTTCATAAAAGTAGCATTGTTTTTGCAGTCAGGTAATTCCAAGCCAGTTCAGCTTTTACTTTCCATGGGAATAGTCATTGAGGGGAAAAAGGGGCCTTTGTTGAATTTTGTTTTGTTTTGAAACTAGTCAATTGGTTCTTTCTCCCTTTCTTTTGGGGGGCGCCAATTATTCTGGAAACAGCCACAAAATTCAGGAAGAGACGTAATGAAAAAAAGGAAAGAAAAAAATCTGTACACAAATCCAATTTGTCGTTATCTGGAATTGATCTGTGTCTCGTACCTCCCCCCCCAGACCTAGTACATCATATGATTCTGCCCAAAATGTCTTCTTTTATACATCCCCTGTGTCTGAATGCAGAGGAGCACTGGGAGAGCCAGGGTTCATATGTCCTTCCTTTCCAGTGGGCACAGAGAACTCTGATCCCTGGGATCCCTCTCCGGTGATTTCTCTTCTATAGACTTTCTGTGCCTATCCTTGTTTGATTGCACCCGAGAGACTGAGATTGCAGTTGCTTTCTGCTGGCCTGTTTGTTATTGCAACTGTTTTAGCTTTCTTTGGGATGCACAGTAGGTTCTTCAGCATGTATCTGTGTGTTGGAGTGTGCTCTTTGGGTGGGAAGTTAACTTTGCCCTGCACCTCTAGCAGCAGTTTCCTTTCTTTAGCTGGAGTGTACATTATTTGAACATGCACATGCACAAAGTCGTGGGAGCATACACGAGCACACACAGAGTGAGAGCAAAAAAGAGAAAGAGAGAAACAGAGAGACAGAGAGGTGCTCTGAGCTCTGCTTTAAACTTTCTCCTTTACAAGCTACACCAAAAAAAAAAAAAAAAAAAAAAAAAAAAAAAAAAAAAAAAAAAAAGATTCTAGGTTCCCTTAAAAGGAAAGGTATCCTATACTGAGTACAGTCTGGCAAAGGAAAAGGAATGGAATAAAGCAGAGAGAGAGGGGGGGCGGATATCTCAGTGAATTAGAAAGAAAGACAGGCAAGGAACAGAGTGTGTGGCCTCGGTGGTCCAGGGTAGACTTTATTCTTTGTCATTTACCTTCAGAGTTCAATGACACACTTATGAGCAATGGTTGCTGGTATATCTGCCTCAAAAGAAAGCTTCCGATTTTCCTTTATACTGAAATGAAAGGACTCCAGAAGGCAGCTTGGTAGCACATGACTACAATACTATGTGCTGTAAATCAATAGTATTGCCGTTAGTGAATAAAAAGCTGTCATTAAGATTAAGTGGGCAAATATTGATACATAATCCCTACAGCAATTTCAAGATATTTATGAATAAATACATGTCAACTACTAAAAACAAGGAAATCTAGCCGGGCATGGCACACCTTTAATCCCAGCACTTGGGAGGCAGAGGCAAACAGATCACTGTGAGTTTGAGCCCAGCCTGGTCTACAAAGCGAGTCTAGGACAGCCAAGGATACACAGACAAACCCTGTCTCAAAAAACAAACAAACAAAAAAAAAAAAAAAAAAAACCAAGGAAATCTATAGGCAAATGGATGGAACTAGAAACGCTCATCCTGAGTGCAGTAACCCAGACCCAGAAAGACATGCATGGTATATATTCACTTACAAGTGGTTATTAGAGCTGAGCGTGGTGGCACACGCCTTTAATGCCAGCACTCAGGAGGCAGAGGCAGGGGGATCAATAGGTTCAAGGCCAGCTTGGTCTACAAAGTGAGTCCAAGACAGCCAAGGCTAACACAAAGAAACTCCGCTCGAAAAACAAAAGCAAAAACAAAACACAGACGCAGTTGAAGAGAAGGAACAGGACAGGAGCCTACCGCAGAGATCCTCTGAAAGACTCCACCCAGCAGGGAATCAAAGCAGATGCTGAGACTTATAGCCAAACTTTGGGGTGGAGCACAGGGAGTCTTATGAAAGAGTTGGGGGATAGCAGGAACTAGAGGGGACAGGATCTTCACAAGGAGACTAATGGAGCCAACAAATCTGCAGTGGGGATGCTGCAGAGACTTATGCACCAACCAAGGACCATGAATGGTGAGGACCCAGACTACCTGCTCAAATAGACAGCCCAGTCTCCTTGTGGGTCCCATAATATGGGGAGTAGGAGCTACCTCTGATATGGTTTCTGGTACCCACTGGGTGATCACTTCCCCTATGCATAGCAGCCTTGCTAAGACACAGAGGAAGAGGACACAAACAGTCCAGGTTTGACTTGATAGGCTTAGGTCAGATGATAGGGGAGGAGGGCTCCGCTTTTCTGAGGATGAGGTAAATGGGGAGGAAGAAAAAGGGAGGGGAGGACTTGGATGTAAAGTGAATAATTTTGTTTTTAAAGAAGGGGCTAGAGAGATGGCTCAGTGGTTAAGAGCATCGCCTGCTCTTCCAGAGGTCCTGAGTTCAATTCTCAGCAACCACATGGTGGCTCAGAACTATCTATGGTGTGATCTGATGCCCTATTTGGCAGATAAAGCACTCATACACAATAAATAAAAATTAATAAATCTTTAGCCAAATATGGTAGTGCACACCTTTAATTCCAGCACTTAGAAGGCAGAAGTAGGTGTATCGCTGTGAATTCAAGGCCAGTCTGGTCTACAAAGTGAGTCCAGGACAGCCAACAGAGAAATCCTGTCTTGAAAAGAAAAAAAAAAAAAAAGTACATAAAAATCTGTAAATGGATTTTCAGAGGAGTTGTTTCCAACTGTCAGAGGTTGATATTCACTAAAAAACTCTTAATTAAATCAAAATATAGGAATAGAAGAAAAGCAAAAATGAAATAGTAAAAATAAAAGGGAATGCATAAATAAGGAAAAAGTAAACCTTGTTAAAATAATTTCTTTCACTTGTCCAACTTTTAAATACAGGAACATGACTTGTTCTTTCTAACTGGTAAGGAGATTTGAATTTGGACAACAAAGAGCTTGCTTAAAACTATGTGACTCGTCAGTAATAGAATCTTTTGTGATACCCACTCGCTTTTCAATTTAAAATTTAAAAAAAAAATGTTCTCAGGAGGCAGAGGCAGGTGGATCACTGTGAATTTGAGGCCAGCCTGGTCTACAACCCCTGTCTCAAAAAACTAAAAAAAAAAAAAAAAAAAAAAAAAAAAAAAAAAAAAAAGCTTTAACTTGCACATGTGAAAGGCTCTGTGGAGTCAGTTCTCTTCTCTTACCTCTTACCTTCCCACTGCTTCTGGGAACCAAACTCAGACTGTCCTTCCCACGCAGCAGGCATCTTTACCCACAGAGCCATCTCACTGAACCCATTTGCTCTTTCTTACAACTGAAATGATGCAAATTCAGCACTGTAAAGTAACTCCCTCAAGGTTAGTGAGTGTACCAGCAGTGGAGTTCCCTGACTTAAGCCATGCTTGTTGCATCAAAGTAAGTTCAAGGCAACACCAGAAAAATCAGAAGTCAAAAAGTAAATAAATACATAGAATGAGATGAACATGTCTTCATTTGAACACATCGAGGCCATCACCTGTGCAAGAAGTCTAGTGCAAGGGAGATACACTTTCTATTGGCCCTAGTAACCTAAGCTCTGCTACAGCAGTAAACAGACCCAGGTCTCAGTGGCTTCATATAAATTCTTGGTTCTTATTGACAAAACACCCTTTGCATGCCAAGCAGCCCTTCACAATTGTTTTCTCCGGTGACTAAAGATCCTTCAGTCCTTAATATGAGTCCATGTTGAGCCTAGAGATAAAGATAACAAAAAAAAAGCTTTTGCTTTTCATTCCTAGACTTGGAAATGTTCCATTGGCCAAAGCCAATCACTGGCCCCTGCCTATCTTGGAGGAAAACTGAGGGACATGCAAAGCCCCCAATACTTGCTGAGCACAAATGTCCTGCCTTTCCTTCACACCACTGTTAACCTTTTAGTGCCCCTGAAAAACAGACACTATGCAATCCCTTTGCATTGGGAGGGACCCCTGCTGAACTGGTTGCACAACACTTTCCACAGCTCAGCATCTGCAAGATGAGTCACATTCGGAACTTCAGAGGCTGCCAGGTCTCCACTGCAACCTCACTTCATAGATAAGGAAATGTAGGGCCCTTCCATTCCCTTTCTCCTCAGAAAAGCTGGTCACTTCTGCCTTCTAATTCACTGTCCCTGCTGATCTCCAGACAGGAAGATTCCAGTTTAAACTGTTTCAGAACTGTTCACAACACAGACTTTCCAATTTCCAGTCTCTTTCTTTTGTCAAGTCAGACACACCCAGAGAGGCTCTTTCAAGAATATTCTTTATGCATTCATTGACAATTTCATACATGTAGAAAATGTATCTCAATCATATGCGAGCCAAGGCACTCACTCTCACCTCCCATTTTCTTCAACACATCCTCCCTCCAGAGAGGGATCTTTATGAGTTTTGGGGAAGATATTCACCCAGTTTTAATGGTCAAGCCACTGTAGAGGGTAGGACTGCTCTAGCTTGCTGACTCAATGGTCTGAGATTCACAGGGGGCTCCTAAGACGCCCCTGGTAACCATGACAGATGAGCGCAAGTTAATACCATGAGCAATAGCCCCCCTCAGCTGCAATGTCATGAGAAGACACGAAGAAGGGGGTCTTAGAAGAAACTATTTCAGGGGAAACAACCTGAAGCCATTTAAAAACATGCACCCCAAGTCTGGAGAAATATCTCAGTGGTAAAAGCACTTGTCATATAAGGGTGAACTAAAGTTCAGATTGCCAGAATCCATGTAAAATATGCCAGGTGGGTATGGCAGCCTGCCTGTAATTCTAACCTCATATGACAGAGACAGATCCTCAGAATGAGCTGACTACGGAGACAAGTCATATTGGTGAGCTCTTGTTAGACTGAGAGATATGCATCTGTGTCCGTTCATGCAAACATCCATTCACACACCACACACACACACACACACACACACACACACACACACACACGAATGGATTAATGAAATACCTAGGACAGAATTCACAGATGGTTCACAATGGGAGATGACAGCAACAGACAGACAGGAAGTAAGGGCAAAAGCTGCAGTCACTTTAAAGAAAGCCAATGGGAAGGAAGTGCAATGATAAGTTTCCATTGTGGAAATCTGGCCATAGAATTGCTGATTGGCTAGTGCTGCTCTTAAAAATCAGGATATGACACTGGAGTGGGTCACCCACCAATATGGGTCCACAGAGGATGAGATAACCGGGTACAGAGCTAAGGGATACCAAGCTCCTGGAGGATTTCCTCTTATAAAACGTTTTGTTTGTGGGAGATGAGACATTGTTCCACTCCACGTCCTGTCCTGATAACCCCAGAGGAGTCTGTGCTGCTGGTGGGGGCTCTGCAGAATATTTTCAGACAGATTGCCCTGGAGATGAGAATTCAGATCCAGTGGTCACAGTTTGTCACAGGGCAAAGGGAATGAGCAAGGAATAGGAAAAAATTCTGGATGTTTCTGAACTGCAGAAACCTAATGCAAAAGATTCCCAAAGATGTTCATTGCACATAATGGTAGCACTGTCCTTGCTGTTGTTGTTCTGGGTTTGTGTGGTTTTTGTTTTTGTTTTTTTTTTTTTGGCTCTGTTAATGTTTCTATTTGTGCCATAAATGTTCAAGAAAGCATTAATTTTTGTGTATACTATATTCTGCATAGTATTAAACACTAACAAGTTTCCATTACTGTTTCAGATAGTGAGTTTCCAAGTTAACAAAAACATGTGAAAATCCCGGCTTATATGCAATTTAGGTTCTAGGAGGAAGGGGATATGAACAACAAACAGGTTAGGATAATTAAATGTCCAGAGTATCCAATGATGCTATGAATGACGTGTAGTGCAGAGAGGGTGACAGAAAGTGCCAAGAGGGTGACCGTAGTCAGCAGGCAGGGGCGTTGAAGACTTTCTTGAAAGGCTGAAATCAGAGGAAAGATATTTAACTGTGTTACCCTTGCATGGATGTGTGGTAGCACTGCTGTTAACTACCAACACATTGGTACTTTCCAAAGGAGTCCATCTCTACAAGCTGGAGATGAGCTCCTTGGAGAAAAGGCAATAGTGTAGATTCTGCTCTGATGTTGTAAAAAAAAAAAAAAAAAAGTCAGCCCCCTACATTTTATCAAGGAGAACTTCAGCCAGTGTTTGGGGGAAAGCATGGCATTATTCAACGGCACTCTCTGGGGAAAAAAAAAACATTTTGTTTTGTAGCATTCTCCATAGGCAACCCAGTCTGACTTCAAACTAGGAATCCTTCTGCCTCAGGCTCCTGAATGCTCATATTATAGGCATGTATTTCTGTTCTCATTTCCTTTCTAATATCTTAAGAATGGTCTGACTAAAACCTACTTTTTTTTATTCACAACTGAAAGTCATAACCCATCCTTGAGGGAAATCGGAGCAGGAACTCAGGGCAGGAACCAGGAAGCAAGAACCACAGAGGAATTCTGATCTCTGGATCACTGTGTGACTCACTCACAGGCCCATGCTAGCTAGATCCGATACAACCCAGGATCCCCTTGCCTAGGGACAGTGTCACCCACAGTGGGCTGAGCCCTCCCACATATATTAAGAATCAAGACAATCTCCCTCAGACAAGCCTACATCTCAAGCTGATCGGGACATTTTCTTCATCAAAAGTTTCTAGCCAAATGACTCTTGTCTAATTCAGGCTGCCAAAGCTAACTGGAACAATTTCAATATCTGTCTAAAATATATAATTTAGGGATGGCAAGATGGTTCAGTGGATAAAGACCCATCCCTCCAAGCCCAGTAACTTGATTTTGATTTCCTGGACCCACACTACAGAAAGTGAGAACCAACTCTTCAAGTGGAGATTCATTTCCATTTGTACACTATAGCACCTGCCCACAAATATACACACAATAAATAAACGTGATTTTTTTTTTAGATAGGGGTTCTCTGTGTAACCTTGGCTGTCCTGGACTCACATTGTAGACCAGGCTGACCCTAAACTCACAGATATCCACCTGTCTCTGCCTCCCAGGTGTACCCCACCATACTCAGGTAACATTTAATCTTGAGGGACACCAATCCACCCATAAAACCTTCATCTCAAAATTTGTCTCACCTACAAGAAGTGTAGGAATTGCTGGGCAGTAGTGGCACATGTCTTCAACCCAGCACTCAGGAGGCAGGGGCAGGCAGATCTCTGTGAGTTTGAGGACAGCCTTGTCTACAAAGCAAGTAGAGGATAGCCAAGTCTACACAGAGAAACCTGTCTCAAAAAAAAAAAAATCAGATAGGGATAAAGATGGAGCAGAGATTGAGAGAATCGCAAACCAACTTGAGACCCACCCATGAGAGAGAGCTAACTCCTGATACTATTAATGAGATGCTGCTATGATTATAGACAGGAACCTAGCATAACTGTCTTTAAGAGGCTTCATCCAGCAGCTGTTGGAAACACATGCAGAGACCCACAGCCAAAAAATAGGCCAAGCTCGAGGAGTTTTGTGGAAGAATGGGAGGAAGGATTGAGGGAGCCAGAGAGGTCAAGGACACCACAAGAAGACCTACAGAGGAAACTAAGAGGGACCTATGGGGGCTCACAGAGACTAAACCACCAACCAACCGTGAGACTAGGGGTTGTCTCTAACTCTGTTGCCTACCTCTGGATTCCTTTCCCCTAGCTGATCTGCCTTGTCTGGCCTCAGTGGTAGAGAATGAGATTAGTCCTGCTGTGGTTTGAGGTGCCAGTGTGGGGTTGGTACCCATTGGGAAGAAAGAGAGGGGAACATGGGGGTAGTAGTGTGTGAGGGTAAGACTGGGAGGAAAGGAGCAAGAGGGGTGGGATTGGGCTGTAAAGTGATTAAATAAATAAATAAACAAGCAAACAAACCCTGGCCCACAACAAGCTGAAGTGTTTCGACTTGGATTATAGGCCAGAAGAAGGCATGAAAAAAAAAAAAAAAAAAAACCAAGACTGAATCAAAGAAGGACAAAAATCAATTTTTTTCCTATAAAAACACCAGTGTTCTTGGCTTCTTGATCCTTGTGAAGTGGCATTCATTCATTTATTCCACTAATATGCACTATCCATTAAGGTTGACGTAGAGACTATTTAGAGACTATTGAGAAACAATAGTAAAGAAAGGCCTCTGTTCTAGGGGTTATATTCTAGAATAGAAAATAGACAGCAGGATTGGGGAGGTGGTTCAGGAGGTAAAACTGCTGGCAGCGGAAGCATAAGAAACTGAGCTCAGGTGGCGCACGCCTTTAATCCCAGCACTCGGGAGGCAGAGGCAGGCGGATAACTGTGAGTTTGAGGAAAGCCTGGTCTACAAAGCAAGCCCAGGACAGCCAAGGCTATGCAGAGACATCCTGTCTTGAAAAACAAAACAAAGAACCTGAGCTCAAACTCCTAAAACCTGTAAATAAAAAGTCAGGCATGGCCACACATGTGCCTGCAAACTCAGTGCTGCGGGAGGCAGAGACAAAAGGATTCCTGGGGCTTGCTTGACCTTTAGCCCAACCTCAGTTTCAATGAAAGCCCCTGCTACATGGAAATAAGGTAGCCTCTGACAGAACAGCACACCAGACATCCTCCTCTGGCCTCTATGCCTGTACACAGACATGAACATCCATATATACACATGCTCGCCAGGAGATAGTGGTGCATGCCTTTAATCCCAGCACTCAGGAGACAGAGGCAGGCAGATTGCTGTGAGTTCGAGGCCAGCCTGGTCTACAAAGTGAGTCTAGGACAGCCAGGACTACAAGAGAAACCCTGTCTCAAAAAACAAAAGAACATATACACATGCTCATATGCCATAAATCCATAACACAACATACACTCACACACACATACAACAAATTATAAGAAGCCTGGTCATTGACCAGATGAGAAAGTTTGGTAAGTACAACTCCAACTCTCCAGGAGAAATGAGTTAGCTTCATTGTCATAGATCCAGAAAGAGAGTTGGGCTCTTGAAAGATGCCAGCCATTCTCTTATAACCAGCATTAATGCAGTGAATTTCTGTTGCCATTGACATGGGTAGGCCATTGTTTTTCTTTCACTGAGATAGCAGTGGACAGACTGAAAAGAGATGAGGATGATGGAGTCCCAGTTCTACCATCACTGAACCACCCCTTTATGCGCCTGAGTCATTCTTCAAAAGCAGAATGGATTTCAGGGACTCCTCTGACCACAACTACTTCTGGTCCAAGCACATGCTCTGTGTGTGTGTGTGTGTGTGTGTGTGTGTGTGCGCGCGCGCGTGCGCCTGTGCTGACATGCCTTATTAATTGCAGACCTAAGATTCCAATTCAGTCTAATAGTTTGATCTTATGAATGTGCTCATCAGAGAAGAAGGTATTTCTTTTGGATTGTTGGGTTTTCTATACATCTCATCCTGGCTAGAATCCAAAGAACCGGGGCTCTATTTGGTTCATCTCCCAGCCCAGGGTCTAGGAAATAGCCAGACATGTAGATAGAGCTCAGTAAAATGAGAAATAAGTAAATGAATTCTTGAGGTGCGTACAGGGTAATCCAGGTCAAGTCAATGAAAACAGTGACAATTGTTCAGAACCCAAGAAGAGTCTAAGGCATTAGAACTGTCCTTCAGGACAACCAGAAGGAGTGACAATGGATTGTCAATGTAAGAAACTGACATTGGAAAATAAACCAAATATAGTCTGAAAGCCGGATTTAGAGTGGCATGAACAGAATTTGAGGGACACTATAGAACAACCATCAAGCAAGATGCCTCAGTGGAAACAAATGCACCCCACCAAGCCTGATGACCCAATGTCAATCCTGGGAACCCATGGGTGGAAGGAAAGAGTTGATACCTGCAAGCTATCCTCTGACAATTAACCAATTAACCAGTCTAAGAAACAATAACACCATCTACTTACTGCATGTGGCATCCCACCCCCAAGGCACAGTATGTTGGAGAAATACAACACTGGAAAAACCAGACAAACACTTCTCTAACCAACTGTTTAAGCTTAATATTATCAAGTACAAGTGCACTCCGGTGTATAAGAACAGAAGTTTGTATCTGCAACATGTTTTGCAAAATATTTCCAATCCCAGTATAATTGTGAGAAGAGGGGGAAAAAAACTATTAGACATGAAAATGGAGGGAAACTGTACTCCTTGAAACTAAAAGTCATAAAATCCTGCCACAGATCAAAAGAAACTGGAAACATGGCAATTGAAGGCATTGTTGTATTTTGACCTGAACTCCAAAAAGCGAAGCGGCAGTGATGGAAGGCTATTAGGTCCTAAAATGCATGTGCAATTTAGTTAATAAGTGATGTATCAAGGCTGGCCTCTTAGATTTGAGAAATATACCCCAATAGTACAACAGCCTCGGGAGAATTAAGACAGGGTAGTAAGTGTGCCAATTTTCCAACTTTTTCATACATTTTAAATTATTCCAAATTATTTTATCATGAAGAGGTGTGGGGTTTTGTCAAAATCTTTTTTTTTTTTTTTTTTTTTTTTTTCTTTTTTAGCATCTCATGGGATGATCACATTTTTTTTTTCTTTCAGTTAGTTTATACGGTGAGTTACATTCACTGAGTTCTGTATGTTGAACCCTTTGGAATCTTCAGGATGGAGCCTACTTGATTATGATGGATGATCTTTTTGATGTGTTCTTGGATTCAGTTTGCACAGACTCCTGTTCTCACACTCCTCATTTTCCAACTCCAACTTTTTTTTTTTACCAATTTTCGTCACTCTGCACCTCAGTTTCACCACCTATAGAACGTATACGTAAGTGTAGCCAAGCTTGACTGCTATGACAAAGCTGGGATTTGCTTAAGCCTATGCCTAGCAGTCTCCTCCCTCTACCCAGCCCAGGCTTGCACTCACCCACAGGGAAAGTACAGTGTTATGGTGCAGTTCTTACACAGGAGGTTGACAGCATACTAAGACATCACAGACCTGCTGGCAAGGTCAACCCAGAGCAGCTTTGGTCCCACTAGGGCTTCCGAAAGGCAAGGTTCTTTGTCCTCTGAATAATCTGAATGGGCCAGAGTGTCTGGCATCAGCCTTCCTCTTTTCTAAGATGCTCATTAGGAGGCAATTTCTATGCAAACTTCATGCAGACCTAAGCTGGAGAGCAAAGAGTCACAAGGTGCCCAGGTGAGAAGCCGGTGGTAGGTACCTGACTCCTGGATCTTTATTTTAAAATAAAAATGACACTACTGGACTATGAGTCCAAATCAGGGGAGTTTGAGCCCTGTGTCATACAATGTTGTTTCCAGCTTTGAAAGTATACAAGTAAGTGAATCGCTTCTTTGGACCTCAACTTCCTTATCTACACAATGGTAGACCTACAGAACACTGTCCTGGCTTTTATGCAGCCATCCTCTGTCACCCCGTCCCCACTCAATAACAGGCTCAACTCTAAAAACATTGCATCCTTGACGTGGACTTGGAGCTCCAGGGACAAACCCTACTGCTTTTGTCACTAAGGTTCTAAATTTAAAGCTCCGGGTACCTCTCGCCCTCCGAGTGGAACTATTCCAGCACCGTTGTTCACACTACCCGGCTCCCCCAGGAACTAGAGTTGTTTAGAAACAAGTCACTGAGGAGCGAGATAATGAGGCTTTGAAATTACCAATATTATTCAAGCCCAAAGCTCAGACGGCTGCGTTCAGAGCTTCCCACTACTGAACGAGAGAGGTGTGAAGATGCCAAATGATACACTTCCGGGCCTAGAAAAAGTGAAAGGCAGCTGGCCCATTGCTGTCACTACACAGATAGAATGCAGGCTGACTATAGATTGCAGGCATCCAGAATTTGGGGACTAAAGAGGCCTGTGATCACCCTCCGACTCCTGGTGTGTCACCCAGAAGGAAAAAGTCCTGTGTCACCCAATTGAATTCCAAGTCTTGGCTGGGCATCTATGTGCAAATCAGGACTTTCCTGAGCTTCAATTTTCTCCTCTACAAAATGGTTGTAAGTTAATAATTAAAAAGAGAGGTTCCCCTAAGTTTCTGTGACACAGTAATAAAATTAAATACAATAGTAATTAATAGTGACACTAAGTACCCCAATTTGTGAATGTGAGTATGCATGTATGTGCTTGGTTGTCCACGTATATGTATTTGTGCCTCTTGATGTATTTATGTGTGTCTTTGTGTATATGTGTGTGTCTGTGTGTATGTATATATGAGCACATGTGTTTGTGCATGTAGAGACTAGAGATACCCTTGATGTCTTTTTCTATCACTCTCTGTCCCTCACTAGACCAGAAGTTCACCATTTTTGGCTCAGCTACCTGGCCCCAATTCACCTACCTCTAACCCTAGATACAGCTTGGTATGCTGGGGATTTGAACTCATGCTTGCAGAGAAAGTGCTCTTCACCACTACAGCACTTCTCCAGCCCATAACTACCTTCAGTTTGATTAATATGCAATGTATACTTGTAGCTAGGCCTGGTGACTTTAGTCCCAGCACTGAGGAGGCAGAGTCAAGTGGATCTCTGAGTTCCAGGCCATCCTGGTCTACAAAGAGAATTTCAGGGCAGCCAGGGCTACCCAGAGAAACCCTATGCCAGAAAGTCAAGAAACCAATGTATACTTGACTCAAAACATCAGACTGGCTCTCCAAAACCTATACACAAGGTGTCAAGCAAGTAAGTAGGGAACTGTGGTGTAGACATGGCTGGATTATGACTCAGGTGAGCCTACAGAATTACAATGAATGAAGGTGCTAGGCTCTGAACCAAGACCATGCCCTGGAACACATGGACCTGTGATCTGCTTCAGGAACTAGCCTCCATGCCACTCCAATATCGGAAGATTTCTCAGCAAAATCACTCGAACAGTAGCAGCTCTTGATCGCCTCCCTGGCTTCCAGGCAACTCTCTTCCTTCCCCTTCTCTCCTCTTTCGATCTTTTTTTTTTCTTCTATTGTCATTCCTGCCTTCATTTTTCATCACAGGAAAAGTGATTCAAGGTGTTAGTTCAGACACACAAAACTTCTGTGTGAGCAGCAAAGAAAACACATACACGATTTACTCACAGAAGCTGACCTGCTAATTCGGGCACCTTGTTTTATGACCCATTCTTGGCGCTAGTTCAGCTCGCCTTTCCTGCATCCTCAGAGACAACGCCCAAACACTGAGAGCTAGTGGGATTGTTTGTTCTTTTATGACAGAGATTCTCAGGTTGATCTGAAACAGGAAAGAAATGGTAAAGTCCTGGTATGAAACAAGAAGGTAATGGTTGTGCTCTGGTCTTGCTGTGCTTCGTTCGCTATAAGCAAGAATAAAGACCTTGATTCATTCGCCGAGCCAGAAAAGACCTTGTTTGGGTATTGGTTTTGTTTTCAGACTTTTCTTACATTTGTTTATTGTGTGTATGTGTTCCTGTATACATCATGGCATCTATGTGATGGTCAGAGGACAGATTTGTCTAGTTTGTTCCCTTTTTCCACCATGTGAGTCCTGGGAACCAACCCAAACACCTTTTTAGATTCTTCTTACTCTGTTTTCACAGTGGATTTCTTTTTCATAAGCTGATTCAGATAAGCTACATAATTACCCCATCTCACCAAAAGAGACTTTGTTTTTGTTTTGTTTTGCTTTTGAGACAGGGTCTCACTATATACCCCGAGCTGGCATAAACTCACAGACACACCTACATCTACCTCTTTGCCCCAGCACACCGGGCTTCTCGAGCATCCTTACCCACCGATGCATTTGATGGCAAGAAGGTTTGCACCTAAAAACGCTGGTGCCGCACTTTATTTTATCCCTTTGCTGAGTCATCTAAAGATATGTCTACTGACCTAATAGGGTACAGATGGGGCTAAGGAAACTGCTATTGAAAGAAACACGGAAGCAGCTAAGTAGTAAAGACCTGCCTTTATTGAATACTTACTGTGTAGCAAACACTACACATTGCACAGAGTTATTTTCTCAGTAGATTCTCTCAAGAGTTCTCCAGGATAGATATTGCTATTGACTTCCCTCCAGGAAAGCTCAAACTTTATCCCACGCTCTATGTTAGAATCCTACTATTGCACTGCTTGGGTCACCATTACAGTTCACAGTAACAGCGGAAAGGGCTGTTCGCAGCAGTGTCCTGGGACTCCCGCATACCCAGTCTCTGACAAGAACAAGTGTGTGTCTCCTACTCTCCTTTGCCATCTACCTCTTCTGCCTGCTCCAAATGCTGTGCTTAATTGGTCTCTCTCAGGAGGTCAAGGCTAGTTACTAATATGCTCATCCTTAAGGGAAACCGGGTTTAAAAGGAAAAAAAAATAGATAAAATATAGCTGGACAGTGGTGGCACATACCTTTAATCCCAGCA
The DNA here is from genome assembly GCF_903995435.1 of Acomys russatus. Taxonomy (NCBI): domain Eukaryota; kingdom Metazoa; phylum Chordata; class Mammalia; order Rodentia; family Muridae; genus Acomys; species Acomys russatus. The sequence goes on along the minus strand of NC_067153.1, from coordinate 21,928,496 downwards.
CTCAGGAGGCAGAAGCAGACAGAGTTAAAGGCCAGCCTGGCCTACAGAGCAAGTTACAGGATGGCCAGGGCTACACAGAGAAACCCTAGCTCTGAGAAAGCAGAAACAAAAACAAAAAACAGGTTGGTGGGGCGAGGAGGAAAGGAAAAAAAAAGAAAGAAAGTAAAACAAAGCCAAAGTGTGGTAATCCACACCTGACATATCTGGTAGTTCCAGCACTGAAGTATAACAACTTGGAGGACTTCATTTACTATGTAGAGGTGTCTGAGATAGCCTAGAGCATATAAGGGGACATTGTCTCTGCAAGGAGAAAAGGAAACACGCCACATTTCATCAGTGACTAAGTGACTATCCCATAACCCTGCTTCATGCTCTTCTTCCTACCCTCATCAAACCTCCATTTACCACGTGTTTGATTTCAAGCAAGTTTTGTTCTATTTTTATTTGAAAAACAGGTCTCTTGCAGGGCGTTGGTGGCACACGCCTTTAATCCCAGCACTTGGGAGGCAGAGGCAGGCCTCTGCCTCTGTGAGTTGAGGCCAGCCTGTTCTACAGAGCAAGTTCCAGGACAGCTAGAGCTGTCACACAGAGAAACCCTGTCTTGAAAAACCAAAACAAAAAACAAAAAAGAAAGAAAGAAAGAAAAAGAAAAGAAAAGAAAAACAGGCCTTTCTATATAATCATGACTGTTCTGGAACTTGATATGTAGACCAGGCTGGCCTTGATCTCATGAAGATCCTTCTGCCTCTGCCTTTCAAGTGCTGGAATCAAAAGTATGTGCCACCATCTCTTGCTACTAGGTGAGTTCTAGACATGCCCAGGCTGCGCTTAACTCCTTGAACGTGCAAGGAATTCGATCCACCTGATTATTATGAGTAGGAGGGGGGAGGGCAGGGGGGCGGTAAGAGGGGGGAGGCTGGGACTCTCTCCATCCTTACAGCATGTTTCTGTTTCTGCATTTATGACGCTATTTAAGCACGATGACCATTCCTTCAAGACCCTTCACACATGAAAGAATAGACCAAATCACTCTCCAGCATTCCCCACACCAGGTTCTAACTTAAGGCTTTTACAAAGAAGAAATTCCACCTGTAAACTAAGCTCAAGTAAACACCTGAAACTACTATCTCTCCAAAGCTTCTCCAACGGCAGCTCTCATTAGCTTAGGTCCTCTGTCACATGGACTAGGAAGGATCTGTCTCCAGCAGCCCTTTTGATTATATCTCCAGGACTAGCTATCTTTTACTAGAAGGCAGTTCTTGTTCTAGGAATGCATTTTAAAAGAGGGAGGAGGCTATGGCATGATTGTCGTAACATACATCCTTCTGTCTTATCTGCAAATCCCATTGTCAACAGTTTTATTGAAGACACTCCAACTGGACCAATTTTTTCTATCCTCACCAAGAAACACTTTACAGTGTTTCTGGAGTACATTTAGAAAAATGTACTCCTAACGGTAGCATCTATTTTTAATTGGTGTATCCATTGAATCATGCTTCCATTGTTTGTGTAATTATTATATTTGTACTCACCATCAATCAAAGTAATACATAATAAAGTGAAGGGTATTTTTCAGGATAATTATAAGCTCAGTGCTAACAGAGGTCTGGTTAACTTAGCACTCTTCTATGTCCCAGAGACAAAGCACATACCTACATCTTCTTTCCCCCTCACATTAACACTGTGTATCAGAGCCTTGCTAATGTTTTTGACTTGGCAATTCTACTTTTGACTCAACTCTATGAACAGAATCCCAAATACTAAAGAAAATTTTTGTGCAAGATGTTCATGTCGGTGTCATTTATCAAAGTAAATCAGTGGAGCAATCTACACACTACTATTTTTTTTTTGACCCAATTTTTGTTTATGTGCTTCTGAAATGAGCACCAAATACTACTTTTTAAAGTAAACTGGTTAGCTGGGTGCAGTGGTACACACATATAATCCCAGCACACAGGGAGACAGAGGCAGGCGGATCTTTGTGAGTTCAAGGCCAGCGTGATCTACAAAGGGAACCAAGGCTACACAAAGAAATCCTGTCTTGAAAAACCAAATAAATAAATAAGGCTAAAATGAGTTATTTTACAACTGCTATTAAACAATTTCATGGCCATTTAAAAATTTGCCTCTGGTTATGCCAGAAAATTTTATAATATAGTGTTAAATAGAGAGGAGAAGAGATATAAATGTGTATGTATATATATGATTGTCTTTAATCACCACTACATTAAAATAAAATTAAAATAGAAGCAGTGCGTGGTGGCACATGCCTATAATCTCAGCACTTAGGAGGCAGAGGCAGGTGGATCACTTTGAGTTCAAGGCCAGCCTGGTCTACAAAGTGAGTCTAGGACAGCCAAGAGAACCCTGTCTTGTACATATATATAATTTTTAAAAGAAAGAATGAAAAGGAAAACAAAGCAAAGTAAATCAGTTATGGTGAGATGTGTCAGTAGAGCATGCTGAAGAGGTGGAGGCAGGAGGGTTACAAGAAAAGGAGGGAGAGAAGGATGAAGGAAAGAATAGAGTGCTGAACTTGTTATTTTCAGCCATGTAGAAAACTAGACCCAGGACTTCCAATGCCTTAGAGTAATTCCGAAATGTTCCAAGCCCATACTACCCATTTCGCCACTCACTGCACCCTAAACCAAGGTCTGCCTGTCTCCCACCTCCACCAGAATGCTGGTGAAGATGTTGGATAAGGGTAACACTCATGACCTGTTGGTGGGAGTGCAAACTCATATAGCCACTGTGGAAATCAGTGTGGTGCTTCCTGAGAAAGATGGGAATCGATCTATCTCAGGATACAGCTATACCACTCTTGGGCATATACCCAAAGGATGCTTCATCCTACCACAGAGAAATTTTCCCAGCCATGTTCATCTCTGGTCTATTCATAATAGCCAGAAATTGGAAATGACCTAGATGTCCCTCAACAGATGAATAGATAAGGAACATGTGGTGCATTTACATGGTGGAGTAGTATGCAGCCATTTAAAAAAAAATGAAATCATGAAATTTTCAGATAAATGAATAGAACTAGAAAAACATCATCTGGAGTGAGGTTACAAAGACCCAAAAAGACAAATACAGTATGAATTAATTTACATGTGAATATTAAAAATTAAAACAATAATAACCAAACTATAATCCATAGACTAATAGAGGTTATGTATAGAATACAGAATGGTGGAGGGGGGATGAGGGTGGGGTGTTGGGCAGGGCCCAGATAATTATCCCTAGGAAAGGGAAATAGAATAATAGTTATGGGTGGGTTTAAGGGGGATGGAATAGGAGCATCAAGTGGGAAGGCAGAGGGAAATGAATAAGAAAATATAGAGAGAGATAGTTAAAACTACAAGCCATTTGAGGGGTAGTATGGAAGCCTAATACAGTAGAAATTTCCATATATACGTATATATGAAATTCCGTGTGTGTGTGTGTGTGTGTGTGTGTGTGTGTGTGTGTGTGTGTGATCTAAATTAAATAGACAAGTAACAGAGGAGGCACAGCCATATCTGGCCATCTCTTACCACCAAATGAAGCTTCTACTCCTGAGATTCGGTTACATCAAATTGAGATGTTGGCCAAAGGAGATCCTATATGAACCTCCAAACAACTGAAGCTGTAGCTAAGACTATATGTTGCTCTCCACAAACTGTCATCAAGGTCCCATTGCTGAAGACAACAACCACACAACTTACTGAACATGGAGAAGCTGAGCTAGTGCCTACAGAAAGACTTCATCCCTAAGAGTTAGCTTCTTTGGTTCAGGAAGGCACTTTGCATGCTACCAAAAGGGGAAATATAAACACCAACCTAGCCCCAAACCTGTGACCTATAGTGCTGTCCTGCCTACAGGATATGCTAGTGCAGCAGTGGCACAAGGTTGTGGGAAAATCAACCAACAACTGATTTGACTTAGTGCCCACTCCATGAGATGGAGCACATTTCTCACACTGCTTAGGTGACCAATAACGTGTGACTACATAACCCAGGGACCTAGGGTAAAAGCAAACACTACTATTCTAAACAAACAATACACACAGAGAAAAACAGCAACACAATGACTCCTAATGACATTCTGCTATACTATTAGATCAATGGTTTGCTCAGCAATCATCAGAGAAACTTCCTTCTGTAGCAAATTGCCCCGACCTGCTGGGGTCCGACAAAAGCTCAGGAGGAGATTCACCTGTATGAAAACAAAATACAAGACACAAAGAAGAAGAGCATGTCTGAAATATTGATCAAGCTCTCAAATTTTTTATTCAGGCAGCAGCTTTTATGAGGCAGAAGGCAGGGAAGCATATTGCTATAGCAACCAAGCTACAGACGATCCCGAAACACAGGAAATTCCAGGCAGGGTCATTACGTTCTGCCACACAGAATATCTTGCTCTATCTTTGTCTAGTCTGACTGCTGAACCATAACAGGGTTAGCTAGTTTCTGGTGAAAGGCAACCTCTGGGAAAAACAGAAGCTTAAAGGTGCAGACTTGGACAAGATGGCTGAACATTGGCCATATGGCCTACTGTCCCCAACAGCAGATGAAAACAAACAGAGAGACCCACAGCCAGACATTATTCAAAAAGTGAGAGACCTTCAAACATTCAGCCATAAATGGTATGTCTCCACCAGATCTCTCATGCAAGGTTCAGGGAACCCTGCAGAAGAGGAGGCAGAAAGAGTGTAGGAGCCAGAGGGGATAGAGGATACCAAGAAGAAAAAGCTCCACAAATCAACAAGTTGGATAAACATCTGAATTCATAGAGGCTGTGCTCACACACATACAGGACCTGAACAGGTCTAAACCAGATGGGGTCCTAGAGTTGAAAGGAGAAGCAAACACATGCCCTGACCCCTAACCCAGAAGCTATCTCAAACTGATAACCACTTACAAATAAAAATTTAGTTTTCAGCTGGGTGCAGTGGTACACACCTGTAATCCCATCACCCAGGGAGGTAGAGGCAGGTAGAGCTCTGTGAGTTTGAAGCCAGCAGGGACTATAAAGCTACACAAAGAAACCCTTTCTAAAAAAAAAAAAAAAAAAAAAAAAGTAGTTTTCTCCAAGGGGGAAACAAACTATTCTTAAGGGTAGGCCCCGTGCCAAGCAGTAGATGGCCAACAGAAAATGAACTCAATGGCATCTTTGGAAGTATCTTGCCTCAAGTCAGGGCTTTTTTTTTTTTTTTTTTTTTTTAATCTTATTGTTATTTATATACTTTTCTTTCTTCTCTCTTTTTATCCGAAGGGCCCTTTGCATATACAGTATGAATTGAACATTATTGTTTTTATAGGATTCCTGAATGTGTGAATGAGTCTAGTGGGTCTTTGTTTCTTGTGCCTTCTCTTGGGCTCTTTTCCTTCTGTTTGTTTGTTTTGTCCTATTCTAATGTGTTCGTTTTTATCTTATTAAATTATATTTTATTATTATTCCTGAGAGGCCTAATGGTTTTCTTTCTTTCTTTCTTTCTTCTTTCATTTTTTTTTTTTTCAATACACAATGGGTTTTTTCAGTATAGGCCTGGCTGTCCTAGAACTCACTTTGTAGACTAGGTTGTCCTCAACTCAGAGCTCTACTTGCCTCTGCCTCCCAAGTGCTGGGATTAAAGGTGTGCACAACCACCCAGCTGCCTATTGGTTTTCTAATGAGAGACAGAAAGAGGGTGGATCTGCATGTGAGGGAAGGAGAAACTAGGAAGAGCAAAGGGAGGGGACTATAATCAGAATTATGTGAGGAAAAATTCTATTTTCAATAAAAGGAAAAATTAAAAAAAAAACAGTCTTTCTTCAAAGATAAACATTAAGTTTACAATTTTATATCTCCAGTGAAGTTGGCTTTTCACCATTTCCAACACAATATGTGGATCTACTGGCCAGAATGCCAATATGTTCTTATTTAGTGTTTAATCCCCTAACACAGTCCAATTAATTACTTTAGTTTTATAGCAAACTGTCTTTGCCAGCATCCAAGTCTGAACACTCCATGCCTCGCCCTCTCCCAGTCAGCTCCTGAGTTCAAGTGGTGTCGATACAATTACCAAAGGAGCTGGAGGGCTAAAAGCCAAAGGGGAAAGAAATAAATGGCCCTTGAAATTATATGCTGTGCTTTACCAGAGAGAATGATGGCATTCTGTGCGTAAATTATTACTTATCCTGGAATGAAATTCCCCTCCACATATTACTAAATCGACCCCTTTTTAAAAAATAAAATAAAATAATAATAAAAACTCTTTGTTGGACTTGTGAAGTCCCCTGGCCTCTCTCCAATCTCGAGTCCCTCACACAACAGCCCACCCAGAAGAACTGCAATGAGGGGCCCATAAGCCACAGGCAAAGATTCCCAAAGGTATTCAAGTTCCAAATACAGCTCCAGAAAGGAGCACCAAGGGATGTTCAGTTTCTTGTGCTGCCTGGAGGCCGAATGCAATGACCACATGGTTGCACAGGGAGAAAGTAACAAGCATCCTAGCTTCATTTGTGCCCTCGAATGCAAGACCATCTGGTTGGTTCAGAAAGATACAGAAGTGTATCAACCTGTGAAGGTTGTTTAAATAATACAATAGAATCTCAGTTATTGCTGTGATAGCCAGGTTAAGGCTGAAGTAGAGAACATCTCAAAAAAAAAAAAGAATCCAGCAATATAATTCAGGTGGTAAACGTACCTCCTGCCAAAGCTGATGGCCTGAGTTCAGTGAGTGGAAGGAGAGATGAGCCTAATTCAGGAAGTTGACTCTTAAACTCCTAAACACACACACGCGCGCGCACACACACACACACACACACACACACACACACACACACACACTGCACAAAATCAAACAATGAATAAATATAATTTTAAATTAAAACTAACTAAATATGAAATTTTAATTGAAAATAACTAACCTACTGTCATACTTCTCAGGCCAGCCCATCTGCACGGTGCCGACTGTAGCCTACCTATAGCATTGGTTTCATGACCTTCTAACAGGCCATCAGTCTATCCTGGGAAACTGGCAGTATGAGGTGCAGCCTAGCTTTTACTACTGCTTGAGTCCATGAAGATTTTCTCCTGGTGACCTGCAGTGGTCAGTGTTTTTCAGTATTGCTGAATGTGGACTGCTATCTTCTTTATTGCACTTGCGTTTAAATGAATGAGCCCAACTCCATCCATCTAGACTGTCTCTCAACTTCATCCCTTTCACATGAAGTACTTTTGATGCCTAGCATGTTATCATAAGCATATAAATAAAGTCTTGCTATAGGCAGCAACAGGGACTGTGTACTTTAACACATTACTTGACAAAAGCAAGGAGTCCTTCTTAGATCCTTCCTTCTCTCTTGATTGGAACTGAACTAGCATTAGCAGTGGAAGTCCCATTTTATGTCACCCACCCTAAGAGATAGCTGTTGGTCAAGCATCCTATCAGAGACCAGGCATTCTGCACCTGCACTCTGGCACCCTAGGATTATATGATACAGGGACTCTCCTCGAGATTAAGAACAGAAACGGCATAATTGAAACCAGCCTCAGAAGCTGCTAAAGGCATTAGAACTAAAACCCACAAAGGCAGCAAACTGTTAACATCAAAGCTTGGATGAGGAAATGGTTCACCTTTTCAAGGCAAGTGAAGCACCATGGGAGACTGCAGGAATGCATACTGGCTGGCTGCAGAAAGAGCCTTGGAAGTGGGGCTCTCAAGCTACATCCACTACTGATACCTTTGACTCCAGGCGAATTATGCTTTACAAGCCACAGGCGTTTTAAAACCTGAATTTTCCCATTCTCTGGAAATCCTGAAAGTGCTGCTACCAGTGGGCCTATACTGCAGGACTACCAACATCCAGGTTCTGAGCCACAGCTACCAGGTATGGCCAAACAAATGGTCTCTACTGTGCTATCATTCTCCTGTACTCCAAGGTGAGCTCCTCAGATGCACTCCCTTTGGAACCTCTGTAAGTATCTTAGGGTGGAACCACTGACCTACAATGATAATGGAATCATGGATTAGAAGCTCGAGAAAGTTCCTGAACCTGGTTGTTGTTGCTCTAGGTTTGGAGAAAAGAGATTTTCCAATGTGTATATCTAAGATTTAAAAAAAAAAAAAAAAAAAAAAGCTGAGACTAGCATAAAAGAAAGCCTGGTCAAACCTGCAGCCAAGAGGCTGCCCTGTGCAAAAATCCTGAATTCACATCCTTGCAGGGCAGCCCCAGGACAGCTTGTCGACTCAGTTTAACTCATTAAACTCACTAAAGCAGTAAAGCCTTCATGGCATGCCTTGATTCACACTATTTAATAGGGACAATGACAACCTCTGCTTTCCAAAACGTCCAGAGTGTGACTGATCCTGAGTGGAGCAGGCTATCCCAAATCCTATGGCAGATGAAGACACAGTGAGACTATCAGGGTCAAATAATGAATAACTAAGAATCTGGGATTCTCTACCTTGATTTCTCATCTGGCCTAGTTTCAACCAAGAGAGAAGAAGCTTTAAGAAGGACTCAGAATGCACTAAAGCACACACTCCCATTGCTGCTCATAGGAAGACCTTGCTCATAGATTCCCAACAACAGCCAATGGTATGTGTTTGTTCATGACATTTCAAAATCATTTAAGATTCTTTTATTCAATGTATGTGTTTTGCTTGCACAATGTATATGCACCATATTTGTGCCTGCCTGTGCCTGAAAAGGGCAAAAGTAAGTTTTCGGTTCCCTGTAATGATGGTTGTGAACCACCATGTGGATGCTGTGAACCGAACCAAGGCCCCCTGGGAGAGCAACAAGGGCTCTTAATTGCTGATCTATTTCTCTAGCCTCTGCTCAGAGATGTTCACACTTATAAGAAAAAAAAAATGAGGGCAGACACGTTTTATGAAATGCTAGCACTATAAATTTGAAATAATACAACACACATTTTTCTGCAAAGTCTGACCCATATTAACAACTGGCAGCATCACTGAGCACAGGGTAGACCCTAGGCTCCATGCTGAACATACTATCTTTTTTAAATTTTTATTTATTTTTATATACATTGGTGTTTTGGCTGCATGAATGTCTATATGAGGGTGTCAGGGCCTCTGGAACAGGAGTTACAGACAGTGGTCAGCTGCCATGTAGGTGCTGGGAATTAAACCTGAGTTCTCTGGAAGAGCATCCAGTGCTCTTAACCACTGAGCCATCTCTCCAGTCCCTGAACATATTATCTTATTGAATTCTAACGTTACCATCAATAAAGTAGATACTATGATGTCAGCATTCTTACATTACAGATGAAAGAAAGGCAAGTCAGTAAAGCTGTGGGACTTAAGATACTTAGTAAGTGACCATGATAGGACAGGGCCCCAGGAAAGCTGACTCATTCATGACTGAGTCACATATTAGATTCTCTTATAGCCAAAAGTGACTAAGATTGTCTATTAATCTATGTATTTCTGCTAGTGAGGTGTGAGCAGGCAGTTTTCTTGTCTAAAGAGACTATTAGATGTTTGTTCTGTGTCAGATTTTATTTCTGGACTTGTGACATTATATTGTTCATTCAGGAGAGGGGAGACCCTTCTTCAATGGGTTGCAAAGGCCATGATGTTCGCATATTGGCTATTAGCCTCACACTGTGACCAAGTCGATGACCGGAAAAGGGCAGAAATGTGAATTTTGCTCATGGATTCAGAGGATTCGGCCTGTAGTCACTTAGCTCCTTCATTCTAGGTCTGTTGTGGGGCAGAATATCATGGCAGCATAGGTGTGTGAGATGGCTGTTCACTCCATAGTAGATCAGTAGACAGAAGAAAATACAGGGTGAGCCAGAGGAAGAGATGCTCACTAAAGATGCCACCAGTGACCTACTGCTTCCTTTAGCTAGACCCCATTTCCCCCCATAATAACATCAGCAACTGAGGACCAAGTGTGTGACACGTACATCTGTAGGGGATATTTCATATTAAAGTCCACTTTATTCAAATATCCCCAGGGTCCTGCACTAATAACACACATTTTTATTTCAGAATGGTTTAGTTAGGCACTCCCTCAAACATCCCCAGGCTCCACACTTTTCTGTTAACTTAAAAAAAAATCTGCCCAGAAAACATGAAGCTTTAGCCTCTCAGAGAAGAAGCAAAGCTTAGATTAATCAGTGGGAGGTTGGAGAACTGGGAAACTGAACCAAGTGCTAAGATGGGAATTGGCGTGTCCCTCTGAGTCACTGAAAATAGAGCTGTGTCCTTAAGTGTGGAGTTGCTGGGAAATCGGAGAAGATAAGGCAGGGACCAGATGCACTGGGGCTTGAATTCCAAGTTCATGAGGTAGAATCTCATCCTGGACCATTGGGAGTCAAGGAAGAACTTTAAACGGTGGAGCAAGTTTAGTGTAAATGATGTGGCAGAGACTGGAAGACAGCAGGAAATACTGCAACAGGGCTAGCTAGTGAGACAGCTCAGCAGGGGCTAATGCCAGTAGCCAAACAAGCCTGAAAGCTAGCCCAGAATGCATAGCCTATCAGCCAAAGCCCAGGAGAACTGCCTCAGCAACACAGTGGAAGGAGAGAAGCAACGCCTGATTGTTGTCATCTGATCTCCACATCTGCACACTGGCACACGTGTGTGGTATATGTATGTGCACACACAAATAACATTTTAAAGAAATAAATATTGCGTGATGATTGCAACAACTACAGGCCATGGGAAAAGAGGAAAGAAACAATGGGGCAAAGAGGAGAACAGGCTGCACATCCAGGAGGAACATCAGGACAATGTAGAGTCGCCCACGTGTTCTTGATGTCAGCATGTTGGCATCTGGGGCCCAACACCCTAAGGGTATTGGCAGCATCTCTGACCTCGGCTCACTAAATGCCAATAGTAAGCCCCAACCGTCACCACCTATAATGACCTCAAATGTCCCTCTACACGTCATCAAATGTCCAATGGAAGCCAAACTACCTCTAGTTGAGAGTCACGGATATCTAGAATTAAAAAGCTCGAGTATTTCCAGAAGCCTAACAGCAACAGAATCAAAAGATAAATGGTCACAAGGCCATTGGTTGTGCTGAAGGCAGTCTGAGTACCTCCAGCAAGGCTCATTCAGTAATGAAGTCCAGGAGTCATAAAGGAAACATGTTGTAAAACCGAGAGCAAGCAAGGCTGAGCTGCACTCAAAAGTCAGCCTGCAGAAGTGAAGTCCTAGCCCATGGTTTGGAGTCTGTGCTGGCCAATGTGAGGCACAGGCTCCCATTCCACTGGCTTCTAAATGAAAGTCAAAGATTAAGGGACAAAATATGTGCCTTCGTGTGTCTCTCACTTAGTCACCTTTACCTCCGACTCAGCTAGGGTCCATCCACCATGGAGACAGATGCTGCCTCAAAGGACTATAACAAAGATGGGCCAGTGAAAAAAAGTGTGAGATTGACTTGGGTTTGGCATTTACAGAACAATAAACAAAGCCTTTGAAACATGGTTGAACAAAAGAGCCATTTGTCTATGCTGGTAGCTACAAAGGAGAACACGGTTGCAGCAGAGGGCTAAGAAAGAAATAGAAAATGGCAAAATGATATCTGCCTGGGATTTACTGGATCCTCCCTGAGACCTTAGGCCAGCATCTAAGATTTGAAAGCCAGGGGCTAAGAAAACAAACAAATGTATTTAATGCCACACAGGAAATGTAAGCTCTTGGGTATTATGTTTAAAATATCTACTAATTTTCTTTCCTTGCCAGCTCCTTTAATTTATGTAGAATTACAAGGGACAACATAAAAAAAAAAATTGAAAATGCACAAAGATTTCATTCACTGCCTTCTCTGTTTCTGTGCCTATGAATTAGTGCTGCTAAATTTTATTTATCTTATTTTCTTGTCTGTGGGGGGAGCCTGACTGTGTTTCTCTCTGTGGAGGCGTGCCTAGCATTAACATGCTAGGGAGGACCTCTTTTCCTTAGCATTCCGTGCCTAGCTTGGTTTTTAATCTAACAACCCTTCTTTCAAAATGATCTCTCTGCTGCAGGTAGGTATTTATCATTCTTTCTGCTCTCATCACTCCGTGACAGGACTCATGTGAGCTGAAGCCAAGTTGGAAACGCTGGCCCATCATTGGGGCCTTCTGCTTCTCTCTCAAGTTGGAGCTAGGTTTTTGACCACCTAGGCCCAGTTTCTTTGGAATGAGTGACAGTTCTTATATGGAGAAGGTCAGCTCAGAAGTAGGCTTTTTGGAGGGAGGCAGAGGACCGATTCAAGAAAATTAGAGTTGTATTTTTTTTTTCCTTCTTGTGACAAGAGCAACTTAGTGGGAGAGGGGCTTGTTTGGCTCACAGTTTAAGGGGACCATCTATCATGGTAGAAGTCATAGTGGGAGCAGCTGGAGGCTTGTTTACTTGGAGACTGAAAAGCCTTTGTCACACTCTAGCCCAACTCAGGAAGCAGAGGGAGAGAATACAAAAGTTTAGCTCTTCTTCTTGTTTTTACCTCTTTAACCACATTGTGATTAGATCTAGTCTGTGAGTTGACACAGATCACATTAGAGTGGGTAGGCTTTCCTTCCCCACTCAACCCTTTCTAGAAATATCCTCATAAATACACAGGATCTGCATTTCCTAAGTGATTCCAGGTTTCATCAAGTTGATGATCAAAATTATCATCACACTAGACAATGATGGTGCATGTCTTTAATCCTAGCACTCAGGAGACAGAGGAAGGCAGATCTCTGAGTTCAAGGACATTCTGGTCTTCCAGGATGACCAGGGCTACACAGAGAAACACTGTCTTGAAAAACAAGAAACCTTCAAAAACTCATGTGACAGCACATGTGGGTGAGGATGTGTTAAAAGGAGAACACTCTTTCATCGCTGGTGGGAGTGCAAACTTGTACAACTACTTTGGAAATCAATCTGTTGCTCTCTCAGAATATTGGGAATAGTTCTACCTCAAGACCCAGCTATACCACTCCTGGGCATATGCCCAAAAGATATTCTACCACACAAGGACACTTGCTCAACTATGTTCCTAGCAGTTTTATTCATAATACCCAGAATCTGAAAACAACCCAGATGTCCCTCAACCAAAGAATGAAGAAGCTGTGGTACATGTACACAGTGGAATACTACTCAGCTATTAAAAACAAGGAAACCATGAAACTTGCATGGATGGAACTAGAAAAGATCATCCTGAGTGAGTTAACCCAGACCCAGAAAGACACACATAGCATGTACTCGCTTATAAGTGGATTTTAGCCATATAGTACAAGACAAATATACTATAATTCACAGACCCAAAAAAGATAAGTAACAGGGAGAACCCAAGGGAGGATGCTTAAATCTCACTCAGGTGGGAAAATAGAAAAAACAGTGTAAGCGGTTGAAGAAAGAAAACAAAATAGGAGAGGGAACATGGAGAGAAATGAGGATGAAGATAAGACCTGGGGAGAGCGGGAGCAGGAGGACAGAGGGCCTACAGAGAGAAGAGAAACCATGGGTGGGGGTATCTCTGTGACAAGCTAGAGACCTAGGACAGGGTAGGCTTCTGGGAGGATATGGAGATGACTCTAACTGAGACTTCTAGTAGCAGGGGTCATGGAGACTGAATAGGACACCCTCTAACTAGACAGTGTTCCTAGTAGAGGGAGGGAAACAGCAACCCACCCACAAAAACTTCAACCCAAAATTTACCCTGCCTACAAGACCTGCAGGGATAAAAATAAAGTAGAGATTGAGGATATGGCCAACCAATGCCTGGCCCCACCTGAGACCCACCCCATAAGAGAGCCAACCCCTGACACAATTAATGATACTCTGCTATGCTTACAGATGGGAGCCTAGCATAGCTGCCCTCTGAGAGGCTCCACTGAGCAGCAGGTTGATACAGATGCTGAGATTCCACAGCCAAAACTTGGACAGAACATAGGGAGTCTTGTGAAAAGGTGAAAGGAAGGATAGAAGGACCTGGAGGGAACAGGAATTCCACAAGACAACCAACAGGGCCAACAAGTCAGGGCCCAGAGAGGCTTTTAAAAGCTGAAGTGCCAACCAAGGACCATGTATGGACTGGACCTAGGCTCCCTACACATATGTAGCCAACGGGAAGCTCAGGCTTCATGTGGGTCCCTAGTAAGAGGAGTGGGGCCTGTCTCAGTCATGGATTCTGTTGCCTGCATTTTGATAACTTCCCTCTGGCAGGGCTGCCTTGCTAGGCACAGGGGAAGAGGATGCATTCAGTTCAGATGCAACTTGATGAGCTGAGGTGGGAGCTCCTGTTTTCTGAGGAGAAGAGATGGGGGATAGGGAGAGAGTGGTACTGGGAAGGGGTCTACAATCGGCAAGTAAATTGAATTAATTAATTAATTAATTAATTAGCCAGGCTGTGGTGGCACATGTGAGTTTGAGGTGAGCCTGGTCTACAAAGTGAGTCCAGGACAGCCAAGGCTACACAGAGAAACCATGTCTCGAAAAACCAAAAATAAATAAATAAATAAAAGTTAAAAAAAAAAAAAAATAAAGACAGAGCTGGGCATGGTGGCATACACCTGTAATCCCAGCACTCAGGAGGTAGAGACAGGTGATCTCTGTAAGTTCAAGTCCAGCCTGGTCCAAAAAAATGAGTCCAGGACAGCCCAGATAGTACAGAGAAACCCAGTCTCTCTCTCTCTCTCTCTCTCTCTCTCTCTCTCTCTCTCTCTCTCTCTCTCTCTCTCTCTCTCTCTTTTCTCTCTGTCTCTCTCTCTCTCTCTCCTTTCTTTTTTTAAAAAGTTTTTTTTTTTTTTTTTTAAGTTGAGAGAGAGAGAGCTGGAGAGATGGCTCAGTGGTTAAGGGAACTATCTACTCTTCCAGAGATTTTGACCTCAATTCCTAGCAACCACATGGTGGCTCACAACCATCTGTAATGAGATCTGGTGCCCTCTTCTGGTGTGTAGGAACACATGCAGGCGGAATACTGTAATAAATAAATAAATAAATAAATAAATAAATAAATAAATAAATAAGTAAATAAGTAAATAAGTAAATAAGAGAGAGAGAAGGGCATGGTGGTATATGCCTGTAATTCCAGCACTCAGGAGGCAGAGGCAGGAGGATCTCTGTGAGTTCAATGGCAGCCTGGTCTACAAAGCTAGTCCAGGTCAGCCCAGATAACACAGAGAAACCTTGACTTGAAAAGAAAAAGATACAAAGCAAGTCCAGGACAGCCAAGGCTACACAGAGAAACCCTGTCTCGAAAAACAAAACAAAACAAAACAAAAAACAAAAAAAGAAAAAGAAAGAAGAAAACCAAGGAGCCAAAATTAAACATCACAAGGAGACAGCTCCTGGTATTCTAGTCACACCACGTAATTGGACTTTCCCTCCTGTGTTTTTGCAAAGAAAGGAAGAAGTTGGGCCGACTTGTTCATTCTGGTTGGGCCTATACAGCTCAGAGGTAGAATGTGTACTGATCATAAGTGAGACTAATACCAAGCACACATTTCTTCCTCCCCATCTCAAAACTGCCCATTCTCTCTGTAGGCCTTTCTTTTTCTTCCTTCCTTCCTTCCTTCCTTCCTTCCTTCCCTCCTTTTGTTTTTCTTTTTTGTTTTGTTTTGTTTTTATTTTTGTTTTGTGTTTTTGTTTTGTTTTTTGTTTTTTGAGACAGGATTTCTCTGTTTAGCCTTGCATGTCCTGGACTCGATTTGTAGACCAGGTTGGCCTTGAATTTACAGCAATCCACCTGCCTCTCTAGCGGTGGGATTAAAGGCGTGCACCACCACGCCTGACTAGGCCTTTCTTTCTTAAATGTAAGAGCAGCCTGGCTGCTAGGATGAGACAGTGTGGCAATGGGCGACAAGATTCTTAGCTTGTTACACTGTGGGAAAAAATGTAGTCTCTGCCATAGAACCTATAGAACGGCTTACCTCCATGGAGAACAACAGAGTCTTCCGAGGACCCTGTTTTTGACATCCAACTCACACACCAAAAAGTGTCCCATGTCAGCATTCGGAATCACAGGGTTCCAGAGGGACAAAGCAGTGTGACATCTTCCACTTTCTTCTGAAAGGAAGCTTCAGAGTAGGATGAGCAATCGTTTCCCTCAGGAGGCATGTACACTGATGATGCACGCCTGTGAAAGTAGCTTCTGTTTGCCTGATTTAATTGTTATCTGCCTCTGTCTGATAACCCAGACCTAGTCCTGGAAGCTTCTAGCCTCTGTATGATCTAGGCCTCCTTAAAGACTAAAGTTCAGTCTAGGTATAATGGTACCAGCACCGCAGAGCCTGAAGCAGGAGGATCTTTTAGTTAGAAGTCGTCTTGGGCTACATTCTCAACAACAAAAATTCCAATAACTACAGTTTATTGACAAGATTATAAACTTGTTTTCATGTCCCCTTTTTTACATTTTTTTAAAATTTATTTTACTATGAATATGGTAGCTGTTCATTCCTAATATGTAAAGTGGGGGTGGCCCCTATCTTCCTGAGACTTGAAAGTGGCACCACAAGTGATGTCACCAGGCTGGGGTAGAGTATGGGTAAGTCCCCAAACCACAGTCTATTCCGTTACCTGAGTTCCCACACCTACACTGGACTGACAAGATTTGGGAGTAAGTTTTTTTGTTTTTTGTTTTTTGTTTTTGTTTTTTGGGTTTGTTTTTTTTGTTTTGTTTTGTTTTGTTTTGTTTTTGTTTTTTTGGCAGGGGGACAATATCTCTCTGTGTAGCCTTGGCTGTCATAGACTAGCTTTGTAGACCAGGCTGGCTTTGAACTCAAAGAGTTCCTCCTACTTCTGCCTCCTGAGTGCTGGGATGAAAGGTGTGCGCCACCATGGCCAGGGCTGGAGTAAGATCTTAAAATAATCCATAATTACTCATTTTCAAAAACTACCTTGAGAGTCAGCTATACCCACTCTCATAATCATTGGTGCTGCCCTGTGTTTGGTGAGAAGCAAATGGTGTCTGTATATAGCCTCAGAGAGAGCAATACTAAAGTGCCAAACCATAGGAAAACTTGCCAATGGGCCTCTTTCAAGAGGAAGCTATCCTGTCACATATGCTGTGTACCCAGTCCATTGATAAGATGCCATTAAAAATCTTCTGCAGGATACTAAGACAATCACAACCACTATGTGGGTTGTACAAATTTCCTTTTGTATTATACCCACCTTTATGGAGTCCTTTGGGTTTAAAATGTCAACTTTTTATTTTAATTTTTAATGTATGTGTCAGCTGTGTGTGGTGTCATAAGCCTTTAGTCTCAGCATTTGGGAGGCAGAGGCAGGCAAATCACTGAGTTCCAGGACAGCTAAGGCTACACAGAGAAACTCTCTCTTTGAGAAACCAAACAACTAAACAGACAAAAGGTATGTGGGTGCGCATTTAGTATTTTTGAGATAAGGACTCACTATGTAGCCCTAGCTGGTCTTCTAGAACTCAGAGTTCACAGAAATCTGCCTGTTTCTGCCTCTGGAGTGCTGAGATTAAAGGTTAGAGATGGCACTCTCAGCTGCTGCCTCCTCTGCCTCCTCCTTCTTTTCCTCCTCTTTTTTGGCAGGGTCTCACTATGTAGCACTGGCCTTGCCTTGAACTTAGAGATCCACCCACCTCTGCATTCCAAGTGCTGCCATTAAAGGTTTATACCACCATAGCCAATTTGTATCCCATTTTTAATTGGGTAATTTGTTTTGTTTTGTTTTGAGTTCTTTGTGTATTTTTGATGAGCTCTTTATCAGATGTGTAGTTGGTAAAGATCTTTTTCCCATTCTGGTTTGGTTTTTTGGGGGGTGTGGGGGTGGGGAGCTAGGCAGGGATTCAAGACAGGGTTTCTCTGTGTAGCCTTGGCTGGCCTTGAACTCACACAGATTGTGCCACCACGCCCAGCTCCTTTTCCCTGTTCTGGTCTAAATGATGCTGTCATTTGCCGTACAGAAGCTTTTCTGTTTCATGAGACCTTATTTACTAATCTGCCTGCGCTTGGAACTTCTGTTCAACAGGAGGATCTGAACTAAAATTTCAACCTTTTAATAAAATGGGTCTCAAGCCATGCATAGTGGTCCATGACTTTAATCCCAGCACTAGGGAAGCAGGCAGATCTCTGTGAGTTCAAGGGCATCCTGGTATGCAGAGTCCAAGACAGCCAAGGCTGTGAGTCACAGTGTGAGAATGCCTGTCTCAAAAAAAAAAAATCATATAGAGAGCCAAGCACAGTGGTGCATGCTGAAATCCCAGCATATATGTATATACACATAGCCCTCTAAAATATTTTGGCTGAGGAATCTCAGTCTTCCTCTGTACTAATAAAACATCTGGCCATTGTTCACCCATCAAATTTATTGTATGTAATAAGTGTAGGGCTGAGGATGAGCAACTTAAAGAATGTAAAAGTAGCTGGGTGGTGGTGGTGCACGCCTTTAATCCCAGCACTTGGGAGGCAGAGGCAGGAGGATCGATGTGAGTTCAAGGCCAGCCTGGTCTACAAAGTGAGTCCAGGACAGCTAAGGCTAACACAGAGAGACACTGTCTCGAAAAACAAAAACAAACAAACAAAAAATAGAATGTAAAAGTAATGTGTGGAGGCTCAAAATTCGGGTCAGCTGATAGAGAGCTTCTTCTAGAGCTGGTAGCATGCCCCTGCCCCACATTCCATTCTCACTCCTCACGGCATGAAAACCAGGTGTGGTGAGATACATCCTGGGATACATGAGATCTTGTATAAATAAAGAGGGTGGGGAGAAACAGTAGTAAAAAAAATAAATAAATAAGGAGCCGGGCGTGATGGTGCACGCCTTTTATCCCAGCACTCGGGAGCCAGAGGCAGGCATATCGCTATGAGTTCGAGGCCAGCCTGGTCTACAAAAGTGAGCCCAGGACAGCCAAGGCTACACACAGAAACCCTGTCTCGAGAAAATAGAAAATTTTAATTAAAAAAATAATAAAATAAGCCTGGTGTGGTGTCACATGCCTGTAATCCCAGCACTTGGGAGGCAGAGGCAGGCAGATCGCTTTTCAGTTTGAAGCCACCATGATCTACAAAGTGAGTCCAGGACAGCCAAAGCTACACAGAGAAACCCTGTCTCCAAAAAACAAGATAAACAAACAAAACAAAAACAAAAAGATGATAAACTAGTCCAGTGTTCTGCTTCGACACTTCCTGTTTAGAATAAGACAAAGGTGTGAGCCCGGGTGTGGTGGGCACACCTTTAATCCCAACACTTGGGAAGCAAGAGGCAGGCGGATCGCTGTGAGTTTGAGGCCAGCCTGTTCTACAAAAGCGAGTCCAGAAAAGCCAGAACTATTACACAGAGAAACCCTGTCTCGAAAATGCCTTTTTAAAAAAGTGTGAAACACGGGGTCTAAAGGTAGTTCTACTGTTTTTCGGCTGTGTTAGAATTTTTTCATGTGCATACCTGTATATTCACTTTTCCCATCCACAACTGGATGGGTAACTGTCAGAAAGTAGTGATGGGTTAATTTTCACCCCCTCTGTGCAGTTGAATAGCCACCTCTGAACCACTTTTTCCTCTAGTAATTTCTCTGTATTTGGCTCGCTTGCAGTCTGAAAGAGTCGTTAAAAGGTGGCTGGAAACTTATCTTAGGCAGAGAAGCTTTCTTCCCAGAACCTGGAAACCCTGCAGGCAAGTGCCCTGCCCCCACCCGACCTCCACCCTCGTTGGCTTCGAAACGCTGTGATCTCCGTGGCCAGTAGAGGGCAGACTTACTTTACTTTCGCAAACCCGAGAGCCAGCAGAGGCGGAGGGTGGGGGCGGTGAAAGAGTCTCTGCAGCAAAACGCAGCCTAGGGATTGGTGGCTTTGGGCGTTTGAGGCAAAATCCTAGAGGCTGTAGTCATTTTGCAATCCTTAAAGCCCAATTGTGTAATGAGCTCGATCTGGAGGAAGATAGTATCATTTAACAGCTGAACCTTAAGTTGCGAACTCAATGGGTAATAACTACTTTGAACAATGTGCACGCTAGTCACTCTATAAGCTACTGTATTTTCTTTTTTAGGGGGTAGCAGTGAGAAGTTTCTTAAAATGCCTTGGGGTGAAGAGTCATGAATGAGAAGATTGCTTTGGGTTTTGACTCCGTAGTTATGATAAGTAAATCCCGAGGGAATGTGCATTATATAATAAATCTAGAATCGATACAAACGGAAAAGTCATGTTTTGGGTTGGTTAATAAACTAGGCCATCGTGTGTATATGAAGGGTGTATTCGTTTGAGGATTGTACAGAATGCACAACATAGTGCTCAGGAAAAAAGTAAACTGGGAAATTAATGTATAAATTAAAGTCGGACACACACACACGGGGCGGGGCAAAGACGCAACATTTCCTTGATTAGATAGGGGCCGACATTTTTTTTAAGTGCATAATTACGATTCCAGTAATAAAAAGAAAAGGCTTGGATTTGTCTGAGAGGAAAGGGTTAACGGTTTTCTTTATTCTAGGGTCTTCGCAGGCTCCCCAGATCTGGGCTGGCAGTTCCACTCCTCCCACTTTCTGGGAAGTCCAGGTGTTCCCCCAACCCCCAACCCACCGCTATTCTCGCGTCTAGCGCCTTGACTCTCCCTCCCTCCCCTCCCCCCGGTCCCCCGCAACCTCTAAGCCAGAGTCTGGTGCAAAGTGGCTCCACCGGGGCAAAGAGGATTTGCCTCTTGTGAACGTTGTCTGTAGAATCGGAGCGGGAGTAGATGCGGTGCAGACCGAGAAGATCCGGGTAAAGCGCACCAACCACCGCTGTGTTCTACTGTACTCCAGCTCTGGAATGCTCAGGGACACTACGGGGAGGGGGTGGGGGGGAGCAGCCGCCTCCCACCCCCCACACAGGGTGGAAGTCCAAGCTGGAGGTGTTGGAGTTGACGGGGAACGCCTGCCTTTTTGGCAACAAATTGGGAGACCCATTCTGGAAAGCATGTACCCAGTCCACATAGCTGTACAACCAAAACGCAAAAAAATAAAAAATGCATAATTCAAGAAATACAGTGGGTGCTTATTCATAAGTGGCTCTCCAAGTATACGTGGCGGTACGGTGCTGAGCAATTTTCCTGAGTAGATCTCATCTGTCACTGATCCCCATCTAACACTCCACAAGCTAAGCGCGGGCTCATATATAACTCATTCTTTCGCCCTTCCCTTTCTAAATTGTGTTCCCCTGACCTTGAGGAGACGCCTGGCCGCCCGGGTCGTGCGTGACGCGGCCCAAAGTACACGGCGTATTGTGCGGAGCGAGACAGTTGTTCCACCTGCGGTGAATGAAACACACTGGACAACAACACTGTTCACCCGTGCGCTGCGCCTGAAGAATAGCAGAGAAAGGGAAAGGACGTGAGCGCGAGCAAGAGAAAATGGTCGGGCGAGCATTTAATTCAAGCTGCGCTTTTACTGTTTACACCCTGAGCTGGAGTACTGGGCTGCCGGGCTGAGACTCCTCCTCTTGCTCTGCTTCCCTACTAGCGCCTCTCCCGAGCTCCTAAAGCTGAGGGGGGAGGGGGAAGCGAGGGAGAGGGAGGGAGAAAGGGAGATTCTTTTGCTAATCCCCGCCCACCAGCCCTTTATAATCCGGGGGTCTGCGCGGCCAAGGACCCCCGGGCTGCGCTGCACTCAACTGCGGTCTCCGCCGCGCCCCACTCCGCTCCCCTCCGGCCTTCTGAAGGGCTGGGCTTAGCCGACGCTTGGCGGGAAAAGGAACGGAGCGGGGGGAGGATCCTGAGTCGCAGTATAAAAGAAGCTTTTCGGGCGTTTTTTTCTGACTCGCTGTAGTAATTCCAGCGAGAGACAGAGGGAGTGAGCGGGCGGGTTGGAAGAGCCCAGTGTGCAGAGCCGCGCTCCGGGCGGGCGTTCTGGGAAGGCAGCTCAGGAGTAAGAGGGGCTTTGCCTCCCCGCCTGCGGACCCCCGCCCCAGCCCTGCGGCTGACCCAACACCAGCAATCGCAACCCTCTCCGTCTCTGGGAAACTTTGCCCATTGCAACGAGAGAACACTTTTCACTGGAACTTACAATCTGAGAGCGAGGACAGGACTCCCCAAGCACCGGGGAGGGAATTTTTGTCTATTTGAGGACAGTGCTCACAGCCTCTGCCCTCAGTCGGCTCCCCTGAAAGGAGCTCCTCGCGCTATTTGAAGGCTGGATTTCCTTCGGGCGGTGGAAAACCCGGTAAGCACTGATCTGCTGGTATTCTAACGTATTTTCTCTGCGTCTTGAATGCAGCGGCTGGTTAGGGTAGTCTTTCTTCTATACCCTTGCTTTTGACACTTTTCTCAGAGTAGTTGGTGTAGGCCGGGGTGGAGTTGGGGTGTATCTGAGTCGGAGTAGAGAGACTTGTCAAGATGACAGAGGAAAGGGGAAAGGAAAAACCCGCTTGCATTTTGAAACTGGGTTCCATAGGTTACTATGGGTTGACGCTGAAGCGGGCCGGTTGGACATTTTTCTTTTACTACATTAATTGATAAATTTGTGTCTCTGGGGGGTCCGACCTGGTGGTCCCTTTGCTGTAGCCAGAAAGCCTTTTCTATCCTGACGTCTTTGGAGAAGGAATTACCTCTTACGTGTGGGAGCCAAAAGGCTTCGTAGCCTCAGACTTTTGCCAGTCTCCGGGAGGGCATTTAAATTTCTGCTTAGTGTATTTCTGACAGCCTGGGACCGACACGGAGGTGCGTCCCACCCGCCAATCCCCGGCGGCGATTCCAACTGGTCCCAGATCTTTTTAAGAAGTTGCCATTTGGCTTTAAAAATAGTGATCATAGTAAAATTTAAGTCTGACCTCCAGTATTGGGACTCGGTGCTGGGCTACTACAGTGACGGAAGGGAAAACTGGGGCACGAATGTGACCGATTCGTTGACTTTAGGGAAGCCAGGGGGAATCCTAACATTTCTGGTTGGGATCCGTGTATATCCCCGCGCCCCAGAATTGCTAGGAAGACTGCGGTGAGTCGTGATCTGGGTTGTTCCGTAACAGCTGCTACCCTCGGTGGTGGGAAGAGGGAAGACGCCCCACTCCGGGTGCTGAATCGCTGCGGGGTCTCTGGCGCAGTGGCGTCGCGGTGTAGAAGGGAGGTGTCTTATTATTTGACACCCCCTCCCCTTTTATTTGGAGAGGCTTGTTAAAGCCCGAGACTAAGCTCGCCCCTCCAAGCCAGCAATCGGAAAGAAAAGCCGGCAGAGGAAGGAAGGGGGGCGCGCTGGGGGTGGAGAAAAAGGAGGGCGGAGAGGGGCGGCGGCGCCGGCTGAGTAGAAGCGCGGCGACGGCGCGAGTGGGGACCCGGACCGGGTCGGCGGCGCAGAGAGAGGGCGCGGGAGGGGGCTAAGCGCCGCGGCGCCTCTCGCCTTTCTCCTTCAGGTGGCGCAAAACTTTGCGCCTTGCCTTTTGGCAGACTGTATTCCGTACCGTCGCCTCCCTCAGCCTCTGAGGCAGGCCAAGGCCGCTGGCGATTCCTGGGCGTCTGCAGAGCTAAGTCCCGGCTCCCAGGAGGCGGGGACTTGAAGCAGCTGCTAGTCCGACGTGTATCACGGATAGTAGAGAGTAAAAGAGTGCATTCCACCACCACCCCACACACAGCCCAACACACACACAGTTCCTTGGAAGGACAGCACGCTGGAAGGGGAGTGGCTCGGGATTGGGGTACGCACTGCGCCAGGTTTCCTCATCAACCAGAGCTGGGTAACTCTAGACTTCCTTCCCTTGCTGTGCCCTCTCTAGCAGACAGCCGCGACGATGCCCCTCAACGTGAGCTTCGCCAACAGGAACTATGACCTCGACTACGACTCTGTGCAACCCTATTTCATCTGCGACGAGGAAGAGAATTTCTATCACCAGCAACAGCAAAGCGAGCTGCAGCCGCCCGCTCCCAGCGAGGATATCTGGAAGAAATTCGAGCTGTTACCCACCCCTCCTCTGTCCCCCAGCCGCCGCTCCGGCCTCTGCTCTCCATCCTATGTTACGGTGGCTGCGTCCTTCTCCCCAAGAGAGGACGATGATGGTGGTGGCGGCAACTTCTCCACCGCCGATCAGCTGGAGATGGTGACCGAGCTACTTGGAGGAGACATGGTGAACCAGAGCTTCATCTGCGATCCTGACGACGAGACCTTCATTAAGAACATCATCATCCAGGACTGTATGTGGAGTGGCTTCTCGGCCGCTGCCAAGCTGGTCTCGGAGAAGCTAGCCTCTTACCAGGCTGCGCGCAAGGACAGCGCCAGCCCGAGCCCCGCCCGCGTACACAGCGTCTGCTCCACCTCCAGCCTGTACCTGCAGGACCTCACCGCCGCCGCTTCCGAGTGCATCGACCCCTCGGTGGTCTTCCCCTACCCGCTCAACGACAGCAGCTCGTCCAAGTCCTGTACCTCATCAGATTCCACAGCCTTCTCTCCTTCCTCGGACTCGCTGCTGTCCTCCGAGTCCTCCCCACGGGCCAGCCCTGAGCCCCTAGTGCTGCATGAGGAGACACCGCCCACCACCAGCAGCGACTCTGGTGAGGCCCCCCTCCAACACCCCAACACACAAGCTCCCAGCAGGCAGGATTCGAGGTGTTAGATGGACCTTTTTCTCCACTGCTCATTGGCATTAATTCAATTGTCCCCTGGGCTCACCCTTTCTTTCCCGTCTCTAAGGGCTCTTCATCCCTTGGTGCTCATACAGATATCTCCCCCTCCCTTTCCCCTAGACCGCCCTGGTTGTCAGCCCCCCTCCCTCTCCTTCCCACCCCTCAGGAATTTCATTTGGGTTTTTAAATCTTCTGGCTTATCTTTCAACTCAATCCGCTCCCTTTTACCTCTCTCCTAAGCATTTTAATTACCCAGGGAAGGGTGTGAATGAGGATAAGAGAGCTGATCTCAGGGAGGGTGAATGAATTACCTGCTTCTCTTGACTTCCGCCAAAAAAAAAAAAGAAAGAAAGAAAAAGAATTTAATGCATACGTTTGTACAAGAGAAGCAATGACAGAAGCAGGGTGGCCTTTAGCCCAATGCCAGGCACTAGTGAAAGTTGCTAAAGAGTTGAGGACCTGCACCCCCCCCCCATCCTGTTTTGAACACTTCAAAGCAAATCCTGTCGAGTTTGGATTTTTTTTTCCTACCCCACCCCACCCCCCAACACACACACACACACACACACACACGCACACACACACACACACTCCCCTACCAGGACTTTTTGGCAAAGCTGCAAGACTTTTTTTTTTTTTAACTGCACTTCCAGTAAAATAGGGAGTTGCTAAAGTCATAGCCAGATTTGCAGCTAGTCCTGAAGGGTTCTTTGGTAAAGTCCCTTAAAAATAGGAGGTGCTTGGGAATGTGCTTTGCTTTGGGTGTGTCTGAAGCCTCATTAACTCTTAGGTAAGAATTGGCATGGCTGCCACATCCTGGTGCATGGTAATTTTCTCACCTGTGCCCTAACCCTGTACTACCTTTCTGGGGAGAAGGGACGATGGCGCCTAGATCTGGTTCTTATATTCTTCTGAATCCTTTCCAACATGTTAATACTTGGCATTTGCATAGCATTGGTCAAATCCTATATGGTGTCTGAGCTTAAGGAGGCATTGCTAACCATGCTCTCTCCATTTCCTTCCTTACAGAAGAGGAGCAAGAGGATGAGGAAGAAATCGATGTGGTGTCTGTGGAAAAGAGGCAGCCCTCTGCCAGGAGGGCCGAGTCAGGGTCATCCCCCTCGGGAGGCCACAGCAAACCTCCACACAGCCCACTGGTCCTCAAGAGGTGCCATGTCTCCACTCAACAGCACAATTATGCGGCACCCCCCTCCACGAGGAAGGACTATCCAGCTGCCAAAAGGGCCAAGTTGGACAGTGGCAGGGTCCTGAAACAGATCAGCAACAACCGCAAATGTACCAGCCCCAGGTCCTCAGACACAGAGGAAAACGACAAGAGGCGGACACATAACGTCTTGGAACGTCAGAGGAGGAACGAGCTGAAGCGCAGCTTTTTTGCCCTGCGTGACCAGATCCCTGAGTTGGAAAACAATGAAAAGGCCCCCAAGGTAGTTATTCTCAAAAAAGCCACCGCCTACATCCTGTCCATTCAAGCAGAAGAGCAGAAGCTCATCTCCGAGAAGGACTTACTGAGGAAGCGGCGAGAACAGTTGAAACACAAACTCGAACAGCTTCGAAACTCTGGCGCATGAACTGAACTGACCAATCACGAACAGAAGGAGCTGGAATCTCGAATGCTCACTCCTTACTCGGGAAGAGTAAGGAGAATGGTTCCTTCTGACAGAACTGATGCGCTGGACTTCAAATGCATGCTCAAAGCCTAACCTCACAACCTTGGCTGGGGCTTTGGGACTGTAAGCTTCAGCCATAATGTTAACTGCCTCAAACTTTAGGCATAAAAAGAACTTTTTTTTATGCTTCCCATCTTTTTTCTTTTCCTTTAACAGATTTGTATTTAATTGTTTTTAAGGAAAAAAAATCTTAAAGTTTACCCACTTTACCAATGTAAAAAGGACCCTTAAATGTAAATAACTTTAATAAAACGTTTATAACAGTTATACAAGATTTTAAGACATGTATTATAAACCATAATTTTTTTTATTTAATACATTTTCATTTTTAAAGTTGATTTTTTTCTATTGTTTTTAGAAAAAAATAAAATAATTGGAAAAAATAATTGAGCTAACTCTTGTGTTTTGTTTCTTTTCTCTCCCTCTCAAATTTCTTTTCCTCAATTACAGATTAACAGAATTCAACCATTTTTCACAGGGTGGGTTTACGAAGTTATCCAAAGAAAGAGTTTCCTCAAGACCTTTAAGTTCTCAAGGTTGTAAGATACTTCCTGCAGATGTGATAAGAACCAAGCTTGATAGTTAGGAAAGGGCAAAAGGCCGGGGAGCAGCTTAGATGCAAGGAATGGAGAAGAGGTTAAAGATAACAGCTAAATATACAGAGGGAGAAAGGATGGCAGAACCTCCTAAACCAATCCCCTGCTCCATTCAAGCCTGGGGACTCTGCCCTGCAAGAGAGCTGGTGGGGGAGGGAGGGAGCCACCTTTTAATCTTACCTGTTGCTGCCAGGCAGCAGTCCCTAAACCTCACTTATCTCCTATGCTTCAGAAGAACCAGGGGAAGACTGTTTACCACTGCAAAGTTTAATCTGGCTTTTCAGACAAGGACACACAAAGGTTCAGAGGGTCATAGAACATAATGGGTGAAAGCAGAATGAAAATAAAAATCCAGGGCCTCCTTGTCTTGAAAACACACCATGCCAGGCTGCCCTGTCTTTGTTCATGTGGGTGTCCACAGCTGGGGAAAGGTGCTGGTTAGGGGGTCTGAGAAGGAGCTCTACTTGTTCTATGCCTCATATTGTACAAGGAGAAACAGGCATGAAATGACCCATCCGTGCTCCCAAGGGATTCACTTAGTCTATTTCACTAAGAACCCAGCTGCACATGAGAAGCATGGTCATTTACATTGCACTACTCAGGCCTGCTGGGCATCAGCACCTCTCTTTGTTGGTGAGGTTTTTTGGGGGGGGAGGGGGAGTCACAGGCTGTTGATAGTTGCTTCCTCTGAGAAGCACATAGCTCGGAGCCCTCCTGCCTTATCCTTTTTTTTTTTTTTTAAACATCAAATCCATGCTTGTTCCTGGGAGGAAGCCAGTTTGGAAATGCTACTGTTCAGATCATAAAATAAAACATACTTAGGCTTTGTCATGTGAGTCATTACTTTTAGAAGTTGCAAACTTGCCGTCTTCCCAAGCACTTTCACACACTTATGACACATGCTCATCATTAGTCCATGAGCAGGCATTTTTTTTTTGAATGGCTATCTTATTAATTATAAGCCTCTGACAACCCACAGTCCAAACCAAGAACGAGCGTGTCAGAAGAAGCCAGGCAGAAGGTACCCTAAACTTCTCAGTGACCTCCTTGTCTCAGAGAAGGTCTTTAGTATCTTGGAGTGTCTTTGAGGCTTTTAATATACCATCTCTCGTAAATCAATAAGTAATTAACAGTCTTTGACACCCCCACCCAAGATCATCTAGTCAACCATTTAACATTTAGTTTTTCTTTCTTTTTTTTTTTTTTTTTTGCCCTTTTAGACCCACCCCCAGCTTCAAACTGCCACACCCTCTATCCTAAATTCAAAGGAAAACACAAACCCCAGACACTGAGTAGTTCAAAAGGTAATGAAAGCAGGGGTGCTCTTAAGCAGTTCCCTCTTTGCCCCTCTGTGGTCCTAGGCTGGAGTGTTGCCCTAGGGTGACTCACTTGAGAACTGGGAAGGTGCTGTGTTGAATCACTATGTCCAGGCAAGCCCAAGGAATAGGAGAACTTTCCTCGTTTGGAAAACAACTCCCTGTTCCAAATGATCAGGAAACAAGTTTAAGGATTCAAAGTTTGGCTGTGGGAATAAAAGGGAGGTATCAAGGCACCTCTCAGCTTTACCAAGCCAGGGAACAGTCTGAAAACAGGACATCAGCCAGCTTCCTTCCAGAAAGTCAGGCTGATCTTGACCATAATACAGGAAGGCTCTCATAGCCAATCTGGAGTCCCAGGGGTCTGTGGCATTGTGCAATCAAATTTGTAGATAACAATCAGGATGAAGAGTGAAGGGGGAGGAGCTGTCATCTCAGTCTGGAATGTACAAGAATTGGCTAGTTTATCGTTGCCCCATGACATTAGAGTTGGGGGCTCCCCCAGAGGGTTCCTGGCATAGTATTGTTCAGGGATAGAAGGAGTGCTGAGGAAGGGGGTAACATCAGAGGAAGTTTTTTGTTTTTTGTTTTGTTTTGGTTTGGTTTGGTTTTTCAAGACAGGGCTTCTCTGTGTAGCCTTGGCTGTCCTGGACTCGCTTTCTAGGCCAGGCTGGCCTCGAACTCACAGTGATCCACTGGCCTCTGCCTCCCAAGTGCCGGGATTAAAAGCATGAGCCACCACTGCCCAGCAAGGAAGTATTATTTTATGCTGCCATTTGGGGGCAACATCAGAGACCAACATTATAAAGCAAAGCAATCAAACTTCAAGATGAGCAATATTTTCACAGTCCTAGGATAGTACTTGGATCATTCAAAAGCTTGGACTTATAGAGTCCTCTGCTGCTTTTTAAGACCAACTTTGGCACTAAGCATGAGAAAGGAGACAAAAGAAGTCAGGGGATTCTCTCTTTCTCTCTCTCTCTCTCTCTCTCTCTCTCTCTCTCTCTCTCTCTCTCTGTGTGTGTGTGTGTGTGTGTGTGTGTGTGTGTGTGTGTGTGTGTTTTACAATAACCTATGACTCGCAATAATTATTTTTTTAGCATGACTACTAAGGGTCTCCAAAGCATTTCTTCGAAAGGAAAAATAATGCTTAGGTTATAAAATGCTGTAAGATGGTCCTCAAGCCTGTCTTAAATACATCACTGGGGGTCTTCTGGGAACCAACACTTCATTTAAGGTTAAAGACCTTTTTTTTCTTTTCTTTTCTTGTTTTTTTTTTTCGAGAAAGGATTTCTCTGTGTAGCCTTGGCTGTCTAGGACTCACTTAGAGGACCAGGCTGGCCTCGAACTCACAAGTCCCTCTGCCTCTGGGATTACAGGCCTGCTTTAGGTCTATTTCAAAGGAGGAGGAAGGTGGAAACAAAGTCAACAAGACAAGAACAGTGGCTGGGGTTGCTGTTCATTGATAGCACACTTGCCTGGTATGTATAAGGACCTGATCCCCAACACTACAAAATAAATGAAACAAACAGAAAAATGTCCATTACCAAAGCTTTAGCGGTTTTGTTGTTCGATCTCTTTCCAGAAAAGTCCAACAGAGTGACAACTTAAGATGAGCACCCAGCAACAGTGGCTTTGACAAACTAGTGTGAGTTGACTAAATGACAGGGTGGATTCCCCTTTTGAGTTTTATTTCACTCAATATTGGTCTACACTAAGCTCTTTAGGAAGACAGAGTTGAGGGGAACAAGTGTTAATGGGATGTAGATCTTCTGAGGCTGAAAGGAATGTCCTTTGTTTCTCAACAATGCCAAGGGGCTCAGTCACAATCCCCAACACTGTCTTCCAGTTGTCACCTTCATCTCATTAAAAGCTAAACTCTCTGGTGCAGTCAGCGGGTCCATAGGGCTAGTGTAGAGGAGCTTTGGGGGAGAGTTATGTTAGTATGCACCCGCTTTCTGCAGGACCCCCACAAACAACTCAGCTGGAGAAGGATTGTTGAATGTGACAACACTGAAGTTTATACACAGACATGCTAAATTGCTGTCCCCAAATCACATAAGTACTAACAATTATAACAGTTAATGTTTACTGTGTGCTAAAATTAAAAACAACGATAATAATAATAACATACATTATCTTCTTTTATTCCCAAAGTAACTCCCTCCTTCCCGCTGTGGTTTGGATTATGATTTTTTTTTAAGACAAGGTTTCTCAGGTGTAGCCCTGACTGTCCCGGAGTTCACTGTGTAGACCAGGCTGGCCTTGAACTCAGTGATGTACCCGCCTCTGCCTTCCAAAGGCTGAGATTAAAGGTGTGTACCGTCATGCCCAGTTTATCTCAAAGCAACATTTAGGAAGTAAATTCCATTCCTTTCTTTCCTTTGGATTACTATGTAGTCCTGGCTGACCTAGAACCCAGATTGTTGGCCTGTCTCTCCAGACTGAGTACTAGGATTATAGGAATGTGCCTCTACACATAAATTTCTTACCCAGCCTCTGCGCCATGCCCACCCGGATGCCAAGAATTGGGTTTCTTTTGTAGTCTTAGCTCTCCTAGACTTGCTTTGCAGATCAGACTGGCATCAAATTCAGAGATTCACTTGCCTCTGCCTCCTAAGTGCTGGGATGAAAGTCATGCACCACCACCACCCAGCCAAAGGCACTGTATTTTTATACACCAAACTGAGAGTGGGAATCATTGATTTGCCTGCACTCACAAAACTGGCAAATAGTGAAAGAAGCAATTTTTTTTTCTTTCTTTCTTTCTTTCTTTCTTCTTTTTTTATTTTCTTCTTCTTCTTCTTCTTCTTCTTCTTCTTCTTCTTCTTCTTCTTCTTCTTCTTCTTCTTCTTGTTTTTTTGTTTTTCAAGACAGGGTTTCTTTGTGTAGCCTTGGACTCACTTTGTAGACAAGGCTGACCTTGAACTCACAGTGATCTACCTGCCTTTGCCTCCTGAGTGCTGGGAGTAATGGCATGCGCCACCACCGCCCAGGTGAATGAAGCAATTATTTAGATTAATTTTTCAACCGTGCATAGTTGAGTCCCTGCTATGTGTTCATACTATGCATGTGTATATTGAGGGACAGGGGGATAATGATAAACATGACATGGCAGATCTCGCCCCAAGCATTTGTAGACTGTCAGAGAACAAAGAAAGCATCAAACATTGAGGCTCTAGGTCAGTTTATTGCCATTTCTAACTTGTTGTTTTCAATTTACTGCACTAGAGATAAACCTAGGGCCCCATGCCCACTAGGTGATCTATGAGGAGTAACACCATCAGGGTCTGTAGGTTATTTTATTAAAAGTTTCAGGGCAGGGCTGGAGAGGTGGCTTAGAAGTTAAGAGCAAAGGTCCTGAGTTCAGTTCCTAGCAACCACATGATGCTTCAAAACCATCTGTAATGAGATCTGGTGCTGTCTTCTGTTCTGTGGGTGTACATGCAAGAAGAACTCTGCATATATAATAAATAAATCTTTTTTTTTTTTTTTTGGGGGGGGGGGGGACAGGGTTTCTCTGTATAGCCTTGGCTGTGCTGGACTAACTTTGTAGACCAGGCTGGCCTCGAACTCATAGTGATCCACCTGCCTCTGCCTCCGAGTGCTGGGATTAAAGGCGTGTGCCACCACCGCCCGGCAATAAATCTTTTTTAAAAAATGAAGAAGAAGAAGTTTCAGGGCATTTCCTAGATAGGAGGTGGGAATTCAAATCTTGGGAACACAGAATGAGGATGGACTCCAGGACATCTTGAGAAAGAAGCTAAAGGAGAAAGTGTCAACAGCAGATTGCAGGGAAGCCAGAAGAAGAGCTCACACCAACAAGGATGCTTTGCTATTTGAACCTTGCCTAAGGCAGCAAGAAGGGCAGCAAGGACCCACAAGTTTAGTAAGGAGGATGCTTTCTCTGGGCCACTCCTACACCCTCCCACCCAGGATGCTCCTGCTCTTTCACCTGCTTGAGACAACTGCCAGCATTGGTTAATTAGCTGTCCCAGCACCCAGCCCTCACAGTACTTTGGTTTTGTTTGTTTGTTGTTTATTTTGGTGATAGGATCTCGTTATGCAGGGTATGCTGGCCTCGAACTCTGCAACCTCTTGCCTCAGCCTCTTGAGTGTTGACATGACCAGCCTCAGACACCACTCCCCAGCTTTCTGTATTTTCTGTACTTGCTGTACTTTCTCCAGGGATTTTCAATTGAGTGATCCTAGACGCAAATAATACAGACTCAGATTCTCAGTTACAATCCTGGGGGCTTGTTGTTGTTTGTTTGTTGGCTGGTTGGGTTTGGTTTTGTTTTCTGTTTGGGGCATGTTGTTCTGTTTTTGTTTTGAGAGAGTCTCATATAGACCAGAATGGCCTTGAGCTCACTATGTAGCTGGAGATAAGGACCTCCTACCATCACCAAAGTCCTAGGATTACAGGCATGTGCCCCCAGCCCTCTAAGAAAATATTTTAATGAGCCCTGGGACCTAATGCAATCTGAGAAACACTGTCTTTTCCACCACTGCAAATGCAGCCATCTCTTCTTTTTCATTATTTTAAACATGTATCTATTTATCTTATGTATGTGAGTGCTCTGTTTTCATGCATACCAGAAGAAGAAATCAGATCTCATTACAGATGGTTGTGAGCCACACCATGTGGTTGCTAGGAACTGAACTCAGGGCTTCTGGAAGAACACCAGTGCTATTAGCCACTGGGCCATCTCTCCAGCTCTGCAGCCATCTTTTCACCTGGGGCCCCTTCTGCATTAATTCTGAAGTCACCCTTCCATCCCCTCTCATTCCCTCACCACCTACCACAAACAGGAGAGCCTGATATGCTTAACTCAGCCTTCTTGGTTGCCTTCAGCAACAGTGAGTGAGACGAGGCCAGCTTTGGGAATTCTACTTCCATCCTTGGATATCACTTGCCTCGCTCATGAGATCAACCCCTTGAAGAACGGAGCCTCACTGGCCTTGCTCAAAGGTGCCTGGCATGAAAGTGTAATTCAGTAATTCTGTAAACAGCTGAGAGAGGTGCTCTTTGGTGGCTTGAGGATGCATCTGACCTGAGCAGGAGGTGAAGCAGAAGCAAAGCTGTTTTAAGTTGCGCAGGGAGAAAGGGAAGGGAAGGAATGGGATACATCAGGTGAAGGAATGAAGGGAAGGATTTTGATTAGACTTTTGCTTTGCTTGATTTGATTTTTTTTTTCTGATAAGTCAGAGGTATAGTTGATTTTCATGATGTTAGGTTAGACTTGAGAGGGGAAGAACTGAAGACAGAAAAATAATCAATATAGTCAGTCATAGCTAGGGTTCCAGAGGGTAGCTTTGTTTTGCTTGCTCAGTGTCTGGAGCCCTGTCTTAGCTGTGTGTGGAATGTGACTGACCAAGTGAAAAAGAATTTGTTTCGCTCCCTCTAGGTAAGGATTCTTCACTGGCCAGGCTACTCTCCTCCTTTGGGCTCCCACATCTCTCTACCTCCAACCAGATGTCCTGTCCATCTCTATACAAATACAGTTTAAACCTTTTATCTCCCACCCCCAACCCCCACATGATACAGGTTTTCTCTATTTTGTAGCTCTGGCTGTCTTGGGACTCACTATGCAGACCAGACTGGCCTTGAACTCACAGAGCCTCTGTCTCAGGGGTGCTGGGATTAAAGGCGTGCACCACCACATCTAGCCCTTTTAAGAAAAAGGAGTGTCTTTTTCTTCCATCTTGCATCCTGAAAACCAGACACACACACATTTTTGGTTTGTTTCTTTTTTGTTTGTTTGTTTTGTTTTGTTTTTTGTTTTTCAAGACAGGGTCTCTCTGTGTAGCCTTGGTTATCTTGAACTCACTCACTTTGTAGACCAGGCTGGCCTCGAACTCACAGCGATCCACCTGCCTCTGCCTCCCAAGTGCTGGGTTGTTTTGTTTCTTGAAACATGGTTTCTATGTGTAGTATTAGCTGTCTTGGAATTGGCTCTGTAGACCAAACTGGCCTCAAACTCACAGAGATCCACCTGCTTCTGCCTCCCAGGTGCTAGGATTAAACTGAAGGTGCACACCTTTAATCCCAGCACTCAGGGAGGCAGAGGCAGGCAGATTGTTGTGAGCTCAAGGCTAGCCTGGTCTACAAATTGAGTCCAGGACAGTCAAGGAAACACAGAGAAATTTTGTCTCCAAAACAAAACAACAAAAGGTGTATGCCACCACCACCCTGCCTGGTGGATAAATATTATTAAGCCACGTGTGGAAATGCACACCTTTAATCCCAGAGACAGAGACAGGCAGTCTTCAGTGAGTTCCATGCCAGCCAGAGCTTCACATGAGACCCTATCTCAAAAAAAAAAAAAATATTTTTGAATAACTAAATGAGTATGTGAAAGAATAAATGTGTACATATTTCTGGCATCTGTTTTACGATTCTACTTCCTGAGACTCAGTCATTTTCCCCCATTGAACCCTTTGCACTGTTATTAAGGAAATCTTTTCTCCCTCTGGTGACTACCTAATTCATCCCAGACAGCAGCAGCCTCAGCAACAGCTCCTCTCCATCTGCTGTACAGGCACTGTAAGTTCCAGGTGACAGAAACTCTGTTCAAATTGGCAAAATCAACAAGGAAAGAAGAGAGAGTGGACAGAGGAAAGGAAAGAAGGAAGGAAGGAAGGGAAGGAGGGAGGGAGGGAGAGAAGGAAGGAGGGAGGGAGGAAGGGAGGACAGATGTTAGTGTATGCAACTGTTACAACATGACTCATCCAAGGCTCAAACATAAACTTCCAGAGACAATTGTCCCACTGGGTACAGACAACTGCCAGCAGCTATAGGCTGTTGTTGATGCTTAAAAAAAAAAAAAAAAAAAGATTTTATTTCATTTTCCAATTTTTGTTTTGTTTTTTCAAGACAGGGTTTCTCTGTCCTGGACTCAATTTGTAGACCACGCTGGCCTTGAACTCACATCAGTCTACCTGCTTCTGCCTCCTAGAGTTCTGGGATTACAGGGAGAGGCAGGAGGATCACTGAGTTCAAGGTCAGCCTGGTCTACAAAGGAAGTCCAGTACAGCTAGAGCTTTACAGAGAAACCCTGTCTCAAACAAAAATCCAGAGAACTAGAGCAATGGATCAATGGGTAAAGAGCACTTGCTGCTCTTGCATTGGCCCCAAGTTCAGTTCCCAGAACCCATGCCTACCCTGCAATCATCTGTAACTTCAGTTATGACCCTCTCTTTTGACCATCTCAGGAAGGACCACATATGTACACAGTGATCATACATATATACGTGTAATCAGCTGGGACCAGAGGAGCACACCTGTAATCCCAGCACTTGGCAGGTGGAGGCAGGCAGATCTCTGTGAGTTCGAGGCCAGCCTGGTCTACAAAGTAAGTCCAGGACAGCCAGGGCTATTACAGGGAGAAACCGTATCTGAAAAACCAAAAGAAAAAAAAAAACCAAAACTAAAACATGCATGTAACAAAAATATCATATATATAAAATTAAAAATAAATCTTTAGGGGGTATGGCCTGGTATATATATAGTTTGGGAATTGAGTGCTTGCATGGGATACCAGCAGCCCTGACTTCCATCTTCATTCCACAAAAATAAATAAATTAGAAATCTCTTTGAGGGGCTGGAGAGATGGCTCAGAGGTTAATAGCACTGGCTGCTCTTCCAGACTTCCTGGGTTCAATTCCCAGCAGCCACATGGCAGCTCATAACTCTAACAGCTCATAACTCTAACTCCAGTTCCAGAGAATCTGACATCCTCACACAGACATGCATATATATATATATATATATATATATATATATATATATATATATATATATATATATATATACACATACACACACACACACACACACACACACATACATACATACAGGCAAAACACCAATGCACATTGGATAAATAAATAAGTAAATAAATTGCACTTCAAAAAGAAAAGAAATATCTTTGAATTTGTCCATGATCTGTCCCTCCAATCACATGTTTTGCCTTACCCGCTGCTACAACACTCCTCTGATCAACAGCCATATTAAGGCATTTCTAATTTCTTTGAAATGCCTGGCATATTCTGCCCTTCATCTGTAATCTGCATCCGCTCCATCCTCATCCTTTCTGACTCACATCCCATGCTATCTCCTCACAGTGGACCTCTCTCACCTCTATGTGTCTGGTACCCCTTTTCAACTTGTACGTTGCTCCCAGAGCTAGTGCAGTTACCCAGTATGGCCCCTCCTCAATTACACATGTCATCACTTCACATGTCAAGATGCTGAGACTGAGAGTCTGGAGGTAACTTTCTCAACTTTCTTCTAAGCGGGCCAGTTTCTTAGCAGGGATGGAATCTGGATTTTTTTTTTTTTTTTTTTGCCCTGCCACCCAGCATCTCCACTTCCTGCTGCCTCTCTACAACCGCACCACATTGAAATGACTTTCTTCCCTCTCTTGCTTCCCCATTGGAACTGAGACTTAATTTAGCTGGCTACATGACCTGATTGCCTCCCATCAGATGAATGACTTTCTCTCATGCTGTGACATCTCCAGTACCTAGCAAGACAGGACCCACAGTTAAGTAAGTGGACTCTATACCCATGGCCAAAAGAGCCTACAGATAATCTACTCAATACAATTTCTTTGCCCTCCTCTCCAGGGTTGAGGCAAGAATCATGCGAAAGGCAACTGGGACCATCTTTGCTTCAGTTTTTGAAGTAGAGTTTTCTCTAGAGAGAGAAACTGCAGTCTTCCTGGGCTGGGGATATGATTAAGCAGTACAGCGCTGAACCTGTCTCTCTCCCATAGCTTCCTGTGGCTAGCATCCAATTCCACAGCGATTGCTCTACTTATTTATAACACAATTGTCTTAAGACCTCAGGTATTCTAAGAGATAAAATTTGTTCCCTTGCCTTCCTTCTGGTATCCAGAATGGTCTCCTAAATGACAAGCAACGAGCACAGGGAGGGATCTTCAAAACTGACCCAGAGCCACCCAGGTTTTGTGTTTGTATCTAAGAACTCCCCAGCCAATGGACATTTGGGGCATTTCTTATGCACAAAGGCTTCATTGTAGAATGATCATACTCCACCACTTAGCAGGCAAGGCATACACTGAACAAGTTTTTTGTGTTGTTGTTTTTGTTTTCTGTTTTTTCAAGACAGGGTTTCTCTGTGTAGCCTTGGCTGTCCTGGACTCGCTTTGTGGACCAGGCTGGCCTCAAACTCACAGAGATCTGCTTGCTTCTGCCTCCTGAGTGCTGGGATTAAAGGCCACCACACCCAGCTTGAGCAAGTCTTTTTTTTTTTGTTTTTTGTTTTTTGTTTTTTCGAGACAGGGTTTCTCTGTGTAGCCTTGGCTGTCCTGGACTCGCTTTGTAGACCAGGCTGGCCTTGAACTCACAGCGATCCGCCTGCCTCTGCCTCCCGAGTGCTGGGATTAAAGGCGTGAGCCACCACACCCGGCTTGAGCAAGTCTTGACACAGATAATTAACCCCATTGTTTCCAGGGTGCAAAGCAGTGGGGCAAGGATTACAGGAATGTCTAATAGCTTCTAGGTTCAGGGAAAGTTTGCAGCCAGAATGGTTATAAACCAAGCATGCTCAATACCTTGAGACCCTGCTAGGAGAGATCGTGAAACTTTCTCAGGGAACAGAAAGCAAACAAGAATATAAGGAGTAAGAAGGACAAAGGGACTTCTACCCTTGGAGGAGACACAGGGTGATCCCACACCAGGTGACCCAAGCGTTTGATGCAGGGACTTGAACCATCATTTCAAAACAAACCGCAGAAAGGGTAGAATCACATCACTCCACTGGAGTTTCCTAGGCCCAGTGATTATGATGGCAACCTACTCACACTTGTGAGTATGATGCAGTGGGAAACCACAGTGCTGAAGGCCCATGCACTGTTGCCTGTGTTGCTGTCACCTCCCCTAGACCCCAGGGTCACGAAGCTCAAACAAGAATCACAAATGATCCAGGCATGGTGGCACACACCTTTGTTTTGTTTTGGTTTTGTTTTGTCCCAGATAAATCCCAGCACTTTGGAAGCAGAGGCAGGTAGATTGCTGTGAGTTCAAGGCCAGCCTGGTCTACAAAGTGAGTCCAGCACAGCCAAGGCTACACAGAGAGACCCTGTCTTGACAAAAACAAAACAAACAAACAAAAAAAAAAAATCACAAATATAGAAGGGTTCCATCATGAAGGATATAACCATGAAAACTAAAATAAAAGCACAACATTTGCAGAGTGATTTTATGTTCCTAGTGTTGTGATTTCTCTCTCTCTCTCTCTCTCTCTCTCTCTCTCTCTCTCTCTCTCTCTCTCTCTCTCTGTTTTGTTTTTTGAGACAGTCTCCCTTGGAGCTCACTATGTAGACCAGCTTGGCCTTGAATTTACAGAGCTCCTCCTGGCTACTGAGTGCTAAGGTTATAGGTGCCATTCCTGGTTTCTCACCAGTTAACAAATGAGAAAGACCCAGAGGAGTGAAATAAATTGCTACTGGACTTTGGGCAAAGAAAAGAAAGAAATGGAATTCAAGCCCATATCTGCTCTGTCCCTCCAACTTGCCACCCCATGCTGGCAAGGTTCTTGACAACGTCATGGCAGCTTGTACCATCTTAACGTTTGGACAGGCCACTCTCTAACTAAAGAGCCTCATGAACAAATCTGCCTCCCAAACCACCATCAACCTGGAATCTGTCACCGGACAATTTCCATAGCACTTTAGAGAGTGGATTCTCTTCCATGGGTGGCGGGTGTGAGAAGCCAAATACATGGAAATGGGTCAGAGAAGAGTGGGGCCTGCTGTGGGACAAGGACAGAGTATAGTTGGGAAGGTAATGGATTCATATTATAGACAAAGCTAAGGACTGGCAGGGCATGGGCTCTATACACACACACAGAACAGATTGGAGCTATGCTTGAGTCCCTCAAATGTTTTTTGTTTGGTTGTTTGGGGGTTTTTTGTTTTGTTTTGTTTTTGTTTTTCAAGATAGGGTTTCTTTGAGTGACAACTCTAGCTGTCCTGGAACTCACTCTGTAGACCAGGCTGGCCTCGAACTCACAGAGATCCTCCTGCCTGTGCCTCCCAAGTGCTGGGATTAAAGGTGTGAGCCACCACTGGCCAGCCCTCAGGTGTTTTTTTGTTTTGTTCTGTTTTGTTTGTTTGGCTTTTTAAGACAGGATTTCTTTGTGTAGTCCTGGCTGTCCTAAAACTCACTCTATAGACCACAGTGGCCTCAAACTCACAGAGCTCTGCCTCCTGAGGCTGGCATTAAAGGTACATACCACTACTTCCCAGCTCTCAGGTGTACTTTTTAAAACATGTATTTATTTATTATGGATACAGTATTCTTACAGGGTGTGTGTCTACATGCCAGGAGACCACAATATCAGATCTCATTATAGATAAACCACCATGTGGTTCCTGGGAATTGAACACAGGACCATTGAAAGAACAGCCAGTGCTCTTAACTTCTGAGCCATCTCTCCAGTCCCGAGGTATACTTTTATGTAGCACACATGATAGCCTACACACACTCTGTCTTCTTCTTCTTTTATGATGCCTCCATCTCCTTTTGGCTCCCTCCTTTCTATTCTTTTCTGCTTTTTTTTCTTTTTCCTTTCTCTCTCTCTCTCTCTCTCTCTCTCTCTCTCTCTCTCTCTCTCTCTCTCTCTCTCCTCTCTCTCTCTCTCCTGATGTATCTCCAGCTATTCCCAAATTCTCTACAAGTCAAAGATGACCTTGAGCCCCTCCTGTGCTTCCTGCCTTCATCTCCCAAGTACTAGGATTGCAGGTCAGTGCTGGCATTATCGGCATGTATGACCACACACAACCTTTTCTGCAGTGCTGAACTTCATGTGTGCTGGGCAAGCATCCTTTACCAACTGACCTCCAGGCCCACTCCTTCCTTTGGACATTTTCTCTTGCTCATTGAGAGTGAGCTGGGCAGCCTGAGAAAGTGCCTTGCCCTCGTCAAACAAGGAGTTGCCCATTGGATGACAAACTGACTTGAATCTTCAGTAGGGCGACTGAGTGCTCAGGGTACCTGTCAGTGATAAATCTGTGCTTGGCGAGCTCCAGTTCCTGGGTTTAAACCTCAACACAAATAAACAAAAGCACAAGACAAGGACACACCCTGCTGAAGTGACATCTCCCCCCTCCCCCAAGCAACCCAAACACATTCTTTCTGGAGGATTGCTGGAAATACCAAGCTGTGTGGCTCTCTTCAACATCTGGCTATGCCCACACAAAGCTTGTTCCTCCCTAACTCCCCTAACTCCACAGTTCTAGAAGTTTCTAGTGCTTTTGAACAAGCTTCCTCTAGTACTGAATGAACCAGGAGGACTTTCTGTTCATTCCAACTAAAATGCCTGCAATAGCTAGCTGTCTTGCTCTGGAGCAAGAGAATGCTTTGACAAGAGCAGAAATATTGAAAGTCATAACAAAGCACCACGCATGGGTTCCTGGTCCAAGGCTTGTTTTCAGCCACTGTTGTCCCTTAGCTGCATATTTTGTTCTCGCACTATCTTCCATTAGGGTTAGTGTGTCCTCAAAGTCCTCCCACAGCATAGCTGATGATGGGTGGTCTGGGCCGTGTCATGTCATCTACTGCAGAGTCTCTGCTCCCACTGTCTAGGAGTTAACTTCAAACCCAAATAAGCTTGAGCAGCTCAAGCACGATTCTTAGAACTTTTTAGACTATTGCTTGAGAAGTCTGTATTTTGTGGCCAATGTTGTGTTAAGGTACTTTTTGTTTATTGGTTTGTTTGGGTTTGAAGAGTTGAGGGAGTTTGCATCTATCATATTGAACAATATGATTAGTTTAATTGCATTCATGAGAAAATAAAATGGTCTTCAGAAATAAAGTGGTTATTCATAAAATGCCAAGGTCACATTGTTAATGAGATCTTGCTGACCCTAGAGATAATCCCAGCCTTGTCTTACACCAGAGACCTGCTTTCAGACCCATAGCCTGCACTGCCTGGACATGTCTCAGGAGCAGCCAGTTCTCAAATCACAGGTCACCTCTGAGATGGGAAGGCTGAATAGCAGAATCTTTGGGGAAATTGTTCTTTGAAATACATAGTTAACATGTTATAATTTCAACTCCAAAACGTAACAAGTAAAAAAACCAATCTCACCTATTTTTACTACAAACCAGAAAAACTTTTGAAAATGAAAGAAGTAATTTGAAACAACCAGGTGGTCATCTTCCCAGATAAAGCAGGGTTTACCTTCACTGTTTCATAGGGGAAGAGATGAGGGCTCAGGAATGACATGGGCTCAAGAATACACAACCACAGGGCAAGCATATGGAAGGTACTGAGACTATAATAGTTGTAGAGGGACCTAAGGTGACTTTTCTGACAGCCAATGTCTTCCAAATCTTTCAAAACCTTATCAAAGTTCAATTACACCATAAATCTTTTTGTTTGTTTATTTGTTTGTTTGGATTTTTTTTAATTTTTGTTTTTGGAGACAGGATTTCTCTGTGTAGCCTGAACTCACTGTGTAGACCAGGCTGGCCTTGAACTCAGAGATCTGCCTGCCTCTTCCTCCCAGAGTGCTGGGAGTACAGGTTTGTGCCACCACTCCTGGTTCCTGAATCTATTTTTTGAATAACCATGATTACTTTCATATCTGGAAAGTGGGTTTTATGTTTATTTTGGTTTGTTGGCCAGTTTTTGAGATGGGTGTCTCCAGTCTTCCTGGTAGGCCTTGAGCTGTCTTTAGAGACACAGACAAGAACTCTTGGTCCTCCTTCCTCTGGTTCATAAGTGCTGAGATTACAAGTTGGGCCACTACTCCTGACCTCTGTAAGTCTCCTGACACAAGACTGTCCTGCTCTTTCTTCATTTTCTCTTGGGTCCAAGCTGCAGCTGGATTTGTATAAATAGGGACTTAACCTCAGTTCCCACAGAGCCCTGCCAGATGAGTCACCGTTCAGAGGCATACATGCTACTGTGAGCACAGTGCTGTAAAGTAAGAGTGCCTTGTTCCATTTTCCCCTTAAGATAGTATATTACGCAGGGTGCTGTGGCGCACGCCTTTAATCCCAGCACTTGGGAGGCAGAGGCAGGTGAATCTCTGTGAGTTCAAGGCCAGTCTGGTCTACAAAGTGAGTCCAGGGAAGCCAGGGCTATTACACAGAAAAACCCTG
This sequence comes from Acomys russatus, assembly GCF_903995435.1. Classification (NCBI taxonomy): domain Eukaryota; kingdom Metazoa; phylum Chordata; class Mammalia; order Rodentia; family Muridae; genus Acomys; species Acomys russatus. The sequence continues at coordinate 21,886,292 of NC_067153.1, read as the reverse complement.
TCAATAATTAATAATAATAATAATAATAATAATAATAATAATAATAATAATAATAATAATAATAATAATAATAATAATTTCCTAGTATTCCCCCTTCAACACATTACCACTTTTTGGTGGCTTACACTGACACTGTTTTGTTCCCATAGCTCCAGAGAGAAAAAATCTGAAGTCAAGGTGTCCTTCATGCCTCCTCTGGCTTCTGTCTGAAGCCAGCAGTCCTCCGCTTTCCTTGGCTAGCAGCTTTAGCAGCAAGGTCCCTGCTGCCACATCCATGTCACCTTTTTCCCTATATGTATACAGTCCTGCGTGAGCACCCTCCTTTTTTATGTTAATGTTTGTGTCTATGTTATTATCTGTTTGGGGTTGTGGTTGTACGTAGGTGTGCATGCAGGCCACAGGACAAGCTTAGGTACCAGCCTCAGAAATGCCCTCTACCTCCTTTGACACAGGATTTTTCATTGGCTGGAGCTCACCAGTGAGGATAGATTGGCTGGCTGGAGTGCTCCAAGGATCTAACTGTCTGTGCCTCGCAGTCTGTGCTGAGTTACAGATTGATGTCAACATGTTCACATATCTTGGGCACAGGACTCAAGTCCTCACAGTGTAAAGCTTTAAGCACTTTGCTTATTGAGTCACTTCCCCAGCTGAGACCTCTTCTTTTTTTTTTTTTTTTTTTTTTTTTTTTTTTTTTTTTTTTGAGACAGGGTTTCTCTGTGTAGCCTTGGCCGTCCTGGACTCACTTTGTAGACCAGGCTGGCCTCGAACTCACAGTGATCCGCCTGCCTCTGCCTCCCGAGTGCTGGGATTAAAGGCGTGCGCCACCACGCCCGGCTAGAGACCTCTTCTTTTATTGCAAGAACCCCAAGTCATCAGACTGACGATCCTCCCTTACCGAATATGACCTCATTTTAATAAATTATATCTGCCAAGAAGTGATTTTTGTTTTATTTATTTATTTATTTATTTATGGGTTCTTTGGTTGGTTGCTTGGTTTTTTGAAACAGGATTTCTCTGTGTAACATCTCTCGCTGTCCTGGAACTCACTCTGTAGACCAGGCTGGCTTCAAATTCACAGAGATCTACCTGCCTTTGCCCCTCAAATGCTGGGATTAAAGGAGTGTACCACCATGCCCAACAAGATGTGATTTCTTACAATGTAGTAGTCTGAAGATCCTGATGGCCATGATTTGGGAAGGACAAAGTCAGCCTTGTGTAGATGAGAAAGCCCCTGGGGTTTAAGTTGGAGCTCAGAGCAACTCTACGGTCATTGTCTAATGAGGAAGTGCACATAATAGGTGCTTGATAATCCAGTTTGGAAGCTGGGAATGTGCCCACACACACACACACACACACACACACACACACACACACACACACACACATGCACGCGCACACACGCACACACACCAGTAATCTCCCATTTAGAAGCTGGAGGCAGGAGGAATAGTGGGGGTTCAAGGTCACCTGGATTACATGGTAAGTACCAGGCCAGTGGGACTTTGTAGCAAGACACTGGCTCCAAAGCAAATCATGATCATCTAGGTTAGACTTCTTCATGAGGGCAAATGAGCTCAGATTATTGGAAGAAGTTTCCTTCCTGCTTGAGGCCCTTTGCATATCAAACCACACCCAAGCCCCCTTCCTTCCCTTTTTGTCTTTGCTTTCTCTTCCCATTCTCTACCCACCACCATCTCCTCTTTTCTTTGGTTCCTCCTAGCAGTCATGAATGTCAGGGCTTGACAATAGCTCAGAATGCGCTCTCTCTCTCTCCCTCTCTCTCCCTCCCTCTCTCTGCCCCCCTGCTGTGTGTGTGTGTGTGTGTGTGTGTGTGTGTGTGTGTGTGTGTGTGTGTGTGAGCATGTATACGTTCCATCAGCTGGGAACTCTCTCTACACGTTTCCTCAGCCCGATGTCTCTGTGCTTTCAGGGTCCCCAGAAAGCTGAATTAAATCTGCTACCCTTAATCAAATATCTTAGCCTCATATACTTCAGAGTGTGTTCTCCACAAGTCTCAGGTGGAAGGCTCCCTCATCTCCACTCCCTCTTGAGCCTTCCTCTTTTTTGGTTTTTGGATGTCAGTTTACTTCTTCTGTCTGATTTAAAAAAAAAAAAAAAAAGACTCTCATCTGCTAGGCTTCTCCTATGTGCCAAGCACCTACATGGCATACCCTTCTCACGCTGTCACCCACTCTCTCTAGGAGTCTCTTCAATGGTTTCTCAAAGGACATGCATCTAATTTAAGGTGGAATCAAACATCAAAGTTGGGTCCATCAGATTCCATTGAACATTCTCCTCACTTTGCTACACTGAGGGAACTGATCCTCCAGACTTTTAGTCCTTCAACAAGCTCCCTAGTCAATCTTTCCCAAAATATATAAGGCCATTGGGTGTGTTCTGTTGTTTTCTTTTCTTCTTTTGGAAAAACAATTTTAACTTTTTTTTTTCCTGGACAGGATTTCACTGTAGACCACATGATGGCTTTGAACTCAAGGTCATTCTCTTGTCTCAGCCTTCTAAATGCTGGAATTACAGGGGTAGGCCATCCCACTTGGCTTGCTCTGCTATTTTTTTTTTTTTAAGCTCATTAGACTCTTATTCTGAATTTCCCCAGAAATCACTGGGGTGATTATGGGTAGGGGTTGCTGGAAAAGAGGAAAGTATTGTCAACCTGCCAATCACTGGAAACATCACATCAGAATCATGTTTTTCCCCCTCATGGTAGCTACTTTCGAGCTTCTAGATGTGATCATTTAAGTTTGAAAATGCAACCTATTGGAAATTGCAACATGCTCTTCCTTGGCAGATTTCCATGAAGCTTGATTCAGCATGTTCTGAGTGCTGAAGACACACTGCAAGACATGCTCAAAGCCAGAGTCACTAACGGACTCACACTGGACCCCCCTGCTCCTGGCAAACTCCCTGAACTTTCATGAAACAACCTGTTCTTTTCTGCCTCTTTGAACCTGCTGCTCCCTGTGCCAGACACCTCCTCCTTGAACCCAACTGTTGGCCTGTTTGCTCATTCTCCAAAATATCAGCATCAAGGAAGGCACTCTGTCTATCTCATCTGTCCCATAGGGGCCCATCTGAACCCTAACACAGCCCTGGGTAGCTCACGTAAAAGCAGGGGAGGGGAGGATGCTAAAACCTGGGCCTTGCCCCAAAACTACAAGGTCAGATTCTTTAGGGTGGAGCCTGGGAAAGGCTCATCGTAACAAGTTCCCCAGGTGCTTGGGAATATACAGGGCTGAGCTTCCCAGAATTGAGTCATCACTCCATCTTTACAACTTTTATCCTGCACTTAAACCGAACAAACACTTCCGAGATGCTTAGTATGTGCTCAACCCTGTGTGCACAGCGTACTGCAGTCAGCTCGTGCAACAGTCCCTGTAACTTGGTCCTGTCATTACTCTGTTAAAGGGGAAACTGAGGGGTGGGGAGATTTAAAAATGTCATACAAGATCACTCATCAGATAAGAGCTGCCTCCAGGTTGCCCCCAATATTTCTCTACTTTGTGATGTTTGTGGATTTGTCTCTTTAAAGCATCTTGCTTTAGCATGGTCCATTTTTCAATCTAATGCAAAGTCTGTGAAAGCAGAGACTTTGGGCTATTTGCCCACTGTTGAGTAGCCAGGAGCTAGAATAAATGCGAGACAGGGTCACAATCAATACCAACTGTGACCTGAATGACTGAACATGTGAACATTCAACATAGACATTGGATGTTGGTCCCATTTATACCCCCATACTCACTAAAGCTCATAATATTTAAAAGCTCGTGTACCACCTGGTACCTGTACATCCCAGCTATGAAAACCTCTGAGCTGGAATGGCCATCTCGTGCTGAGCACAATTGGCAATGTTCTAGCAAGAGCGTGAAGTTCTTTTTTCTTTCTTTCTTTCTTTGTTTGTTTTGTTTTGTTTTGTTTTTTTTTCTTTTTCCCTTTATGGTCCTTTTTATTCTTTTTTTAAAAAATTTTATTAATTTATTCTTGCTACATCTCAATGGCTATCCCATCCCTTTTATCCTCCCATTCTTCCCTCCCTCCCATTTTCCCTTTATTCCCCTCCCCTATGAGTGGAGAGTGGGGTATGACTTTCACACGAACTCTGGTGCTTATATTTGACCATGTCCCCTGGATGGGGAGGCCTGGTGGCACTCAGAGGAAGGACAGCAGGCTACCAAGAAGAGACTTGATACCCTATGAGCATATACAGGGGGAGGAGATCCCCCTAAGGAACAGTCATAGGGGAGGGGAATAAGGCGAAGTTCTTGAGAACAGGGACTAGACGAATTCCTCTTGCTATTGGGTGAAAAACCAACTGAGTAGCGTTCTTGCCTCTTGGCAGAGAGTCTTTCAAGCAAGCTACAGATTATTCTTTCAAGTACTTTAAGATCTGAGAGGTGGTGGCAGGATTTGGTGGATGGTAAAAAACAATGAGGATGAGAGACCTGGATTGAGGGAAAAGGAGGAGTTCTTGGCTCGGCTGTTAGATGGGGAGCTCAAGCGTTCCTCCGACTGTTGCTCCCATTTCCTGTACACTGGTGGCCTTTCTCAACCGAAAACTTCTTGCAGAAAAGGATTGTGTCATCACTGTTCACCAAATTATCTTTATGGGTTGTATTGATGCCCAGAAGAGAGAGACCATTCAGTAAAGAAAACTGTGGGTTTGCTGGGAGTTGTAGCACAGGCCTTTAGTCCCAGTGACTCTGGAGACTGAGGCAGGAGGATTCTGTGAGTCCATGAGATTAAGATTAGCTTCGGCAATATAGCACGATCACAGTTTCAATAATTATATATACAAATCTTTCTTTTTTTCTGAGACAGGATTTTTCTATGTAGCACTGGCTGTCCTGAACTTGTTTTGTAGACCAGGCTGGCCTTGTACTCACAGTGATCTGCCTGCCTCTGCTTCCCAAGTGCTGGGATTAAAGGCGTGCACCACCACACCCCAGCTATATTTTTCTACTTTTATTTGTTTGTTTTTTTTGTTTGTTTTTCAAGACAGGGTTTCTCTGTGTAGCCTTGGCTGTCCCGGACTCACTTTGTAGACCAGGTTGGCCTCGAACTCATAGTGATCCTGCTGCCTCTGCCTCCCAAGTGCTAGGATTAAAGGCATGTGCCACCTTGCCTGGCTATATTTTTTAAAGTAGTAGAATGTATACAATTTATTAAGAACACTCCTGAAATTGAGAATGGCTTAGTGAGCTAGGGGGAAAAGGAATATGTTCAATCTGTTGTTTTGTGCCAAAGATGACCTCAAGTTCATGATCCTCTTTCCTTGACCTCTAGAGTAGCTGGAATTATAAGAATGGGGTACCATACTCTGTCTTAAATACACAATACACAGAGAGAGAGAGAGAGAGAGAGAGAGAGAGAGAGAGAGAGAGAGAGAGAGAGAGAGAGAGAGAGAGACAGAGACAGAGACAGAGACAGACGAGACAGAGAGAGAGAGACACAGACACACACGCATTTTGAAACAGTCCAGTCTCATGTAATCCAGCTAATCTAATACTCACTATGTAGTATGTACTTGAAGCTGGCCTTGAACTTCTTAATCTTCCTATCTCTATCTTTTAAAACTTTTAGATTATAAGTACACACCACCATAATCAGTCCTCTGCTCAAGAATTTTAAAAATATGTTCATATATTTGTGATTTAAATGGTTTTACTCACTTGTGATGGGAGGATTTATTACACAGAAGTAGACAATTAATACACCTATGGAAACAAATTACTCACTAGAGGCAGCAGGCTCTGTGCTGTTGGACATGGCTAGCCTGCTGAGACCCTGGGTTTGATTCTCCAGGACTATGATATATCATATAGGATAAGCTGATAGGTAGATAGAGAGATAATAGGTAGATATATAAACAGATGATAGATAGATAGATTAGATAGACAGATAGATAGATAGATTGATAGATAGATGATAGATGGGTGGATGATAGGTAGACAGATAGATAGACAGAACAGATAGATAGCTCCCTAAGTGTAGTCATGTGGTGTGTACTCTAAATATTTCCAGTTCTTCCCACTGTTGGAAATGTGCAACAGTTGACTGTCCTGGCTAGTTAGGTATGCACTTTGACTTGCTTTGGTCAATGAAAGGTAAGTAGACCTAAAATGTTTGGGGCAAATGTTTTCATATCCAGCATATGTGTCACCTTGAGTGTGCAACTTTGTTTCTTGTCTGATAGTCCTGGGAATCCCAGCGCATCATCACAGGGTTTCCTGACTAAAGAGGACACAAAATAGCCACCTAGTTAACCCAAGGGGAAATACATGTTATAGTGAAGAAACAGAACTTTGTTCTGAACTATGGAGATTACAGAGCTGTTTGTTACAATAGCGTTGCTTTCCCTGCTTTGACTGGCACAAACCACAGTGTCTCTCCGACTGCTACTACTGTTGTTCTGGATGCTATCACAGTTCTGGGGTTCGAGTCCATGATCTTGTGCATGATAGGCAAGTGCTCCATCACTGAGTTACATCCTCAGCCTTAATAATTGCAACTAAATTCAAAGTGCAGTTGATCTCAGCCTTCAGCTGTCAGCGGAACACATAACCATTTTGTGTTCCTGCATTGCTAGTCATTTTTAACAGGTAATCTAAAATTTACCTTCAGCTGAATGTTGCTGCACGCTAAGGATATCAGTAAGAGCCATCAGTTCATTAAAGTGACCTCTATGACAATTCATGAGAAAAACCTCTATCTCAATGCCAAATAGTTCTGCCTTTGAGCACAGACAGACACTACAATTTTTTGTTTTTGTTTTGTTGTTGTTGTTGTTTTTGTTTTAAAAAAAAACTACAATTATTATACTATTCTTAATGTGTTGGTTTTATTTTAAGCCCTGGAGGTGGTAAGAACAAATCATTGAAAGTGTTTTCCTTGGCATAAGAAATGCCAAATACCTTGCCAGCTAGAAAGCTGAGCCATGTTTTATCCTATGTACAGTAGGCTTGCAAAACATTGTTTCTCTTTTTCCAGTATTAACATCATCCTTAGCTTTATGGTATTTTCCTTTTCATTTTTCTCTTCTTTATTTTCCTTCCCTTACATTCTTATTTTAAATAAGTTCCTTTACATTTATTTTCTCTATTTAATGGATGGGTTTATTTCACACCATGTTCTGAAGGTTACAGGACAGCTTCCTGGAGTTAGTTCTTTCCTTCTGACACATGGGTTCCGGGAACTGAATCTAGGTTGTCAGTTTTGATAGTGAGCGCCACCATCCTTGGAGCTATCTCATTGGCCCCGTGGGGGCTTGGAATGAGAATGGGCCCCTATAGGCTCATATGCTTGAATACTTGGTCCCCTGTTAGTGGAAATGTTTGAGAAGGAGTAGGAGGTGTGGCTCTGTTGGAGGAGGTGTGGCCTTGTTGGAGGTATGTCTCTAGGGCGGGGGGTGGGCTTTGAGGTTTTAAAAGCCTTGCCTGGTCTAGTCTTTCTCTCTCTAATTGCTGCCTGCAGATGAGGATGAACATCACTCAGCTACTGCTGCAATGCCGTGCCTGTTTGCTTTCCTTCATGGTGATCACGCACTAGCCCTCTAAAACTGTAAGCCAGGCTCCACTTAAATGCTCTTTTATAAAGAGTTACTTTGGTTATGTTGTCTCTTCACAGCAACAGAACAGTCACTAAGATACCCCATCATTCCGATTTCTTTACTTAAAATATAAAACAGAGCCTCACAGCCATGTTGCTAAGAGGAGAAAAGTAAGGCGGTTCTGGACTGGCACAATGTCAAAGTGCTTTCCAATATAGTATGGGAGAGCCAGCAAAAAGGCTCTTTTTTTTTTTTTTTTTTTTTTTTTTTGCTGCAGACACTCAAGCCCTGAGTTCCAGCCGTACCTCACTGTAAATAAATAGATTACATGAAATAAAGATGGCTGTTTATACCATAGATTAGTGACGATCTCCGTCCTAATCAGAGGCACTTCCATTTGCAGTGAGTGATGATCTATGTATGCAGAGGGTCACAACTGGTCAGAGCTCTGAGAGGAGTGACAGGTAAGTGTTGGGAATTGGGTAGAACCCCTGTGTCACCTCCTGCAAAGCTTGGAGATCATCTGAGCAGGGGGAAAAAAAAAGTAAGAGCCAGAGGAAGCAGGGAAGGATATCATGAAATGTTGTCTCCTTCTGGGCATAACATGGCCACTGTACTCATGAACTGGTAACAGCAGTGTGTCCCCGTGCCGGTATGCCCACTAATGTCCTGGTCAGGGAGAAGCGAAGCCCAAGCCCCTTCTCCTCCCCAAGACATTTCGTGATTGCTGGCAAGGGAGTGGGGAGGCCGTTATATTTCTCAAGTGAGAAAGTGCCCTTGCTTCAGTAAATCCTCCCACACATATCTTCTTTAGAGAAAGAATGCAACTAGAGAACAGGAAGATAAGAAATAGTCAGAGATGACAAAGGAATTAGGTGGTCTCTCAGACAGATATGGTGGGAGAGCAGTCCAGGTGAGGAACTGTCTATGCAAAGTGTAGAGGGGTCAAGGGAACCAGAAACATAATTTGCAGGGCCCAGTACAAAACTGAAACATACGGTCCCTTGATCATACATTAATAATTTTTAGATGGCAACCTCAGAGCATTAAACTGTGTGGCAGCTTTTCTGAGTGGGGCGGGGTCACAGGACCCCCCACCCACCCATAATGTCCTCTTCGGGACATGCACTATGCTGTCATAGACCAGGGGAACGAAGCTGTCTTTCTTGGGCCACGTGCTGGCTCACCATGGCTAGCAGGAGCTAGATGGTGTCCTCCAGCAAGTGAAGCGTGTTTCCTGGAAGTAAACAGAGCCCCTTGTGTGCATTCTTCCAAGGCCTGTATTGATACTAAGAAGCTATGCAAGGTGAGGTAGCTCAGCCCAAGTTCTCAGAAATGATTCTCGGAAAGTTCTGCACAGCTTTAGGAGGCCCAGAATGAGGCCTAGCCTGCTCTCAGAGGTTCAGAGAGGCACCAGATCTTCCAACAAGCTTGTTCAGAGTCTGGTCAAGGCCGCCTCCTCCACTGTGTACCTGGAAACATGGCAATTTGTTATCAGCCCATAAGTGCTCCCTGATCCCAGCTCTAGGTAAAACCTACAATTTCCAGACTATCTTAGGGGATAAGCTTAATTAGGATGTGCATGTTTTGTATCCTGCAGTTGTGATGATCTAAGCTGACAGTTCAACTACTTTGGTTTTTTTTTTTTTTTTTTTTTAACATTTTGTATTATTTGTTTGTTTGTATGGTTATTGTGTGTGTGTGAACACGTGCATGTAAACTGGCATGTGGGTGGTCAGAGGACAACTCAAGGCAGTTTGTTGTCTTCTTCCACTTTGTGGGTCTCTGGAATAGAGCTTAGGGTCTCCTGGGGCTGGCAGAAAGCATCTCTAACCACGGAGCCATCTCGCTGACCAAGCTCAACTCGATTTAAATGGTACCTGTTCGTAGATGGTTGACTGGAGAAAATTCTGGCTGTGTGTAACTTTGCATGTGATGGGAAGTTATGAACAAATGTGTGTGTGCATGTGTGTTTATGTCTGTGTGCATTTGTATGTATGTATGAGCATGTGTCTGTTTATGCATGTGTATGCATATGTATGTTTATGTATTGTGTGCTTGTGAGAATGTGTGTGTGCATGTACGTGAATGTGTATGTGTGTGTTCATGCATACACACTAGCCCTTTGGACTATGAGAACTGTCCATGTATGAATATGAAAAGAAAAAAGAAAAATCACCAATCTTTTCACTGTCTCTTATAAACATGTACATAAACTGTTAATCCCAGACCCCTTGGGGGAGATATATATATCTCCAGAGAGAGAGAGACAGAGACAGAGACACAGAGAGACAGGGACAGAGACACAGACAGAGGCACACAGAGAGACAGAGAGTTAAGTTTTTTTTGTTGTTTTTTTGTTTTGTTTTGTTTTTACTTGTTCTCACTAAGAAATGCTTGATTCCTATTAATCACAATGGTGACTGGCATGGCAAGATATCCTAAAGGTGGAACAGTGGCACTCATATCTTGGTGGTAACCAACAGCTCTCTCTAACTGGACTAAAAGCCCACTAAGCAGGAGGAAAATTATGCCTGGGACTGAAAACTTAGGCAACTACCCAGGGCTAATGAGGTAATGGATCTTGAAGGAGAACGTACTACAGCCACTTTACTAAGCCGTCATAATCCCTAACTGCATTCATGCTAAAACTTTTCCTTATATCCACAGATACGTGTGGCTTTTGCCACTCATCAAAGAAGCTTCTCTTTGAAGCAAATGGAGACCATTTCAGAAAACCACAACTAGTCAAAATCAGACATCAACTGGTTACAGACTACACAGCCCTATTTGGTACATCAATAATTCAACTCCTATACATAAGACTCAGGGAATACAGAACATTACAGAAGAGAGGATGAAAAGGTTCCAACAACTAGGAGCCCAGGAAGTCCAATGAGATTGGATCTCATAGAAATTACAGGAAAACTACACCCTGCAATACATCAACAATGTGGCTACTTAAACAATGACAACACCAATAGACATGCTTACATAGAAGGGGGAATCGCACAGAGCTCCACCCTTAGACAATAACCTACAGGCAGCTAATGACTACTGAGAGAGAAAGAGAGAGAGAATTAGTCTTCCACAGAAATGAGGCTCTAATTGGTTGTCTAATACAAACTGCTCAATCCTGAAATCATATACACGAACAACATTAAATGAACTCAGCAGGTTGTATTCATATATTTATGCTTTTGTTTGTTTGTTTTTCAAGGCAGGGTTTCTCTCTGTAGCCTTGGCTATCCTGGGCTCATTTTGCAGACCAGGCTGGCCTCGAACTTAGCGATCCACCTGCCTCTGGCTCCTGAGTGCTGGGATTAAAGGCGTGCTCCACCACGCTTGGCTGGGAGTTAGTCATCTTAGTCTCCTGAAACAGTCACACTTGAAGTATTTCATTTGGGATAAATTCTTTTATATATCTGAGCATTAATTCTCTGATGTGTAAAGCAGGCTATAACACTTCCTCCTAATATTAATAAAAGCTGAAATTAAGGCTGTCAAGATTACTCAGTGAGTAAGGGTACCAGCTGCTAAGCCTGAGGACCAGAACCCAGTCTCCACATGGTGGAAGGTAAGAAATTAGCCTACAGGATGTCATCTCAACACACACACAATAAGTAAATATATATAAGTATTACATTTTTTTAATAAAT